>NC_080593.1:78210738-78820350 GCF_027887145.1 Ammospiza caudacuta
TATTTGACATTATTGGCGGCAATTTATTCTGTTACTCAAAAGCATCCCACTGAAATATTTCAGCCATCATGTAATTTTACACACTGAATTAGCTAACAATCATCTTTGCAAGTAGAAACTTGTTCTATATTCAGAGGTTCAAAAGGAAAGACAGAAATATGTAGTTACTGTGGACAGCATGCAAGGCTGAAGTAATCCAAGTTAAGATTTGCTTCACATCAATCTAGTCTTTCTAAATTACTGAAGCTCTCTATCTCAAACTCCTGACAGCCTCAAAGAAATATAAAAGAACCTCATGTATCTAGCTCTTTCTTATATTAGAGTATTGTCAAGAGAAGAAAGGAAAAATTTACAGCAGCAATCATATGTATAAAAATCATCAGTTCACAGTTTCCAAGAGAGTATGAAACCATTTTTTCTGTAAAGAAAAAAAAATAGAGCATTTTTATAGCACAAATTTTCACAAAAGGACAGGTTTTCTCTTCAAATAGGATAGACCCTAATGTGCAATGTAAAAAGGTAGAAACTTTTCTGCTTCAGCAAAATGCAAGTATGCTGTGAGATGCAGAATCTGAGCCAGAATCTTTGGCAAAATAAAATTACAGATATTTCAAGAGACAACAAGTGCTCAGCATCCATTTACTTGCAAGGATATGCACTGGAGAGTCATGAGCCATATTTTTTTCACCATAGAAAAGCATGATCACCCTCAGTGTGTAGGACTGCATCTTTCATGGAACCTGCACAGGAGCCAAGGGCCACACAAAATAAACTCCAGCAGAAACAAGCATCAGAACTCATCTGGGCTTCTCTGCAGCAAAGACACTTGGAACTCAAATACAACATGGTTAATGTTCCAGCAGGTTGGAAAGAAAAACAAAACTCCTGCAGATCTCAGGGTTTAATTTCTTACACCAGTATTCAGTTTCAGCACACACACATTTTAAGCAATATCGTAAAAATATCTGATGAGGCTAAGGCCTGTAATAAAAAGTGCATAAAAATTTCACTTCTACAGTGGATGTTCAGAAAAAAATCATCTCAGAATCTGGACTGAAGTTCTTCCTAACCCCAAATCTGTAATATCCAAAATCTGTAATTGAACACACACTTTAACCTAGCATTTATTTCATAGCCTTTTTTGTAGAAAGTAAAATTATGCTTCCTAATTTATAAGATGCAATTCAGCTTTTGCAAATAAAATAGCAACAAGTGCAGAATGGTAGATGAGGCAATTATTTAGGCAATTTAAAAATTTTAGGCTTTTTTTTTTTTTACTTTCTTAAGTAACTGAAACTTAGAATATTTAGCATATTAGTAATCAATGCTGCTGTTAATATTTCAGATATAAGTCCTTTCTGTAGCAGAGGGGGGACTGCACCATCTGTGTATAAGCTTGACATTGTTAGTACAACCAACATTAAAGTAGATTATCCAGACTTATAAATTATAATAAATTCAAATAAAATTGAATTTAAATAAAATTGAAGTCAGCCTTTTCATGTCCTCCTTTTCCCACTAGCTAATAAAGCACAAAATGTTTCCTACAGAATGAAATACTCTTTTTTAAACACACTGTTCACAAGCATATTGAGGAAATTCAGTGTGCTATTGGTCCATATAATCCCTCCTTGATAATAGCCAATGATAATGACAGTATTTCAGGGACAATGGATTTTGTTCCAGGCTATGAGGTAGATTATTATAAATCCTTTTAATAAAATCAACATTTCAAAGGCATTTAAGAAAAAAACACCAAAAACCATGAGATTTTTTGAGTTTCCAAGTATAATGTTATTACTTTTCCATGATGATAAAAAAATAATAAATACATGTTTTGTACCCTGAGGCTTTGCTTTTGCTAGTAAAGTGCACCTGGCCAGGTCCTAAATTTGAGTGCTGACACATGTTTGCATATATTTTTCTATGCCTTGGCATGGAACACACCAAAAGAGGACCTGCCCAGACAACACTTGTACAAAGACTGGGGAATGGCATGGGCTAGGGGCTCTTGAAGCAGCCTACATGGAGGACATTACCTGATTTTCTAAGGGAAGTGAGCTAAACTCTGAAGCCAGCATTATGATTTCCCTGAAAAATAAGTTGTTTAGAAAGGCTCCACAAAGCCACCACTCCTCAGTGTGGCTCACTAGGAGCAAGGTCAGTCTCAGTTAAGAGAGGGAAGAAGAAATTGATCGAAGGAGGAGGAAAGAAATCTTTCTTACTGCAAGTAGATCAAACATGTTTTATTCTTTCTTTTTTTTTTCTACCTATATCAGATATTTGTATCTTCTGCCTGGTTTTATATGCTGTCAACAACATTTTGAGTTAGGTTCATCCAAGAATGATTGAAGATGCCTGGTTAGTATCAATACATTTCTTCCTCAAAGGCATGCCAAATGTACTAAGGAATATTTTACTGTCCCAAAGAGCTAGAGCTTCCTATAATTCAAAGCGTCCAAAGGGTAGCTGAATTTAAGCTGAATAGGACAGGTGAAGAGGAGATGGCTCTGGGGCTAAGGGAAGCAGACACAGCATGTTTTGCAACACGGAAAGAACTTTGCATTCAATAAGATACAAGGGTGCACATATGAACCCAAAATAATGCATCACAGAAAGGGGGGCACACCAAAATGGTAGCATGTTCCCTGCTGCCAGGAGCAGAAAATAAATTTTACACAACTTCATTTACTAACAGAATTGTAGCCTCAGTAAAGTGAAAAAACATTGAAATATCTGGCTAAACACCTATATCTATTGAATTACAAAGAGTATTTAGTCAGCCTCAAAATTAAAGCCCTTAAATCAAATTAAAATATCAGGTATCATGCTAGTCAATTTTTGGATTATATTATTAAGTCACTATATTCAATACATTTCATTTCTCATTTTTTCATTAGTAATATTCAAATATGGATAGAAATATTTAATACTAATGCCTGTATGGTAAATATTTTCCACTGAACTTGTAAAACTGGGCTGAGAAATATTTTAAATTTTGAGTAGAACATAAGATAAGCTCTATTTTAAAAATGTGTGGACTTCCTCTTGCTAATGTCAGTTAAATGGGTCATAAAGTAAAAAGTAGTTTTACTATAAGGGAAAGATTTTCAGAGGCACAATGGGCATTAGAACACTTATTACCTCCATGTACCTCCACCACTTAAATTAATATATCTTCCCAAGTCTATGGAGATCAGAGCTTATTTATGTTATTTGGGGACTGCAGTTTGTTTCAATGACAGATCACTCAACAAATGCCTGATTGATAAGCCTAATTTTCTAATACAGCGTAAATACTATTTTCTTTGAATAATAGTCTAGGTCAAGGACTGAAACTACAAATGAGCCAAAGTCTGCAATCTCACCACACCTAGTCTATAAAAGCGAAGCTATGTAACAAGCAAAGTCATCCAGAAAGACTGAACCTTTGATTTACCACATTGTTAGAAAGAGAGCAGCAAATGAGCATAAGGAGTGGGAGAAAAGAAATATTTTATGATGTATCCTTAGAGTAAGTGAGGTTAAGAGGGCCTGGATTCATTCTTCCACTAAGCAGTCTCTCTGCACCTCCCAAGGACAGGGGTGCACATGACTGCTCTGTGGCTATACTTCTAGGCTGTCAAAAAGCCAGGATTCCCTGGTTGCCTGGAGAACAGAGTCTGTGGGAACATGCCATGGCTTTTTCTGTCCCTCATGAAAACTCTCCTTCAGAAGTCACTGGCTGTAACTGGGTCACTGTGCCATTTTCAGTATTACTATTCCGAAATCTATCCCCCCAGGTGTCTCCAACAAGACCTTTTCTTTGGTCCCAACAATTTCCTGCTTAGTACTTTTGCATAGGTTCACAAATGGAGTAACTCTCACATTTTTCTTATGTCATCAAACTTCCAACCTCATGCTCAGTTTATGAAGGTCTGTCAGGTGCGGTTTCCTCTGGTGTAAGGGTAAGGAGCTGCACTGAGATTGTGTTGTTGTTCATATCAGTTACTATTTCAGAAAAATGTCTCATCACAGTATTGTCAGTATTGTCAATATTCTCAGAAAAAGAAAAAAAATAAAAGTAACTACCATGTTCTTCCAGAGTGTTCAGATTAGTGTCCAGGTACAATCAGTATTTAAATTAGCTCACACCTCAGTCTTTTCCTGTCTACCTCCTGGAAGGTTACCGACAGTATTACATTTTCTAGCTCAATAATATGGCAGAACTGCTCTCCCAAAACTCTAAACATGCTTTCTGTACCTAGGAATAATATCATGTTGTTTCTTTCATATTTATGGGCATCGAGTTTACTGTAGTGCACTTGAATTAATAGGAAACTTCATCCATTGTAAAATGGTACCAATAAATGGATTGTCATGTAACTGACACAGCCCAGGTGTAAAAATGAGTTATAATTTCATATACTGCAATTCAAGCATCAATGTCTATTTTTAAAATCTCTGTGTGATGTGAATTATTATTGTAATCACTTGGTCTTTAGCTATATTTAGCTAGGAATTGAAACAACATAGGTGTCTCATCTCTAGCCCATCTAGGCAACTACTGATTCATTCATATATTGTATCATTGGATTAAGTTAAAAATAAAAGCATTTGAACTAATTATTTATACAGACGTTAAAAATCAACAGTAAATTAAAATTGACAAAAATGTCAAACCACTTTAAAGTACAGATTACAAATGAGAAGTGATGGATGATTGCAAGATTCTGAAACAATACTTTAATGAGAACAGGATTAGATCTTACTGAAGAATGTAAAAATACTGACTTTGTTTTTAAGCAAGTTCTTTTGATAATAAAAGATAATAGATCAAAGGCAAATGATTCAGAAATTATTCAATCTGTCACGGCACGAAGTTGCTTCAATGCAACATATTCACAAACTGCAGTAAATCTTCCTGTTTTAATTGGAACTCGAATCACCTTGACCTTTCCTAGCACAGAGCAGAGTGCCCCTCTGAACCAACAGCAGCATCTGCATCCTCATTCCATTTTAATCAGAGCTCAATTTGGATTTCTCTGTCTCGGCAATCAGTGCATTGCAGAGCAAGGAAACTGCAGAAATAAATGAGATGTTGCCTTGTTCCAGTTGATTAAAACATGATTCAAGGTGACTTTTAGGTGACACTACAAGTTGTCAGAGCAGCAATGTACTTTTCTTTATGATGAAAAAAAATGTGAGGGATGTTTATTTCCCCTATCTGAGATAAGTGACAGAATTGAAATGAGAGCATTGGTGTCTCCATGAAAATATATCAGTGTTTAAAGAATCCTATTATTAGACACAGTGGAAACTACATCTTGGATAAGCCTCCCATACTGTGGGTAATTATCACAAGCCAGAATGCTAATTGCTTTTCGATCTGCTCTGTGCCTCCAATGAGTCTTGTTGAGGGCTACTGGGGCTGTGCCAGACACTAACACTTAATGAGACCAAGTTTATCAAAGTACAGCATCAGCTATTACCAAGTGAAGAACAGGAAAAATAGACCTTAAAATGAAAAGAGGGGGAAAAAAACAGATGAAACTGTGGGACAACAAGAAGAATTAAACTATAAACATTTTACTTAAAATTTCTTTTCTGGTATTAAGTAATTATGTCTTCATCACAGATAAAAAAGATATAAGTTTAGATAAAAAAGATATAAGTTTATGAGTCATGGTTTTGTTACTTGGAAAGGTGAGTACTGTATTTTAAAAAATTTGCTTGACACAGAAGAGAAATTAGGAATTTATAAAGCATTTTTCCTTTTAGTTCTGACTAGTATGATTAAGAACAATTAAGAGTGGGTGTCTATATATATTTTTTCACTTTCTTGTGAAAAGCAACCAAAAAAAAAAATTGGAAACCATATTCTGGGTAATACACCATGTCTTTGATGGTAGATTTCAGTTTATACTCTGAGACTCCAGAAAATATGTAGGATGGGTAATGAGCGTTTTCCAGAAAGCCAACCCCTGAAAAAATTACAGTTTGGAAGAAATGTGGAAACATTTCCACATTTCTCTGTTTTACAATATTTGTTATCCTATAATTGGATCTTTTTCATGAACTCAAGGAACTAGGTAGGCAATTACCACAGTAAGCATTCAAGGTATCATTAAAACATGGTAAGATGTATTGACTGCTTTAAGGACACAAGAGTGAAGTCACTGAAGTTCTACTGAAAATCATTAGGAAAGGGAATAAAAAACCCCAGCATCAGTGTTTGTGATGTAATGATTTCTTCTTATCATCTCTAAATTAGAGAATAGAAAAACAAGTGAAACAAGGTGTGCACCTCTAAAGCAGAGAAATAAGTGTTTGACTTCAGTTTTGCAAAATCCTGTCAGTTCTTAGCGCTGACAGTTTCAAGTGCAGAGGTCAAAAGAGCAGCAGCAGAGAGCACCAGTTAGACCAGTAAGTTAAGGACCTCAACAGCAGTGACACAGGTCACAGCAGCTGTGAAGATGAAAGCAAATCTGAGTAGATAAAGTGAGCAGATTATATCACAAAACTGTAGATTTCAGCATTTGTGCATGTGTGTATATTCACTCACCTTCATAGAAAACATTTTGCTATTATTGTTGCTATTTCGGAGTAAGACAGACTACTGAAAAATAATTATTTTAAACCTACTCTTCACACACTCTAGCCCTACCAGTTCACACAAGCTGATGAAGTCAAGCTAGTCTATTGCTAATAGGCTACTTTGAGTCTTCTTCTCTCAGTACTTCAAAAGAAAAACTTTTAAGAGCCTATTCAAGAAAAACAGGTAAACCACAGAACACAGATTTACATATAAGAAATACACATTTGATTCTTCATCTGGTTGAATTCTGTTTCTCTTGTAATCATAATAATTATTACATGGTATTATAGTCCCTGATCTCTGCCTCTCATAATAGGTGCAAGCTTTACTTCTAATAAGGATTTTTAATACCTGAATCATTCCCTTAACCTTACATTACTCCATCTCTAGGGCAATCTCATCTTCCCTCAGAAAAAGTGACCTACTTCCAAGATAAAGCCTAACAATTGGATTATTCAGTGACAGTACTGCTTTTCTTTTCTCTTGATTTTCCTGAGAACAGTCTATTTGTCTTAAAACTGCCTTGCCCTAATTTTATAAAAATTTTAGTCAAGTAAATTCTTGACAGCTTGTCTTAATATCAAGTATTATTGCAAATAAGATAAATATGCCTCAGCAGTTGCTATAACACTATTCTCTGAATTCTCAGTACAATCAGTCGAAAAAATATTTCATTTCATACATCATTTACCACTTCTATAGGAATTGCAGAAGATACTGCAAATGAATTCTAAAGTGAAAGTTTAGAAGCAGCAGTGGATGCATGATGTATGTGTAAGATTACCTTCTACCAGTTCTTTCCACCTCTCCTCATCATGATCCATACACTGTGGAATTAAACTTTGGAATGAAAACTACAGAAAAGCATAGAAAAGAGAATGACAACAGACATAAAAGATAGCTACGTGGTAGACCTTTGTCATCTGTATGGACCAACTCTTATTCATGAGATCATGACAGTAACTGAATAATTTTCTGTCCCCATTTTATTACTGTATGAAATAGAACAGAACACCAGTATAACTGTAAGGTGACAGAGAAACCTTAAAAGTCAGGCAACACATTGCAACAGGAATCTCTGAAGCTCACAAGGTCTCTTCCCAAGGAAATAATCTCATGTGAGCTTTTTCTACTTTCTAACTCTCTAGATGTGCTGACCATGGTACTAGGGAAAGATGATGAATCTGCTCACAATGGAAACCAGTCAAAAAAAAACAAAACAAAACAGTTTTTTCCAACTGTCCTGTGTTCCTCTCCTATTTTACAAGCAAAATTTTAAACAGAAATGAGCCTGTGGTTTGGGATTGTTTATTTGCTTGGTGGGGAGGGGTTGTTTGTTGTTGTTTGTTGGTTTTGCTTTTTTTTTTTTTTTTTTTTTTGTGGAAGGTTATACTTTTTAAAACATATATCAAGTGATAATTATCTGGGAAAATTACAATTCTGCTGGATTATGAAGGCATATTTTATTTTATTAGACCTTTGTCTTTGAGATGCTTATATTATCACCTAACAATTATAGCAGGTTTTTGTTGGTTTTGGGTTTTGAGGGTTTGGGTTTTTTGACACGTAGACAATGTTTGGGCTATTCTATCCGTTTGTTAGTTATGGTAGCAGCTCTGGCTTGTGCTGTGGACTACTGTACAAATATAGGCAGCTCAGCCCCACCCAGCTGCTCATTCACTGCCTCTCAGTGGGATGGGAAAGGAATGGAAAGAGTGGAAAAATTCTCAGCTTGAGATAAACACAGTTTATCACAGGTTAACAAAGAATACAAAGAAGGTTTTATCAACTTTTCTCCTTTTGGTTACCTGCTAAATATTATGATCCTTTGCTTAAGGAAGACCATGATTTTAGAATCAGAGTTTGAACACTGTTTTGGTGACCAAATCTAACAGATTCAAGTTGAATTCAGTATTAAGGGGCCACATAGCCTGCTGCAGTTAATAAGAGTAGTTCAGTGTATTTCAACAGGGCTTTATATCCCTAACTAATATTATGGAATTCTTTGTCCATGAACTCATAACATCTCAAGTTACATCCAAATATGTATTCCACATTAAAAAAAATTAAAAAGAAAGAAATTAAGAAATAAAATGGACAAGCATAAACAATGATCAAGGTTAAATGATTAGAGAAGTGAAGGTCAAAGTAAGATAGCACAACATTGAACTTTATAGGTCATGAAATCGTTGCTGCTTTCAGAAATGATAACATTTTGAAATGGAAGATTGTATCTCTTTTTACACTTTGTTTTTTTAATTCTCTCCAGTGTCCAAGTTTACAAAGGTTAGATGCCAGTATAATGTAGAATAAGACCATCTGTGACTGATTTTGAAAGGTTACTGAGAGGGAAATCGGATGCGTGAGAAGCCTCAGGGAATGCAGCTGACTCCTATTGTTTTCTAATAGATCTGATATTCCAAGGAAAGATAAAATTATTGAATTCTTGTTTGGATTCCCAGACAACACATCAGGATACCTAAGTAGTCAAATTAGAACATATTTTACTACCTTCTTCCCCCTAATATTGTGACAAATTGTTGTCAAAATCTGATACTTGTCAGAGATGTTGTAAGCACTAGCTGCATATCAAATGCAAAATCAAACAAATAATGTGCATTTATTTTTACAACCATTAAAAGCTGTTCAACCTTCACAAGTTCTGCTTGATAAAATAGACAGACTATTGCAGTAGAGAAGAAAGGCCAAAATTAACATTCATTACATTATTTCTGCAATTTTCTACCCATCTATCATCAGGTCACACCAATAATCAGGGTTAACCTGAGGAAAAGAAAATGTTATCCAGTCTGAAATGGCACAGTCTAGTCCTATAAAGGGCTTTGAATATTAAAGGGAGAATTCTCTCCAGGGTCTATGAGAGACACATAAGCATAGGAAAAAGAACTTTAAATACCATAGTAAGCCTACTTGTGAAAAAAATGGGGATGTGGTGTTTCTACCCAGCAGTTTCCTAAGAATATATATTATTTAATAGGTATGAATCAAAGAAATCAGTATGTTTGTACTTCAGGAGTCTAATATTGTGCAATGCTAGTCAGGATTGGGAGAAAATTTTCAGATGAATAATTTCTTTGTCCAAAGTGAAATTCATGTGAACTGTTTCTGAGAGAGTGATTTACTCACAGAAGAAATACAGATGTATAATATTTGCAAATCGTACATATCATTTGGGTCAATTCAGATAATCTGTGTGACTTAAAGAAAAGGAAAAAAAAAGTTATTTTTTTTATTTCAGCCACCAAGCCAACCATCTATCTATACAAGCACATTCTAAAATCTATTAAGAACAGATATCAAAAACCATTGTGCAGTCTAGACTAGCAGCATGCAATCACCATATAGAAACAGGAGGGTTTTGATGTAGTGGTCTTGTGTCAAATTGATTCTTCCCTTCAAATACCATGATCTTAACCTTGCCCTGCATTCAGTTTTGGCGAAATTTCAGATTCTAGTATGACATTGTGAAAACTGGGATGAGATATACACTTAGTCTAAGGGACAAGCAGGAATGCCATCTGCACAGAAAGCCAAGGAACCTTATCTCTCTATAGTTTTCTATAAAACAGGAATAATAAACAGGAAGAAGACTGACTTCAAGAAACATAAATACTGCCCACAATGAAATATTTTGCTCCTTTGTGCAAGTTCTTGCAGAGAGATCATAGATAATTTTGAAACTCATACTTTTTTGAGTTTAAAAAATGTTTTCTCTGTATCATCTTTTCTCCTCATAAGGAAAAACATGTTTTAGTAAAACTTTGAAATAGAGAAACATTTGATGATAATTATTGAATTTGATATACAATAAAAAGTGTTAGCTTTAAATCTCAAGTATCAATTTGGCAGGAAAAAAAAAAGTTATGGTACTTCTGGAATCCAGATAAATGTTAACTTCTTGATCTAAATTACCTTTTCATAACTTATACAAATTTTCATAATTACTTAGATATACATTTGTATCTATTCTGGACATCTAATAGTCTAGATAGGTTATGTCAAGCTCCTCTTGTCAAGTTCCTCTTAAAATGTTACCAAAATGCTTCTTGCAAATAGTTCAGAAGAGAATAAAATCTCTAGATGTTTCATTCCCAATCTTTATAAGTAATTATCTACATAAACCATTTTTAATTATTTTATATAATGCATGATTTTGAAAAAAGCAGGAACATATTGTTATTATCTTCTATTAGATAAGGAACTTAAAAGTATAAAAATAAAGTTGCACTCTATTTTCATGCAGTTTCTTTTATCAAAATAACCATATTTGGGTTTTCACTTTCTCTCTGCCATTTCAGCAACAAACTGTTTTACTTACAGTTATTTTGGCATTTTATTTTAGCTCAGAGGAAGATAAACATGCTGAAGGGTGAAGACATAATTCATTTGTCCTCCTGAAAGCTGAACTGCCTCCACAGTTACAAAATCAGAAAGCAGGCAACTGAATCCCTGGTTTCTCTGACTCCTTCAAACATATTGTGAGTAGCTTCTCTGCTTGTGTTGAGAAATTCTTTGAATTTGAACACATTTTCTAAGCAGGTTACTTGGTGAGATTAAATAAAACCTCAAGTCAGCTAATTGTTTCTCAGTCAGACTTGAAGTAAACCAGCTAGTAAGGCATTTTGTTAAGCTGGCTAATCATACAGACAGGCTGTAGCAAGTAGCAATCTTAACAGTAGTGCATGAAGAATTATCATAATAAGGTAAAAAGGAACAATCACTTTGGCTTTTATAACAACTTTTTTTAAAAAGAGTCTTTTTTTCAGTAATGTGTATGGTAGATAAGTCATAGACAGGTGTCCAGATAACACATGGCTAAGTTGTACCATCTTAAGCGGGTCATAGAAAGCTTTTTTGGGGGGTGTGAGAGTTTGGAATCCATCTCTTTCTTGGATCTGTGCTGATGTAAAGAGAGAGAAAAAAATGAAATAAAGTATGCTTCAGCACAATGTACCAGTATAGAAGATTTGCATTTCTACTGAGACATAATTTTCATAATTGTTCAGTACAGAATTCCAGGACATACTGCCAAAGCCTGCACCATTGTAAAACCAAGCTGGATTCAAGCCTGAATGCTACAGAAAGTTCAAATCACAGAAAAAATCATTAGTCTTACATCTGGAGGACCTGTGACTCTATATTCCAGATGCTAAAGAACTTTATTGAGTTAAATGAAGTTATTAAACTGCTGCACCTAAGCAATACATTTTCCCTGCAATAATATGAATCATGAGCCGCAGACATCTTTCTTAACTTGCCTTTTTCTACAAATTCTAAAGCATATTTTTGGTTTGCCATGGGAAAGTATGCTTCTGCTAAAGGACTTGATTATTAAATTTATCAGATTCTGGCATATGAGATCAGAATTTCAGAGGCATAGCTTTTAATACATATCTCATTTTTTACATTGAACAAGCCATTAAGAAACAAAGCAGAGAAATTTTCCCCTTTGTTTGTTTTTAAAAAGAGGTAATGATTTTATTTGTTATGAACTGCCCAGTACAGACGTGAAATTTTGAGAGTCTACTGAAAACATGTTTGGGCCCTTGAGATCCCTTGCCATTTATTCAGTTTAAGGGTCTAGTAGTAGGGAAGAATGTATGAAGAAAGAAAAAAGCATTCATGAAAAGAACACTTACACTAAAAATTATGTACTAAAGATACGAGATATACTGCACTTCAGGTGTTTTCTGGAATCACAGGCAGAAGAGAAGCAGTAACCACTAAGGCCACCTATTGGAAAGAAATAAAGACCAAAAGTATAAACTCACCAACTCTGTCTTCCCAGAGGTAGGAAATGCTGCTCCCAACAATACAGTGACTTGAAAGGGGATATTGCTATCACAGCCAAGAGGTGCAGTGGTCACATACACGTGTGTATATAAAGCATACATTACTCCAGGGTTCTCACTAGCTAAATATTACTTGGTTTTCTTTTTCTCACCAATAATCAGAAAAAAGAAGTGGGAAGACTTATTAGCACACTGAAGAAAAGGAGTTTTACTTGATACCATATAGTTACATTATATTGTACAAATTAGTCTAAATTTCGTTTGCTGCTATGCCAGGTTTTTTTCATTAACCTGTTCATCTCAATTTAATTATTTATTTTTGTTGTGATGTAAACACATGGAGGACTGAGGATAAACAGAACTGAAGATAATTGCATCCATAAGTCTAACTTTCAAGGCACCTGCATGTTGGTAAGGGGGTCATTAGATGTGTTGAACATGTATGTAAAAGAGACAACAGAAGAACTTAATCTACAGAAGTATTGGTTAGGGTTTAATTTTAGTTAGGTTTATTCTGCTTATTTGGAAAAGGTTTATGCAGATCTTAATTGTGCAGGTCCCTGTTTTAAATTTTTCAAGTAATTAAAAAGCTGCCATGACCTGAGATGAACACTACCTAGTGTACATCTTCTCATAGACTAAATGAACAACTTCAATTAATGCAGTTGCGTAAAAATGAGGATAAGAAATGACATTAACATGCAAAGCTATTATTTTTTTGATTTAGCTATTCCACAGCTGCAAACAACCATGTGGTGATGTGCTATGAAGCTGAAGAAACAACAGACAGAACAAGAGGACACAGTCTCAAGCTGCGCCAAGGGAGATACAGGCTAGAATTAAGGAGGAAGTATTTTACAGAAAGAGTGGTCAAATACTGGAATCATCTACCCAGTGAGGTGGTGGAGTCACCATCCCTCGAAGAGTTTAAAAAAAGACTGGATGTGGCACTTGGTGCCATGATCTAGTTGAGGTGTTAGAACATGGGTTGGACTCGATGATCTTAAAGGTCTCTTCCAACAGCTTGTTTTTTTTTTTTTTTTTTGTTATTAGTTAGGATTTTTTAGGCATGGTTTATGAACTTATTGACTTCTTCTGACAGTTAAAGAAAGGGACATGTCTATGCCTTCATTTGATGATGATTATAAATAAAGTTGCAGAGACTGGATTCAATCTAAAGGTCCTCATACTTAATAGTTGTGTGAGAGCTCTTAGGTTGTTCCTATGTCATAACACGCATATTCATAAGAAAAATAAAAACATTTTATTATACAAAAGGCTTCTTTTTTGTAACTATTATTGTTTCTTTGAAGCAAAATTCAGGGAATTCATAAAAATGGATAGTATGAATAGAAGTAGTAGAGAGAAGGATGGTTTTATATATATTTTTAGTAATTATTCAAGAATGAAAGCCTGAAATGTTCATCCTTCATTTAGAGCTTGTCTTGTCTTAACCTCAGCTGGCAGCTCAGGTTAACCCCAAATTGCAACTCATGCACTCAACCCTGGTAGGATGTGGAAGTGAAGTGGAAGAGTAACAGTGAGAAAACTGGTGGATGGAGATAAAGACAGTTTGATAGGAAAAATAAAAGCCAAGTGCACAAGGAAAGCAGAGCAAGGAATTGACTCATCAGGCAGGCCTTCAGCCATCCATGGGAGAGCAGGGAGCCATCACACTTGAAACGATGACTTGGGAAATAAATGCCATCACTTTGGACAACCCTCCTACTGCTACAAGCTGTCCCCAGTGGTGACAGCAACCCAGATTTTTATTAATAGATCCCTTGGGGTGGATTAAAGTGAAATGACACTGAATGATCAGTATTTGTACATACATATATATATATATGTACGGTTTATTCTAGAACAATTTAGTTGCAATGGAAAGTAGTTATGTAGCATTTTGGTTACTATTATCTATAGCAATATAGCAATATGAAGCATAAAATATTACCTAGGAAAATGTATAAGGAAGAGAAAGAAAGGATATGTGTGGAAAGAAACATAATCACCATTGATCTTCTGATGAGACTTGATTGTTGCAGCTTAGTTTTCCCTTGGTGAAAGTGGCAGTCCATCAGGACTGGGGTAGGAGCCACACAAAATACAAACTTTGGCAAGTTAAATTACACTCAGGCTAAGTTGGGAACACTCTGGTACCTCCTCTAGGAGTGAGAAGCTTTCAGTCCTCTGGTGCAAGGCCTCAGAAATGAGTCTGGAGGTGCTTTGGGGACCTTTGATGGTTTTTGACACCTTCTAAAACAGAGCAGCTGCCTCTCATGTCAGTGTAGTTGAGGCAGTTATGCCCCATCAGACCTTCCCTAGAGACAGGAGTGGGGAATTTCACCACTGAGTTCTGTGAGGGAGGACAGGTAGCATGATAAGAGGCACCATCTTGACTTGCAGGATTTGCTTCTCACGTGCCTCAAAGCCTGCCTTGTAGCCTCCAGTCAGCACCAGTTCCGCTCCTCAGTCCACAGGCAGACTGGCCATTACACACCCAAAAACTCACCTCCTCCCCCTGGGAGGTTTAAACCTGGCCTCAGCAAATCACCCTGGTGCCTCCACAAATGGGCAAATGTTTTGAGACATTAAACTTCAGAAACTCTTGTGTTCCTCTATCTCCTCACTGTGGGTGTGTGAAAAGCAGAAATGCTGTGTAAGCCCAGCTCAGCAACAACTCAAACATCCCTAGGTTATCAATGCTGTTTTGGTCACAAATCCAAAACAGAGCTCCATAGTAGCTGCTATGAAGAAAAGTAGTTCTCATCACAGCCAAAACCAATAGACAACTTCACTACAAATGGAGTTTTATTAACATCAAGTCATGCAAATTTAAATATCTTTATAAAAATACAGTGGTAGACACGTATAAGATATTTTAAAAGTCCTGAAGTAAAAAGTAAGTCTCGTAAATTAAAAATGTACTATGCATTGTTCTAAAGTCAATCCATCAGTATCAAACTTTAGGAATTTTTTTCCCAGCTATGCTACACTGATAACTACAAAATGTTAAAAAGAATTGCCTAACATGAGTATTATGAAGAAAATAGAAGTTGTACTAAAAACCCCAAACAGTTAAAATAATGAAGAAAATAAAACATGTAAAATATATGAACTGAATCTGAACTGAACTACACTGGCAAATTCATGTTTTTCTCTAGCTACTGAAGGTTTCTTAATAAGGTACATTAAACTGAAAACTAGAACTAATAAACACCAAGTTGATAAGTCCACCTTAAGAAGAGAGATACTGGGTGAAGAGCACACACAAAAATACTTTAAAAAATAATTTTATGAAGTCAAACTAATTCCTGTGCACTCTTTTTCATATTGTAATAGGTCATTGTCAAATGTAATATATTTTTAATATTCTACAAGGTCAGCAGCATGCCTTCTACTTATTGTTACTATTTCTTTGTGCTGCTTAAAAATTTGCATCCATAGAATTCAGCATCCATGAGGGGCTCTTATTATAGGACTTTTGAATACATTACCCTTCTCTGTTGTAATTAATCTTTTAATTGCCTGTTCCTACTTCAGCAGAAAGAGTCGGCCAATTAATGCAGATGCACATGTCTATGTGTACTGTCTGTGCCTCCTGATAGGATTCCTTTTGGTACTGCAATTCACGAAAACAATCTTAGTGATTCCTTTTTAGAGTTTACAATAACTTCATCAAAATACATGATTTTCAGTAGGAAGGCTGCTCAATTTGTTATGGTAAAACTTGATAATTTTCTCTTATGACAGAAGAAGAAGTTAGTTCCTCATTCCATTTGTGGTCTAGCTCCTTGTACTCAATACACACTCAACATGCATTCTTCTGGCAGTTCTAGATACCTGAGGCATTGAAATCAAGGACTGCAGTGATCACTTTTTGTTACCTGATGTGGAGAAGTTATTTTCTAAGGAATATGTATCTGAACCAGTATAAAAACTATCATTACTAAACATCAGGTGGTTGCATTGACTCAAATTCAACCTGGAAGCAACAACCTATTTGAACAACATAGCAGTGAAAGATCATCTGACAAAAGGGTATGGTCTCCATTGAAATGCACATTTATGGTGTGTGATAAGAAAAAGTGTGACTAAATGCTACCCATCAAATTTGAAATCATCTTTCAGATCTGTAAAAATCTGCAGTAAGTGCTCGAAAGCAAACTGAAAAAAAAGCTCTAAGACCAAGTTCACAAAACTAGGTGACAAAGAAAGAGAAGTATTCAAATTGAAAAACGCAGTAGTTGTTGTATGCAAACTTTTTGTAGCATTTTAATTTACTTATCAATTAATTTTCAGTCACCAATTTGAAATGTGCTTGATGGTTTTATTCAAAGTCAATTGGAAATAGGAATTCTCAACAAGTGAAATATTAATAGTGTTTTTAAAAATAGAAGCAATGTAGAAAAAGAGAAGGCAAAAGAGTTTGTTAAAAGATTTCCACCATGATTCTGGAAAACTCTGATAATCATTGAAACTCAGCAAAACAGGGATACATTGAAATCAAAAAGTTTCAGTACCAGAAGAATAAGTATATGATTTTGGGAACTACTTTAATAGTTTAAGGTGAGATTATAGAAGAAATATAAAGAATTTGTGTTCTAGCTACTAAATGTTACTAAGAATGCAATAGACCCATTTTTATCAAATGGGGAGTTAAACAGAAGGAGAGAATTTTGAAAAATTAAAAATTTTGCCTTCCAGTCCTATAATTCTGCCAGCTTTTATGTTGCTCTCTTTTTACTAAAAGACTATTCATAAAAAAAAAAAAAAAAAACTCACATAAAGAGCTTTTATATCAACAGCATCAAGTAATTTCAGTAAAAAAGACAAGCAAATAAAGAATTTGATTGGTTTGTTAGAAAACAACTCTCTTTTAGTTGAGCTCAGACAAAACAATCTTCTAATTACCATTCATGAAGATATAAGATTGGATGTGAGACTTTTTGTGGCAGTACTTTCAAGCATTTCTTTTCTTTCTGGAGGAGAAACAAGTCCTCATTACCTTCAGCTAGTTATGACCAATGCCAGTTTAAATTCATGCTAACATTTACAGATGGTCAACTGGCATACTTGCCCAGCTGTGTTTTCCAAATACACTTCCGAATTCCACATTACCTAACTTTATACTGGGAACAATGAAGCACCAAGGAAGCCATATGAAGTGCATGAAAAACGGGTCTGTTTTCCCTTTCCATATTTTAGACAGTCTAAATGTACAGATTACTGTGATATTGATGCAGCAAAGACAAAAATAAGAAATATATGTCAAGGTTTCATGACTTGAGGTATACTTTGGTAGTGTGTCTATTTTCATCTAGTACAGTATTTTTAGGCATTATAAATAAATATGACCTGTCAGCCATTAAGTCTGACTTAGAGACTGTGACATATGGCTGTTATACATACACAGTCCCTTGGATTCTTACAAAACCTGACTAAGGTCAAGGAACCCTGTGCCTTCCCTCTCTCATTTATATTTTATGATTCAGGAACAAGATGAAGTCCTCCAGACAGCTATTACAGAGTTACACAGTGGATGGATATGTTTCAGATTATGATCTATCAGGGTCAAAAAGTGGTGTAACTCACCACATTTTGACACAATTGCCTTCACAGAAACTTCAATTATTAAGAAACAGCATAAGACAGCTTAGTTTCACTTCAGAAATACCTAGTACTTGAAAAGATATTCACATCCTTTGTTCCACAGGTTGTGATCATAGGATTAGTAATGTTTTTATCAATTCTCTAAGTAGCATGCAATTAATATATTCTGACATATTAATCATGTGCATATTTTTATTGACATGACTAAGAGCTATTTTAATTTTCATTATATTTCTTAGCCAAAGGCAAAATTAGGTCCTTTGCCAGTTTTCATTCTATCTGTGCTAAAAATGAAATTCTATACATGGAAAGGAAAATAATAAAAAGAAAGTACCATTGACAAATGTGAACTGAATTGTGAGATATGTTCTTTGTTGTCTTATAGAATCTCTAACACAAAAATAATGAGATCATCTCTGGCCTGGGGCTTGGATCCTAAAGCTTATGCTGCCACAGAACTTTATGAACTTTTACAGTCTCATCAAAATCAATAGTAGTATTCATGAGATGAAAGTTATTTGCATGCTTAGGTCTTTTCAAAGTCAATGCTTTTATTATTTGGATTCAGGCTCAAAGTTTTTAGTGACCAACTTTGTCAGTAGCTCACTGAAAGAGTAACACAAAAATTATGCCTGTCATGCTGAGTTCAAGAAAAAATCCTTTCTTCTTTTCACCTTCACTTCATCTTCTGTGTGCTTTGAATATATCAACAGCCTGATACAACAAATCAGCGCACCAGTGGTTTATGAAATTTTTTAAAGTATGCTTAAATCAGCATTCAGCAAGTATAGATTTATTTTCTATTATTGTAACATTGGTTTATGGGTGTTGAAGTGCAAAGATGTCATAGATTTTATATGTAAATCATGCAAAAGCACAAAAGTAATACAAATAAAGGAGCCAGTGTGATGAAGACATCTAGGGTTCACATAACAGACAGACATTTAGGAACTTCAATTAAACAAGAGATGAAGGATGTAGAACAGAGATCATCTGTTAATGGGACCAACACTGAAATGCACAGAAATCACCTCACTCTGATCTTTGCAGCTCAGCAACAGCCAGCACCACGATGCAGCAACTGGATAAAGCAAAACCAGAAATATCTCCCTGACCCCTTTTTAGAGAGTCAGCAGTAGAAGAGCTCTTACAGAAGCACCAGTGAAATGACAATGTCTATTTGTCTGGGTTTTTTTTACGTCCTACAGATGAAAATAGGCTGTTGCTCTTACATATCTCTTCTGTAACAAGAACTTGAGAGCCTAGTGCTCCTGTGTTCTTCAGCTAGGAGCTTCAGAGGAGAGACAAGGAAGATAAGAAAGCCAGTCGCTCTACTTTTTTAAGAACTTAGTCCAGATGAGACCTTACAAGGTGTCAAATCGATCAGGTTGCTCAAAGCTCCATCCATCTTAGCCTTGAACACTTCCACAGATGGAGCATCCCCAACATCTCTGGGAAACCTGTTCCAGTGCCTCACCACCCTCACAGTGAATAATTTCCTTCCAATATCTCATCTAAACCTACAGTCTTTCAGTTTAAAGACATTCCTCCTTGCCGTATCACTACATGTCCTTGTTGAAAGTCTCTCTCCAGATCTCTTGTAGACCATGTAGGTAACATAAAGCTGCTATAAGGTCTCATTTCTCCATGTAGAAGAACCCCAACACAGCTTGTCTTCATAGGAGAGATGCTCCAGATGTCTGATCAGTGTCTCTCCTCTGGACTTTCTCCAACAGGTCCATCTCCTCCTTATGTTGGGGGCCCCAGAGCCAGATACAGTACTCCAGGTGGTTTCATGAGTTCTGAATAAAAGAGGAGAATAACTTCGTTCAACCCTTCTGCTGGATATACCTTGCTCACAATTTTATTAAAAATACTCATTAAAAATGTTGACATTTAATCCTTAGAGATAAAGATAAATACAGCTATAAGAGTATTATTGTATTTTTAAAACTTACCTGCCTGACTTGGATGAATTCCTTTTGCAGGTAAAAATCATGGGTATGTGTATTTCTATGCTTAACAAAACGGGGATAATATTATCAGTACTAAATTTCTTTAATAGCAAACAAGAAATACCATAAATTTCAATGAGCACATCCTCCCTCTCAGAGAACCCCAGAGGAATACACACAAGGACAGTATATGGAATGTACTTACAAATAGCAAAACTGTAGATTCTGAAGTTTCCAAAGGTGATATGAGGGTTATACATCTGAGAGTACTATTAGAGGGGTTTTTTAATCTCAGTTCTTTAGGAAAGGTGAATAGCAAAATTGAAAGAGCAACTGAATGGAGTAAATCCAAAGCATTTCAGAATATTAATTGAGATTATCATTTGCACAAATAAAAATGCAGAATAGCTTTAACTTCTATTTTGATTCATGCTGTAAAAATTTTTTTTCAGATTTTATAAATCTTGGCTTTCAATAAAAACATTGTGTATCTAAACTCCAAAACCTTCATTCTGATTAACTGAATCTTCAGACACACGCTCTATTTAGCCACTTTTCACCATCTTACATAAACTCTAAGCTATATATTACATTTACTACCACCGTAAGTCAACTGAATTTTCTTTTGAAGGCTTTCTTTTTCTCTATATTTTTTTAATACGGATTTTTTTTCTTTGCAAACCTTTCTGCTACATAGTTTTTATCTCCATTTTTTCCTTCTCCAAAACCCAGAAGCATTATCAGGAAGTAAAAAGAGCATATAACCATTTGGTTTTGATAATTAAAATGCTCAGGGGAAGTACTGCCACAATGCTCCCAGATGGCTCCAAACTGAAGGACCTTCTAACACTGCCTGCTTATATGTAGGGCATATGTACAAAATAGGCACAGTGAAGTATATGAAGTTGAAAGGGCAAAGAAGATTATACAGGAAGAGGTGAGAGAAGAAAATCCTCCAGGAGAGGAAGACTTGGAATATTAGCTACACAGACTTTAATAAGACTTCTGAAGCCATTTCCCACAGCATTCTCTTGGACAAGCTGGCTGCTCATGGCAGAGTCATTGCTGAGTAAAAACCTGGCTGGATGGCCAGGCTTAAAGAGTGCTGGTGAAAGAGGTTAAATCCATCTGGTGGCTCGTCACCACTGGTGTTTCCCAAGGCTCAGTATTTGTTCCAGTCCTGTTTAGCATCTTAGTGAATGATCTGGACCAGGGGATCAAGTGTACCCTTGGTGAGTTTGCAGACAACACTAGACTGGGCAGGAGTTTTAATCTGCTGGAAGGTAAGAAGGCTCTGGACAGGCTGGATTAATGGGACAAGGCCAGTGGTATGAGGTTCAATAAGGTCAAGTGTCAGGTCCTGCACTTCAATCTCAACAATCCCATGGATCCAGTTTCAGTTGTGTAGAAGTTTTGAAGCTACACAGACTACTCAGTTATTCTCATACTTGGATTGACTAGTTCAATATATAGCCATCAGAAGCCAGTAGAATTTTCCTCTTTATTTTCAGTTCACACAGGTTTGTCACAAAATGTGGCTCTATTTTCAGTGTTTCTATTCAGAATGTAGCCTTAAGTTATTCTTTCTACAATTTGCTCAAATTGAAGTAGCTGCTATTAATGCCTCTCTTGTATCCAAATCAAGTCATTCTCATGTCAAACAGATGGAGAAATATTCTCTTAACACTTGCTAAATTTCACTGCACCATGTAGATGCGCTTCAACAATACAGGAAAAAAAATTTTTGCAAAATTTTGTTCCCTCAAACATGACTGGGGTTAACTGCAGTTTCTCTTTATTCTCAGAACGTTTAAACATTACACAACTATGGAAAGGTTGCATCTAATTTCAGTCCTGAAAATTAAGGAGTTGTGCATTGGTGCCTCAATGGCTGATTAAAACCACGTCCTCACTGTTCCAACAGGAGATCCCTGATTTCCTGTTTTAATCTCTGTCCTGGGGTGACTGTGATGCTGAATTGTATCCCCACTTGTCAGTTTAGCCCAAAAATAAGTTCTACACCTTTAAAACTGGATCCAACAGCAAAGGGAGGAGGAAGCGGTGGCACGCAATTTTGTGTGTGCAGAAACTTCATTTTTACTCCCTTGAATTCCTTTTCTCTTGGTGTGCATTGTTTTCAGCACAGACAGTGGGAGAGAGCTCTCCTTTGCTTTTAGTTAGTTTTTTTAGCTAGCTGAGGCAGAAAAGTTCCCCAGACTGTGGTTTTTTATTCTTCTTGGACTGCTCTCCTGCTCTGGACTGAAAACAGGAAAACACCAGGAGCTCATATCTGTGGCCCACCAGGGCCCAGGATGTAGCATTTTCCAGAGCATGAGGGACTGATAAGAGAAAGAGCGAGTCAAACTACAGCCCATGACAAGGACTTTCTGAATTTGCCATTTCTTCAGAACAGCGAGAGGTTTTATTTGTTAATAGTTTTCATTTTTCCATGTTTGTGAGTACTTTGTTAAATGTACAGTTTTAGTTTACTTTTCTTGAAAGAGGTTTACCTCCCAAACTGAATGGAAGAAGGGCTTCTTGACTTTGCTTTCTAGAAAAGATCACTTCAGAAGTTTCCTAACAAAATTCTCCCTAAACCAGGACACTCTCAAAAGTATTCTAAGCTTTTCACTGTGAGTTCTAGATACAAGACACCCAGTAAATATAATATCTCCACAGTCACTTCTTCATACATGGGAAATGAACAACAACGTTTTGTTTAACTTTCACTAATAGCAGTAACTATTGTTCCATGGCAAAATGAAATATATAAATTGCAAAGGGAGTTGTCCTTGAGAAAAGCTGAAGTTCTTTGTTCTCCCAAACATGAACAACTAATAGTAGATATGTGAAGGACATGGTTTTCTTTGGAAGGCTCAACTTCCTCAATATTTAGCTCTGTCTTCAGGACTGTATTACTGAACCACCTTTCCATAAAGTATTAAAATCCTGAAGTTGCCCAGTTTCATTGAGGCCTCATGCCCTTATTTTCTGTAGAACTCAAGTATGGCAGGGAGTGCCAACTAACATAGTAGAGTAACCAAGATTCTGACACTACTTGCCAAAGTTTTCACAGCTGTCCAGGTAAAAAAGCATGTATATCCCACAGATTTGGTCAAAACCAAGCACTCAAAACCAGACAAAGTGGCAATAAAATGTGAGAGCAATATCCATATTCCTACTTCTAGATGTACTTTGATCAAGCGCATGCAGTTATACCTCCATTCCGTGGCTGGGTGAAGCAGCTATTGTGACCTATTACTGACTGAAATAAAGGAGGTGATCTATAAATAAAGGTGTAGAAATCTACTTCTGATTTTGACAACATCCTCTTTAAGACACTCCTTTGTTTTTCTTTAGGAGAGACAACTTTTTTGGCTCTGAAAGGAAAAAAAAACTTTAAAGTACATAAAACTATCAGTTGTGTTCAAATTACTCCTTTCTCAGAGGTTCATAGGCCAAATGTTCACAAGTCTTCCAAATGTTATGAAGGAGAAAACTCAATTCAAGAAATAGGAGAAATACTATGTAACTTTCTTGAAGGAATTGCATCTAATCAGGCACAAAATAACCACAATTCAATGCTCTTTGAAATCGAGTTGGTCAGTTCCCAGTTCCAAGATTAAAGACATTTGACAATGCCTTATATGAATGAAGCTGAGCAATAAATAAAGCAATAGGCTCAGTCAAAATATATGGGTAGATAATTGGTGATATTTTTAGGAAAAAATAGTTCACTGCAGAAAGAGAGGAAACACTAAATGAACAGTTTTGAAAGAACTGTACAGTAACCACGATTAAGAAGAGAATTAGCATACACAGATACACTTGACTTTGCTTGGCTGGTGATAATATCATGGTTTCAATGGCTCATGTCTTACTGGAATTATGTGGTTTTAACAATATAACTGGTCTCATAATTAACTGCTGTGCATTAGAGAAATCTAAGATTTTGTGTGTGGCACCTTCCCAAAAGTCTGTTCAGAAAACAGAATTAGGTTTGGAAGGGATACTGAATATACTTAAAAAAAACCTAATTATTTTAGTAGGTTGTATAGTAGGAAACCTTTTTTAAATGAAATGTCAAGGCCTCTGGCTAATATACAGAAGAAATGGAACATAAATGAATTTAAGTCTTGTTAAACATTCGTACTGGATAACTGTGGAAGAAACTGTGTTATAAACAATCAAAAATTTCTCGTATAGCAAAGAATTGATTGGCAAGTGCAATGTAGCAGATTTGTGGTGAGAAAACATTGCATTCATTGCTATTGGAACTTTTTACAGTTATATGACTGGGACAAGGAAAAAAATGTAAGACATTAAACCTCTGGAAACTGGTACTGTGCATAGGCTGAAAGGTTTTTTCTCATGTCTACCTAAAAGCCTAGAATAACAAAACCGATAGGATCTCAGCAAGATTGAGAAGCAGTATTCAGAGAAAGGAGGCAAAAACCCACTTGCATGTAACACTCACCATTCTTAATCTCAAACTGAAAACAAAGCATATGAGCAACTTCTTTGAATTGCAGGCTTGTCCTGTGTTTTGCCTACATGCAACATAAGCATTTATAAAACCTATAGAATCTCAGATTTTTGCAGCCAAAGCAAAAAAGGACTTAAGGAATCACTACAATACCAGGTGAAAATATTCTTCAGAAATATAAAGAAGATAACCTCATGGGAAGCTTATCAAGTTGTGACAGGAATAGCATTCCTAAGAGAACACAACTTGTTAAAATGTACTCAGTAGTCTTGAAAATTCAAGCATATCAAACTGGGCACACAGCACAATACAAAATAACTTGATCTAATTCCCTGTATGTGACTACAAATGTGAGTCTATAATGTTTTTTGGGTTTTTTTTTCAAATTTCTGAGGAGAAAAAAACTATATAAAATTATTCAAACTGCAAAATACTGTATTGAAACAGGAACAATCAACTGCATGATTATAGGATAAGGAACAATATCCTAGGATGCAGCTGTTCAGGAAAGAGAAGCTATGAATGAAAGCAAGACATGAGATCAACTGAAACCAGTACTGCCTCAGTGTTCTAACCAAGATAGATGCAACACTGGGAAAATAAACAGTACTGTATCTCATTCAATCCTCAGGTATAATACTTTGAATACTTTTGAAATCTAAATTTTGAGTAAGATAAACCTGTTTGAAAAGCATCAATAGACTAATGTTTCTCAGAACTGCCACTAAAGGAAAACTGAATGAAGTAGCCTTTTGCAGTGAACACTGTGGTGGACATGCAGCAGAAAACACATTCACATTCAGATATGGGCATGGCTGCTGACGAGAGAAAAGGAAGAATACACATTCAGAGTGCACTAACATCAGATCATACAGACTTGCATGTACTGGTACCCAAAACCCTTTCATCGAAGTGCTTCTAGAAATTGCTAAACCATAGTTCAAACTGATTTTCACATCAGGTAACAAAGCAGTTGTGGTGAATGGTCTTGAAAGTGGCTTGCTGACTGGATGCCATAGTCCACCTGAGTGTATCCATACCCATGTTTCAAAAACTCTACCTATAATATCTAGTATTTCCAAAGTAATTATAGCTGTGCACCAGCTAGGATGTTTACTCACCTACCTAAAATTTCAGTAGGTGGGGGCATTAGTTGTTTTTCTGAAAGGTTTTAAAACATCTGTAAGAAATAGGAGAATTAACATGCCAAATTTAAAGTGTACCTTTACCATTCTTGTTACTATGATAGTCAGCCTCAGGAAAATGATGCATTGCAAATCAGAATTAAGAAAATCATCCCTGTGAAGCCACAAGATGTATTTACCTGGGATTTCTGCCTTTTAGATTTAATCCTGAATAAAAAGGAAGGATATGATAGAGTACAGCATCAGCTGTAGAGAAAAAATTACTCATCAACAATATTGATACTGAGGAAAAAGGTAAAAGAACTGTATCAACTTGAGGGAAACATAACCAAAGTTACTTGGACAGAACATTGGAAAATGTATAAAATATATGAAATGAGCCCTAGGCTTCTGTTGAGACCAATCTAAATAGAAATCTGCCTAGTCATTTAAGGATAGACATGACAGTGTAGCCCTTACCTTTTCCTTTTCTAACAAGGGAATATAATTTCTAAAGGTCAAAATGTACTATAATTCTAGTCTTCATGCTGAAAGAAAAGGTATCCACTCTTGGGCAGTGTCCAAAATCAGCCTTTTTTTTTTTTTTTCAGCAGTTTGCTATTTGTTTTATCTGGTTAAAAGAAGAGACAAAGACTATTGTAAAGATCAATAAATGGGAAGGTGTTGAAAGATGAACAAAGTAGTGTAGCTGGGTAGCCCACAAGAGATGGCAATGACACTGCCAGTAAGAGACCACAAGCTTTCTGTCAGGCTCATGGCCCTCAGGTGGTGTCAGGATGCACTTGAACTCATCTTGGTATGTCTGTAGCCAAGTCTTTGCTTTTCTAAATGTAACAGCAGTCATTAAACCACTGCTTCATTAATATACCCTTCTATACTTCTGTCAGAACTCAGGACATTCCTCCAACTGCGCTGGAGGGCTCGAGACCCTGGCAGGAGGCTCAGAGACCTCGGCACGGAGTCAAAGAGAGCTGTGCCTTTGATCTTAGCCCATGGAAATATTTACCAACTTTGTGTGATGATTTACAGGCCACAAGGGTTTGAGTAGAATATAGTTAATTTTCCACAGGGTGAAAAAGTAGAATTTGGGGGATTTAGAATGGGGGCTCAAGAGGCAAGTTGGAGAAATCTGGGCATGTCCTCATCCTCATCCTCATCCTCCTCCTCCTCCTCCTCCTTCTTCTTCTTCTTCTTGTCCTCCTTCTTCTGCTGTAATGGTGACACTTTTGGATTGGTTTACAGTAGAGACAGACTGTCTAACATAGATGATAGGTGTTGGAATCCATAAAATTAGAGGGCTTTTGGGAAATGGTTAAAATGATTAAAAAAGTATAGGCCTCAGACTGAAGTTTTGTTAGCATTGCAGATATAGCAGAAAAGTTTCCCAAGCAGTAGAGCATACCTGACAAATAACAATAGGCCTCCGTAGAATTGGCTTTAGGATGGCAACAAAGTTATTTAATGTATCTTTAGAAGGTTAGCATGAATAGAGCTCTGTTCTTTGTCTCTTATGAACCAGTCTTTGTTTTAACTACCATTACGTGGGTTTTATAAGATTGCATAGAATGCTTGTCAATATGTGTTGTTCTATGTATGATTGGCTGAAATCTAGACTGAGATGGTTTTATGTCATTCTGTAATACCCCACCTTCTCTGACATTCTCTGTGGATCAGCGAGCTGTTAACATCCTGTCTCCATTGTAACAATGCTTTGAGACTGATGTGCAAATAATAAAAAAAGGCTCTTCACTGGTCTGGTTTGTCCAGTGTTGTCCATATCTGGACGTTTTGCTGTGGCAAGTGGGTTCCTTTTTTAAAACGTGGGTTCCTGGCACAATTGGACCTATATCTACCCTTCCCTCGCAATAATAGGTACTGGAAAATTTTTGTAAATAAAGTACATGTAGTTCTTAGTATATAAAACTAAAACCGCCCTTGGAGACTTCATGGCACACATGTCAGTGTGCCATGAACCGACCTGCCAGACCTCAGCGGGTTGGAGAAAGAATATATTAGATAACAGAAAATAAACAACCTTGAAAACCAGAGCCGAGGAATCTTGACTTCTTTGGTCTCAGGGCTGGGAAAAAAGACTTTTTAATACCTCGGGAACCATTTCAGCAACACAAAAGCCAAGATACTTCTAGCTTTTTGCTGACTTTATGAATCACGTTTTGGTTATTGGTTCATGTACAACTAACTATAGTAACAAATGTTGAGGCAGCCCTGGTGGGGGCTCCAACATGGTTCCCCACCAAAAATTTCTCCCAGAACATTTGCACAATTAGTCCTATCACCATTAGACAGGTGCTAAACCTCACCAAACCTGGCCCTGAGCCCAGACTGCAAAACCCATGGAAGGTGGAGAGAAGAGGTTGTGCTCAGGGTGTGACAATAGCTTAATTAAAGGGTGTAGAATGAAATCTCTATTATGACCCTAGAATTTAATGCAAGACAGATAAACACAGGAGACTCAATGGCTGTTAACAAGCCATTAATGGTCCTTCACTGCTCATTAAAGGAATGTAATCATGGGAGTAGGCAAAAACAGTTTCCAGCAAACCTCCCAAATGTACTCAGCATCTATGTAAGACACCCTGCTCCTGGTGAAGGAGTCTGGATGCTGATGGATCACTACTAATGATCATCTTTACACTGTTATAGGGAGAAAGAAAAGTACACTAATGTCTGCCACAACGTTCATATCACTATATTGTTGGAGGTTAGGACTTTTTCCAGGTTTTTTACCCTTTTCTTTCTCTCAGGGAATTTTCTTCCATTTGTTGCCTAAGAGATGCGAAGAACCAATACTTAAGAGATAAAAGTGGCCAAGGGGGCGGGGGGAAGGAGTGCAGCTGGCTCCACTATTAGCTTGCTATTCTAATTTTCACTATTTTGGCTCGGGATTTTTTTCTTGGGAAGGGTAGAGATACTATGAGATTTTGACTGGGTGGGTAGGAGGGCTGATCTCGGTTCCTCTCTCTCTGTCTCTCTCAGGACTGAGGAGGAGATGGTGCTGTTGGTGCTGTGGGAGAATTCTCTCCCACTGTGAAGTTCAGCCCTTTTACTGCTTCTCCTACTGTGAGTGAGGCTTTGCTTGTAAGAGTGGTCATTGAACTGGGACTTTTTAGATCACCTGCTTGCACTGGAAAGGACCCTCACTATTTCCTTGGATGTCCCAGGGGAGAACCTGGGACCCCGACACCTGACCCCCTCCCAGGGAGTGTCTACCAGCTGTTTGCATGGCTGCTGCAAATCCCTGCTGTTTCCTGCCTCTGCTTTAGGTTTTTTGCTATACTTCAACCTGATATCCCATGTCTGCCTGATCCCTCGCGGCTCCTGATATGGCTGTGGAACTTCTCCAACATATTGTTTGCCATCCCAGGATCTTCTCCCGTGTGCCATTCTGGCCGCTGCTCCAAGGTTCCTGCTACAGTCCATTTCACCATACAGAGGGGCACCGGGACCAGCTGCCCCTGTGGGTTTCTAACAGAAGCCACTTTTCCATCTCTTCTGCTGGCACCCCACCATTGTCCATGTGAGAGAGATGGCTGAACTTGTGCCACAGCGCCCCTGCAGCTGTGGAGGAATCATCACACCCATCCTGCCCACCAGGAGCCACCAGCGCCCCTGCCAGCTGTGACTGGAACTGCACCAATAGGGAGAGTGCCTGTGGCTGAGAGAAGGCTGGGGCTGGGTTTGTGTTCTCTTTGTTGCTGCTGCCATTGCTGTTTGTTTGCTGATGAGGTCCCTGGTGTTGAGATGACCCCAAGATGTGACCCCAAGAGATGACCCCATCCCCAAGACAAAAGAAGAAGATGGGATTCCCTGGCTCTTGCTCTCAAGGTTGTTTATTTGCTCTTATCTAATACATTGTCTTTCTGACTCACTGAGGTCTGTCTGGCAGGTCAGGTTGAGGCACAATAACTGCCTTCAGGGGGTTGTTATCTTTTTATACTAAAAACTATGTGTACTTTATTTACACTAATTTTCCAATACCTATCACCTATGTTAGACAGTTTGTCTCTACCCTAAACCAATCCAAAAAGTGTCACCATCACAGCAGAAGATAGAGGATAAGAAGAAGAAGGAGAAAGACAGAATACTTCCAGATTCGTCCATCTTGCTCTTGAACCCTCATTCTAAAAATCACAAAATTCTATTTTTCCACCCTGTAATAAATTCACTATCATTCTATTCAAACCTTTGTTGCTCATAACTCTTCACACTAAGTTGGTAATTGTTTCCATGGGCTAAGATCGAAGGCACAGATGTCTTTGACTCTGCCAAGGTCTCTGAGCTCTTTGTCAGGATCTCGAGTCCTCCAGGGCAGTCAGAGCAATGTCCTGGGTTCTGACAGTTTGCCATGTATAGATAATAGTAAAGGACTGTTATTCATTTTCCCATAATCTTTGACTGAAAGCCCCTTAATTTCAAAGTTATAATAATGTGGAGGGAAGGAAGTCACATGTCCATTCCAAGGGAGATTCACACCTTCCTTGGCAGGCCTATGTCTTTTAAATCAAGACATATATACCGACTTTTTTTTTTTTTTGAGAAATATATAGAATCCAAGCCTGTACAACATGTAGATATATTGTTTACAGTAGATTATAAATCCACTATTAGCTTGCTATTCTAATTTTCACTAAGTATTGTTCCCATTTCAGTCACATTTTGCTACATGACTAATATTCCCTCTTTGGTACTTACAATAATTACTTTTGAGAGAAAATACCAGAAGGAGGTTGTAAAAAAGCTAGATGAAAACACAACAATACTTTATCACTTTTCTTCAAAAAAAAATTCAGAGACAAGGTCTTCAGAGTTAGACAAGATTGAAAGTAAATATTCTAAGCCCCTTCAGGCCTGTGATAGCATTCAGTAATTGAGAAATACCAACAGTTTGCTTACAATACTCCATTGTGCCTCACAGTTTTGGCAGGTAGGTGAGGTACTTAGGTAAAGAAGTGGAGCTTTAAGTAAAGTAGCCAGGATTTTAAATTAAATACGACTGTACAAATATCAATTCCATTGATAATTTTGCTTTGAAAAGCTACCTGAACAATTTTTTCTTATGCATATTTCAAACTTAAATAATAAAAACTCTGCATAAGGAGCCTGAAATTTTCCTTCTGAGAAATATGCAGACTCATAAATTAATCATTATTTCTCTTTTTTCATTACTTACATAGTCTAACCAATTCTTTCTCATTGAAACATGAAAATAGTGGAAATAGCACATCTCTCAGCTGTTACAATAGAGAATAGCTAATCAGAACTTAATATGTTGTTGTTAGCAAAGATTTGGAAAAAATGTAAATATTTGTTCAGTAAATCACTGCACTTGACATAATAAGACATTCAAGACATTGCAGCAGAGATAATTGTGCAAAAGCTGTTATTTTTTAAACATTTTGTCTAGTCTGCACTTACCCTCCCAAAAAAAGTGGCTGTTTCCTTTTTTAGCAGTGTCACAAAAAGTTGCAAAGTACCTCAGGACAGAATTCTTAAGATGTCATGCATGAGTTTCTTCACTAAAATGTAGTATTTCTATCTTAGTTACTATTGCATACCCAAATGTCCTCAATAGTAAAACAAATTATTTCCTGAGAGCTGGGTTTGATATAATGCAAGTTAGAAATGGAGTACATTATCAGAAGTACATGATCAAAAGAATATTCATATTGCAGTAAATTATTTACTTGATATAAGACATGACTGTTTCCTGCTATTCATGTAACTGACAGGGTTCTTTACTTTCATCATCATTCTTCAAGCATAAGGCTCTAAAAAAAGCTCTGTTCACACATTTTTTTCCAAAAAAAAAGGGTAAAAGCATTCTATGTAAACTAAGATTTGTAAATAGTCAATAGAGAAGTGAAGAATAAATTCAGTTGATGTAAAATTATAAGGAGCTTGCGGAGACTAATATAATAGCTGCATCTTGAAGAAAACCATGATATTTTAACCCTGCACAGACATTGTACTTTGTTTTTATTACATCTTACTATTATTAAAACTAAAATTTGCAGGTTTTAAATATTTATATTAAATATTCAATGTATTCATCTTAGATAAACACCCCCCCCAAAACTCTGTCTCTTTTTCCAGTACTGAGACTAAAAATCTTCACAAATCACACACTTTATCAAATAGGCAAATCCTTTCCTAATATCAAATATTCACAGTTATTCCTTTTAAGAATAATGATGTTTGTAATTTACATCAAATAAACCTCTGAAATGTGACATTTGTACAAGAAAGAAAATGAGATTAGAATCTCACAGATTGGAAGGGACTTCCAGAATTCCTGTTGTCCAAGACATTGCTAAAAGTCAGACCAGTCAGAGCAGGTGGTTCGGAACTATGTTCAGTTGAATTTTAAAGATCTCAAAACCTCCTGAGGTACTTGTTCCACTATTTGAGCATCCTCATGGTAAAAAAATTCCTTACATCAAGCAGATCTAGCCTCCTTTTGCAACCTTTATTTTTTATATCTCATCCTTCTACTGTGAACATACACAGAAAATCTGACCCTGTATTCAATGTGGTGTTTCAACAGAGTTGTAGTCAGACTTAAAATTTCCTCCTCATTTTCAGTTTTTTAAACTGGACAAATCCATTTTTCTCAGTCTCTAATTTCATGTCATACTACAGCCCACTACCGTATTTGTGGCCCTCTTCTTGACCCACCCCAGAACATCACTGTATTTCTTGCACTGAGAAGTCCAAATCAAACAGACCACACCAGAAGGCATGTCACAGGTGAGAGAGATGCTGAACTCATGGCCATGCTTTTCAGACCATTCTGTGAGCAGGACTCAAGAAAGAGTGGGGCCAGAGCCTGTCTGTGAAGAGTAGTGTCAGAACTGCAGGCTTCAGAATTATTCAAATGTCAGTCATTCAGCATGGAAGATTGCCCAGGACAAGATGCCTAGACATGAGACACTGCAGTAATTAACTTCTGTGAGGAACACCAGGTGAAAGATGTCTATCCCGTGTTTGTTAATTTCAGTAAACCTGGACACTGCCTGCCTCTGCCTTCAAAAATTCACTGTTTAGCATTGACTTTGAATAAGTTAAGCATTTTATCTTCCATGCATGGAGTATCTAAAAGGACTTGATCAGAGGGTATTAGACTCCTACACTGCCTCTCACTTCAATTTGTGGGTCTCTGCCAGGTGCAGTTCTGTACCACTCTAATGGTAAGTTATTTGCAGGAGGAGCAGCGTGTGCATCATAAAGCTGTAACTGGTCACAGACTGTTGCCCATGCCTTTTCCTGCTTCTGGTATTGACTTTCATGAGCTTTAGCTAATGATTTCATTGCAGAGGTGGGTACCTGTGATCTGGTTTTGGAAACTTCTATTAGAGGGCAGCAAGAGTGAGGTTGCACTTCAAAGAATGACAAGGCAGGAGCCAACTCTGACAGCACAGTCAATACCCTCCCTGCCAGGGCATGGTCCTGTAGCCTCTAAAGAAGGATAAGTAATGTCAGATGGCAAACCCAACAGGTTCCAACAACAGTCCTGTGATCGTCAACCAAAGGCAAGGTCAACAATTCAGGACTAAGGTTAATCCATGAAAGTTCAGTGACTGCTCAGGGAGTGCTTGAAACATGATCAGACCATGGCACAACAAGAGCATAATTCAGGCTGTGCCTGATTACTCTGACCTGAATTGGGACGAAGTCTTTTAATTAATTACTTTTTTTTCAAAAGAGACCAGGAATCCATCCTCTTAAAGCCTGATCTTTATCCCTGAGCAGAAATCAAATGGATGGAGGAATAGGCTTTGCATGATATGAATATTTATGATAACATGTTTATTTGTACTGATGATTTCTGGTAATAAATTCTTCATACTACTTTTATTTTAATTTTAGGCTATGTTGTCTTTTAAAAGACTAGTGGATGTTTGTAAACACATTCTGTACATCCATACTTTGGCACAAGCTAAGTCCACTACAGAAGATAGAGACAACTAACCATTGCAGAACATGAGGAATAAGATGCTGGAAAGTAGTGCTGTGGAAAGGGACCTGGGGGTCCTGGTCAACAGAAAGCTAAACATGGGTCAGCAGTGCCCTGGCAGCCAGAAGGGCCAGCCCTGTCCTTGGGGCATCAGGCACAGCATCACAGCTGGACAAGGGAGGGGATTGTCCTGCTCTGCTCTGGGCTGGGGCAGCCTCACCTCGAGTGCTGGGGGCAGTTTTGGGTGCCACAGTGTAAGAAAGACATTGAGCCGTTAGAGAGTGTCCAAAGGAGGGCAACAAAGATGGTGAAGAGTGTAGAAGGGAAGCTGTATGAGGTGCAGCTAAGGTCACCTGGTCTGTTCAGCCTGGAGAAGAGGAGACTAAGGGGGGATCTCACTGCAGTCAACAATTTCCTTCTGAGGGGAAGAGGAGGGGCAGACTCTGAACTCCTCTCTGTGTTGACCAGGACCTGAGGGAATGGCCTGAAGTTGTTTCAGGGAAAGTTTAGGTTGGATATTAGGAAGTTCTTCACCCCCAGGGGTGTTTGGGCACTGGAACAGGCTGCCCAGGGAAGTGGTCACAGCACCAAACCTGACAGAGCTCAAGAAGCATTTGGGCAATGCTCTCAGGCACATGATGATATATTTGGGTAGCCTTGTAAAGGTCCAGAAGTTGGACTCAATGATCCTTGCAAGTCTCTTGCAAGTCAGCATACTCTGTATGATTCTGTAATAAAGCTGCTTATCTCCCAAACAGGTAATTTCTTGTCATAGTAAAGCACATTATATTTGACCTTTTTGTCCTTGGCATTTCTTACAACATGGGTCCACCAACAAATTAAACTGTAACACAGTTTTTAGATATAATTAGTGACAGAATATTGAATTCATATCTAAGAGGACTTGAAATCAGCTAATAGCAGTAAGAGCATCTATGTGAAGGGTGCTGAATGGAGCCTGTCCTTGACCTGAGATTTCAGTTCTATAAAACATTTTATATAGACAGATCCTCAGTATTGCACAAAGTCCCTCTAAAACAGATGAGGCTCAGCCCTCCAATCCATGCAGAGCTTGAGTCTTCTCCTTTTGCCAGAGGGAACAAAAGCAGTCACACAAGACTGAGAAATTGCACACTGCTAGTGTGCAAAAGGTATCATTGCTTTTTATTTATAGATGTTAAACCTTTCATTTTCACATCTCTTTTTGATCAAAATTTTTTCTATTTTTTCCCTTTTTTCCTTTTTTTTTTTTGACAAGAAGTGGATGAAGAGGAAAATGTTTTCCTGTTAACAGCCAAAAGTCAAACTCAGCCTGAAAAACCATACCTGCTGCTCTACAAAAGAAAATAAATTTTCAGCTCACAGAGAACAAATAACAGCAGACAATATGACATCCTATTAAGGAACAAGCAATACAAGACAAGATATGAAAGTAAAACACCTACAAAAGTTTAGGTTTAGTGATAAACTTAGAACAACTTGGAGCTTCATAACTGAGCCAACCCACCAAAAAATCATGACAGAGCTTGTGGAATGAGGTTCATTGCTTTTAGCTGAAATTATCATCACTTATAACTGAAAACTTTTTAAAATGTACATCTCCAGTTTTATCAGACAGAAAAAAATCATAGAATTGAAAATTACTCTGCTGTGACCTCATATGCTACATCCTACCTTTTATCCTCACTGACCACTGGATTTCCTGAATATTTTCCTTTCTTTTCAAAGCCTGACTATGCCAAGATCCTATTCTTCAAAGCAAACTCTCTCCCACAACGAGTTACATTGTGGGCTATTGATCAGATCTTCCAGCCATCTCTGCACAAAACATATGCACAATAAAAGCAGTCTGTCCTAACCCAACAACAGTGCATTCTTAGCTCATATCTGCAAGCAGAACTTAAATATTAGGCAATAACATTATGGAGAAGGAAAAGAGGGAGAAATCTCAGCCACAGACTTTTAGCAGAATATAATATTGTAAGCTATAAGGCATGTTGCTTCTGCTCTCTAAACAACAGGTTAAAAGAAACATTTTTGTTGGCTTTTTTTAGCTAAAAATAAATTTATAATTTGAAGCTACTTTTAATAGGAAATGCAGGCTAAGTCAACAGCTAATAAGTGTCTTTGCAGTTTTTCCTTCAAATAAGTAATTTTTAATGTTGGTTATATTATTCTGTATTATCTCTAAAGAAAAACATGAAACAATAGTGTCCCTAAGCATTAGGCAGTCTAAGCAGTCATGTTCATTCTTTTAACACATGTTTTATAGAAACTGAGTAAGCCTGTTTTACAGTAGTGAAAGTCATTTCTACTCAAAGTAGAACTTATTCTATCTAAGGAATTACTTTCATAGCCTATTTATAATCAGGATGATAAAAAAATAGATTTTGTAGTTACAATAATTGAGCAGTAACAGTAGTAATTAACAAGTACATGTGATAGTCAACCATCACAGAACAATGAGTGAATTAAACAAAAAAAATGCCAGGAAGAAGCTACTGTCTCCTTGATGTATTTGACAGCCAGTTAAGATGCAGGTTCATATCAGGAAATTTTACATATTTTTATATCTATCCCTTTCCATCACAAACTTTATAAATATATGAAATATATATTTCATCTCAGAACAGCTGTTGAATAACATTTTTTCAAAACAAATAAGCAATTCTATAGATTAATGGAATGCAGTAGAAGAAAAACCATGAAAATCTAAGCAGGAACATGGTGGGTTAGATGTTGGTTAATAGAATTGCTACCTTGGACTTCAAGAGGGCAAACTGTTTAGGAGAAAATGCCCATTGAGAAGCATTCCTGAAGAGCAAAGGAGTCCAGAAAATCTGAATATACTTCATGGAGGAAATCTTACAGTCACAGGAGCAGGTATTCTCCCTGTGCTGAAAAACAAGCTGGCAGGGAAGAAAACCATCCTGAATCCCCAAAGAGTTTTGGCTGGAATGCTGCAATAAAGGAAATAAAGGACAGTTTGCTACCTTTGGAAGAAGGGGTAAGCAAATATTACAAGGACACCAAGGATTTTATGAAAGGATCCTTCTGACTTGCCTTGCATAGTTCACTTTAGGGGATTATTTATACCTTTTCTTATTTTGTCCTGTGATTTCTGCTAACCACTTCTACGATGGCCAATCTTGGTAATCACCTATATTGTTCTTAATTTCTAATTTCTAAGAAAGATCATTCCATTCCTTTCATGAACTATAACATAATGAAGAACATAAAAAAAAGTACTAATTTAGAATATATGATACAAGTTTAGCTGAAATTAATTTAGTGAGAATTTTTCTTATCACTTACAAGCTGGCACCAGTATACACTACCACACACACACACATACATAGACAAAGTTTTCAGGATATTATAAAAATATAGATTGTGATACTCAGATTAACAGGGAACACAGAAAAGAAAAACTAAGTCCCAGTTAGATGTTATTGGACACAATCGCTTTCAAATCAGCTTTAAAATAAATTATTATTTCGTTATTAGAATACATTTGAAACAAAACTTAAATTTTCACTCCCACATAACATGAATGATATGTTTTACACAGAAATTGCAATGTATCTCTTTTGCTTAATTTTGATTCAGACAAGAATGTGACATTTTCTCCCACCAATCATTGTAAGACATAGTGTCAGACTGCATAGAGGAAAGTAAAAAAAAAGTGGAAGACTGATGGTTTGCTAAATTTATCTGTATTTCACACTATCCTCCTGTATATTTGCTGCACAAGAACATGCTCAAGGACATGACCACTTAGAATCTCCTTTTAAGCACTGAAATGATACATTTTGTGAATAGTCTGAATACCTCAAAAAAGACTAAGAAGACTTTCCTCTCTCAGGACTAAGGAACATGTCAAAGAAGGTATCTGGAATAATTACTGTGAATAAAAAGAGGGCAAGGGTAAATTGATGAAAAGGTCTTAGGCTACCTCAGAGCACATCACTGGGAAAAATAATTTAGTGCTGGGAGCTGGATTGGACTGGCTGTACAAAAAACCTGGGTATTAAGACATGCAGAAAGCAAAAAAAAATTTGTTTGATGAGACCAGAAAAAGGAGGATAGAAACTATATCAATGGACAATTACATGAGAAATTTAAAGAAAAGTTTGCATGGATTGGGGGAGAAGGAAAATATGTCAAATATGCTCAAATTAGCCTATGTGATTAAAAAAACAGAAAAGATGTTGGAAGAAGCAAAATGAGATATCCAAAGTCTGCAAATTACTGAGGCAAGGAGTATGAGCCTGGGGTAAGAACTATAGCTGAAAAGAGACCAGATGGAAACCATTTGGAAAAAGAGCATACCAAGGTAACATAGGAGGAATCTTATATTCATCAGCACACATTTTCTTTCTCACACTTGAAGTAAAAAAAAAAACAAAACAAAACAAAACAAAAAAAAAACCACACAAAAAAAACAAAAGCCAAAAACTCAACCAGCTAAAAGTCTCTGTGACTTCATGAACACAAATTGCAGCATTTTGCATAGTTAATCCCCTATTTCAGCAGTAGGATTCCACGTGATGAAGTTTTCAGGTAAGATAGAGGGAAGGACATTAGGAGGAAGGGCAAACTGGAAACCAAATGCTTTTTAAAGACTTTATTATAAATGAAAAAATAGAATTCTAGCCTTATTTAATTACTTTTTAAATGCAATCTATATTTACAACCACAAATACAGACCCATGTGTCATGTTCTAGACCCAGCTAGCAATCAAGCACCACATAGCTGCTCACTCACTTCCTCTCCACTGGCTCAATGTAAAAGGGAATTGGAGAAGGAAAAGTAGAAAAACTTATGGATTGAGATGAAGATAATTTAATAGGGGAAACAAAAGTCATGCACACAAGTAAAGTAAAACAAGGGATTCATTCCCTACTTCCCACTGGCAGGCAGGTATTCAGCCATCTCCCAAGGACTCTGTCACAAGTAACAGTTACTCGAGAAGACAAATACCATCATGCCAAATAATTCCCTATTGCTCTTTCTTCCCTCAGGCTTATCTACAGAGTATGATTCCATATGGTAGGGAATATCCTTTTGATCCTTTGGAGTCAGCTGTCCCAGCTGTGTCCTCTCCCATCTTTCAGTGCACCACCAGCCTCTGCACTGGGAGAGCAACACAAGAAGCAAAAGGCTGTGGCTCTATGTAAGCCATGCTCAGCAGTAACAAAAACATCTCTGTATTATACATGCTTTTTCCAGCACAACTTCACAACATATTCTAGTATTACTTTCCATGAAGAATATTAAGTCTATCCCAAAGCTATAATCTTTTGTCTTGATTTACTGTGGAAGGCATACCAGAAAGTAAAATCATTCACCTTGGCTTTCAGGTCTTTAGACTAAAGCATTTAGTCTTATCATTTTTTCATCTGTTTCTAGGTATATAGTCTAACCATTTTGCAACTTTCTTTCTGATTTACTGTCACAGTTATTTTGGAGGCAAGTGGATGAGTTCATCTGTGCCATTTTCCCCTTCCAACTGCTCCTGATAGCTGTCAATGTTCTCATTAAACTTGATGCTTAGTCAGCTGCTCCCTATCTTCAGATGACTCTTCTTTGCATTCATTCTCTTCACCCAGCAAGGTGGCAAAACATGGCACAAGTACAGCTGATATACAAACTGCTGATAGAGGCAGCCCCCTTCCTGAACATCCTAACTGTGAACATATGGTTCACAGTTTATGTTTTAACATTACTAGCTTGCTACCAAAGTGATTTGAGATAAAAATGATTACAGCTTAATTAGACTATATTTAAATTTTTGTCCTGGAGAATGAAGAGAAGCTACATCTTGATTTCTCCTAGTAACAATAACAGAAGTTGCAGCTGCTTCTATTTTTACAGCCAAAGAAACTATCATGATAATTTAATAGGATATTCCACATAGAGAAAATGTTCAACTAGTAATAGTTAAACTATTCCAACTTCTAATTGAGCTAGGATATATTGTTTATAAAAAAAATAGTGACAGTTTAAAGAAGATGTCAGCTTATTAATGTTTGTTCATGCTTTAATTAGCATCTATGGACGCCTGCTCTGTGTGAACTAGAACTTTGATCCATGCTGTAAAAAATAGTCCTCCTAACTGAGAAGTTGAATAGGACCATGCAGAGACTATCTGTATTAAAAAGATCTTTACAACTAGAACAGTGGGGCTTCTTTGCCTTTTATCAATGTTTAATCTCAGAAATCTATTAGGAGGCTAGCTGGGTAAAATATAATGCTTGTGATACACTATAAAAACAGGTTAATGATTTTTCTCAGCTTTAAAATTTGTTTCCTCAGACAATAATTCAGTGTTTCCTGAAGAGCACCCTATACTCTCCAGTTTAATTCTCACAGTCATTAGTGTACTGTGGATCAAGGGGATGATTCAAAAAGAAAAATGCCTCAAACACTCACAGGCACTCACCAGGGGAAAAACCTTCCCTGAAGGGGAAGGATGATTTTGCAAGTTTCTTTGGAGAGATGATAGCATAGTAGGCATGCAGGATAGAGGTGGCAACCTTATACAGGCCTGAGCTGGTGCACTCAGAGAAGGTTAATGGTCTTGTTAGGATGCAGATTTCTTGGATGTATCTAATTCCATAGAGTTTTTTTTAAAGGTTTTATTCGGACTACTGTTAACAATATCTTCAGAAAGCTATTTTTCCCCATTCTAATATAAATTTATAATTACTCTTCAGTGCTCAAAAACTTCATGTTTGTATTACAAAAAAAAGAAACATCAGAACAGTTTGACTTTGTGACTGTGTGACTCCAACCTGCTGTCAAAAACCAAAAAAAATAAAAACCATTAACAAAGCAAAACAAAACAAAAAGCAAACAAACCAACCAACCAAACAAAAGAAACCCACACCACTGAAAACCAAACGATCAAACATAATTTTTTGTTGAAAAACCCAACATTTTCATCCAAAATAGTCATATGGAATTAATATGGAAATAACTTCAAAACGACCCTATTTTTGTGGAGTCTTGAGAAATAGAATGCTGAAAACTTTGGGAAGGAAATCATCTTGTGCCATCAGTGGAGCATATGAAAAAAACACGTCATAAAACAAGAAAAGATCAAACCATATATGGCAAAGCTTTAGTCTTACCATTTAATGCACTGTATAAAATGACTCAAAGGTTATAGCAGTGAAAATGGGATAAGACTATGTCTGGACAAAAAGTAAGAATTAAAAATATATGCTTTTGTCTTGTTTGAAAGAATCAAATGATTGAAAAAATCAGCAGAGCTACTTTGGCTTCACAGTAGCAAACTTCAAAAGACACAGGTTTTTTTCTCCTGTGTAACTTTTGGGTTCACACGCATGGAAAATAAAGAAAGGATTTAGTTATAATTAGTTTCACTGAGTAATAAATATGGATTCTTGTGCCATTTTATGAGAGTTTGAGTCACCATTTTTTATCTCCTATGAGGAAAGAAAAAATATATACTGCATTTTCATAGCTGGTGAATTGCTTTGCAGAAATATTTTTATTTCAATTACTGTATATTTATTTGAAAGGATTTTATTCTCAGAACTGACCATTATCTGTTCAGTTTGGTTTTGAGATTGGTTTGCATTCCTAGCTACACTGGGTTTTCCTCCAGATGCCATTTAGTATAAGCTCCCTCCAGTTCCAATTCAAGAGAAGATTTTAATACTGTCTCTTAGGACAGGCTTTGCATTCAACTTTTTTTAACAAGTTGCATTAATGCAGAAAACAGTAGTAAGGTGCGAAGTAAATATTTATGACTGAAATTCTACAATTTTTTCTCCCCCCAAATTTTGAAAAAATTACATAAAAGCATACAAGTTAGAAGTAATACCTGTTTCCAGTCCTGTAGAAGAGAACAACATGGAGTGAGATGGAATGAAATGGAGTGGGATGGAAGGGAATGGAATGGAATGAAATAGAATAGAATAGAATAGAATAGAATAGAATAGAATAGAATAGTTTCATTTGGAAGGGACCTAAAATTATCATTTAGTCCAATTGCCTGACCATTTTAGGGCTGACCAAAACCTAGAGCATGTTATTAAGGGCATTATCGAAATGCCAGTTCAACACCGACATGTCTGGGGCATTGATCACCTCTCCAGTGTTTGACCACTCTCTTAGTAAAAAAACGCTTTCTAAGGTTCAGTCAAAACCATGCCTGGTGCACCTTTGAACCATTTTCATTTCCACACATCCTGTCTCTGGATATGAGGGAGAAGAGATCAGAGCATCCATCTCCACACCCTATCCTCAGTAAGTTGTAGGGAGCAATAAGGTGATGCCTCAGCCTCCTTTTCTCCAAACTGAGTGAATCCAAAGTCCTCAGCTGCTTCCCACAGGACATTCCGTTCAGCCCTATCACCAGCTTTGCTGTCCTTTGTTCCAGACCTTTACATCTGCCTGAAATGCTGGAGCCCAGAGCTATATACAGTACTCTAGATGTCTCCTCGCACGTTTCCACACAAACCCAGCCTCCTCACCAGTGTGGCAGCATGGGAAAGAAAAAGGGACTTGCTATTGTGCAAGCCCTGTTAAGCAGTATCTTAAACATCCTTGAATTATCATGACTGTTCCCAGCAAAAATCCAAAGCATGGCCCCATTCCAGCCACTCTGAAGAAAATGAATTCTAGTGCAGTCAAAACCAGCACACAACTTCATGAATTACATCTGTGTTTTGGCTTTGCCCAACATGTTTTTTAAGAGTAATTTACCTCCTTTCCTTCAGTGTTTCAGAAAAACAAAATCAATGTAAGCAGAAGTAGAAGAAAAACCAAAAGAAACCCCCTGATGAATAGCATTTCTTTTCCCCAGTTTTCACCATGGCATTTAATTGCCTCCCCAACCTGCATTTCTTTTTTCATTTTAACCCCATCATAAAAATAAAATAAAGAAAAAAATCAGAAAGCATAAAACCCATAAACAAAGAAAAACTGAGATTAAAAGATTCTATAAAGAAAGGAACCATCTGTTACACATGCACAGTTCACTCTGATCATTAGAACATGTCTTGCCTCCCAAGACTTGACTGACCTTATCAAGCATTTATACCCTCCATGGAGTGATAAGAAAATAAGAATTCTATGCCTCAGAGAGCTCTTATAAAAAGCACAATCACAGACTAAACAAATAAACAAGCAAAAATGTTATTTTCCTAATCTACTACCCATTGGTAAAAGAGATTTTGATTTTGGCATTGGTTTTTTTTTATTCCTTTCAACTCATTTATATATATATATATATATATATATATATATATATAACTGACATATAGATTCTGCTCCACTGAATGATATCCATATGAAAAGAGATGTACAAGCAAATAAAATTATTTTACACATGGGCACATGGGGATGGACAAACTTCAAATGCATTGCCACTTTCAACAGACGCAATACATTCTGTTGCTAAAAATATTTGGGGATGTTATTTTCTTTAAAAAATTATTACCTCTATTGTGACTACAATTCACTGCAAAATGCCTACAGCTACTGGGGAATATACTGTTATCTAAATGTTGCATTACAGTGAAGTTTCTTTCAAATTCTGGTGCTCTTGGGTTTCACACTAGCCAGAAGGCAATTTCAGTGCAGAGCAGCAGATCACAAAATGTGATTCTACTTCTAGATCTTATATCACCTGGTAATAAAAGCCCACACCATACAGTTTCTTTACAAGATTCTTAACTGAAAGATACTAAACCTTCTCGTACAGCAAAAATGATCCATGGAATGTAGTTTGTATGACTATTTGATCCAACGTCAAGCTAGTAAAATTGATAAAATTCTCTGTTATTTCCAAAGGCCAGTCTATTTCATGTACATGTAGATGGTATAGGTTTCCCTAATGGAAACTTTTATGTGAAAACGAACATTTTAAATACAACCCCTAAATTCTGAATTATGGGTACCAGCTTTGACAAAAACACCTCTCTGTGGCCTCAGCAGGCAATTATTACCACATTTAGTGGTAAAGTCCTTCTGAGGTTTAGTATCAGTGTCAAAAGTGGCAGTGTTAACCCTATAAGGAGACCACGTTGCTAAAATATAACGTAGTCTGAGAACAGTAAAATAATTATAGCTCGCTCTATAAGGGAATGTGACAAGTTTCATGCATCTGTTATTTCTCAAAGTGATAATGCGGAAGAGGACCTTGTTATGTATGTTCTTTCTTCCAGGCCTCTGCTTATTTCACTCTCTGTGAACTGGCAAAGCAAATGATGAGGATAAACTTGCTCTGCATACTGGCACATAAAACCTCTGCCCCCTATCCTTTGCTCATGCCTACCCTATTCTTCATTCTTCAGCTATTGAATGGGCATTATTTTTCCATGTTTACTATCACTTTCTGGCAGATTCAAAGATATTGCTTTTACTACAACCAGGACAATTGCTTTATTAGAGAATGGTAATAACTTTTAAGAACATTAAAATGACAGTGGTGTGTTATCCAGGAAAAACAATGCAGGCAGAGTGACTGGCCAAAACTAAAGACCTATTTCTTACAGCAGTTATCAATAAGTAGTAAAACAAGGATCTTGTTGGAATATATGATATCTTCATGGATTATTCTAGGAAAAAAAACCTAACAATGTGAGTACAAAAGCACACTGAAGCTAGAGGGAAGTCATTAAAGAGTACCTCATTTTTTTAATTTTGAGCTTTGTGCTCAGAATTGGTATGGCTTTCTTAATACTCAACATATTTAAAGCTTTTATTATTTATTCATGCTATAGGATGATCCTTCAGAGTCTTCCTAGGATTCACAAAAGGCTGCTTGTTAAACAAGAAGCAATAACCTACTGATCTCTAAAGAGGGAGAGGATACACAGACTGTCACTAAACACATCAAAAAGAAATTAAATCCACAAGCTAATTAAATAAGAGTCTACAAATAAACAGAGGCAGACTAAGCTAGGTTTCAAAAGAAAATCTCTGTGTAGTGCATTCATTCCTTCAACATATTTGTTACCTGAGTAAATATAGCATTCTTCAGACTCCATTCATCTTCTCTCTGACTAATGAAATTGCATGCAACAAACCGAGTTAATTACCCTTGCTCCACAGTAACCCTGGGAATAGCCCCAGGAAAGTACCTGAGGTTTTTATTCAGCACGAGACGACCACAAAATAGAGGGTTGGTAGAGTAGCTGTTTTTGGATTGCTGTCAGAAATACTTTGACAAATCAAAGCATTAATCCTGCTTATTGCTTTTCACTCTCAGGCAGCACATTTCACCTCTAGATGAAGATTTGATCCATAGGTTTTTAAAAATCCATTAATTCAATCTTATTTAATGTGCATCAAAGTTTTTCTGTCTGACCGTTTGTTCTTTTAGTAGAAACTTTTTCTATTAGAGAAAGTCTGGAACACAAGGTTGCCATTGCATCAAAGGCTTCGGGTCATGACTCTGTCTGCTAGCAAAAGGATATTTCGATTGTATTTTTCCTCAGAAAAGATAAAACTTACACATACTTAAAGGGGTCCAAAAGCTAAACCTTGAAAGAAAATATAGTGTATCTTTGGAGTGGTGGTAAAGTTAAAAAAATCTTCAGATTTAATATTAAAATACTTCGAGAAGATTTACAGTGATTTACTTTCAGCGCACTTCCTAAATTTTTTCAGAGAAATGGACATTTCAAAAGAGAAGGAAAAATCCTATACATGCAGGTAGCTCTTTTTTGTTGGTGTTGGTATTTGTTTTTTGGTTTTTTACTTGTTTGTTTGTTCTTCATCACTCATTGATCATTTCCTTAAGACCACTTATTCCCATTTGTGAAAACACAACAGCACCTTGGCCATTCAGAGATAAATTCAAAATTGTCAATTCTCCATTCCATGGCATAAATTCATAAATCTGATATTTATTAGGGATACAATTATTTTCATTTATACTGAATACAGCTTCAGAACATGGTATTGAATGTAAACAGAAGGCATGGAATTACTAAAAATGTAACCTGTATTCAGACATGAACAAGGCTGACAAAATATTTATAGATGCGAATAAGCTTAAGGAAAATGTAGCCTATATTGAGAGATGAGCAAGGCTAACAAAATATTTATCCATTCAAAGAAGCTTAAGGAAAAAAAGCTTTGAAATAAAAAGTAAAGAAGCACTCTTAAACAACTATATAAATTACACTGTATTTGACAAAAAAATGATCTTTAAATCAGAGAACAGTAGAATAGAAGAGTAACCCAGTAACAAATAGGGTATGAAAGCCAAAGCAGTGTTGCCAGGTTTGGAAATTGCTGCAATTTAATGACATTCCAGAAGAACCTCAATAGATCTAGAGAAGCCTGGTCTGCTGATGTGTACCAGCAGAAGAAATAGAAACTCTACACATGTTTTGCAGCAGTTAGGCAATATCTTTATTCCCAAGAGGCTGCTCTGAATATTATTCTGACTGAAATGTAATTCTTCATCCCATATTGCTGTGGGTTTCGTCCAGCTTCTTCTTAACTATTGATATATTGTTGGTTCCTTAGTGAGCATTTTGAAAGGTTGGTCAATGATTGCTTTGTACATATTACAGCAGAAAATGAAGGCTAGGTAGGACATATATTTTTATATCAACCCTCTATTTTTGTCTCTAATTATGTTAATATACTGACGTGTACTTTGGTGAATAAACTTTATCAATTACTAATTCAGCATTTCTTCGGTCACATATCCTACTGCTTTTCACTTACATTAATAGTGCTATCCAAAATTACTCCAGTTTACTGTTTTATAACACCAACTGTACTATTTTCCCATTTGTCTCTACTTTATTCTGTTGAAATGCCTCTGTTGTCTTTCCAGGCTGATAATCATTTATACAGTTCTATTGAGAAAACAAGAGAGTCAACAGACATCCACACATCTATAATCATGATGTGCTGATGACACAGAGAAGCCATGCAATGAGAGTGACTCAGTTAATTCAGCAAACTAGAGACCGTAAAAAGCATATAGTAACTAATTTTAGTCAAGTAAATTAGGAAAGTACTCATAAAGTAAATGAAAATACCTGATATGGGAATAAAATTATGATTATTTCATCATTGGAAGAGCATGAAAAGTATCATCGTTTACACAGGAATGTTTTTCACCGAATCATACCATTACCTAATCAACACACAAGAAAGAAATAAGAGCTAAAATGTTTGGCATGTTGTATCAAAGCCTGGAAAGAGAAATTCTAATTCCTTTCCCCAGATGGTTAAAATAAATTGACTTAAATAAAATTTGTTCGTATTGAAAAAATATGTCAAAATGGGATATCATGAATTTTATTGACTGCAAAATTGACACTTTCAGCCCATCATGACTTCTAAAAAACTCTCACTGTTGATATAGCTGGGATGAAATCTCTCCTACATAAAGCAGCACAGAAAGGACAGAAAAAGAACCCAAATGCAATTTTGTTGAAATATATGAGAAATCCTTCCTTATTCACTTTGATAAGACCATGACTAAGAACAATATTGTGTCAGACCCAAAGGGGAAAAAATATCTGTAATACTGCTGTGATAAAGTATACTGCCACTGTTTCCCCATTAAATATGTTGCAAACATAACTCTTCCTCTGTGATATGAAGTTGAAAATTAGCTTTCATGTCAGTGCTACTAAATCAGAGTAGATTTGTAGCAAGCATAGAATGTCCAAAAACTTAATTAGTTCACTCACTATTAATTGAAAATACCGAAGGAAATGGGTTTTCAGTGACAGAACTCTAAATTTCCAAAGTCTCTGCAGTTCTACTGTATCCACAAGTTCTGCCGAGTTCTGCAGTGGCCCCAGTTCAAAAAAATGTAAGACAGAGAATTTGTTAATGGGAATTTTGGAAGATTTGTTACTGCTTTGTATATATTACAACAGAAAATGAAGGCACATGGAAAATAAGGAAGTGACTCGGGACAGTCTATGTGGCTTCAGCAAGGAAAAGTCACACCTGACAAATTTGGTGGCTTTCTACAATGGGACTGGAACATTGGTGGATGAGAAAAGGGAAATTGACCTTATTTATCTGGTCTTGTGCAAAGCATTTGAAGCTGTCCTGCTTGCTGTCTTTGTCCCTAAAGTGAAGACACATGGATTTGACAGATGGGACACACAGTAGATAAGAAATTGGCTGCATGGTCACCCTCAAAGATTTGCAGTCAATGGCTTGATATCCAAGTAGAGACCAACAGTAAGTGACATTCCTTGGGCATTGTTATTAGGATCAGCACCATTTAGCATCTTTGTCAGTGACATATACAGTGGGATCAAGTTCATTCTCAGTAAATTTGCTGATGACACCAAGCTGTGTGGTGCAGTCCACATGGTGGAATGAAGGGATGCAAAATCCAGAGGGACTTTGACAGGTTTGAGAGGTGGGCCTGTGAAAACCTTACAAAATTCAACGAGGCCAAGTATAGGGCCAAGGTCCTGGGTCAGGACAACCCCAAGCACAAATACAGGCTGGGCAGAAAGTGGATGGGGAGCCCTGAGGAGAAGGACTTTGGAACATTCATGGATGAGAAGCTCAACATGACAGATCAATGTGCATCTGCAGCCCAGAGGGCGAACTACATCCTGGGCTGCACTGAAAGCAGTGTGACCAGCAGGGCAAGGGGGGGAATGGCCCCTCTACTCTGCAGTTTTGAGGCCCCACCAGGAGTGCTGCATCCAGCTCTGGGGTCCCCATCAGGGGAGGGATGTAGATGTTTTTGACTGAGTCCAGTAGAGGGTGACAAAGATGGCCAACAGACTGGACCACCTCTCCTTTGAAGACAAGAGGAGAGAACTGGAATTATTCAGCCTGGAGAAAAGAAGGTTCTGGGGAAACATCATATCACCTTCCAGTAACTGAAGACACATTACAAGACAAGATGGAAACTTTACAAAGATGTCCTATAGCCTTAAGACAAAGGGGAATGGCTTCAAACACACAGAGGGTAGATTCACATGAATATCAGGTAGAAATTCTTCACTTGGATGGTGAAGCAGCACTAGCAGAAGTTGCCTAGACAAGCTGTGGATGCCCCATCCATGGAAGCATTAAAGAACAGGTTAGATGGAGCTTTGAGAAAACAGGTCTTATGGAAAGAGTGCCTGCCTATAGCAGGGGTGTTGAAACTACACGATCTTTATAGTCTCTTTCAACCCAAACCATTTAATGATTCTATGATAGAGGACTTTCTTCAGGAGGAAACTTAAAAATATGACAGCCATCAGCTGTTTAACCATAGGAAGGTTACTGACATGTATGTGAGGTCCTTTAGCAAAAATGAATAACCTATCGAGAAAATGAAAAAGGTTCAGAGAATGTTGAAAATATGTTTAAAAAAGGCAAATTGGGAAACTTCTTCACTTGTTTACAGCACAGCAATTCATTAGGAGAATGCTTATTTTTCTGAAGCAGCTAGCAGTTTGCTGGTAATGATTCCCAGGTGAGCAGGAAGCAGACTGATTTCTACATTAAGAGAAAGCAGTGATGCCATGGTGAAATGGTTTCTACACAAGAACAGTATTCACATGATATAATAAAGCACTGTGTGATCAAAATAGAGCTGAATGCATTTAAACCTGGTTAAGCCATAATTAGTGTGTAGTAAGACAATTTGTATTCTTTTTGAATGTCAATCTTTCTGTATTATAAATTCAAACTGAATGGAAGCAATTAAACCAAATTTTTTCAGATGATAGATATTAACACATAATTGAAAATTAAACAAGAAATTTTAATAGTGTTTCAGAAATATGCTCCTTCTCCATGCTGTACCCTCCTCAGCATGCTGTAATTTTTAAGATTCTTATTTAAGTCTTTTAGTTCTTATATAAAAATCTGGAGTGGCCTTTAATATTTATCTGTGTTCTAACAGACTAAATGTGAACTTTAATTATATATTATAGAATCATAGAATGTCCTGTATTGGAAAGGACCAAGGCAGGACAAAATCATCTAGCTCCAAAATCTACCAACCAAAAATCATCTAGTTCCAAATCCCCTGCCACAGACAGAGAGCCTTCCATTAGACCACATTATTGAGAGCCCCATCTAGCCTGGTCTTGAATGCCTCCAGGGATGAGGAGTCCACAACCTCCCTGGGGAATCTGTTTCAGTGCATCACCACCCTTACAGTAAAAAATGAATTCATAATATCTAACCTCAAACTATCTTCCTTTGTCTTAAAGTCATTACCCCCTATTCTATGACTACATGCCCTTGAGAAAAATTCCCTCAACACATTTCTTGTAGGCCCGCTTCAGGTACAGGAGGGCTTTTGTAAAGTCACTCTGAAGCCTTCTCTTCTCTTTTCCTGAATAACCCCAATGCTTTCAGCCTGTCTTTATAGGAGAGATGCTTGCAGCCCTAGGATCAACTTAGTGGTCCTCCTCTGGACTCATTCCAGTAGGTCCAAATCTTGTGTTGACCCTACTGGATAATTTAATTTAATCTCACACTTGTTATTAATTTTCCAGTTACTGCTTAAATCACTCTGAAGATCAAGGAGATGCAACAAGTGTGCAGCGAGGACCGCGGCCTGAGACTCGTTGACCCGGCTAGTGGAAGGGGCGGCCAACAGCCCCGCTGCAGCGGGGGGTGTCAGTCCCGGTGGCAGGGCCCCAGGGCTGGCAGCTTCAGGCACCCCTCGGCGGTAGAAGCCTTGGGCTGTGCCTGCAGGACGAGGTCTCGGTGTGAAGCTGCTGAATAGGGTGGAGTGAAATGAGAGCCGGACACTTCCTGGGGTCAAACGGGTTTAATGTCCCGGGGGGCTGCGCGAGGGCGTACTTGGCCCTAATGTCCGGCTAGCAATGCGGGAAGGAGGTGGCCGACACCCCCGGCGCATGTATTGCCAGCCCCCCTTGGCGTCTTGGCCTTGGGCTGGGCTGGATGCACGGTGTGGATGGAAAGCGCGGAAGGACGAAGAAAAGAGGCGTCCACTAGCTGGGGGCTAACTCCGATTTACTGAAGGGTCGGATGACACTGACCAAGAGGGAGAGTGCCAACCAGCAAATGGCATAGAACAAGGGGGAAAGCAAGTTTTTAAAGAAAAGGGGAGGAGAGAGGAGGGAAGCCCAACTAGCCAACCAGGGAGAGGTACAAGCATAACTGACATAAAGAACTAGCCAATGAATACAACATAAAGGAGGGGCCCCGGGACCACAGCCAACCACAACCCCCAGAGAGGCAAAGCTTCCAGAAAGCTGGGAGGAGTGGAGGGTGATTGACTGGGCCCAGGGAGGAGGAAAAACTTACATATAAGGTGTGCAGAGGAGGGGAAGTTATATAACAAAGGGAGATTGGCAGTTGAGGGGGAAGGGGGTAACCAGGGAAACCAACTGTCAGGAGAGGCAGTGGCGGGAAAATCGGGGAAGGGAGGAACCATTTGTACATAAGCAGGGGGGAAATACATAAAATGGGGGAATAACTGGGGAAATTAAATAACACAACACAACAGCAGGCGACCAGCAGGAAGTGACCGAAAAAAGAGGTAGGGCCTGAGATTATAAAGGGAGGTGGTAACTGGGGGAGGGATTTACAGAAAACCAATCAGGGAGAGACAGGGGACGAGCTTAACATAATAGACTGTAAGGGAGAACCAATCGATACATTGTAAAGGAGGGGCCCCGGGACCTCAGCCAATCACTACTCCCACCAAGAGGAACATTCTGGAAGACTGGGAGTGGTGGGGAGTGATTGACTGGGCCCAGGGAGGGGAGAAAACTATGCATATTTGGAGATATAGGGCGGGGAAATTACATAACATGGGGGCAACCATAGCAACTAAATAATAGACATAAACTAGGGTGGGGAAAACTGGGAGGACAGAACCATCATAACAAAGGGGGGAGAAACAGAACATACCAACACACCACAACAAAGTGCCTTTAAATAAATATAACTTAAACAATACAGACTTAGGTTCTGAGACAGGAAGAAAAGATGTCATGTGATGCTCAAAATAACAAGGGCAGTTAAACAGCCAAAATATGAATACAGTGTGAGTGTTATTTTTAATTATCAATTCTTTATAGGGCATTTTTATTTACTCCTGTATTATACAAGGTATGGACCCAGATAAAAATATCACAATTATGTATCATTCACAGGTAGCTTATAAAAAGGCATTCATCTCAGCATATTCACTGACTAGTACTTGAGCACCACTTCCCATGTACACTATTCAAGTGCACTATTATGTGTTTGGTAGTATTTTCAAAGCATTGTTGCATTCCTTCCAAAGAGAAATCTGTTTTAGAATTCCAACTATGCAGCACTATCATGTATTTAGCTTATTTTGAAAAAGCATAACCTCTAAAGAATGAAGCTATGCATCCTTATTCTTACAATCTATTATGTTCCATCAGGTCATCACAGAGGTATTTTATTTTTATGTCATGAATATGAACCAGGATTCATATTACACAGAAATGTTTTTAGCACCATATATTCTATTTTATAAATTTAACAATGATTACACTTTTGGAAATAAAGTGTGTTGTTGCTTCACGTTAAAGATTAACATCTCAAGTCAGCAATGCTGTAAGAGCTATGGCACCAATTCAATGGCAACAAATGAGAAACTCTCATTTGGGAATATGTAGGGATAAGCAAAGTCTAATTAAACTATAAAAGTGAGTAATCATATTTAAAATGAAAGTTTTGAAATAGAACAAAAGAAAAGATAAGAATCCTTAAAAACAAAATCAGATTATTATTATTTACATTTTTAGGCAAATATACATTTTGACTTACAGGGACTTTTAGCACAAGACAGTCAAAAAGAAGGCAATTATTTTTATGATGGTTTATTTCATAAAGTTGAACAGCACTTGGCTGTTATGTCTGAAGGGCAATTTGGGCCACCTTGGATTATGTTATAATTCTGAATCTCTTATTTTGGTTTGCATACTTACATACTAAAAAGATCTTCAGCTTGGTAGAAATTATGGAAGTACTTTTGCAAGTAACATAAGTTACTTGTGTTTTATGTGTTTCCATTGAACATAATACACAAAAGCAATTCACTTTCAATATTTTCAGTGCCTTAATTGAACTGAAGAATCTCCTAAAAATTTAAAATTCTACCAGCCATGTTACATATAGTGAAAGTAGTTTGCCTTCTTCCATTAATTCTACATGTTAATCCCATTTTCAGTACTGTTAATCTAATTAATTTTTAGTAGATGGTTTTGTAAGGCTAGCTGTTTTGAGGGGTTTCTCATATGGTTTATATTTAACAAGGAATCACACAGGTGTTCAGCTTCCACTTCATTTTACGGTATTATACAGCCTGAATGCAAACAGGAAAAGCACAGTTGGAGCCAGCAAGAGCAGCCAAGTAGTTCCGATTCACGCAAATTACTCAAGATGAAACAGCCCTGAGGTGATGTTGTTTGAATTCTTTATGGGGCTCTCAAAAGTGACAGAAGCCTGCAGGCCAACCAATTAGAAAACCTGGATCTGCTTCTAGAAAAATCACAATTGGTGCCTTCTTGTAGTCTAGTCTCAAGAAAAAAATAATGCATATTCAGCTACTCAGATGGAAAGTTGTAGGTCTTTGAAAGGACCAAATCACTGGCTGCAGTGACCACCACATTTCTTAAAGCTTCTCTGCTCTATAATGACCTCTTAAGTTTGCTGTTCTCTTTTTATTCTGGTCTTTCTATGTATTGAATTAAGTGAAACAGGTAAAATTCCAAAACCACTTTCCTTGAATTTGAACTAGGCTTAAATATGACTGATGTGTACACCTGATGTATGCAAGGTTCTGCCTTATAAGGAGATATGCATGGAAATATATTAAAGTGATTCTACTTTAGTGTTTTTAAGACTGTATGACGCATAGTATCCCACTGCAATTTCTGAAAGTTTGCTTAGACCAAGTACAAGGAACTCTTATTCATCCTAGCTGTAAGACTAAATCACCAGATTTGTGTCTGTAAGACACAGAATATCAATAGATGATACTTAAACTTTGTTTTTGAGTGCTGCTACAAAAAGTGGCTTTAGCCCTACCCCAGACACACAAGCCAAAATATCTCCTACTGGCTCAAGTCAGCATGAACCTGCTTGAGGCCTCACCTGGGCATACCTATCCCATAGGATTCTAAGAGCTTTTAACTTCCATGCCCCCATGTTTGTTTTTTTTTTTTTTTTTTCCTGAGAAAAAGTACTTTAACACATCTTTCTTAACTTTATTTGTGTTTGATGGGTAAACCTAATGGGCAGCTCAGGAATAATAGAATTTTACCACCTGTTGCCACAGTTTAGCAATTCTAGATAGTTTCGTATGAATGTAGATAAAAAGCCTCTCATATAAAATATCATTAGAATTTTTCTACAGTAAGCCAAAAGTCTTAATGCATTTAGTAATGTTTTACACCCATTTTTTTTTTGTGAGCAAATTGAAGCAAATGAATGTGCCTACCCTCGCTCAAAAGTTGACATCTTCAGAAAAAATTTTGTCTGAAAAATTAAGGAAAAGTTCTTTAACTATCTCATATAAGCTAATATTGATTGTTGCTCAATAAAATATTTTTTTAATGAAAGGGCTAGCCTATTCTTCTAAGCTAACATGTAAATAACATGGAAATAATTCTGTGCAGAAATTTTCAAAACCTGTATGTGTATGGAAAGAATTTCCCAATTGTCATTTCAAAAGCTGAAATATCAGCATGAATTAAAATTCTAAAAGAAAGAAAGAAGAGGATCTATGGCATACACACTCTTTGGAACTAATTCAATAATTCTAAAGTAATTAGAATGTCTCCTCTATTGGAAAGCAAAGCATGGTAAGCTACCTTGGCACTCTATTAGTGATGAGCATATAATCAGGTACAATAAAACTGAAAAAAGCTTTATTAAGGATTCCAAATATGAAATATTGAAATAGACTGGGGTGTCGTTTGCAGGGATGTACCAAAGGACAGTCTGCTTCTTCTACTACAGACATTTTCATAATGATTAAATATTTCTTTTTTTAATTGAAAATTTCCAAGGAATCTTTCCAGTCTTTCTTCAATATGGTGGAAAATACCTCGTTTGATTTTTCTTAGTGTTTCAAAACACTTTAGTGGGACTTTTCTGTTCTGACCATATGGCAAAAGTATGAACACTTCTAAGCTCTTCTTACAACTGAATTCACAATAAGTTGAATAGATAGGTACAAGATTAGTTTGTTGGTTTCTTTGTTTTTTTTTTTCAAACTGAGGGCAATGCTAGACTTTTATTTGTCCTTCATTCCTTTCACATCTGTAAAATAGCTGTAGCTTCTCATAAAACATGTGTATTTGAGGAAGACTTTTCTGGCTTGACTTAATTAAGAAGCTGCTGCAGCTATAAAAAGCAGTTACAAAAGTGCTGAACACAAAAGAGAGCATGAGGTGAAGACCATGGTGAGGAAGGTGGGCTGTCCCCTGCAGCCCATGGAGGTTAATAGTGGAGCAGGTATCCAGCTGCAGCTCCTGGAGGACCCCATGTTGGAGCAGGTCAATGAATGAAGGAAGCCATGGGACATCCGTGGTGGAGCAGATTTCTGACAGGACCTGTGGCCTGATGGAGAGATAGGATCTAACACTGGAACAAGTTTGGTGTCAGAAGTTGTGACCCTGTGAGGAACCCATGCTGGATCAGTTTGTGAAGAAATGCAGGAAGGATCCCCATTAGGGAAGCTCAGGTGGAAATGCCTCCCACAAGAGGGACCTCGTGCTGGAGCATGGGGAGAGTATGCAGAAGGGGGAGTGGATTAGAGAGCATGTATTGAACTGACCAAAACCTCAATTTCCCATGCATGTGTGCCACTTGGGGGATAATGGCAGAGAAGTCAGATGTGAAGCTGAGCCCAGGAAGAAGAGAAGGATATATTTGGTTTTACTCCTTATTGTTCTGCTTTTATTTGCTTGATAATAAACTAAATTAATTTCCTTGAGTTTGTTTTGCCCATGACAGTAATTGCTGAGTGATCTCTCCTCATCCTTATCTCAACCACTGAGCTTTTCATTGTATTTTCTCTCCTCTGTGGAATTTAGAAGGGGATTGAGTGGCTTTGATGGGCACATGATGTCCAACCAGGGTAAAACCATGACACTCCTTAGAAGATTTCTTTAATTAGATCCCATACAAATTGTGGTGTTTGAGTGATCTAAATTATTACTGTGGGTTGGTGAACACTTAATCTTGTTTCTCCAGATGAAAAGTCTTTTAAAATAAATACTTTACCTACAGAGGATTACATGCAACCATTCAAGGTGTTCCTTAAAGTGTGTTTGTAAATTATTGATAAATATTTGTGTAACAGCCGGTTTCTATCTATATACACTTTGCATATAGAGAATGTACCAATGAATGGATAAATAATCAGTATTGCAGGTTTTTTTCAGAGATCAGTGTAAAGAAGTGACACCAAGCAGGGAACGAGGATAAATTTTTATGGAAGCTGAGAACAAATCTTAATTTCTTGTCAAAAATATTTATTTTTCCACTTTTTTTTTTTTTGTTTGATTTTCTTTTCTTGTTTTTTTGTTTTTTAGGTTTTTTTAAATTTTTTTTTAAGAATGTAGAGACAGTTTATTATCTGGTATTTTTTTGTCATTGCTGTTTGTCTGTAGGCTTCAATTTAGTACTGCACCACAACTTCATATTAGCCCTCCAGCAGAACTAGCTGAACACAAATACCAATCTCAACAAATCTAGCTGAAACAGTAGAGAAAAAGAAGAGAGAAACTTTCAGACCAAAGTGATCCCCGTCTCCAAGACTGTAAACAACAAGCTAGCTCAACAAGCTAGCTTGAAGAGCCAAAGAAGGGTAACAAGAAGGAAATCAAAGGCAAAGGAGCACCAAAATACGGTATTGCACCCAGTATGATTCCTTTCCAACATGGTTGCCCATGGACTATGGCAGATTAGGAAATAGTGCTTATTCTACTGTGAGAAGTAGGGGACATAAAGCTTGTACAGTACCTTATTATTTCCCAGCTGCTATGATAGCTCACGAGGATCACAAGAAACTTGAAAGTTGTCATAATTTACGTTTAAGGGAACAGCTTGAAGATAGTTTATTCAGCTTATTCATTCAGGTCCTTCCTAATACCCTAAAGCATATTACCTGCTACTCCTCTGTAGCAAAGGTGAGAGCTTCTCTGTTATGTCCTCCTTGATGCTGGAACTGAAATACATGGATAACAAGATGTCCAGTATTTTAGTGGTGACAAGCCTTGCTACCTTCCATTCAAACAGTAGATGTTCTCTAAGAATATTTTACTTTTGAAACAGTTATTTTTTCATGTGCATATCAGTCAGCAAAAGCCATGGTATTGCTGCATTCAAACATATCCTCATGTTGAAGCTTTCAATTCACCTGAAGAAGTAGGCAACTGACACTAATATTCCATAACCATAAAGATTTTTAAGAATCTACAAGTCAGTGATGTGAATAAAACAAAATTGTTTTCCCACACCTCTTTTCCCAGTACAAGATAAATATTTTTTTATTTTAAAGCACTAAAATAGAAAGAAGAAAGAATTATCCTGTAATTGCAAGAAAATTACTAGTTTAATTAGCAAGTTTCATTGTTTAAACTTTATTGTATTCCATTCTTACCCTCCCATAATTCATCTCAGAAAGGACAGAGACCCTGTTCAAGCTGCAGAAACACAGATATGAATTGTAATAATTCTTTGTATATTGATGATGCTCAGGTTTGTATTCCATTTAGGTTAGCCTGTCTGTCACTGTTTTCCTGATATTAATATCCAGTTAGCATTTCTTCTTGTATACTGCAACCATAACCTCTCTGACAGACAGAAATATGTGTAGTGGAATATTGGGGGAAAAAAAAAAGATAAAAAAAGCTCAACTGACACTGAGAAAACCTCTATGCATTGGTGCAGCTTTAATCACAAGAGATGACCTCTGGAAGCATTTTACAAACCCTTTAATTCTGTGAGCTATGATTTTATACTTCTGTTTTAGAATATTTCAAAATTGACTCAAATTCTTTCAAAGATTTGATAACATTACTGGAAAAGGAAGGCAAATGGAAAAGGTAAAGATAATATTCAGGTTTGGTTATGGGCAAATGATATGAATTAGTCACAAGTGCATGTTTTAGTCCTTAGCATTAAATTTGTCACAATTTCTTTCGCTGGAGTTCCTCGGATCTTATAGTGAGTGCATCACAGAAATATCAAACGTCAAAAAAAACCTGCAAAAATGTTTTTCTTTCTTCTACTCACTGCGTGAGCACGTGATGAGATGGAGACAAAAGGGCCAAATATAAATCTGTGATGATGGAAAGGATAAAAGTTCATTATGGACATAATGCCCTGAAATAAGGTTCCCAATAATATTTCCACAGCAAGTGATATAACTTACACACATATAACAAAAGAAAATATTTTATCTTTAGTACTCTTTCCATTCACTTTCTCCTTTGTCAGTATGTATGTCTTGCTTTTTGTCTGTTTGCTGCTGGGTTTTGACAGTGAATTAATCACCAGCGGTGACGCAGTCATCTGCAGTCTGTGGTGCAGACTCAGATGGCCTAATTTCCACCTGGGGATTTTTCCAGCAGTCTTCTACTGGTTTAGTGCTTCTAAAAGTCTGGAGCAAGTCAATAGAAGGACACAGCAGCTGGAGTGGAATCTGGACCTCAGTGCACCTCTGCTTGGAGATTTGATTTCTATTTGATTTCCTTCAAAGCTGTGTTAACATCATTGCACCCACAGTTCCTATGAAGCAGTTTCAATAAACCTGAGCCCATCTCAGAAGCATCTCCTAATCTAAAGGATGTTTTCAGAGGATATTTTCAAGGCCAAATTCCCTTCAATATACAGCACAGTCTGTCTTCTACTTTTACTAGAGAATATTAAAGCAGACATAAAGATGCATTTTTTTTTTTCCCATTTCATCCTATTCTCCTTTGTCTGTAATGAGATAGAAAGTACATTTAATCATATCTAAGAAGAAAGTTTGTCTTAGGTAAAAATTCCATTCTTTTCCAAAGCTTTCAGCATTTGATTTCCACTAGCTGAATGGGATTCTTTACATTCCTCTCAACTCCAGAGATTATTGAATTGGTACTTCTTTTTATGCAACATTTGTAAAGATGAAAAAAAATGAAAAAAAGAAAGAAAAAAATAACAACCAAACACCAGAAAACTACAAAACCTCACAAACCAACCCCAAATATATGCAGAACAGGATTATTGTACTGCATATATTTTACTGTTTGCAGAATTCCATAACTAAATCCAGTTTCTGAATTCCCAGGGTCTAAACACCAGAACACGAAATACAGAGAGACATTTGATGAGGCTGCAACTCATATTCCTTCCTCAGCTACTAGAGGATATATTTGAATTACCATACCCAGAAGTTTTCTGAGAGCCTTGGAATCCAGGTGCTTGGTCCCCTTTCTGTAACAGACACAACAGAGCTATTTTTTTTGCTTCAGGCTTAAAAAGGAAACCTGAATACACAAAACAGATGCAGCCTATTACATGCACTAATTTCATCTGGCTTCCAGTTATGATTTCCAAGAATTTACTGCAAATATGATTACAGCCAAACCATAACCTAATGCCTTGAGTGGTTTCTCTGCCACTTTTTTACATATGGAAGAAAATACATTTTTCTCCTTGTTCTTTATATGTCTTGCCTATGTGAACCCAAATTTTGTCAATGCAAATATGTCTGATTGCAATGACATCAAGTGCAAAATGGGAAGAACAACGGGACCACACAGACACTTGCAGCTATCTCCCACATAAGTGTTTCTGGGATGTAGGTCTTAGACTGTAAACAGTTCAAGGCAAGAATGCTGTCTTGATAAGGTGCACATTTGCCTAAGGTAGAGGATTTAATTCAGACTAAGCATCACTACTACCAGTCACTAGTAACAATGAATCTTATATTTATAATTACATGGAACTCAAAACTGTGCACCTGTGTGTGGACAAATCTAATTTATTTGATAATCATCTCTGTTGGTATTATTAAGAGTTCTTTGTAAAGGTCAGGCAGGACATAAACTCATTTAAAACCCCTGTTCACTTTAGTTTCTTTTATTTCCCCAGAGGCATGAATGAATTGCTCACAATTTTTAGCTTTTCAGTTTGCCTGAGTAATAGAGAGAACACATAACAGAATGTTTTATTGCTTTTAGACATGAATCTAACATTCTTGCTAATTTTTTTAAAATGTATAAAGCTGTATTAAAGTAAAATGCATGCTTTCATTCTTTGATGTCTGGACGGTATCAGCTAATTACTCCTTTGTAGTCAAAGTAAATTTTTAAGAATGTCATAGGTTATACTTCATTTATCTGTAACCTTGCAGCTTATTTTCTGCTGAAACAGAGAACAAGTGAGGCCTTTTTTCCATCACAGTCATTGTTCTGAGGGTTAAATTGTGTGCATGGAGGAAAGTAATTTTTTCAAAAGTCATGCGTAAGTCAGATTCTTAGTAGGTGTTCTATGTACTACATTGTTCCACATTTTAAGCTCTTTTTCTTTCTATACAGAAGATAATTACTTCTCTTTTTTGTCAATATGTGTTTTGTCAAAACACATATTTTAGAAATTTCTTTAACTTTTACTTTTCTCTTTGACTAAATTACAATGATGTAATTATTTTTCATGTGTATTTAGAATTTTATCTCTTAAAATTAAATAAACCTTCCTTAAAGATTATGAAAACCAACAGATTTACAGTGAATGTAAAGCAGTTGAATTTATGAGTTTGATCAATATTTTAAAGACAGGAATATATCTTCTCCCTCAGGCTACATCAACTCTGTACCCTTTGCATTTACTTTCTTTTACATACTATTATCAAAACAAAGCAGGGTTATCAGTGGTGAGAGAAATTACTCCTGTTGTTTTCTTAGTGTTCTGATTTCACATGTTTTAATCATTAATTGGTATAAACTATTTTGTTAACCTTCCAGCAGTCTTAGTAACTGGATCTTTTTTTCTATTGTCTGAGTCACTTTAATGCTTCTTTTCTGAGTTTCTATTTTCACACCTCTTCTGCCTTTACCTTTTGTGTTTGCTTTTGTTCAAGCCCTGAGTTGTAACAGTTTGACAGACACTTTATCATTTTTGCCCATCTGTGATGAATGGAGCCCCGATAAACATATCAATTTATTGATATAGAACAATACAGGCTTTCATTTTAAACCAGTGGTGCATTTTATAGTTGACATGTACTCTCTGTGGAGGCACTACCCCATCAGTTGCCTTCAGTTTCCCTTTCTAGTGTAGATAAAACAGGTTTCAACATAAAGTGCTTTGAAAAGCAGTGGACTGCTGCTTTGACCTATGGATGCCCTGCAGTCCCTAGATACTGGAAAACACAAAGACCTACAAAAGATTTGTTTCAGTTTATAATGATAGCAGAGAGCACTCACTTCATTTAGGCTTGATAGTCCATCATCCCTGCTTATATTTTGTCATTTTTGTCAGTTTAGGTCTCCCAACTTCATACTCAACAGAGCTTAAGTAAAACTCAAAGGTTTAGAAGATTGCATGCTATGAGGAAGCATTTTCCCTATGTAGGTTAATGTGCCCTTAAACCCTTCCATGAAGAGCTCTGATTTGTATTTCTGCAGGAAAAGGAAAGGCAGAAAAATAGAGGTGCAGGTTTCCCTTTGGCCTTCAGCTATGTCCCCTGATTCAAAAAACAAAACCTGCATCTGCAGACCCTCACCCAGTTCCAAGGGATGGTTCTTACTTTCTGGGTCCATTAGTCTTCGTTACATCTGTCCCTCTATGACACCTCCACAGTTCAGCAACACTTTCCAAGTCAACCTGCAGTTTTCTCTGTTTCTCTACTGTTGGAAGGAAAAGGCTAAAACCAGAAAATTTCCAGGGAGGGAGGGGGGGAATACTTCTAGCTCAGAGTGACCTTGCAGCTGGCAATGCTAATAATATTGGTGTGGGAAAATCCTATTTAATATGCCCAATATCGCTCATCCTCTGCCTGTTTTGAGAGGCAGAATTCTTCTGTAGAGACAAAACACTCTCTCAGACCTGTGTGAGCCTTCTGCTGGGAGAGAGGAATTGCAAAAGCACAGCCTTGAGTTTAGCTGCAGATGCCTTTTGTTATATCGGGACAGGCAGTGGATTTCCCTGCCCCAGCCTTTAGGATGAGGTAAACCTAATGGGACCTGTGACCCCACGGGTCTCTGATGCCCAGTGTTGCTAGCAAGGTAATGAAATTATTCTGCTCTTTGCATTTCAGCTGTGGCTTAGTGGTTGTCCTGGCTACCTGAATGCATCAATTCACCACCTACTCATTATATCTAGGCTGTAGATGTTTCAGAACAGGTGTTTCCCCTTACAAAATGGGAACTACTCAGCTCCTTCATTGATATAATTGAAATCAACTTTGATCTGGTCATTTTTTTTGTTTGGGTAACACTTATTTTCCCTGTACGTGTCCATCATACCCATTTGTTTTTGGTTTGGTTTTTTTTTTTTTTTTCCAAATGGAATAAAAAAAGTTCCCAAAATACTGAGTAAAAAAAATCAGGAAATTACATATATATTACCTACATATTAAGATATTTTAATATCTGTTTTGACCATTATGCAGATTGAAAGACAAATACTGTCATTTTATACCAGGTAAAAGAAGTGAATTTACACATTTGTAAGGAAAAATTATGATATTAGCTATGTCAACAACTTGAAATTGGGATGTCCACTTTAACATGATGCTTTCAGATGATATTTAAAGTTGTAAATTTGAAATCAAATATCTAGTTCAAACTAGAAACTTCTTAGAAGACCTGTGATCAACAGAAGCGTAACCTCAGCATATCCCATAGAAAAGTGTAGTATTTTCAGAATGAAAAGAACTGGAATAAAATTGCAAAATTTGGGAAGAATAATATTTTGATGCATTTTTCTGATGATCAAGACATTTCTTCAGCAATGTCATGACTTCTATATGAACAAAAATGGACTGTGTAAAGCATATTGTGTTTAATCTTGCATGAACACTGTTTAACCCGTGTATTAGTAGGGAATTCATAGGAATTCAAGGTACCCAACATGATTAGACCAGGATTTAATTCTAATGAATAGGAAGAATTTACTTTACAAATGTCAAATGGCACCAAAAACTCCAAAGAACTTTGTAAACCCCATATGACATGGCAATTTCTTTTTCTACAGACCTATGTAGGAAACTTATATATGTGATGATTATGTAATTAAAGAATGATAATGTAAAGAAATATTACTCAAATTTATGGAATGATGATTCTTTCAAAGAAAAAAAGGCAGATTATTTATCAAACTAGAAATCTTAGCAGATTTAAGCTTCTAATTTTCAAGAATTTGGGATACTGCAAATGGAAACATTTTCATTAGCAGAAAACATGGAAGGTAATTGGACATCATGTTTCAATTTAAGTGTTTTATGAAAATTCACAGCATTTACTGTTCTCAGGCCTGCCAAAGAATCAGGATTGAATCATACACCTATAAATCCATGTATTAGCCTTGAAAATTTGAGAAATATCAACCATTCTAGTAACTAAGTAAACTGCTAAAAAAATTCTATTCAGTCCTAAATAAAACAAAAATCAGTTATCAACAACAGGATTACAGAAATATGCTCTGGCAAAGAGCTTACAGAATTCTCGTTCTACTTTGACTGATTCAACAAAAAACAAAACCAAATGAAAACAAAACAAAACAAGAAAGAAACACTGCAAAGTATTAAAAAGCAATTGTATTACTTATACTGGTATATCTTTAGAAAAAATAAATTTAAATTCTAGTCAGAATGTTTTCTACATCAAGCCTGCAGCCAAATTCTACCTAAAATATTGTTATTACACACTGTACTTGCAGAATCTATATGATTACCCAAGCCTGCTAGCCAACAACCAAAAGTTGTTGAGGATCTCTGTATTTCTCAAAATTTGCTAGCAGTTGTATGATTATATAACGTGAGTCACTGGAAACACTTTGAGACCTGTATCTCAACAGGTATATGGAGACATACCTGATGACATTAGGAAATCCAAGCTGAAAGTGAAAATGAAAAAGAAAAAACCCCAAAAGGATAATCCACCTAGATTTCTGTATGTTACAGCAAACTTCATTATCAGATTGCCAGTAGAAGGGATCAAGGGTAAAATTTGATACTGTGGAAGACAGTCATAGAAGGGTCTGAATCCACATTAAGGAGGACCATTCTTCAGAAATGTGTCCCAGAGGTAATGAAGGTGAAGAAATGTGTCGTTTCAGTGTATCTAGTACTCAGATTGGTGATATAGCTGGTAGTAATATGGTATTTCAAACTCTCATGGAATAAGATGCAGTGATTAGAAAAAAAAGGAAATAAAATTTCTAAATGATAAAACCAGGATCTTGGGTAAATAAACAGTTAGTTACTGATGAAGTGTATCAGCAAATAATAAATCACCAATCATTCACCAGATCAAATAATAAAATCTTAATTGAATCATAAATATAATATAAAATACTGATTTTCAGAAGAAAAAAAAACAAAAAAGCAAGGTAATGTTTTTAAGTTATAATTGGGCCATGGATTTAAAAGGCAACCATAGTAAAACCATATGTAACCCTCAATAAGACTGAAAACAATGTAATTTTCTAAATCTCTATAAACTCAGATGAAAATATGGGAAGAAATACTTATAATAATAAAAGGGCCAAATATTAAAGATGATTACCAACATTACTTTACCAGAAAATAAAATACAACAATTTGATGTTATTTTATTTATACTTATTTTGGTAAGCCATGAAGGTTCAAGAAATGAAGGCCATGGAATACAGGAGGCTTGATTAAACGGAGCTGATTTGGAGTGAACTAAAATTAATATTAATTGACTTATACATAAGGTGTTTATTAGTCTCATATCAAATGGAAGACTGTGAAACTAAGGTTAAACACATAGGCTTACCAGCTCTAGGACAAAATATCTCTCTGTCTCAAATAAGATAAGTTTTTTTACTGCTATCAGAGGGGAAGAAAATCCAGGGACAAGGCTCCCAATTAACTATAATCAGATTGCACAAATTTAGCAGGAAAAGCAGGAAAAACCTTTATTTAAAGGGTTTATCTACCATCACAACAGAGTAGTCTCATAATGAGTTAATGGCCACAGAGACAGGCAACCTTCCGCTCTTGTACTCTAAAAATGCCTTCTTTTGTTTCTTGAAAGAACAAGTTTATTTTAGGAACCGCTTTAGCTCTACTGCTTCTTACACCCAAATTAGTGTATTTAGAACTAGATTGCACATCTTAGATGGTACTAGCCAGATATTCTTGACATTTCTGTCTCTACAGTACCACCAATATATTATTTTTTCCTGAAAAAATCCCACAGGCAATAGGTTTATAACCTCTGAAAATTGGAATTATCCTAAGATCTGCAGACCTCTTTGGTAACCCATACTGGTCAGAAACTTTCTGGGGAATTCCAAGGGCCCACTCATCTTCCACAAGCAGTTAGGCTCTCCCAAAAGTTGCGTTACTATGAGATAACCCAGAGCACTGGAATGTCTTTGTTGGAATCATCCACACAAGTACAACCACAAAAGAACACTAAAACAACAAAAAAAACCACCAACCAAACAAAAAACCCACAACATTTTGATTCAACCAACAGCTTTTTGTAATGATACTAGAAATATCTTCACCAAAATAAAAAAGGAACAAACATGAAATTGATGCTGATGCTGTCCATATTAACTCTACCATGTAGTTCATTCAAACCTCAGAATAGAAACTGCATTTCTTATCTGGAAATAAAAGAAGCACCTGTAGTACTGCTTCACAGTCTGCCACCTTTTGTACTGTGCAGATTTCAATTTAACTTTGAAATGACAACATTTTACGCACTGTCTTTTAGAAGATAAATTAACCCAATTATTTCACTTCTAAACAAGAAATCATCCATTGAGTAAACAAAATATATTTAGGTATTGTTCCTAGGCTGTATATGTCATAAATGGTCATTCCTGTTAAGGAAATGCTGGGTTATGTGGTATCCTTTAAAGGAGAGGAAAATCATCATTCCCTGCTTTGAAATTCATCTATTTGAAGCAAAGAAATTTCTAGGAGTTCCAGGGTCTGGCAGTTAAAGGAAGGGAGTCGGATGTCTCAAGTTCAGTCAAATGCACTTGGCCAGATATCTGGTAAAAAGACGAAAGTCTCAGAAGATCTGAGAGCTTCCATACAAGCACAGTCTTCTGCAGGCACAGTCTGCTGAGGGCAGCAGATGGCCAGGCTTGGCTAACATTCCTCCTAGCCACCAGAGAAACTTCTACAGGTTTAGATGGAATTTAGGAAGCTGTTGAGCTGACTGAAGAAAATCCTGGAAATAAAGGATCACCCCACAGAGAATCCTACATTAAATCCATTAACTCCCCATAATCCATTAAGTTTTGATGAATCATTATATGAGAGGAGTAAGAATCAATCTTAGCAACAGTATAGGAAGTGAACATCTTCCTATACTACACAACAAATCATTTCCAAAGGTTTAAAATAATACATTTAAAACATTCTTCTTAAAAGTTTTCTATTTCATGGACATGAAACTTTGTCTGTAAGAGAGCAAGGCTTTCATTTTTGTGTGGACACGGTCCAAGGCATTGCATTCTAAGATGTAGAAGGATAAAAAGAAAACAGTGTCTGTTTGATTTGCACCAAAAAGAAATTGATTTCAGAAGTTACATCAGCAATATAAAGTTAGACAAAAGCTACATATTTAGAAAAAAAAAATTAAATTATTAAATGTTCAGGAGTTCTATGCTCGTTCATTGGTTGGTTGCTCTGTGAACTTTGACAAATCATTTAAGCTATGTCTTCATCAATCCAAATATAGTGAAATGCTTCTGACCTCGTATGTTTAACTGAATTCTTGTCTGCAGAATGCCTCTATACAGGGTTAGAAATGTATATAGTCACTCATGTAATTTGTCAGAATATAATGTCTTTCTTCATTCTGAGATCTATGAAAAACTCTCTCTTTCATATTTACAATGAAAATCTGTTTCTTGCCAGTGACTGTCTTTTGCCCCAATTATATAAATCTGAAACAGGGAGAATTTAATTTGATTTGAGATATTTTATGTCACTACAAAAAACAATTAGCATTTCTTTTTCTCCTTACACTTATGTATGTTATGAAGGGGGGAAATTTTCCATTAATTCTTTATCCTTTAAAGTATACTTTCTCATCATGCTACTTTTATAGCCAAATATTTACAGCAAAATAGATACGAAGTAAAATATATTTTTTCCTTTCCTAGCAAGACTTTCATTTACATAGATTCAGAAAAAGCACAATTGAACATCTGTAATTTTCCCTTAAGCTGGTTAAAGTAAATATTCTTTCTGAAAACAATTTGTTACAAATATCTTTGAAGTACTCAGCATTTGAGAAGATATTTGACTTGAAGTTTCTTCTACTGGGGGAAGCTCAGGGTCTTAGTAGTATATTATTTGCCAGTTGAGAGGAAGCCAGATGTTCAGAAATATTCTCTTCCGCTGGAGATTTTAAGAAATATTTTAGCTATGTACCAGAATTAGCAATTAGTACTCAATAAGCCGCTCTTCAAACACCAGTGGTATAAACCTATTTGCTTTAAAAATTATTCATATACGAGAGAGGTGGAAAAAATCATAAAATCCCTAGTGTTATGGGAAAAATCATTAGTTAGACTTTAATTAGCGCTTAGCAGTCATTTAATGAGTGTGTCCTCAAAGCCTAATCCATCAAACTGTAACTAGCATCATCACTGGTTTAAAAACTATGTATTAACAAAAAGTTTTACACAAATTGTACAGAAGAGCACCAGGGAACTGGGGCTCTGTGAATTCCAAGTCTGTGAGCTACGTCTGATTCCCCTGGGGAACTGAATTCTGTGAATTTGGCTGGAGTCTGACTTATTGCAAGCGAGCTGGGGACTGGTCTAGTGCTTTTGATTCTTAGAAGTGTAAGATAATATCTTGGATTATCACAAATAGATTATGACAGTAAAATTACCTACCTGCTGAAGTTTATATAATAATTATGAAAATTACTTGTTAATTTTTTAAAAATATTTCAATAATTGATAATTGGCACTCAGAGCCTTAGTAAAATCATAACACTGAAATCCAAGTACTGGAGTCACTGCTACTTTTGAGAGTAACTGCAATTAAAGCATAAAGCCATGAAATACATATATATATATATATATATATATATATATAAGCTGGATTTTTCAGGGGAAGAAAACATGCTTTTCTGAAATATTAGGATGATTAAAAAAGTCTTTAAAGAGAAGCATTACAGAAAAATCTATACTGATCAGAATCTTAGGAAAAGAATTAGTGTACTTGGAAGAGAGGACAGAGATAATGTGTGTAAATTGTAGAGAATGCATAGATCTGTGGCACCCATGAACTAGAAACTTACTAAGCATAATTTAATTAGTATTACCTTGCCTTGGACATGAGCAATCAAAGTGTGGCTGCGTCTCAGAACGCTAATTGAATCTTGAACTGCATCACACCAAGAAGTGTGACCAAAAGGTGAGGGAGGTGATTCTGCCCTTCTGCTCTAATGAGGCCCCAGCTGGAGTGCTGTATCAAGGACTGGAGCCTCAACATAGGTGCAGGAACCTGCTGAGGGAGTTCAGAGGAGGGACATGAAGATGATCAGAGTGCTGGAGCACCTTTTCTATGAGGAAAAGCTGAGAGAGTTGGGATATTTTAACCTGGAGAAGAGAGTGCTCTGGGGAGACATTATAGCAGCCTTTCAGTTCCTGAATGGGGCCTACAAGAAAGATAGAGAGGAACTATTTGAAAGGGCATGAAATTCTAGAACAAGTGGTAATGTCTCAAAACTGAAAGATGGTAGGGTTAGATTGGTTATTAAGAAGGAATTCTTTACTGTGAGGGTGGCGAGGCACAGGAACATGTCGTCCCAGAGAAGATGTGGATGCCTGATCCCCAAGTGTTGAGGCCAGACTGGATGGAGCTCTGAGCAACCTGGTCTAGTGAAAAGTATCCCTGTCCATGGCAAGGCAGTTGATAATGGATGGCTTTAAGGTTGCTTCTAAGCAAAACCATTGTATGATTCCTTGATTAAATAGTTAACTCCCAAAACAATAAGCATAACCAAAACTGACGTAATTACCTGAAACATAGTAAAGATAACATAGGAAGAAATCTGTTGTCTCTTTTTTATTATTAAATTAGTAATAGTCTACAGAGATTATTAGGGTTTAGCGGAACTTTTTTTGTACATGATGCAGGCAAGGCCCTTGGAAAGATTCTGAAAGGCTAATACTAGAATCCTTCAAGGGCTGAGGAATGTGCTTGCCAGCCGGCATTAAGTCTTCCCTTCATACCTTTCTCCTGTGGTATTTTAACTTCACTGTACAGCCAAACATTATGACTTCAGAAGGATTTGTATTATTCTGTGGGTTTAGCTGGTATGTTAGTGGCAATATGTGGCATGTTTATAACAAGATTTGAGGCCATGTAAGTAACTATTTTCAAGAAAGTGATTCATTGTACATCAAGTTCAAGAAATAAGCCTCCAGCCTAGATCATATTGATAAATGTTGATATAGTGCTTGCTCCTGATAGTTATCTTTTGTTACTTTCCTCTGCCTATGAGTGCAATGTCTTTTTTTTCCTACACTTTTTCTTCTATTTCCTAGCAAATCCAAAATATAAAAACAATAAAAATTCTCCACAAATGAGCACTATTTATGTTTGTTATGCTATTGGTGCATGCTGGTAAAGCTTCACTATGGCTAATAGAATACTTAGGTTCAAGACATTTAAATTATTAACTGTATCATTCTGTCCATACTTCTCTTTTTATATAATAATGGATTCTGTTTTGTCAAGACCTATGGCACACAGATCCATGAAGACCAACAGATAAGTGTGGTGTTTGAACTGGAAGTGCTGAGAGCTGACATGTGGAATAGTTATAATGTAAAAGATTATATATACCTCATTGTGCATTAGTTGTTATGTCAATCATCCTCAAACAGAACCACAAGACCTAAAAACATAAAGCAAGAAAACAAAGGATGCTTGCACAAGTACTTGTCTCTGAGAAATCACTGAGAGTGTATATGTTTTTTAGACTTTCATAAAAAAATAAGTGATAAATGTTTTCACAATGCCACTTTGTGCTGAGATATACTTGAGATATACTATGTTACCTCTGAAAATTCATTGCCGCAAATATTTGTCCACATAGTTCAGCAAATTGACAATCACTTTTCTGTCCATGGCAAAATCTCCAGGAAGTGTTGCATAATAGTGCTATATGAGGAATATAATAATTTGATTTTTTTTTTAAACAAGAAACTTCATAGGAGTAGTCCTAGCTGTCCAGTAAAATCTACTACTCTGTTAATCATGCATACATGACTCCCCTAGTTATTAACTAGAATTTAAGCATATGAACCAGATTAGGCATAGTTTTAAAATATGGTATCTTTTTAATGCAGGCTGCTCATGTTCAGTCACAACAGACTGCATTTCAGATGTTAAGTATTGCACTTCTAACAACACCACTGCCACTTCAAGCTTCAAGGTTACAACCCTTATACATGATACCATAATGGGTTGACATTATATGAAATGGAATTTTAGAATGGAATTAGGGATGAAGAAGGGGGAGAAACAAAACAAAACAAAAGAAGCCGAACACTTCAGATGTCAACTTAGATTTGAGTTGGCCATAAAGAAGTAGCAAAACATTTCTTAGCAGACTGTTAAGGAAAATGTGATGAAGCCAAAGTATTATTCCTCTGGAAACTCTAACTTACAACTCTACATTCAGGCACAGATTTCTGTAAAACTGAAAACAAACAAATTCTGATTGCAAGTCTGGTAGAATTAAAATGAATCTATTGTAGATTAAGTAGCTGGGATGATGATGACAGACTTAATAGATAATGACTTCTCCTGTGCCTGTCATTTTCTCCAAATTCTTATTAAGCAGATGGAAACTATACTTGTGAACCAAGAAAAGTATATCTCAGAGTTTCTGATCAAAGCTAATTGAAAATGAAACTATTTGTTGCACATATGTGGCAGCTTTCTGCCTTTATAGCTGCTGACGCACAAGATTGCTATTTGAAAGAGCTTGCTTCTCTATGAACTACAAGCAGAAAAGCAATATTATCTAGGGCAGAAATTATGGTTGCAAAACCAGTTAAATTTGCTGTCAATTAATTCCTTCTTTGTGCCTAGGTCAAATCAAAACTTGATAGAATCACAGAATGGCATGAACTGGAAAGGACTTTAAAGATTATATACTCCCAGCACCTCTGCCATGGACAGGGACACCTTTCACGACACCAGGTATTTCAGAGGCCATCCAGCCTGGCCTTGAAAACTTCCATTGTAGGGCATCCACAGTTTCACTGGGCAACTCCTTCCAGTGCCTCATCACCCTCACAGTGAACAATTTCTTCCTAATACCTAATCTAAACTGACACTCTTTAAGTTTAAAGCCATTTCCCTTTGTCATGAGACCACATGCTTTTGTAAATAGTCTGTCTCCAGCTTTCTTGTAAGTCCTCTTCAGGAAACTGAAAGCTGCCCCAAGGTCTCCTTGAAGCCTTCTCTTCTCCAGGATGAAAAACCCCAACTCTTTCAGCCTGGCCTTATAAGAGAGGCACTTCAGCCTTTTGATCATCTTTGTGATCCCCCTCTGCATGCGCTCCAAAAAGCCCACATCCTTCCTTTGTTGGGACCACCAGACTTCAATACCGTATTCCAGGTGGGATCTCATGAGAGCATATTAGAGGCGGAGAATCACCTTGCTCAACCTCCTGGTGACATTTCTTTTTACCAGCCCAGGATACAGTTGTGTATTTTACATATGTCTGAGCATAATTTACGGGAGGATCTGCTCCATTGCCTTGCCAGGAAAAGAGATGAGACTAGCAGGCCTGTAGTTCCATGGGTCTTTCTCCTTTCCCTTTTTAAAAACTGGGCTTATGTTTTCCTTTTCCATAAGATGGGAACTTCACTCAACTGCCACAGTTTCTCAAATATGATGAATAGTAGCTTAGACAGTTTCTCCACTAGTTCCCTCAGGACCTGTGGGTACATCTCATGAGGTTCCATGGACTTGTGCACCTTCTGTTTCCTTAGAGGGTCCCAAAATTGATCTCCTACAGCAGGTGCTTCTTAATTTTCTCAGTCCCTGCCTTTGCCTTCTGGGGCTTGGGAGGTATGGCTGGAGCACTTGCAAAGGAAGACAGAGACAAAAGAGCTCTTCATTACCTCAGACTTCTTCACATCTCAGGTAATCAAGTTTTCTACTTCCATGAGGAGAGGGATCACATTCCCTGGTCTTGTTATCACCAATATATCTATAGTCGTTTACCATGTTGCCCTTGACGTCCCTGACCAGATTTAATTCTAGCAGGGCTTCAGCTTTCCTAACAAGATCTTGGCTGTTCATGTTCCTGCCAACCTACCTGTAGGCTTCCTTACTTCCATCCTTGTAGGCTTTCCTCTTGAGAGTTTGTCTAGGAGCTCCTTACATATCCATGCAGGCCTCCTGGTGGCTTTGCTTGACTTCTTCATCATGAGCTTGAAGGTGGTCCTTAATATTAAATGCCGTTATTGTGCGTTTCTTCCCTCCAGGGCTCTATACCATGATACTCTAGCAAGCAGAGTCCTGAAGAGGCCACAGTCTATGCTCCCAAGTCCAGCATAATGAGTTTACTGTGAACCCTCCTTGTTGCCCTAAGGATATTAGTGCCATTCCATGGTCACTGCAGCCCTTGAGCTGTCCTTCAGCTTTGCATTCTCCACCAGTCTCTCCTTGTGTTCCGGCATCTCTCCTCATTGGTTTCTTTATCATCTGGAGAAGGAATTTATCCTCAACACATACCAGGAACATCCTAGATTGCTTAAGCCCCGCAGTACTGCGCCTCCAACAGATAATTTGGGTAGTGCCAGTCCCCCATGTGGACTAGAAGGACCATGTGAAAACAAGGCTGCTCTTATCACTCGATAGAGGGCCCCATCCACTTAGCTATCCTGATAGGGAGCCTGTAGTGCTTCCCCACCACAATGTCACCTGTCCCTGTTCCTGATTTAATACCGACCCATAAGATCTAGGCTGGCTCCTTATCTACATCCAAGCAAAGCTCCATGCATTCTGGCTGATCATTGATAGAGAGGGCAACACAACCTCCTCATCTTCCCTGCCTGTCCTTCCTGAAAAGCTGGTGTTCTTCCATTCCAACATTCCAGTAACAGTTGCCACACAACCGTGTCTCTGTGATGCCAATAAGATCATAACCCTGTCTTTAGGTGTGTGTACATCTCTGGTTTTACTTGTACCTTATGCTGAATGCTTTTGCATAGAGGCCTTGAGTTGTGGCCCCCGTGAAGTGACTTTGCTGGATGAAACAACAGGAATTCCTTTGTGTTGCAGACAAACACTAAGTGTTGGCCACTTGCTGTGAGAAATCAATGGTTGCAGGTAAATTTAAGGAAAGGCTCTATATCAACCTTGACATGCTTGTGCTGTCTGTAGGCTTTAAATTCTGTGAAAGGAGCTGGTCAGGGCAGCTGACAAATAAGGTGTAGCACAGTCATGAGAGAAACTTCACAATACACCATTACATACAGTAATGGTACCTAGAATATTACTAATTCAACTCATAAATCACAAAGACTGGTCTTTGCAGGCACGATTAAATCAGAATTTCAGAAGAAAAGAAAAAGATAAAAATGGAAATGTAGAGACCAATATGTAATTACTCATTCAATAATGTACAACAGAAAAATGTACTTAGAATTGCTTAAAAAATATTTAAATACTTCTGCAGTCTGTCCAGGATCTTGCCCAGCAGCAAAATCTTGCCACGCCACAGGAATAACAGCCACTTCTGCTCCACTATGTGCTCTGCCTAATCACCACTAATCACTGGCTGCTACTTGTGGTTACTTTTGGGTTTTAGTAACAGTAAACAGAATAGAAAACGTTGCCCATCATGTTTTGTTTTTTTTTTTTTTTTAATTGTCTTTTTTAATGACACATCTCCTCTGCCCTCAAAATCATAGAATCAATGGCTTTAGCCTTGTTTTTGTACTAATTCCTATGATTTGGGTGCCTTTCAGGTCAGGCATGCTTAGATATATTTTCCCCAGTTTTGTGTACTGTCTGAGCTAGATATTATTCTGTACTTTATGGCAGAACTACTTTTTAAATATAAATTTATGATGCATAATTACAAATGTGCAGTGTTAATTGAGCAGGTTTAAGGTCTATACTCTTGCTCACTTCTTTATTTCTCAGCCAGGTTTGAAAAACATTCCTTCGTAGCAGTCAAGGGATTAATTTTTAAAGACTCCACTACCAGGCTTATTAATACCAAGCAAATATGCACTGTGAGTTTGCAGTGAGCATTCAAGTCAATGGTGCTAATTGTCCTGTGGTTATGGAGAACATGAAGCTGCTAATCAGATCTGAAGTATATTTAGGTCCCTAGCCAGATTTGATTCTTTGAAGGGAAAAAAAAAAGAAAATGAAAAAACCAAAACCCACTGCCAAAGAAAACCCCAAACCAGACCAAAACAAAAAAAGGCAAAAAATCCTACAAAAAGCAACAAAAAACACCAAAAACTCTAAGTAAAGATTTGGCTGTTTGTTGAGTTGAGAAAAATTTTGGAAGTCTTCATTTCTTTGCAACTTGTGTCTTCTTTTGCTCCATATCACTGTAACTTATTTCTTAACATTGTGCATATTATGAGAATTGTTTCATAAATGCTGCAAATAAATTGAATATATATATATATATTTTTTTTTTTTTATTCTCTTTAAAATTACTATGACTGATTTATTATTATTATATGCACACTGAAGAGGGAGACACAAAGGCCACAAGGAATCAAGGACATATTATGTTGCTACAAAAAACCCAAAGAAAACAAAGAATTTCTAATTTAAAAAAAAAAAAAGACTGATTATATTTTTATCAGGAAACACAAGCACAATCTATAAATATAAAGTCTTTTCAGCTATTCCAGTTAGCCTATATGTGCCTTGTGAAATAATGCAAGACACTACAGGCAACAGCCACAATGCACAAAGTAAAAGCAAAGACTATGAGAAAGTAGCATTAAGAGATTTTGAAAATGACAACTATCTGTCCTAAGAAGAACACAATGTGTGAATGTCCATTTATCATTTATAGAAACTGAAACACCTGAGAAATTAAATCCTACTTGAGATATGCACAAATAGTTGCAGGCACTAAAATTATTTCTCAAAGTAACACAGTACAATGATCATCTTAAAGACTACAAAATTAACAGTATGCCAAAAATGTTGAAGGTAAATTTGAGGAGCAATAGCTATTGGAAGCTGACAACAAATACAAGATTTATGTATAAGCAAACCTTATTTTGGAAGGTTATGTTATATGCCAGAATGTCAAAAATTACAAAGCACAGATCTGAATTTCCTGAGAGCCTCCCATTTACTTTTAGGGAATAAGATGATGGGGTATTGTGTTTTAACACTAACACTGTGGATCTATAGGGATTAATCTTAAAATCTGGTTTTGCATGGTTTTCCTTCTATAATGCCATTATCACAATGCTGGCAAAAAAAGCAGATTCATTTTTCGTTTTAGCAAAACATAAAGCTTTGAGGAAAAAACATTTCCTTTTGCAACTTCTCTGCCGTGTGATGAGCATTTTAAATAAGCACCAAAAAGCAAACAGGGAAAAACATCCAGACACATCTGAAATTAAGCCTTGCATGAGTCATTATTAACTGTGAGAAAAAGAAAAATAGGAAAGCAGAATCAAGCCTAGAATATGAAGCATGCACCAGTTGTTATTTCTGTTTATCAAAATCCAAGCTTTCCACAAATATAATTTTCCAAACTGATACCATTAAGAAAGACATATTCATATGCTTTTAGGATCCTAATTTGAACTAAGAATATATTTTAGAAATTTAATGAAAAAAATTGTTGTACCAATAAAAGTTAATATAGGCATATTCCCTCTCTTCATTGTAAAGGGAGTTTGAATTATGACTTTTGGCTTAGTCAAAAGAAATGAGTATTACCTTAGTAATCTTTTTACGAAGAAAAGAAGCACAAAATAATAATTAACACATCATTCTAGTTTAGATTCTCTTGAAGAACTTTGAAAATCTAAAGGGAAAAATATGAGTCAGTAGTTACAGATAAATTTTTCTCTTGTTTTTGGATAGCAATGACCATGCTAATATATTGAAGCAACAGTCTTCAGTGAAAAATGCATTAGAAACTATATAGATAAAGAAATTCACTGTCTTAACATTTCAGGAAAAATCAGAATTGATTCTAGAGGGAACAAAATTGTTAAAAGAGTTATATTTACTTATGAATGTGCTGACTTCAATGGAAGTTGATCTGAAACAGAAATTAACATTCTAAGTACAAGGAAGATAAGCAGGAGGTAGATGAAAATGCAATAAATTATCCAAATCAGGAAATGAATTAGAAAATGAGACATTAATGATTTCCCATCTAGTAGATAATCAGTTGTTGCAGTGACACCTGCAAAACTAAAGTCTGATGGGAACTGCATCTAGCAAACATGTATTCCATATAGTCCTAATATTTCATGTTTGGTTTGAGAGACATGCTGATTATTTATTGCTCATATACGTCTTCACTTAGTTCTACAGAAAATACGTATTTTTACATCAGCAGCAAGGAGAACCTGTAATTAAACCTGTAATTAAAACTATTTAGTTTAACTATCAAAAGGTACAGAGCAGAAAAATGATGTCAGCTACTTTCAGTTTTTGTCCTTTGTTCCTGACTCTGCTTAGAGGGCAAGTTAAAAAAAAATAGTGGACAAATCCCTCCTTGCACTGTACATACCTCTGAGAAAATTGATATCACTTGATATTATTTAGAATGCATTTCCCTTTTATTTTAAATTTTCTTAGTCTTTCTTTTGCTTTTAATTTTACTTTTGTATTTAATTAAGTTTTCTGTGTTCATGGTGTTTCAACATATCATCACAGAATATAAAACAGTTGCCCCATAAAGCAAAGCTGAATGTAAACTTTTTATTTATTTATTTAGGCATTGTACCAAAGAAAAACACACAGCCTTTCATTTTAATAGTTGACATTTAACATGTACTTTATCAGGCTGCAGTCACTAGTGAGTACCCAAGAGTAACCGCAGAATCAATTTCTTTTGATTGTTTAAATTTTAAAAAATATTGTGCATAACACATCCATGCAAAGAAAGATAATTAAATTTCATAGATTTTGAGGCTGAATGCCCCTTCCTTTAGTGACTTAAGGCCAGCTGTAGAGCCACTGTTCTTCCGGACTGCAAAGCTGAAGGTTCTCCCATATATCTTAACCTCAATAATATGTGGTGCCATTTAAATTTTTCTGCTATATTTTCTTACTACTGGAAACATTGATATCAGCTGAATATTGTAGGATACAAATAATCTGATAAGTTTGAATAAAATGAGGAATATGTCTAAAGTGTTGTGTAAACCATTATTGTTTTGAATACTTTATTTTGATCTGAAATAAGGTTATTAAATGCCATAAACATGCATTTAAAATCCAATAGCACACTGTATCTCTACCATAGGAATTTTACTTGGGAATAGAATTTAGAAGATTGCAGTACTCTTTGGAAACAGATGAAGTCATGAGTAATGCTCAGGACAACAAAGGATAATGCAGTGGCATTTCATAAGGCAGATACTTCTGCAAAACATTGGAGAAATCTCGCCATCTTTTAAATTGTTGAGGCATTTGACATCGATTTTAATGCTGTTATGATTTCAGTTGATGCTCTTAAAACATGAGAAAAGACCATGTGTTCTTGAACTAAAAGTCAGTATAAAAGATAAAGAATCAGAGGGTATGAAAACAGTTTTTATCTTGCCAATATTCAGTGTAAGGTAATTGGCTTTCACCCATGAGAAACTAATAGTAGGTAGAGAGAAAGAGATCTGTGGAGAGAAGAAGGAAATAAATTTAATGAGGTATGCAACTAAAGAGAAGGTATTTTAATCCACTAACAGAAGCATGACTTCCAAATAGCAGGCATAAAAAAGGAGCTGAAAACAAAGAACACTTGGACATACTTATCCTCCAAAACAAACCATGCAAAAGTGTGAGCATCATTTAATGGAACTTGTAAACATTTTGAGTCACTATTCTGCTGCATTAAGAATAGACCAGCTGCAGTTCAAGAGGAAGAGAAACTAAAAGAGAAAACATATATTTATATAATAAGTGATTATATTAAGTTTTATATTGAATTTGCTGATGATACTAAATTTCTAATAATTATCTTGAGGGTGAAGAGATTGTGCAGAGAGACCTGGACAGACTGGAGGGCTGAGCAATCATCAACTATAGGAAGTTTAATAAAAACAAGTGCTGGATTCTGAACCTGGGACGGTGCAACCCTGGATGTACAGACAGACTGGGGAATGAGAGGCTGGGGAAAGCAGTGCCATGGAAAGGGACCTGGGGGTCCTGGTTGATGGCAAGTTGGAAATGAGCCAGCAGTGCCCTGGCAGCCAGGAGGGCCAACCCTGATCCGGCACAGCATCACCAGCTGGGCATGGGAGGGGATTGTCCTGCTCTACTCGAGTGCCGTGGGCAGTTTTGGGTTGCACAATATAAAAATTACATTAAAGTACTGGAGAGTGTCCAAAGGAAGACAATGAGAAAGGTGGGAGGCCTTGAGGGGAAGCTTTATGAGGGGCAACTGGGGTCACTTGGTCTGTTGAGCCTGGTGAGGAAGAGGCTGAAGGCAGACCTCATTGTAGTTACAATTTCCTTGTGAGGGGAAGAGGAAAGGCAGGTACAAATCTTTTCTCTGTGGTTACCAAGGGAAGAGCCTGAAGTTGTATCACGGGAGGTTTAGGTCAGATATCAGGAAAAGGTTTCTCACCCAGAGAGTGACAGGGAACTGGAACATGCTTCCCAGGGAAGTGGTTGCAGCACCAGCCTGGCAGATACTCCTCTAGAGGTTGCTCAGCACACTGCTGGCTACCTTCAACATGGGGACAAAAAATTCTTAGTTTGTCGGCAAGCAGAGAGCCTGAGTTTTGCAATAATCATGTGTTCAAGACTTTTTTCATGATGATGATTGATAACAACAACAAAAATTTCTAATTCATCTACAACGAGATAACTCTGTGAACTTGAACACAGAGCATGATGCTACACTACATGACCAGAATTTTTAATCTGTTGTTGATGAAATTGATGTCTTATAAATGTTTTCCAAAAATAAGATGGCCTTTCCCATCTCTCTTTTTAAATTTAGACAGTAATTTAATCCATTGCAATTTTTGTAGAAAAGGCTATTGACCAAAAACCACAGCTTGAAATTTCAAAATATAGTCCTTAAATCTGAAAGCATATTTTTAACTTTTTAGGATGTCTTCCTCTGTTGGTATATTTTTCTCTCAGTTGAAAAAATTATTCATTTCTAATCCTTTGATGCTCATCTTGTCTGGTAAAAAGTTAAAAAAAAAATGTTTTATTTTTGTTATTATTTTTTTCCAGATAAAATCTCCTATATTTATAGCCATGCATTTGGAGGTACTCTTAATTTTGGTGATTTCTTTAAAATCTACTTGAAAGTTATTTTTATTAATCACTCTGGTTATTTTGTTGATATTCTGATGTTCATTAAAATTCACAAAATCTTCATTCAATTGGCAGAAACAGAGAAACACAAAGAGAAATTCATACTGAATTTATGCTATCATTCAAACAAATACTCACTATTAATCAGAAAAAGTTTACATTGAGAAAGATATTAAGAGTATTGAAGGATTCTAGTCTGAACTGAAAGTCTAAGAAAAGTAAATAATATACTTAGAATTGCATCACTATAGATAAATACTAAACTCAGATTTTTCAGGTTGTAAACTTAAAAGACCATTTGAATTTGACATACTCCTGCTTGGATCCACATTTTGTAAATGATCCCTCACAAGCTCCTTAAAATAAATGTGACAAATTTTTTAGTCCCTTTTCCTCTTCAGACCATGTCTTTTGCCATCATGCTATGTTGGCAAGCAGATTATCAATAATATTTAAACTCAGTTCTGTCAAGAAGATGGAAAGAATAATCAGGAGTCATATCCAGGCAACTAAATAACTTTTCTATTATTCCTAAAAGTCTTTAAGTTATCTGGATATATCTGGCATAGATATGCCAAATTGCTGCAACTTTTTCTGATTAAAATGAAGAATTATGATTAATTTTAAATTTTTTTCACAGTTCAATAAAACCCTCAAAAACAATTACATAAACCCCCCTTTAAAATCTATTGTTATGAGTAATTTAGTCCTTTAGAAGGCCTCCTGCTGTACAAATTAATTGCTGTTTCAAATATATTTTCTTTAAAATGCATACTACTCTGATTTGTGGGGTGTAGCAATTTGAAATCCAAAAATCTAGAGAGGTATGTAGTAAAAAATTAAAGTACTATTAACATACAGAAATTTTAATTTTCTACTTTTCTATTCTGGTCTTGTAAAAAAAACTCTGATAAATATGCACAATACTACAAGATAACATAAAAAAGGAATTAATAATTGTTTGAGAAAAAAAAACAAGTATGTATTTTTAATTGATGTCTTCTTGAAAGCATGTTTCTTTCCACTGTTCTATCAGAAATTTTTGTCACACAACAGATGAAGAGACTACGCACACTCACTCAGCAGATTTTTTTTTTATCAGGAAAAAGGGATTCCAGGCCCATTCTTTCATTCCAGTGTTTGGGAATCCAGACAAAAGCAAATAGTCAAAAATGCTAAATAGTACTAATGACTTAGTATACAAATATGAAAATAACACTTGTAATCAGAGTCAATGTTTTTCATTTGACAGGAAAAGAGCTTTTAGTTGTCTCAATGGGTTCTGATCATATTTTGTCTCAGGAGGATGTACTAATTATGCATTTTACCACCATTCATTTGAGCTAGAAAATAATTTATCTAAATTGCTGTATTTCCATCTCTGGCCTTCCAAATAACATGCAAAGGCATGTGATGTTGCTAGACATTCCTCTTTTGAACAGCTTCAAGGCAAAGGTTATATCCGCCACATAAAATTTGCTGTCATCTTAGAGCACTCATCAGTTCAGGCTTCACATGTGTTTGTTTTTTCAGGCTCTGCTGTTGCTGCACTCCGCTCTGCAGTGCAGCAGCTGTACCCTGGGGTTCAGCCAGCATGATGCTGCACAACCTCTGCCTGGCTCCTTTCAAGGACAAATATGTTATGAATACTATAACTTGTATTGCCCCCATTTTCTACTTCATATACCTTTCCTGCAACACTTGAACAAAGAATGTGAGAAACTATTCCAGTGTCTGTTTATAAAAATAAGTTACTGCTTCTCTCTTTAGCCCCACTGTTCTATCAATCAACATAAAAATATTTCTCAATACACTCTTGTGTCAGTACTGTCCCATCAAAGAACTGTGAGAAGTCTAATTCAATTGAAATGAGCCAAGAAAAGGATACACTGTATCTAGAAACTACGCAACATATTTAAAAAGCTTTGAAAATCTCTCTTTTTTTGCCAGGCTCCTGCAGCAAGTTCTATGAGAGCATGAAGTGAACAATGTTTCCTGTGTTCAGGGTCACTAAAAGAATTAATTTGAAAGTAGAAAGGTTCAACCACAACTGTAATTCAGAGAGAGATGGTCACTTCCACTGTCACATTAAAGCAATTTATACTGCATAGTTCACATAAGCCTACATTTAATATTACCCTCAGAACAGGTTGCACAGTGTTAATCAAATTTGTAAGTCAGATTTTTATTGAACGAGCTTTGCTGCACAACCTGTAACAAACCCACTTCTATAACTGAGTTAGTTTTTGCTTACTGAAAAAACATGATGAAGTAATGACTCCTGAATTTCTGCAGTCCACGATTTCCACAATTCCATTACCTGGAGTGGTACTATGTATGAGAGGGTGCCTAGGAGATCTGTCATGAAAGTGTGTTTTGTTTCTAACAGTTAGTATTTAATCTGATGGTCAAAAAGAGCTGGACAATAAAAATTCATTCCAATGAAGACGTCATAGTTCAGGAAATGAAAGCCTAATATGCTCCAGAATAGATAAATTAAATAAACCCACCCTGTTAGGTGACTAAGAATTCATCTCAAATTTTTCTGGGGAATTATGACATTTGATTTTTTTATATGTTTCTGAGGGAGAATTTGAATTTAGCATAGAATCCAGAACCACCAGAAGCACAGAGTGACCATATGGCAACAAAATAGTAAATGTGTTTATATGGTGATTCTTGGAAACATTCACTTTGAACTGAAAATTTGTACTTTTTTCCTTTATTCTTTTTTTCATTTTTTTTTCTCTTGGAAGAATGATTTCTCTATTCTCCTTGATACAGAAGAATGCTCTTTTTAAATATCAAGTGCCTCTTCCTTTACAAACTGGAATACATCAGCATTGCTCTAGTGTTCATCATTCTCTCAGAGAAGCCATTAGGAAAACTTCAACATGCTGAAGTTTTTCTTAAACAACAACAACCACAACAAAAACCATTCACATTCTTTTCTTAAAAACCTGTGAACACTTCTAACTCTCCAGTTGTAGATCCTGATGGTACTGTAACCTTTGAGGATATGTACAATTTCTACACTGCCTGGTCCTTTGACAATTTACTCCAGTGAGGAAAGTCAGCAGCACTCTGCCTTCTATGTCTATTATTTTCAGAGCAAATTCTTGATTCTTGATGAAAAGACCTCAAGGTCTTTTCATTACAGACTCTCTACTGCTACCTCTTCCTGCAGTAGATAGTGCAAAAAATTGCCTGATTAAAACATGTGAACTATGACCATCCAATAACTCCTCAAGAAACTTAAAAAAATCCTTAGAAATTCTCGCTATCCTAACCACACCTTAGGGAGATTCTGAAAAATTGTTTTTAATTCTCAGAGTATTTTTTACTGCTGTTCTTTTCCACCTTTCTTTCTCTCCTCACACCACTCATGTAGACACATTTTTTCAAGAGTTCTGTCAATATTTCCACGTCACATATTTTTCAGAAGAAAAAAAGGATAGATTCCAATCACTACTTTTGTGCCATTTACCAGAGAAGCACATTAAAATGCATTAACCATTTTTTCCATGATAATAGAATTCTGCAGTTGAGTTTGTACATTGCTACTGTCTCATCTCTGTCTCCTCTGAAAACTGGCACAATATTATTGCCTTATGTGTAAAGAACTTAGCAAACATTTAACAGGGCTCAAGTCTAAGGCTGCTATTCTGATCCAATTTTAAGATGAACTCTCTACAGATTACTTTTTTTTCCTGAGAATACAGGAAATATAAAGTAATTTCAAAGGTACACAGTCACAGAAATAGTTCAAATATCCTTACAAGTATGTTATTGTTTCTATCCTTCTCAACCTGAGCAACATGTGGTTCTTTCGCATGGCACTAGAAGCACCATCTGCCTAACTAGAATCAAATTATTGTAAACTATTATTAGTGCAATACTATACAAAATTCTCATCATCTCAATAGCAGAAACTTTTACTTTCTTTCTGATTATTTTTCCCATTCATTGTATAAAATGAAGACAGAGAATTCTTTTATTGTTCTTAAATTAACTGCTCTCTCCCTCCCTCTTCCTCACTTAGTCTCTTGTTCCAGTAAAGAACTGGTATCTTCCTATTGTGTGAAGGTTATTTTAGATTTAAAAAAAAATAATCTAATCTTTATTTCCAACAGGTTTTGATATTTTCAATAATCCTTGAAAGACAGTGTTCAAAGATAAAGTATTATTCTTTTTCTAAGCAAAAATTAAAGCAGTTTTTTCTCATCTCTTCCAATATATTTAGGCACTTTATACTTTTGTTGCTCTCTTTGATTTCAGAAATTGGATTTTTTTTAAACTGTTGACCAGAGAATATAAATTTTCTCATATGAAGTGTTTGCATATGATTGCAAAATACAGATGGCAGTGGCAACGCATGGAAAGATCCTGCAAAAAACCCTCCCGTTTATTGTTTAAAATACACTGTACAGTAATTAAAACACAGTGATAGGGCAGAGTAATGTTCATGAATGCAATGTAAAAATTAAATAAATGAAGAAACAACACTTGGAATGTTGTTATATGCATGCTTAATGTTGTCAGCAATATGACATGACTAAAGTAAATGACCCAAAGGGGAAAGCAATTGTTGCAGTAAAGAACAATAAGGAAGACAAGTTTTGACTAGCCTAAACTGAGCAGAGAAAATGCTGATCTAATGACACAGGCATAAAAATAGTTGTATGAACACTGGAGCATGAAAGCCAGTGAAGAAGTTTAAACAGTGTTGTGCTGCTATTTTTGTCAAATGTTTAGATAGATAGTACCATAATTTGTAAATATACGGTAAATACTCTTGTTTCCTCTTCATTTATGGTAAACAGCAGCAGAATCCTTTCCCTAAAAATCTTTTTCCAATACATTTAAATAGTGGAAATACTTTGAGAAATTGTCTTGAAAGATGCAGCTCTCTTTCAAGAGATACACTCAAGAAATATTAGTGTGGATTTTACAATAGTGAGGTCTTTGACCCTGGTCTTCACAGGTTCTCAAGTAAATAGGCATTTCCCTTAAAAGATGAAAATATTGCCATTTTTCCAATAATTCTCAGGATTCTGGAAGTAACTTTGAAAGTTAGAACACATCCAGATTGCATCCAATACTTAGACAAGAAAAAGCTGCAGGTAGAATTTCTTTATCTAAAGTATATCTTACATTAAAAGTGTATAAGAAAAACCAAAAAACCAAAGAAAAAAAACCCACAAAAACAAAAAAAGCCAAAAACAAGAAGCCAGAATTACTTAAATACAAAAAAGTGAAATTCATACATCTTTCTCACTCAAACCCCAAGATGTAGCCTTGGTGGAAGATCATGTCAGGGAATATTTAGGCAGATTTGGCATACACAAGTCCATGTGCCCTGATGGGGTGTAGCTATGAGTGCTGAGGAAGCTGGCTGGTGACATTACAAGACCACTGTCACTCATCTGTGATGTCCACCAGCTTTCTCTGGAGTCATGTAGGCATCCCCTCAAGGCCTATGAACTTGTGGATGTCAGCTTTATCTAGGTGTTTGTTTTGGGATGATTTATGATGTTTATTCTATTACCTGATCATCTGCTTTATGCCCAAAATTGCTTGCTGTATCTTTTAGGTGTGGCTGGGGGAAAGGAGAGATTTAAGCTCTTTGGCAGCTTTCCCAAAACCTCACTCTCCAGGCTTCAGGGATGTGGTGCGATCTGAATTTTCCTTGGTTTTGTTAACCTAGTCCAGGCAAGAATTTTTTTTCCTTTCCTATTTTTGTTTTTTCTTTCCATCAGCAATTCTTCTGCAATTTTTTGAGGTGGCAGCTTGTTAGTCCAAGACCAGAGAAAACAGGACCTGCAGGAGAGAGGTCAGTCAGGATCAGCAGGAGAGAGACCACTCCGTTCCGCCCCCAAACCTCGAGAAAGCCAAACCATGGAGCAAAAGCACACCCAGAGGTTCTAGCCCAGCTGCTTCGTCTTCTGTGGAGAGGAGGTTGATGCCAGAGACATATCAGATTTTCATCTGTTGCCCGAACTGCTGCATGAAACTCCTGTTTGGGTTGTTTGTTTTTTTTTTTTTCCCTGAGATAGACACTGGTGTCATCTTCCAGCATATGGCATGAGCCAGTTTTTTTTCCCTGGAATTCTGGGGTTTTGTTCTGGTGTGCGTGGGCATAAGGTTTAATATCTGACAGTTTAATATCTAGCATTTAATTACTTTTTCGCCCCTTGCCTTGTGGGTGTTCTGTTAATAAACTATGTTGGGATTTTTTTTTCACTTTCACCATTAGTATTAATCTCCTATTGGTGGAAAGGGAGTGTTGGAACCCTTTTAGAGGAGACAACTCCTTCCGGAGTGTCTTCTCCTAAATTTGTTTCTAAACTGAGACAGTGTTCTCTAATGAGGTTCAGTATTATATGACCTGATACAACACAGGGAAACATTTGATAGAAATGGTCCAAGGAACAAGAGGACACAATTAGAGAACAATGCAGTGCAGCCATCAGGCATACTGTGACTTATAATTCTTTCACAGTGCAGACCTTCTGCCAATTTTTGTATGTCACAACTGTATCTGCATTAAACCATACTAGTGACTGCAGAGTATCACCACTTTAGCTAAAAGAAGAAACAAGTTAGTTTTGAAGTGTCTTGTTTATTTTCTTTTGGCGATGCTTCATATTTTATTTAAATATTGTGAAGAAAGATGTCCTTTACAAAACAAAAATGTACTGTCATGGACCACAAATAGGAGACATTTTGTGTATCATCTTGAAATCTAAATAGAGAGCTGGGAGAAGGGCAAGAAATGTGTTGTTTGTTTCCTACAGTAAGACAAGAAAAAGGGAAATCATTAAGTTGTCATTGGCAATAAAGAAAAGGGACTATTCTGTGAGACTGAGCATGTATCAGATAAAGACGTGTCCTTTCCCTCCCTAACAGGCCAGGTTATCAGTCAGAGTGACTTAACAGCCCTTTTCTATGCAGTCCTGCAGAATCACAATTTAGAAAAGATGTTCTTGCAAGTGAACCTCAAGCACTCTTTCCTCCTTTCCCCTGAAGCTTACTAAGCCTTTTTTAATGTTAAGGCACTGACTTTTTATCTCCAAACTCCAGGCAAAGTACTAAATTCATGTTTTGCACTATATCCTTCTCAATGAATTCCAAATAAATACATTGCTTCTTGCCCAGGGATCAACTGCTTCATCCTAGGATAAAATGCATTTCAGCACTGTCAAATGCCCCTCTCCTTTAAGTACTATCTCCATCAGAAGAGACATGAAAAATAAAAAAAAGACACAATTGGCAGGGCAAGATTTTACCTTCACAATCATATAAATTATATGCCTATATGTACAAACAAGAGGGTCTCAACAAAACACAAATGTAAAAATAGAGCATACAAGAGATGGACGCAGGGACATGAGTTAGGATAAATATAAAGATATTTTGAAAGCTTGCAGGGATTAGGTTAGAAGAGATAGTGTGACTCAGGGACTAATAAAGGGGACAATAAGTTAAAGATCTTTATTCATGACCTGGGTGATGATCAAGCCTGTGGATGATTCAAAACTTTAGGGAGCTGTTCATGCACCATGGTTGTCCTGCCATTCAGATGGGCAATTCAGACCCTGCAGCAGTACGTGCTGGAGTACAATAGGCTGGAATTCAGCCTTGAAGGAAATCAGGATCTGGGAAGACTACAAATTTAACATGTTCCAGTGATGTTTCCAGAAGCAAGAAGGCCAACAGCATTTGGAACTGCACTACAAGAGTACTGTCAGCTAGTCAAGGGGAAGTGCCGGTTCCAGTTTACTGATAAGGTCACACCTAGAGTTCTGGGTCCATTCCTGGACTTCACAGCATGAAAAAAAACATGGACACACTGGAATGTGTCTGGTAAGGGACCATAAAAATTGTTAAAGCGCTGCATGGGAGTCTGAAAGGGATGAGACTGCTCTGTCTGCAGAGGATGAACCTTGGAGAGCTAGAGAGGGAGAAGAAGGAAATAAAGAGATGATAAGGCATTACAGTAACTTTATTCCTTGCTTTTCTGCTTTTCTCATTTTGGGAGTAAAATCTAAAACCCAAACCAAACAAACCAAAGTAACAAACCAAAAAAACCCTCACCAAGGATGGAACCCTATTACCTTTAAGGTGATCTTGACTAGGAGAACAGAAAAAACTTCTGCCAGTCTCCATGAAGAAAAAGAAATAAAAAATCAGACAGCAAACAACACGCCCTTTGTAACTGTAAGGAAAGTTGAAAATAAAAAAAATAAAATTTGGGGAAAAAAAGAAACTTAAAAATAATCTTAAACAAAGCACTTGTTTGCTACTGTCTCCAGTGAAAAGATGAGGTAACATGCTGCCAGGTCCATAAGTGCACTTTCCCCTTCAACAAGATTATCTTGCTGGACTCAGGGTCAGCTTGATGATTAAAGTTGTTGCAAAAAGCCAGAAAAAACCTCAGTGGGGGCTCAGCTCTGCTGCTTTTAAGCTGATGTCTTTGTTCCTGTCTCCCACCCGAACTATCTGTTACAGAGAAATAAGAAGGGACTCATCGCAAAGCAAAGGGAGACAGGCACACAGAATCCCCTCACAACCAGCAGGACAGTGACCAACATGGACACAGTCCACAGTGCCTGAGCAAGGAAAATGGTTCTGAGACAATATGCAGATATGCAGGATCAGCAATCACTTATAAATATCAAAGTAAGAAGAAAAGATCAAAATTTAAAAGTAAATCAAGCCTTCAGAATAGGATCAAAGATGTATAAAAGCATTTGAAGTGCCAGAGCAGGCGCAGAGCAGCTTACAGGAGATCTTGCAGCAGGTCCCAAGCAAAGGTGGTGGAAGGGAACATCTGCTGAGGCTTCTTCCAGTGCTCCACAGCAGCTCTTTCTACATGCCAACCTGGCAGTCAGCTAAATTCCTAGAAGGAGGGAAGTGAACTCCAGATCCTGACACATGACATAGGAATTCCCATTAAGGTAATGATTCTTCAGTCAAGGAGAGAATTCTCCAAGAAAACATGTTCTAACCCTCTGAGGGCAAAATGTAGACAGCTGAGCAGGATTTGATGAGACCAACTCAAAACCAAATACAAGCAAGTTTAGTTGTTTTCTTTGTCTCCAAGGAAGAAATAGAAGACGACATATTTTAGGCTACTCTTCCATTTTTATTTATTCCTTTTACCCATTTGGGGTTAATTGCTAGTCTGCCCTTCACTGCGCAAGAAGAAGCATTTGTATCTCTTTTTATATCAAAATCTAAATCCATCATAACTGAGTAGGGTTAAGATCCTGGAGGCAGCCATGAAACTCTACCAAACTTCAATCAATTTTCTTGATGGGCAGTTGTTAATCTTGTGCTGAATATTCCTGATTATGTAAAAATAGGTATTTTTGACCATAAAGATACATGATGACTAATTAGGATTGAAAATTATTCTGTTAATCAAAATCCTGTTAATATTATTCTCACGACTCTTAATTGTATTTCAGGTTCAATGACAGCAGTCACTGGATGTGGTTTAGATTTATTTGCAACCTTACATTTGTAAGTTTCTCTGGAGTAAGTGCATTAAAATATGTATTTACAAATATATTGAAATATATTACCATCTGACCTCTTTGTTAGGTAATTTCTACTCTATTAGGCAGGCGATTCTATTTTAAAGATGACGGGCATGTTACATTTTTTTGGGGCTATTTTTCCTTTTGTTTGATTTGTTTTGGTTATGGCTTTTTTATTTGTTTTAGTTTTGGTGGTTTTTTTGCTAGTGAACTTCTGAGGAAAATTTAAACTGCCTTAAATCAGAAAAATTATGAATATGACTCCAAGAAGTAGAAAAATCAGTGAGTACTTGCAATGAAGCATGACAGAGGATAGGTTTCTCCTGCATCATTTAGAGCCTTCTCTGCTAAACAGGACACATAATTTCCTGCATTAGGAAATACACTGAGACTCTGTGCACATTATCTTTTTGCTTCACTACTAGTGTGGCATTCACATGTAAAACCCTGACTTCAACAGTAGGCAATTCAGGGTCATGTTTCCCTGGGCTTTCTCTGTGAAAGCTAGAGAAATAAACTCAAATTCTGTTTTAAAGAATTAAATTGGTTTTTAGTTTCTATTTAGGTCCTCTAAATTTTATTTGACATACACTGGAAATATAATATATCCTATTCAAATTGATGATATAATACAGAGCTCAGTTCTGAGTATTAGCTGTGTTTTGTCAGCTTCTCTTGCTCTTTGTGCCTGGAGCATTTTCTATTGTCTGCATTGTTCAATAAATAAATATTTGAATATTGAGAGTTTAAGTATTGGATGACAGGAATATCAGAGGCTAAAGTTAAATCTTTTTGATAGGCCTATTTGCCAGAATTTGAAACCCCAACAAAAAAAATCTTTTAGGGTATCTGTTTTTTCCATGCACATAGGCAAAATTCTGTGGGCCTAATTCAATGACAAATTGCAATAAATACTTCACAGAAGCATAGGGAGAGATATTATTTGTGCTATAACACTAATTACATTTTGGTCTTCCTTGTGCAGTAAGTACATTTTCAACTTAAAATCATCATTTAGACTGTTCTATGTATGCGTTGTACAGTGCATAGCATTTTGACTACCATTACTGCAGTGCCACTAATGATAATACAAGATAAGGAAATTTAAATAATTTTCCTCCACAGAAATTTTTTTCTGAAATTTAATGTTTATACATTACCAAGAAGAAACTATGATATACATTTTAGAAACAGAAAAAGTTGAACACTGACAGCTGCGCAGTCTATAAACACATTGCTTTTAAGAATTTGTTGTGAAAAGGTATGAAAATGTACATAATACACTACTCAAAACAAAATAATAGTTCTTATCAAGCTCCAAATAACAAGAATTTAATCAAAATACATAATTCTTTGACAACACAGCCCATAATAGGGGAGAATTGAGTGTGTGCAGGCAAATGTCATCAATGACTCAAGATGACATAGGACACAGTCCAAGAGTGAATACTACTGCAGGAAAAGACACATTCAAAATTCCTGGCAAACTCCACGTTTGTACTATTGCATTTGTCCTTTCAAATTTTTCCCAGCTTGGTCCTTCTAAGACTTGCAGGACAATGTTACTTAGCAAAATGTTACTGAAAGACCCTCCATCTTTTGACCCTTAATGAAAATTAAGGATCAGAAGTTTACAATTGTCTGAGGTTGCTGCACGATGTTTTGTGTTAGGCAAAGGTCTTTCAATGTGTGTCTCTAGCACTGGCGAGCTGGTCTTGTATATAATAACAGCACATTTAATTTGCTTATATTTTGCAAAACTTCAGTATCAAGAACAATAAAACTACAGAATACGGGTTGTGAGAAAAATTATGTAGTTGGCAGTCCCACCATAATCTGTGGCAATTGCTAGAGGCAGGTCTCAGATTTTGTAACAACCTGTTGCTCCTCAGAACTTAGGTCTGTGTGACTTTGAAGCTCAACTTTCTTTTAATTAGGTTAACTACTGCAGAATTTTTTTCTTACCCAGATAATTTCTTTGACTTACCTTTTTATAGGGCAAGCTTAGTTTTATAAGCATAGTAGCCTCCATGGTTATTTTGTTTAGACTTAGGTATTTTTGATCACGCCAGGATGATGCAAGATAGCTCAAGAGAGCCTAGAGAATTGGACACCTAGGAGGCTCCAAAATCTGGGCATGGGATACCAAGAGATGGGACAAAGACTGACACGAAGAGAGAGAATTTAATTCTTGCCCTTTAACAACATTCTGAACTTGAAAAAAAAAAAAATAACAAACAAAATTCAGTTGTCATGCTGGGAACTTCAGTCAGTAGCTGAAGGTCGTACTGGTGGATTAAATGTATCCTAGTAATGTATATAGGTTACTCTGTCTGTATGTAAGTCACTTTCAGACTTCACTATTATCAGTGTTTTACGGAAGAGAAACTACTTCCAATGAGAATTAGGTCTCCATGCAAATATTTAATTTCTGAAGCTATAGGCCCTACAGGAACTGTAAATTTTCATGAAGATCCTTTTATTTTTAAATACAGTAATTATTTTTTCTGTGTTTTACCAAAAAGCTCAGAGAAATTTAATTGTATTGTTCTGGGACTCAGGAATTTTTACATAGGTGAATTCAACAATTGCCTGCATTTTTAATGTCTAAGAAAATCTTGACCTAGGCTAACTCTACCAAACAGTGTTTCTGCAACATTCAGAAATTATTACAAACATTCCAAGAAGTAGATTAGATGTGGATATGATGTTCAGAGGAAGAAAAAAATGTAGGTGTTTGCTGAGGAAGAAAAACCCCTAGGTGTTTGGTTATGAGCTTTTCCATTTCAGCAGGCTTTGAGAATAGCACAGCCTATTTCATTCACTAACATCAGTGAGGCCCTTTGAAGGTTCTGAATTCTGTGAAAAAGATAAATTTCTGTTGTATTAAATAGATCATATACTGACATCAATTTAAAGTAGGTGTGGTAGATTCCCAGAGAAGTGCTCAAAAACTTGGAGTGCATGACCTTTACAGAGAGAAGGCAAACATAGTCCTAGAAATGTTACATATTTGGTTTGCATCATATTTTATTGAATTATTTGTCTGACCAAGAAAACTATGATATTATAAATATTAACAGTGATGACAACAAAAAATTTCATTTAAATTGGTTTGCACTTTTATAACAATGATCACCCTGAAGTTCACTAAAGCATTCAGATAGAAAATAAAGTATATTGTGATTTATGGACATGCATTATATTATACCATGTTCATATGCATAACTTTCATGGCTGAAGTCAAAGTCTTTAATAAATGGATATTTACCTTCTCTAATTCACCAGCACATTTACCAAAACTGAATTAAGTATCTCTAAAACTTACATACTATCTTCTATATCTTAAAATAGAAAAAAAAAAAAAAAAAGAGTCTAATTAAATTGTAACAGTTTCCTATTCAATGAAGAAAAGGACCACAGTGGGTCATCTGGTCCAACCTCCCTGCTCAGGCAAGGTCATCCTAGAGCATGGGGCACAGGATTGTGTCCAGAGAGTTCTTGAATATCTCCACTTAGAAAGACTCTACAACCTCTCAGAGCAACCTCTTCCAGTGCTCTATCATCCTCACAATAAAGAAGTTTTTCTTCATGTTCAGGTGCAACTTCCTGTTCATTAGTTTCTGCCCATTGTCTCTTGTCCTATCACTTAGCATCACTGAGGAATAATGACAAACGCTATATAGAACACAAAGAATTAAATATCATTATCTTACTTATCTCTCAGCGCTTGTACCTTTGCTTCTTTCCTAAGCATGCACTTCCAGATCTGAAAGAGAATTTTTCTAAGGAAATATGAAATAAAATTGACACAATCTATCCTCAGTATTCTTGTATTTACATTTGAGAATTTTAAACAAGTTTTTTTTCCCCTCATCTGTCAAAAAAATTCTTTTCTTAAGCATCAGTAAAAATGAATAATACTTTAGGTTTCTACATTGCATATGCAGTGCCTAATTTCCAGTCTGTGAGTGGCCTGAGAATTTTAAGCATGTGTTAAAGCTTGGCAGAACTTGAAACCTGAAGGATGCACTCAACAACAGTACAATCAATAGAATCTGTGTTTATGTGCAATGCAGAAAGCCCATTTAATTCTTTCCTGTGAAAGGTGTAAAATGTTGAATCCTGACTTTTTATTTTCTTTGAGGGAATTTATCAAAGGAATATCTATGAATAGGCAAATCTGCTACTTGTTATTAGATGTTCACAAGATGTAGTCTCATGAAGCTGCATATTCAATATTCTGACTTTCCTTTGATCATTGGATGGAGAAGAACTACCTTGATTATTTTTAGAATCATTCTGTAGGAAGCACATATATTTCCTCTTGTTAGTTGAATCTGAAATAGTGAAAGAACAATTTCTCATACAGAATTACACTTGATAAGATGGTGATTACAAATAAAAGTGTTCTATGACATAATTGCCTCTTACTTTTCCCCAGAACAAGCAAAATAAAATGAAAACCAGATGGATGCCCAGAGCTTCTTAATAAAGTTTATAAAGTGTGCCTTTTTCTCTAGGCTACTTTGACATTGTTTAGCTCAATGTTTCACACTCATCTCAACATTAATCCCTTCAATATTAAACATATATTTAACTAGATAACAACCATTTTTTTTATCCACTGAAAATATATAAGCACAGTTCTAAATCATCATGATGTGATATGTTGAATCAATACATTCTTGAAACAATTTATCATACTTCACAACATACATGAATGCTAAGGGGATATTACCGCATACATTCAATACAAATGAAAGTTCCACAGAGCATATGTAGAATCTAAAGCTACCTATGGACAATTCTGTGATGACATTTGTATTCCTAAAATATAATAAATATTTCAGTAAATATTTTTAAATCATTAATTTAGTATTTATATAAAAGTCCAGTTTCTGAGATTCACAGTCATCTTCTAAAAATGTGACCCTGACAATCCTGCCTTTGCCTGAAAACAAAAACCAGACACTAAAATATCAAACTGCACAATGCACAATTTTGCAATAGTACCTAGCTCCTATATAATTGCTGTTTGGTTTGCATGCAGTAGATTTGATTAGCTGCAGAAAGCAGTCAGAAAGAAGAATATCAGAGAGGTACTTGAAAAGTGAGCTCCTACTCCAATACATGCAACAGTGCTCCTCCCATCTGTGTTGGGAGCCATGTGGATAACACTGTCTTCTACACAGTGGTCTGGATAATCCATGCCTGCTCTGTAGGGCCCCAGGCTTAGGGCTTGAGCAGCCCTGATGCTAATGTGAGCAGCTGCTTTAAGGGAATGTCCCCTGTTGGCATGTCCCCCATCAGTTTGTGCTGTGCAGGTGAGTGTTAGGACAGACAGAGATATCATTACAAAATATCAGGAGATGGTATGTGACTCTCTTTATTATGCAAAATGAAGGGTTCACCGACATGGAAGGGAAAAAAGGACCTTTCCATGAATGGAATTGACACATGGTGCTGTCAGAAAGTCTGCCCTTAGTCTGTGCTGTGTGAAAGAAAGGTTGTCAGGAGACAAGGAATGCAAGGATTTATAGTCTCCTTTATAATCTCATATTTAAACAGCTATTTCACCATGTGTTATTGGGCCTTTTTCTCTGAGACCCACAAAAAAACTTTGCAATGTCCTACACTTCCCTGCTTCCACCCTCTCTTCAAGGGCAGAACACCGTATTTGTCCATTTTTCATCCTGCAGGACTCTCACACTTTCACCACCACATCTACATTCATAAAATTCTATTGATCTGCACTTTTATTTTCTCATGTCAATTTTTTTCTCTATCCATGAAAATCACTTAGCTGATCCAGAGCACTCAAAACACTTGAGACATCTCTTAAATGTGTTTTGTAGGCTGCAATTAATGAGGTATTCCATATGCATCTGGGAAATCAGAGATTGTTAGTTGATACTGTGATATTTCACATGAAGAATGGATGAGTTGAACTTGCTGTGAATAATACGAATTCATTGGTTGTTTCCTTTTTTTTTTTGGTATGTGCATTGAAAGAGTTTTAAGTGCATAAATGTATTGTTATTTTCTGCCATCACATGACCTTACACACACTCTTGTGTAAACACTCAGAGTAAATGGATTTTTTTCCTGGTAGCTCTGTTTCTCTGAATGGGCTTAGAGATACCTCTTATTGTTTATGAGCACCATATATTTCCTTCTTGTATTGCAAACTCCAGTTTAATAGCTGTTCTCTTTCCTCTTGCTGCTTTTCCGCTTCAGTCTGACTAGAATTTTCAGGATAGTAATTCAAGACACTTACATAAAATTGATGACTTAGTAGCACCAGCTTTTGTTTATCAAAGAAGTCTGGATAGTCTGCTAGGTAGGCTATATAAGGTAGAAACTACATGATACAAGTTCAGTGGGAGATTTTTTGATAAAGGGACTGGAAAGGAGAAACCCTTTTTGACCAATCCTGAGAGATTGTACAAGAAATCCCATGAGTTAAGTGGAAATACCTATCAACCAGGCTGTCACAAGAAAATTTTATTTAATTATGAGTACATTTACCTCCTTTTGCTTATGCCAGATTCTGATGTTAGGCTACAGTGTTCATACTTGGGTAAAGGGTTTGACAAATGCTAGCACTCTAAGGAGGCAATTTTAGCCATGGAATAAACACCTGGATTGCAAGTTTCTGTTCTCAGAACAAGACCTTAGTGACAAGGTCTTAATGCAATAAAACTATTGAGAGATCCTAAGACCGATGGAGAGTCCAAACACTGAAAAGGTAGGAAATCAAAGCTGTCATTTTGTTACCATACTCAGATGAATTTCTGCAAGAATCATATATGAGGGAACCAGTAATGATGGGACAGTATGTTCTCTGGAAAATCACTGAATGCATTGAACTCATGATGGTTTTTTTGACACAATAATGTCAATGTCCTGACATGCAGAAACACCTGTGACTGATGCAACCTACCTTCTGGACTTCAGAGGATGGTTGGTACTCTCCCACAGTTTGCTTGAACTTGAGATTTGGTTCATAATTTTCACCTGCAACCAGAATAAGTGGGCCTTAAATCAATGTCCTTATGATTTAGTGTCCCTGAATTATGAAATAAAATTAAATTTTAAAAAATGGAAAAAGCATGCCAGTCTATTGCATAAAAGTACTTACTTTGCACAATATCCTTCCTGAAATTTTGTGATAGTCTATTTTTTGCATATGTGGGAAGTAAAATGCAGAGTAAGATAAGGCGTGCTTGTAGTATACTGCAGATATTTAATGCTATCAGTTAATTCTGACCAATATTCTATCTGTTCCATGTGAATCTGCTGAATAGATACTGTATCTTCACCTCTTGTATCTGAATTTATGATGTTTACATACAAATTCTTAAAAAAGAGACACCAAACAACCACAAACCTCCAAGCAAACAAAGAAATAAACAAAATCCCCAAACAAACAAAGAACAAAACCCACATAGTCTCCCACAAGGCACACAAGGTAAAATACAGATAGTGTAGGGACATAGTTCAAGCTGACAGGGGTTAGGAACACAGTCTGTGAAGCCAAATTCTTCTGATTCTTAGCTATGTTAAATTTCCTCAATTGCCATAAACAATTCCAGTTACTGAACACGCTGCTCGATTTTTCAGAACACAAAGCCTGAGGCTTGGCATACAGGTTCATTTCTAGACTGGACCGTGGGGGGGAGAGTATGTGTATTTGTTTTATTTTCTTTCTTTTTAAATATGCATTCTAAAACATGTAAAATGGGTAAAAATTTTAAAGTGTTCAGAATGCTGCTGCAGTGCAATGTGCGTGTTTATATAACTATCACGAAAAACACTGAGAAAGATAGCTTTGAATCTGGGCTCTCCTAAACAATTTTTCTTTAACAGAGATAAAATAATGAAAAATACTTTGTTAAACTGCTGGCCAAACTCTTATTGTTTGTACTGCTCCTGGTAAAGACCCTGGGGAGCAGCAGCGGAATGTGTGCTATTGATTGGCTGGTTAAAGAGAGGCCTATTAGATTGAGACAGGCTGGATTGATTATACAGCAGCAGAAGGAGCTCAGATTCAGAGCTGAGTGAACGTCAGGGTGAGAGAGAGGGAGAGCAAGCGAGAGAAAGCGTGCAATAGAGGGAGACCGTACCCACTGTAGCATCAGTGTGTGACAGCTGGTGCCTGATAACACTGATATTGAGCTCCTTCAGTGGAGAACTTGCTGAGCTACCCTTTTTTCATTTGCAAGAGGATGCCAGCTCTAAGCCAGTGCAACTGATGACAGACTGGATCTTGGAATAGTTCGTTTCACTTACAATTACATCTCTCATGTTCTGCTTCTCTGAAGAAAGGCTTATTACGGAAGACAAAAATTCATTCTCTCCCCTTACCTCACATATTATTGGTGATATACAGAGTTTGATCTTCCAGGTAAGGAAATTATCATTTGCTTTTCTGAGCAGATAAGAAAGGAATTATTCTTTTTGTATCTTGCATGTTAAATACAAGCTTTGGCATTTATTCTCAGAACGCATTTTTGCGCTTGTATTTCTTTCACTCGCAGACCATATGTAACAATTGTTATGTACCCCTAAAGACAATTCACAGGACATGGTTTGTGCATTGCATTTGTCATGCTTAACCCTTAAGGTGAATGGAATGAAACAGAAAAGATAATTTCTAACTATTTGGAGGATGTTTTAATGTAACTTGTCCCATACATGCTAAACAGTCTGGAGTAATAATGGCACACAAGCTCTCCCATATTTTTGATCATTTAGTGTGCAAATTGTGATGCCAGGTAGAAAGAGTATTTACCTGAAGGATTTCTCAGCGCTTGTCAGCAGTTTGAAATAGTATCTGTCTTTCCACTGCAAACATGTTACTGCTGAGCAAATACGGTCAGCCTTAAATAATTTATCATTAGACTGCCATTTTTTAGCTATGTTGTAGTTATTGCTAGCATTCTGCCTGCAAAGCAAAGATCAAGGCTTGTGACTTGAAATATGAAACCTAGGATGTTCTGTTACACTGTGCTGTATGTTTGAAGCAGCCATCCCATGGACTGATTGCCTGTTTTGCTATGACATTGACTCTAACTGCAGAGCTCCATATAAAGTTTCTATGTATTTCCTTCAGCTGTGTTTTAAGTGGATTTGCTGTCATAGGTGATAGGTTCTGATAGATTGCTGTGATTTTGAAGGTGATATACTGTATCTGAAATAACCCAGCTTTTGGGTTTGAAGTATGTATGTCAGGAAGTTGATTGACTGGGTGTTTACAGGCCAGGGGAGCATAACACTAACACAGCTTCTTCATTAGCAGCACGTTGCTTCCAGCTGCAACAACGTGCACCACCTTCCTCATCAGTTTGTGCACTCTGCTCCTTGTTCCATACTGCAGAGTTTCTCATATGCCACATATTGTAATTATTCCCTCTGGGTGAAGTAGAGGCATCAATCTATTAATGCAAGCATTTAGGTAAACTTTGACCCAGCCAAGTACAGTGTTCCAATGCTTTGGCCAGTTGGGAAACTGCCTATAGCAAGGTCTTGCTGCTAGGAGGTGGACCTACGTGTAATCCAATTTATCCAATGACTAAGGAATCACAACTACAGAAAAGCACTTTCTTCGCTTCCTTTACCAAGAAATTTTTAATAAATTTCCATAAAACAGCATACTTAAATAATTAAAGACTTCTCAAAAACCCAAATGAGAAGTGGAGTTGTCAAAATGATTATTTATAATTTTTAAAAGACATATAGGAATTAAGGACCTTGGGTATATAAAGATTTTTTTACAAACTAACAATAATTTCAAGGGGGTATCTAAGTGACCACAAGGATAAAAATATGCAATGCTTAAGAGAAAGTTTTGTCTGCTATAATGTACCATATGAATAAACATTGGCAAAACAAACTAAGCTGATGACCCCAAACTAATATCTTACTTCAACTATAGCATCTGTGCTATTTTAATACATTGTATCTTCTATATGAATAGGGTTTATGTTATTTCTTATATACATAAATGTCAGCAATTTTGATGTTTCCTTCTGAAACTCTTTCCAGGTAACCAGACCTTCTTCTGGGGGTACATTTTGCCACCATAACTTTATTTTGTGGTATTTTACTCCATAAAATATTGCCAAAGATGAGCACTCCCCACACTGACTATGGAGTCAGAGTGCAGTATCTGACCATAAATAATGGAAGGAAACACTTTTTATTTTAATTATCTGACTGAAAATTTTAACTCTGAGACAAAGACATGGGTGTTGAAAGCTAGATTTATCAAGCATAGACAATATTTTATAAAGAGCTAAGATAATTGAATGTCTAACTCAATTTGTATTCTTACAGAGCTTAAGGCCTGCCTCAGTATATTTCATGTGCAGTTTGACTAGCAAAAAAGTCCTTTATGTATGCTCAAAAGCTTTCCTACAGCTCTTATAATATCCCTCTCTTCTCTCTGAAAAGTCTTGTTCACTATACTGTGCTCTTTAAATGTACCATATAATTTTCTGATTAGAAAAAAAAAATCATGGTAATTCTGTGATTTCAAAGACAGCAATTTTTTTCCCTCGAGATTAATGTCTGTTACTAGTCAGGTTACATCTAAGCCATGAAACTCCAAATAACACTAAAAAGCAGGGGTTTTTGCAATGGTAATATTTCATTTGAGCCTTAAATTTATGTATCTAAAGCTCAAAAGAGAATCAGAAACCAAACAACTAGTTAAGCTGACATTCATATTTTTCTACACATAAGATATGTTATTCATTTTCACATTAGATATTTTAATCATTTTCTTTTGTCAGATCCAGAAAAAATACATGAAAAATACACAAATGAGAAAGAGTTAAGAGTTTGTATATTACAAACTGTGCATTTTCTTTCAGGTCTTTGATGTTGTTAATGTTAATCTGGACTTTTTGCAACACTTTAAACTGATTCAGTTATGTTGCCTTTTTCTCAAAAGATTAGTTTGACCTTTTGAAAATTAATGCTGTATTCCTTTCCAGCTTGAAGTCACAGAGGGCAAAATTTGTTTTTATTTTCCTAGCTAACTTAAAGCCATTAGGGGGCTCTTTCCTCCTATGCTATCACACAGCAAGCTGCAACACAAAGATACAGCTAGCTCCTAGATTTTTTTACCAAAAGAAATTATTCTTGAATTAATTTATTTTGGATGTGGATTACTTTAATAATACAGAGCAGCTAACAATCTCTTTATTTTTTTGTTCAGTTGTTGGAGAGGGCTCTGTTTCTTTTGGGTATTTTTATTGCACATAATTGAAAACTTTTACTGTCAATTAATGGTTATGTGTAGAAGCTACTTTATGTCCCATAAAGGAGAAGCAGGAAACACATTCAGCAAAAATTTTGAAGTAATCCCTAGGATTACTAAAGGATTATGAATGTGAAGCATCACTTATGTCCAAGAAGCTAAAGTCTATTTATCTGAATAACTGTGAATAATGGTGCAACTAGCTTTAAAAAAAAAAAAAAATTCCATTGCGTACTGTTATATTGGACTGAAAAGAACCTAGAGTGCCTAGAAGTGACATACTCTTCCCTTACACAGCTTGCTTTGTGATCAGGGTTTTTGGATCACTCTTTATTTCACAAAATGAGCAAGTTTTAATTCTGGAAACATTTACTCATATAAGCAGCTATACTGAGGTTACCGTGGGCCAAATTCAACACCTTTGTTCTGCCTATTACCCTTTAGTTTCTGTAAATTCATTGCACCTCTGGACCTGAAACCATTTGTGAAGTTTTTTACTATTTCTTGCGGGTTGTAAACTTTGTACAATTACTGTGATACTTGGGATTCTTCAGAAAGAACTCTAGAATAATTTACTGCAGGCTAAGGAAAAGAATTTAATTTGTTCTAAAGCACAGCAAGGTATTTGTAAACACTGTCATGTCATGCTGAAGTGAGGCCAGGAGAAACATGAATGTCAAAAGACAAGCAAAATAATTGTGCCCCTGTTCCAGTTTTGAAGAATTTTTTTTATTCCTGCCATCCTTGAATGAAAAAAAAATCCCACATTGGTAAATTATTTTACCCACACTAAACTAACTTACTACTTTAAATTGTATGGCTTGGGGAGATTCCAATACTACCAACTCCATTCAAGAAAAAAATAAAAGAAAATAAAAAGGACTGACACACTTTGTGATGTTTGACATTCACCATGAAGAAGTATAATCCAGTCAAGTTGAAATGAAAAAAGAAAAGTTAAAAAAAAATGTTATTTCTGGGTTTTACTGCACATCTGAATAATCTCTTATTTTGCATCCTCTTATAGCAACTGTCTTATGACCTATCAATAAAGAACTTTGTTCTACTAAACAGCATCTAGAAATTCCAACCAGAACCTCAAGATACTTTGTTTATTGCTGTACATAGACAGTTCATCCAATATAATGAAATTGCTAACAATATGGAATAAATCAAGTATTATTTCTTAGGTAGATAATTGATGCTTCAAACTCTAAGATGATCTCCAATAGATATATTATTAGCACATTGCAAATTCAGCATCATACAAATTATCTTTCTGTTTGTAGAAGAGGGCTTATTCATTACTAAAAGGTGGCTACAGTTAACTATGATTTGCTTGCATTTCAAGAAATTAATTATGTACACATGAACAGTCATCAAAGCTGAGATGGCATCATTATTATTAGTAATTCTTCAGGCACAGCATTGCCAGTCAGTCAAAGCAGGTGATCGTTCCACTCTGTTCATCACTGGGATGACCTTACCTGGAGCCTTGTGTGCATTTTTGGGTACCATAATATAAAAAAAGTATAAAGCCATCAGGGAGCATCCAAAGGAGGTCCATAAAGATGGTGAAAGGTGGATGGGTGAGGAGGACACACAAAGAGGGGCTGAGGTCACTTGGTCTGTTCAGCCCGGAGAGGAGGAGACTGAGGGGCGACCTCACTGCAGATACAACTTCCTTGTGAGGGGGAGAGGCAGACTCTGAACTCTTCTATGTGGTCACCAGTGACAGGACCTGAGGGAATGACATGAAGTCTTCTCAGGGGAGGTTTAGGTTGGATATTAGGAAAACTTTTTTGACCTAGAGGGTGGTTAGGGACCAGAACAGGCTCCCCAGGGAAGTGGTCACAGCACCAAGCCTGACAGAGAACAAGAAGCATTTGGGCAATGCTCTCAGACGCATAGGGTGATCCTGAGGTTGTCCTGTGCAGAGCCAGGAGTTAACTTTGATGATTCTTTTGGTTCTCTTCCAACTCAAGATATTCTATGATCATGTGACTTTTTTTAAGGCTCAAATGAGACCAAACAAATTGCTGGAGGAATGACAGGAAGTGTAGCAGAAGCAAGGAGCAGAGACCACTTCTTGGCTGGAGTCAAGCACCCTAGTAGCAAGACTCTTTTCTCCTCTATAAAACACAGTTTAATTTAATTATATGTTTTGCTTCCTTGAAATCAGTGAAATTTTATGTAAAAGATAAAAAATTAAAGCCATGTAAGAGTCTGGCACAAAGGTTCTGCAGAGCTTCACTCCAGAGGTAACTCCAATTTATTGGCTGGTTAATTTATCCCTTATATAAACACACCAAGCAAAGCACTTTGAAAGACTTTTGAATGAAAACTGTTGTATAAATGTAAAGTATTACCATGGCAAACAGAAGTCACTCAAAGTTGACAGAAGTCACTTCAGCTAATGAAAACTGCAAGAGTCTGGTGTGCTTTATTAAGCATGAACAAATAATTAATCTCTAACGAATGTTTAAAGACAGAAACAACAGTTCTTCAGACATGTAGTCAAATAAGAAATACTTAGGTGTTTTTCCTATTTTATGTTTTGTATAATATATGAAGGCAACAATTCAAATTACTAGATTTTAGAAGTAGAGAAGTTTGCAAAAACAATTATTACATGTACTGTCAAAATATTTTAAAGAGAAGCAATAACAATGTAATTTAAAATACACTTCATAATACAATGAAAAACAGAATCTTTTGTTTGTTTTTAATTTTTTTTACTGGAAAAAAAAGACAAAGCAAATGAAATTGCACTGAAACAGCACCTGCACTTCCTCAAATTTATATACAATCCTATACACATATATTTATTTATATATAGATGATGGCATCCCTGCCCATGGCAGAGGTGCTGCAACTAGATGATATTTAGGGTCACTTCCAACCTAAGCCATTTAATTAAATGAGTCTATTATATGTGTGCATACATGTGTGCATGTACCTGTATTTAATCTTATCTTTTACTGTCTGTATTCCACACAGAAGTATGTAGTTTATATAAGTATATACAGAAGTATTTGTTTTCCCTGTTGGACAAAATTTGTAATTTTTAGGAATACAGACATGTAAAACCCAAACATATTCCTTGAGTACCATAAAAGAAAATGGTTTGTTGGTTGGGAAGTCACTTGAAGGCACAAGTTATAAGACAGGTGTCACCAAGAAATGCAGATCATCAGATACCAGGATCTTAACAAAATACTATTTTCCCTGATATTGAAAACACTTTGGTCACATAATCTGCTTGAATGCTGTGATGTAATAACAGCTTTGAATGGCTTTGCTGAGCAGCGTGCAACAAACTACCATTAAAACACATGTTACAGTTTTGAGAAAAACTCTAAATTTTTTTGTTTGTTTGAATTTCAAAATATTTTGAAGTGAACAAAAAGTGTTGTTGCTTTGCAAAAAATGGATTACGTTTGGCTCTGGAAAAAGACATGGATAAATCCTGGTCTGATCAGTGACTGTTAACACTTGTCTGTGGGGTATCAAGTGAGTGAACAAAGTTCTGCAGAGCAGCTGATAGAGAGAAGTAATTCATTGTCCTCTGGTGGATGTGTAACACTGACAATTAATGTGCTTACAGCACTTTACAACAGTGACAAACCTATGGTAACACCTTGAGTATTTATACACCTTTTTCACCCTCAGAACATTTTGTGACTGATTTAGGTATACAACTGAAAGTTTTGCCCCATCCCTCCAATTATCAAATATTAAACATAAAAACAAACCAAACCAACCAACCAAACAAACTAAAGAACAAAACCAAAACAAACAAAACCAAACCCAAACAAACAAACAAACTAACTAACTAAACAACAACAACAAAAAAACATCAAAAAAATATCTCACACCAAACCCCTGTGAAATTCACTTTTGGGCAAGCTGTTAAGGTAAACATAATGAACTGTCAAAAATTAGTAAATGATGATAATTTTTTTTTGTTAAACATAGTGAAACAATAGTTTTGTTCTTAATACTTTGTAATGATCAGAAGGTGTAATACTATGTAATGTTGTAATGTTGTAATATTTGTTCTTAATACTATGTAATGATCTTTGTGTCCCAGAATACTTAATGATAGTATAAATATTTTGCAGCATATGGAAATTATGCATACCAGAAAGTAAAAAATATATAATATTCTTTAAATTCTGTAAATTTCAGTTCTAGAAGTCTACTTCATAGGGGTACATGGACTTCACCAACTTCTAAAAACTTCTGAAAATAAATTGTAGTGTTTTGCTCTTCCCAGCTTCTTAAGATGCATTAATGATTCCTAATTCTATGCATCACAGCTGTACTGATGTGTAAGGGCAGTTCTGAAATTAATGTGCAAATAAGAACAAGCTCATCTGGAAAATCCTTCTGCTGGTGCATTTTATTGAACTCGATTAAATAATACAAACATATCAGGGCGTTTATAAATTAAGTTATGACAGGCTATAACTTTTTAATACTGTGTGTGGAATCAGAATTTGAACCTATCTTTTTAAATGAAATAATGAGTAACTTCTGAAGGTGAAACATACTTTCAAGTTGCCTGCCTTATTTGGAGACACAGGAAATTTGAAGCAGATTCAGGTGAGCTTGGATGATATTCAAGGGACTCAGTCTTGGATGTTTGTCCATTAGTCTAGGCACTGTCGTACATCTGTATATATGTACAGAATCTAACTAGCAAAATTGCAACAATGTCATCAGTACCTGCTCTTTATTACCTTATGCCAATAAAACAAATATCAATGCCTGGGATTACAGCTATTATGAGGTGTTTTATCACCAGCAAAGCTGGAGCAAAGCACAAAAGCTCTACAGTGTCCATCAAAAATGGAAAATTGTCCCTGAATTGCATGATTAGGAGCATGATCAAGCAGATGTGTCAGACATCTGACATTATTCTGAAGATCAGGGAGCACACTTTGGGAAGAGGTGTTTCTTTTGCACTCTGTATCCATATCCTGTTTGGCTGCCACAACATCTCTAAGACCTTGGGAAAAAGCTTACAGCTCTTTGGGATGGATGGGATCAGGAAAACAACATTATTGAATTGATGCAGGTATACAATTACACAATAGTTCCTGTCACAATTTTTGTACTGTTTAAGAAATCACACACTTTACTGGGTTTCTTTCCAGGGGACCAACTAAGTAATTATACATCCCTGCCTCCAATGTGAGGTGCAGTCTCAACCTCACTCTAGCTCATCTTTTCAATGTCTTGCCCAAGTGCAGCAAATGCTGCATGCCTGGGACATATCAAACTTCTTAATAACTTCAAAGAATGAAATGAACTTATGCTACACAGAGAGGAAAACATGCATAAAACCTGTCCAACAATATTACATATCAATCTAAACCAAAATCCTGTCTGATGATTCTACAATTCTCTTAGGCATCTAGATTTCTACGTTTTTTTGTTGTTGTCCATGTATATATATATATAAATGTATCTGAAACTCATTAACTTCTTCACCTGTTTATATAACCAATTATTCCTGCCTAAAAGTTTTGGAGAAGCCCTACTACAAGAACTGCTGTCACTTTGTGTGGTTGATCTACACTAGAGCGTTGGAGGAGTGAATGTCAAGATTTACAGGACATCAAGATTAACTCATCCACAAGCTTTTATCATGCAAAACAGTTCAAATTCTTTTCATCAAGGAGAGATATCTTTCAGTACTTTGTATAAATCTTGGCATAAGAGAACACCAATAGATATTTACTAAGAAATAAACTATATACTGTGAATCTCCATTCTGGTTTACCATCATGTATTTTCTTTGATTCTGTCACAGATTAACATTCTCAAGAGGAACCAAAATTACTTTAGCCATCAACATTTTTCAGACAGTGATTTGTGGACCAATCTTACTATCTATGCATATATCAGGAATATCAGTTTTTCCTACATCTATAACTATTCATCATCTTCACTTTCATAAGATAGCTGAAGATGTTTTAGATTTATGCTAAAATCCAGAGAGAAATTCTGTACAGTATGTGAAAGTATTCCATGTAGAAAATGTGTATGTATCTGAGAGTAAAATAAAACCCTACCTGACAGTGACAGCACCAACTCTTTCAGCCTGACCTCTTCCAACCCAGCTGTGGTGGGATGCAGTGCTGGGTCCATATAGGAGGGATGTGCCAGCGCTGCACCTTTGTATTTGGAGAGGTTATGGTCCCTGATACTTTTGCCATTGATTTTACACAATTTTGCTAGTGGAGAACTTGTGCTAAAAAGAATTGACATTTTTTTGGATGGCATAGTTTCAAATGTTCCGTGTTGAAGATGCCTATTGTAAAACTAAAACTTCTTTGCAAGTCTCCTGTATCCATGACTAGAAAGCTGTGTAACAGTCCTTCCCTTCCCTTCCCTTCCCTTCCCTTCCCTTCCCTTCCCTTCCCTTCCCTTCCCTTCCCTTCCCTTCCCTTCCCTTCCCTTCCCTTCCCTTCCCTTCCCTTCCCTTCCCTTCCCTGGGCAGTTCATTTATCACAGTCTGCATCACTTTTCTCCAGTGTTCCCTTTTTTGAGAAGAATTATTTTTCTTTCTTTTTTTTTTTCCCTTTCTCTTTTTGGGGAGAAATAGTGGGCCAAAGTGGGCAGGGCAGGAAACAGTATCTTTTTTTAAGAAAAGTACAGAAGTTCAGCCATTGCAGTCTGTAGCTATTTGGAATTTCTAATTTTGGGAGGATAAGAATGTTGAAAGAAAATAAGAGGTTTGGTTATATTTGTTTGTGGTTTTTTGTTGGTTTTTTTTTAATTGCTTTTTTAGCTGATGAGTCTCTAGTCACTAAAGTGATTGGTGCTCTACACTTAGATAAATATTTCATGTGGGCAGAATATGCTGTTCTGCCTTTTGAGAAGCTTTATTTTATTAATGAGTTTGTTTAATTTCCACACCCTTCAATAAATTATCAACTTGGGTATAAAATTAAATTTAATTAGGTCACCCTGTAGCATGCTTTTTTTGTAGATGATGTGTGAACCTCTCTGGATTGAGCTGCACTTTTGTGCTTTCTCATTATGTGTCAGCTGTGAAAATTCAACATAACCAATGTGCTCTACTCTCAGTAATGATACAATGTACTTGGAAATACAGTACATGAAGTCTTACAAACATTAAGGTATAATCTTTTGGGAATAAAAATCCACAACTATGTTCAAAACTATAGCTAGTGGATGAACTGGGACACTATAATGTGTACCTAAAAATTAAAATTAAGTTACCTTTTAATAAAGACAGTAGTAAGCAAAATTGTAACGCATTTCACAAATAATGTCTTGGTAGTATTATCTTGAACCTAAATAAGATATAGAGCTCTTTTATATGACATTTTTAAAATCTCTCTTTTCATTTTAGATGCATATGTTTGCACAACTGAGTCACTACTCAAAATTTCCTTTTGAGATATCAAACAATCATTAGATCCACCACTCTTAGTTTTATTTCAGATAAAATGCCAAGTACTGTGGAAATTTCATGCATATCCTCCAAAACATAACATGAATAATCAAAGTCATTGATTAAATTACCTAAACAAGTCCCTAATTCTCACAGACAATCTACTTCTCTTGGAATCAGATCCAAAAAATCATTTGCTTTTAGTGTTCCAAGAATCAGAATGGTTGATTCCTCTGAGCTAGAAAAACATTGCTGGCATAAAGTGGCATAGAAATTTTGGCTAATCTACTACATGTCAGATGATATTTTGTCATAATAATTTCCATGACTTTTAATTATTATTAGTTCATAATAGTTTAAAGTATTGAAACCAGCAGTAATTTAATTTTGTGATCTTGTACCACACTGAGGTGTTTTGACTATCTTTTTATAATCATGAGCACAGGTGCTGTACCTTGTGCCTAATACTGTGCACTACTCACACTATTAGATACAAAAGTATATATATTCTTAACAATTTTGTACACAGTTTTAACAAATAATTTTAAAAAATATCTCTCTATAAAGCTCCTTGTTTAGGAAATGGAAAGGAAGATGTAAAGAAGGCCCTAGTTTATATTGCTGTTTGACCTTACAATTCTTTTTCAAACAATAAATCAGTTCTTTAATACAAACCATGCTCATGGGATTGTTAATCTTGACAAGGACCACAGAAATATAATGCCACCATCCCTATTATATTTTCTTACAAGTCTGCATGCTATCCTTTTGTATTAATGGACATTTCTAGTCTCTTTCTCCCATTCTTTTCTCTGGAAGAAAATAGTGCTAGAGATATTATGCTTTTAGAGAATAGATGTAAATATAATTCTTCTACATTTAACTCATAAAATTCAGAAAGCCTCTATTAAAAAAAGTTCTGTTCTAAAAAAGCCCACTCTTTAAAATGCTCTACAACAGCATAAAACTTTCAGGATGTGAAATAATATTTAATGTTTCTATGTCATCAGAGATGCAAGATTTTTGCCATTGTCCTGGTTTAGGACAAATTAGAGGAAATCTCCAAAAGGGAGCCCCCCAAAACAAAACAAACCTCCAACCACCCCTCCCCCAACTCCGGGTTCAGGAAGGAATTTCTCGGAGGAGCAAAGTGGAAAACAAAACCTATTTATTTACAAGTAACAAAATAACACTCCCCAACACAAGAAAAGAAAAGACACCAGGCAGTGTTGTGAAGGGCGCTGAGCTTCTCTCGCAAGATCCGGGTGTCCTGGACGTCTCAGGTCAGGTCTGGAGCCGGTCCAGTATCTTCAGGGGAGGGTAAGAAAGAGGGAACAAAAGAAAAGGGAAAAGAAACAGCGCAAAAAGCAGAAAGCAAGCAAGCTTTCGTCCAGATCAAGCATGAGATCGCTCATGCTGTAGCCCTTGGTCCAGTCAGGACGGGACCAGATGTGAAGAACGTGCTCTACTCTGCAGCTGGGAGCCATGGTCTGTCCTGGAGCCTTTGGCAAAAGCTGCCTGGCAAGACCCGAGGCCAACCATTGGGATTTTGGAGTCGGAGCTACAAGGGGTCTGAAGATAACTATACTCCAACAGAAAAGGAAATCTTGGCCGCCTATGGAGTCCAAGCTGCCTCGGAAAAGGCTTAATAAATTAAATGCCAGAAAGATGGTTTCTTTCAAACTCAGGGGAAATTCAGTATTTTCTAATAGAGATGTCAACAATTTGGAGGAGAAGAAGGAAGACAAAGGCTGAAAAGCCCCTTCCCCTTCTTCTCCCCAAACAAACTGAGTACACAGCCATAACAACAATCCATACATTCCTGAAATAAAGTCCAGCATTTTTATCCGACACATCATCACACATAAGACCAGCACAATGACTACTCTGGTTAGTGCCCCCCGCTTACAAAAGCTACTTATTAGGGACAACATCAGAGCTATTTTTGGGTAAGGAAATAACCCTAGGGACCACAAAAGTATTAAAACTTCAAAAACCCCTAGGGACCAGAAATACCAGCAAGCTTCCACTCCAAATGACATTATGAATCACCAATATGGCCACAAAACAACCAAAACCAAAATATTATTATTATAGGGTTTTTTCCCACTGTTTTTGGCCTCCGTTTCCCGGCCAATGCACCAACAATATACTGTCCTGGTTTAGAACAAATTAGAGGAAATCTCCAAAAGGGAGCCCCCCGAAACAAAACAAACCTCCAACCACTCCTCCCCCAACTCCAGGTTCAGGAAGGAATTTCTCGGAGGAGCAAAGTGGAAAACAAAACCTATTTATTTACAAGTAACAAAAGAACACTCCCCAACACAAGAAAAGAAAAGAAACCAGGCAGTGTTGTGAAGGGCGCTGAGCTTCTCTTGCAAGATCCGGGTGTCCTGGACGTCTCAGGTCAGGTCCGGAGCTGGTCCTGTATCTTCAGGGGAGGGTAAGAAAGAGGGAACAAAAGAAAAGGGAAAAGAAACAGCGCAAAAAGCAGAAAGCAAGCAAGCAAGCGGCTAGCCAAGCCAAGCAGCCAAAAGCCAAAAGCCAAAGTGCCTGGTCACACACTCCCTCCTCTCTTCCCCGCAAGACGGCCGGGGGGGGAGAGAGAAAAGGCACAGCTGCCAGACACAACACACGATATTGGGATAAAGGCTGCCAACCCACGACAGCCATACTACAAAGTAAGGCCTAAATCAACCAACAAAACACTCAAGTTCTAAATTTGAACTTTGGATTTCTCTTTTTTTATCATGTAGCGTTGGTTTCTCAACATAGTGACATACATTAAAAATTACTTCGAGCAAAACCTAAAGAATCATTTTAAATTTCCTTTGAATATTGGTAATTTTGCCAATTATAGAATGAATAATTTGAGGATAGTTTTAGAATTACCTAGATAATAGTGTCCTTAATGTATAGAGTGGATAAAATCTTAATAAAATTCAATTAAGTTTTTTAGATGCCTTAATTTAAACTTTGCCTATTTTCCTATGCATTATCTAGAGAATTGTTTGACATGCAAAGATATAACTGCCATTGGAATTACAGCTACAATTTATTTACAAGTAATCACACAAGTGCATATAGATATCTACAGTTGTAGATATCAGTGTCCCTATAACCATGTCTCAGAAGCTTCTCTTTGAAAATTGAAAAGTCCCAATGCCCCAGGATTCTCAAAATTAAAATTTATCTACCAAGAAAACTGAAATGGAAACAAACTGCATTTGGATAAAAGTTTTCCTGTCCAGCAGTAACATTTTGCTGCAAGTGACCTCCTTACCTGCATTTAGCATGTTGATTACTCAGACCACTGAAGCACACAGGGTGCTGTGCAGAGCCACCAGTCAATAAGGTAATTTATAATGATGATCCTTCTGGGCAAACTAGGGGAGGAACTAGTCATTACTGTTTCCTTCTAGCTGAGGAAATCTGCTCCCCTCTTGGTAAATATTCACCAAACAAAGAGAAAATCCACCAGTCTGTCTAACATTTTCTATTTACAGAGAAGTGAGAGGCTGCAGTTGAAACTGATTGTGCCTGAATACAGCTTAATACCTAGAAGCATCTCTTTTTAACCTACAAGACTCTGATAGATGTGCTCATCAATAACATAATTGGTGTAATGATACAAGAAGCTGCTGTTAGGATGACTTCAAGTTAGGGAAAACTACTTCCCTTAAATGTGTTGGAAGCAATGCACAAACTGATGGCCAGCATTCTACTGAAGCAGAGAGCAAAATACGGCTTTATCTCCCATGCTTCTTATCTCATCTCATCTCACTGACTGTAGCTGAATGTCCCTTGCAGGTGAGCAAAGGGTTGCTTTGCTTCAGCCTCCTCCCAAGGCTCTCTTTGTGGGGAGAGTAACACCCTGACACGGCTGAGGGACAGAAGTCGAGGCTGGGGCTGCCTATAAAACCTTTTGGAAAATTGCTGCTGGTGTGGGAAGGAGCTACTCGTGCCATGCCTGGGGCCAGCTGGGCAGGGGCCAGGGTGATGGAGGGCAGTCTTGTGCCTCAGCGTGGCTGAGGGAGCAATGTCCTGTCCTGTGAGGGAAAGGAGTGGCAAGGAGGGGGCTGTGAGGAGGTGGGGAGAGCCCTGTGAGTCACCTGTTTTGTTTTCTACTCTTTTGTGGACCCCTCCCTTGAGAGGACTGTGCTGTGGCCGTGTACCCTGCTGTTTGTATCCCCTACCCTGGTACCAGTGTGGGGGTCTTGGTTTGCTGCTGGTTTGCTGTAGGTGGATTATTTTGGTGATCCTGGCTGCACTTGCTGAGGGGACAGCCAGCCTTGGAGGGGAAAAGAGTGAGGTTTTTGCTGAACCAGGGAGTTAAATCTCGGGGAAACTTGCCTGAGAAACTGCAACCAGGACCTGTTTATGGTGAATGAGATGCCAGTCACTAAAGTTAACTTATTTTAGATAAGAATTGATTTAGGAGAATAGGGTAAGAGGTAGAGGCAGACCCTGCAGGTGGTGAATGCAGGACTGCTAGACGACCAGACTCATAGCATAAGAGTTGCAAGTGGCAATACTATTTGCTAAATAAGGCCATGCTATGGATCCTTGGCCTGAGGCCTGTGCTGTATCTTGGACACTTCCGGGTGATGATAAGGAAATAAAAAGTATCCAGGTCTGAAGGCTGGAGTTGTGGTGGTTGTGCTCCATTTCCCTTTCCTCTTTTTACCAAAATACTAAATCACATTGAAGGGCACTCCTATGTTGCTGATAAACCTGTCCAATCTGAGTGCTTCAGGCTTGGAATGCTGTTTGTTCAGCAAATCCAAAGAAAACAACATCGAGAGAGCCTCAGAGAGATGTGCAGCTGATGCATCTTTCACAGACTCGTGCTGAGTTAATTCAGCAAGGCTTCTGGCAGATGCAGGGAGTCCCTGGCTTTTGCCTCACTTAATCTTTCCATCCCATTGACAGTGGCCAGAGCAGCCCTTGGACAAGCTGTCATTCCTCATTGCTGCCAGACCTGGCGCCAGCAATTCCCATTGCACTTTGGTAACTATCCATGACCTCCTCATTTCAGAAGTCTTTAGTTTTCCAAAATAGTTTTTTTTTTTTTATTCAAGCTGTCAGTCTCTTACAAAAATGTAGAAAAATGATGGGCAGTTCATGAAATGACAATGACTTTATGGCATAGGCTCACATTCAGAGATTAGTTTTGCCCCATCTCTCAAGCACAATATGTCATATTGATTGAAAAAAAGGTTATCCTGTAATGGAGAAGGAGCTTTCCTGCAATTCCCAGGTTCAGGGGGAAGGATCCAAGAAGGCTGATAATGAATTAATGGACTCATAACTGATGCCATTTGAACTGTTTTGAAAATACTGTTTACAAAATTGTATAATGGGAGTGAAAACAGTATTCTTTATGTTCTCACCTCCTAAATCTAGTGCCTAAGTCTCACATTTAGGTGATTAATTAAATTCTGTGTTTTGTTCAAATGATTGTATAGTAGTACTGAGTGACATGAGCTAAACTGTGATAACTGGGAAAAAAAAAACCCCAAACCTATATTAGACATAAGTTTTACACATAGTACAAACCTACCCTCTCCTTTATGAAATGTTAAACTGAAAAAAAAATAGCCAGGACTAATTCTCAGTGGATTATTTAGGATTATTTGATTGGGAAAATACAGTTTTTTCATGTTTTCTTCTAACTGGAGATTTGTGGACTGGTGATGAAGCCACTTAAAAGGCACTGAAAATATACTCTGGTTCTCCTTGCTTTCTGTTTTTATTGAGTCACCTATAAATATATGTAAGACTTTAAATTTCTAAATATTTTTTCTGGATCACTAAGTTCTCAATTTCTTTTTTAACAAAGCCTTATAGAGCAATCTGTTTAAAAAAAAGTATTTGTGGTGGGACAATGAAAGAAGATGTAGGTGATTTCTAGAAAAGAAAGCACAATCTCTTTGCTCTGCTGCCATTGAAATGTATGTTTTCTATGTTTCTTCAAGTATACATATAAATGGGTAACTTTCTATAATTCTTGTATTTCAGATAGACTCAAAATTAGTAGAAAGCCGCATGATTTAGGTAAATCAAAGAAGATAAATTCCTTTCTTTGTTCTAAAGACAAAAAATCAAAACCTAGTCAAAGAAACAATACCCCAAACCAAAACCAACCTGAAATTTCAGACCTTGTGCCATCTCTTACCTTGGGCCAAATAAAAAGTCTGCTATCTGAAGATGAACTTCAGTTTTTCATATTTCTTCAGTTCAATTTCATATAGCAAAGGATCCATAACTTAAATATAAATTGTGACTCTTAGGTTTTTATTTAACAAGTAAGAGCAGAGCTTTTACTTCATTGTGGTGCTGTTTACAAGCTGTCAAATTATTTGCATGGATTTTTTTTCAATAACAAGTGCTATTATGCACAGCCATTCACTGAATTCAAAAAGCCAGCAGTCTAGGAAGTTTTTGTGAGCCAAATGATAAAAGACTTTATTATTAAGAGCATTTAATTTTCCTACTGGATTTTAATATAATAACCAAGCACTCAAATGATAATTTTTTAAATTACTTTGTGAAATATTTCCAAATGCTGGTGGAATACGTAGAGCTCTGCCATCAAAATGGCAAGTGGGCCATGGTCAGTGTAGGAGCTGTTACTTACCCACATTATGTCTTATTTTATACAGCTGCCTGTTGCTATAGTTTTCTTTTGGACTGAAGTCTTGCCCATATATTTGTGTGGTTGTAGAATACTTCCTTTTTTCTTTCCAGCTAAATCTCTGCATATTTTGGTAACAGTGCAACCCAGGTGTTGTTTTCCAGTCTGGGATACGGGTGCCAGCCTACAAGAGAGAATCCTGAATTGCATGCATAGAAAACTTTATGGAAGATGAGCAAAGGATTTCTTTGCAAGTTAGTAGGACATATGAATGTGTATAAGGAAGAGCAGTTGTTATTTAGAAAAAATCCCTCAGTGAATCTGATTTTTTTTTTACATGCTCTTAAAACTTTCTGTCTGTGCCTGTGGAATTTTCTGTTGCACATGCATAAGATAATAGCCTACAATTTCCTACAACTAGTGGAGTTATTCTGATATAGTACAAACTCCAAGATGGTGTAGACCTAGCATTTAAACTCTAATCTATATCAGAGTGTAATATAGTTTATGAGTTATGCTACATGGATGAGTAGATGCTGTTTTTTAATTAATATTGATATGGTAAGCTTTTAACATTTGTCAGTTTCCACTTCCAAATTTCGCTTTATCAGGAGGAATGAAAATTTGACAAAGTAACATTGATTCTGAGGCAAAACTGCACTATTATGTCACTGGTATCAGCCTTGGTGACATGTTCAGTCACATTAATCCTTAGACTCAAATCTTGTCTCAGTTATGTGTAGAATACAAATATGGAAGCATGTATTGATACTGAAATTATAACACTAATTACAATTAGTTAAAATTAAGTCACTTTTCTATGGCGAATTATTATTCATCACATGGCAATTTTATACAAAGACTGAGTACATTTCAAGTTTAATATTACAGTTTATATGAATATTGGGAGATGTGTGCAGAAATAATAGATTAAATTCTCTGATTTTTTTTGGCTGGTTGTTTTGGGGCTTTTGGTTCTATGCTATGCAAGAGGATCAGTCAAGTTAATCATGATGATCTTCTCTGTCTTACTCTTAACTCACTGATTTTTTTATTAAAAAATAGTTACTCTCATGTCTTCATAGATCAGATCATGTGATTATTTTAATGCTTTTTTATGCCATAGTGGCTTTATCTCAGCCCTGTGTCAATCAAGAATTTTTTAAAAGCATCATTGGATCAGATAAAAAATTTCACTGATATTTTAATACTGTTCAGCCGCTACTATCAGTGCTTCATGGTGAAACAAGATATATTATCAACAAATGAAGTGCACATTTCACAATCAGGAAGCTTGAGTGGGGACTCCGGAATGATAGGTAGCTCAGAGTCTCTGTCAAATGTTGATTTTTCTTTATCGTGTCTGTTTTTCTGTGTGAAGAAAATAAACATGAATCTCCACTGTGTGTTTAACACTCCAAAATGTTGGGATATGGGATATGAAGATAAATATTCTAGCTTAGTAAAGCTTTAAAATACTTTTCTAGAATATACAAGCCCATTAATATCTCTGTGGACAGTAAAAACACAACTGTTACTCAGCTCCCCATGAGTTCTGTTTTCATAGATGGTAGGTAATGCAATGTACTTGCAATATTATTATGTCATACCATTTTCTTGAAGGTGGAAGGCAATTGAATACATGTGCAAAGGTGCCTTTACAGAATCACAGAATATTCTGATTTGGAAGGGTCTCACAAGGAACATCAAGTCCTTTCTGAAGGCAGACTTCTTTGTGTTTTAAATGAATTATTTAATCTGGTTTGCAAAATTTTTGTTTAGATTTTCTTCAAACTAATAAGAATATTTGAGAAATAGTGTCTCCTGGTGTTTGAAGGGCTTCTTGTAATTGTAATTTAAAAAGATACTTTTGTGGAGTTTAACATTGGCAGACATCAAGTATTTGACCGGAAAAAAATACATAATTTACCAGGGGAAAAAAAGTATTTTGCCCAGAAAAAATATATTGAGCTGCTTTGTCTTTCAGGAGTTTTTCAAATCTAGACAAGTTCTGAGAGTACACCACAAAAATAACTATTTTTTGTCTTTGTATGACATGTACCATTGAAGTATCTGGTTTCTATACATTTTCAATAAGAAAATATGGAGGCTTTCTGCTATTAAGCTAGACATGAATTTTAGTAGTGGCAAATTTAAGGTGATCATTAAGAGGCAGGCAAAAAAATAATTATAATCATATAGAAGGAACACAGGATGATGTCCTATATTAATCTTTAGTGTGAAGAAGAACATCAGTTGTACCAGATGCCCTTGTTAAACTCAACTTTTAAGTTGAAGTACTTTTCATTCTCAGGTATGTTTATGCCATCAGAAATGACAACACATGGAAGAAAACTTGCAAGATGCATTCGAATGTAGCAGCCTAATCATAAATTTGATATTGTGTGTTTCATGCCTGATATTTTTTGTGGTTGTGAACACTCACACCATCAGAAGTAATTAAAAGCAAACAAAAGAGCTGTGCACAAAGAAAAAAAAGCTTAAAATTATCTGTACAGCTTTGTGCTGTAACTACTGTAAGTGTATAGCCAAGCATTTTTATATCTTAGGAATGTTAACAGGTATGCTACAGCTACTGCTGCAAGGAAAAAGGTTTCTTTTCAGGCTATGTTGTCAGTTCTCAAAAAAATGAATCACACACAGTGGGTGAGTAAAGCTGTCCCTGTGTTTATGATCCCTGACTCATTCCACAGGTTTTATTTGCTTCCATTTCAAAGACATTTTACTACTTTTGTACAGCAAATTGTGTCTACACCATAAACTAACAGTTGCAGCTTTTACAAGTCTGGGATTACATATTCTCTGGACAGTTTTCTTTTCATAGGGACAAATCTTGAGACATCAAAATTCTGGAAATGCACAAAATTGTTAGAGGAAAGCTGGCCCCCGTTGACAAAAGGAAATTGGAAGACAAAAAAAGAAATAAAAAATAGAGTCCTATTGCTGCAGAGGGCCAGCTGCAATAGTTGTTTCTCTACTCCTATGTGTTTGTGAATCTTGACCTCTCTTGTTAAAGGTGGAATTTTTACTAGGAAGAGCTTGATAAATGCTTCATGCACATGTACATGTATATAAAGGTGACTTATGGTGCCAGGGCAACAGTGTGGAAAGGGACTAGCGTGGCTAGGAGATAAGAATTAAAGGGAAGGGTATGCAAAGTGCTGTATACCTGTACTTTACAGCCTACTTTTCAGCTTTCACTTGCAGACCCTGGGCAGTTGCTTCCTCTCATTCTACATATTAAGGAAAGCAGAAGATGGACACTAAAATAAGAAATCTGATTTCCTGAAACTGAAAAAATTTCCTATTTGTGCCTAATTAAAACATTTGCTGAAACTAATTTCATTGTTGCAAAATCAGCATTGAGGTGCTGGGATTTCATTTTTCAGAGCAAGTCACTCTGAACCCCATGGATGGTGCCTGAAGGGTTGAATGCGGCTAATGTGAATATCAATTAATTGTGTTCTAGTGACAAGGAGCTTTGCAATAATTTATTATTTATACTTCTGCCTTAATAAGTAGATAAACATGAAAAACTACAAGACATTTTTTCAGTTTTTCTCAAAAAAACTATTGCTTAGAGCTTGACTTAGATATAATATAGAAGGATAGAGAGGACAGAACACTGGGAGAACCTCAGATGGTTTGTTTCCCTGTTATGAACTAGTCCTCTGGAGCTTCTGATCACATCTTAGCTGTCATATGGACCTTGCTGTCTCACGAGCAAGAAGGCAAGATATGTTCGTTCAATCTAACAGAGTTTATGAACGATCACAGAATACTTTGGAATGCTCTGCAGCAAATTAGAAGTCAAAATAAAGATACTGTAAAAGGCAACTGTTGTACTTTGCAGCAGAGTTCAAACATAGCATGTGCCTGTCGTGGATGAAAATCTTCAATAACTACAGGAAATTTGTGGTACAGGAGAAAACTAAAAACGCTTAAAACATGCTGTTAGATTTTGGGAGAGTATTTCTTCCTAATGACAAATCTGATGACAAATCTAATCATAAACATTTTTCTGTTTATATATAAACTTAGATAGCAATTTAATATTTCTTTGGCAATTGCATGCTCTTACATTGTCCTCATCTGGTCTCTAGTCACTGTAATCTGGAAAATGTTGGGAAATGGTTTGGAAAAGCACTTAGTGCTCGAATTTTTGATGTGTTGTGTATTGGACCCACATCTATGACCTACCTTTCCAAATGTCCAGCAGTACTGTGTATGTTTAAGATAATTTCAAAGAAACAGTAAGCCTAGTCAATTTTCAGTCCTTTGAGAAAGAATATGATTATAATAATGATATTTTAATACCTTCCACTTGAGCTTGTCTTGCAAATTTAAACATTTGTTTTCTGTAATTGCTTTGCGACACATGCAGTTAATGAAAAGTCCTAAGAAACCCATTGCAGAATTCTTTATTTTCTTTTATTTACAGGTTCTCTGATGTCTTGATGTCACTTTTAAATTTGAAATAAAGTGCAAAACAATTCTTTTAAGCTCATGTTTGCCTGTTGCTCAGTAGAATGTTCAACTGACAAATATTTCCATGTGGAAAACTTAAATATGCATTTTTAAATAATATAAAATTTCCTATTTCTGTTAAAGTCTTTCACAATTGAAAACCGACATCATTGACATCTCAAACAGCCTGCATTTCATCTTCCTTTAATTATGTATGTCTTTTTTTATCCTCTGTATATGCTTTTTAATTAGTTAGACTAAGATTTCAGTGATGTGTCAAGAATTCTGAATTTTTTATTTGGCTTTCTTTCCCCCACATAGTTTCTTTTCTCCACCCCCTAGCTGAGACTGAAACAGTGTCAAAATGAAGCAGCATAACTCATCATTGAAAAAAGGATGTTAAATCTTTTTTAAAGTTTATGAAGGAAAAAAAATTAGGAATTGAAATAACCATTAAGAAACTGGAGGAAACAGTTAGAAATCATTTGATTTTTATCCTAAGTATTTAGTGAAAAATTAGCCACAGATGTAACACGTTTTCAAAATTGTAATCTCTCTTCAAACCTCATATAAACGTTGCAAAAAGCTAAATATATTGAAGATGTCATAAACAATGCATGACTTTTGATACTAAGATGTATAAATCTTTATTGATTTATATGATGGCTCGCACTTCATAGAAACTATAGATCCAAGAAGTGTTTTGTCCTTCCTCTGTCTATAGTTGACATCAAAGAAAGGTCTAACGAAGAGAAGAGGTCTGCAGTCACCTTAGTCTTGCAGTGTCTTGAACCAATTCATGAATGACCACTATGTACTGGGAGAAGAAAAGTGCTGTCCAGCACTAAAAGGCTGCTAAACCACATTAAAGAAGTAGTGATGAGTGCCTGTAATTTACTTTCATAAAAGGCAAATGATTTAGGTCCACTTTTGAACATCTAAACAAAGGAGTTTTTACTCCCTAGCTAGTTGTCAACAGAAGAACCAATGCTTAAATTCACCCTGGAAAATTATTTTGAATCCTCCTTCAGCTATTGTCTTAAGGATGCTGCTTAGTAAGAAAACAATAGTTAGACCAAGCTGATCTACTAAGAAAGTATGCTGTAACTTTAGGAACATAGAGACAGAAGGCTTTATCAAGACAAGTGAAATTTGGGAATGAAATATTTGTGACATTTTGAGAGGAAGAAAAATGATCTAACTGGTACTGCAGTATGCTCATTCTTCACTTAAAAAAACCAGTACTGCTGATTCCTAGGTTTGGCCTGAAATTCATTTATTTATCTGAAACACAAGAACACTGGTGGACTGAGGACAGGTTTCTTGGCAAAGCCATTACCCAAACATATTTTCTTAGCTGAAAAAATGTATCTAGATATTTATTTGGTTATTTAGCTCTGTGCATTGTCTGGGAAAAGCCCCCCACAAACTAACAATTAACACACTGCATAATTCCTGCACACACACACCCACGGCCATTTTCTGAAGGTGTTCACAGCACATCTGAAGCTTGCAACTACCGCCATTCATGCCATGAAATTTACAATCTTTGTTATTCATAAAAGGAAATAAATCTCCCCTTCTCCTGTTGGATAAGTTCCACTGTGTTCTGCACAAAATAAAAACTTTTAAAGTTTAAATTAAAAGGGAACGTATTTTTAAAAATGCATGATCATTACAATATTGCGTTATCTTTTTTTAATTAGTTATGCAAAGACAAATCTTCTTCCTACTTGGAATTATGAATATTTTTCTTTTTTCAAATAAATTTTTGGTTTAAGAGGATATTGGCAGAGATGAGAAATTGCAAATTTGGGTTGTCTTTTTTTTGCCATGCAAAGATAGCATGCAGTTGATTCCTTTCGTTATTTGCAAAACAGGACAGCAAGATTAATGACAATTTAGTGTCTCTGTACAGTCAGTTCACCTCTGTCAAGGAGAATGTTGAGGCTTCCATTTTTATTCTTCCTTGTCCTCTGCTGCTGATTATAAGAATACTAAGCAAGTTAAAGGATGTGTTTGTCAACTAGAACATCTTTCTGTTATGACCTGGATATTCATCACCAGTCTTACTTTAGAAGTGTGGAATAATGATAAATTTGGGTGCTAGCTGGTCTAATCTGACTGTCGACCAGCAACCTTCAGTTGAGATGCTCTTTTATCTTGTGAAACTGATTTGTGAGACATTCACTCTTTAAGTAAAATCAACTATTGAGCTTTTCTTCCCCCATCACCAACAAGGTGTGATGGTATTTTGAACTTAATTTATGCAGCAAACAAACAATGAAATCTGTTTCTATCAGCACTTCCATCTTGGAAGACTGAAAACAAAAAAGACTGTGGTGTAGTGATTAATGATTGTGATTAACTGTCTAGAGGTTATGGCTTCATGCCCCAATGGTTCTTCTGTCATTACTCTGGATAAGATGCTACATTAAGCACATATGCCTCCATCCATATGGCTTGCTAAAAACCTAGAGGTTGACCTTTAGCTTTATTTTTTTTCTACAAATGCACTTTAAATGCCGAATGTGTAACTTGTGCATCCTGGGCTGAAGTAAGAGGAGTGCTGTCCCTGGGCTCAAGGAGGTGATCTTTTCCCTCTACTCAGCTCTGGAGGGACTGCACCTGGAGTTCTTTCTTCACTTCAGTGCTCCCGAGAACAGCAAGGACACGAATTGGAAAGGGTCACAAGGTTGATGAAAGGACTGGAGCATCTTGCCTACAAAGAAAGGTTGAGAGCTCTGAGACTGTTGAGGATGAAGAAGAGAAAGCTCCATGAGACCTCATCAATGTGCATAAAACACCTGAAGCAAGGCTACAAAGGCAGCAGAGACCGGTTTCCTCTCCAGCGCTGACCAGAGGCAATGTGCACAATATACAACACAGAAGGTTTCCTCTGAACATCAGGAAAAACTTTTCCCTGTGAGGATGAGTGAGCACAGGTTTCCCAGGGCGGCTGTGTGGCATCGATCACTGGATATATCCAATGCTGCCTGGACATTATCCTGTGCAACCAGCAATGGGTGTCCCTGTCTGAGCAGAGCAGGGCTGTACCAAATGATCTCAGGAGGTCCCTTCCAGCTTCAATCATCCAGGTTTTTCCCAATCCTTTTGTGCCACCTTGTTAGGAAGAATAAGAGAGGGAGGACAAAATGTGGTTTAGTTTTTGTTTTGTTTCTCAGCATTCTACTTTATTTTTAGTTGCTAGTAAATTAAATTATTTTTTCTCAAGTTTCCTTGATTTTGGGTGTTATGGTGATCTTCCTGTTTTTATTGTGAAGCACAAGATTTTTTTTTTGTTTTCTTTTTTCCCCTCCTCTGCTGAAGTGGAAGAATAAGAGAGTAGTTGGGTTGGGTGTGGTGGTGTGCCAAAGTCAATCCAACACAGACGTAAATAGAAATAAAACCTTTTACCTTGATTATAGCCTATTATGTCTTTAATTTTTAAAAATCAATTAGAATGTATATTGACAGTAAAAACAGAGCTGTGATTCACATACCAATTGCCACAGAATATGTCCAGAAAAATGATTATGACTTTTTTTAAATTTATCATGTTTTAGGACTAAAGAAGGAAAAAATCTTAAAAGTTATGAAGTCCTGTATGTAACCCTATATATGTTACAAATTTCCTTGATGCTTCCTTAATAGGGAACTCATTAAAAGACTATCTGTTTAAGTTACTCTGTTTAAGAAAGCTCATTTTTCATATTCTTTTCATAATCTTTAGCTGTGAAAATCAAATAAATCACTTCTTTACTACAATAAGTCTAATTTTTACTGAGAGTCCCTAGAAGATGATGACTTGTACAATCAGACAGCTTTTTTAAACAATTAAAGAACTTGAATGTTAACTTTTGGAATGTCGCTTTGAAACACCTTCGTTTGCATGCAACATCATGTTGGCCCTACTCAGATTTGCAGGTCATCAGGTAATGAAAAGAAATGGTTGCATGGTTGAATGATTTGAGTGAGAATGGACCTGTAAAGTTGCAAATCCCTACCATGGGCAAGGACACCTTCTGCTAGACCAGTTTGCTCAAAGTCCCGTCCACCCTGGTCTTGCACACAGTTTCTCTGGGCAACCCACCCCAGGTTACCACCACCTTTATCTTAAAAGGTTTTCTTCCTCATGTTCAATATAAATGGATTAGAACTGTTGCCTTTCGTACTGTCACTACAGTCCTTGATAAAATGTGTCTGTGCCTTTATCATAAGCCAAACTTATAGGCAGTGAAAGGTCACAATGAGGTTTCCCTGAGGCCTTTTCTTTTCTGAACTGAATTTTTCCACTTCTCTCAGCCTTTCTTCATAGGAAAGTTGCCCCAACCAACAACCAAGTACCTTGGTTTCTTTGGCATAGCATTGTTCTGCCTGCAAGTACATTTTATATGCTAATTTAATTTACTTGCACAATCAAATTACAGGGAAAATTTATTCTTGCCCTTCTTTGCAATGTTATAACAATTATTACATTCTTTTATTTTATTATTACACTAATTATTTTTGCAGCTTTATTACAGAACAAAGTGTGCTTCTGATTATACAAATAATAACTATTTAAATACCTGGATAAATTTTTGGAAATAAACAATTTGCAATTCCATTAAAAATTTATTGTCTATTACAGAAACTGCTTAACAAAATTTGAGTTTATGCTGAAATAGACTCTTTCTTTAAAAAGCAAACGTTGATTTCTGCACTTGAAAAAGATGATTTAATGTACTTTTAATCAGGTTCCAAGCTCTTCAAGGATACCTTGAACTATCCTTATTTTCAACATATTGCTGCCACAATTTTCAGGAGCAAATGGGGTTTAGGAGTGGTAATGTTTTGGTGCAGCCTTGTCTCTTATCCTAAAGATGATACTTTTTTTATTGTATTGACTTTTGTTATTGTTTCCTTTTTCTCTGTAGTATAAGGGAAATCTTTTTTTCTCCTACTACCTCCCCCAGCTATTTCATGTAAGTAAATTCTACCACATCTTGCTAACATTTTGAAAATATTTTTTGAGAAGTTCTGAATCCCCTTTTGTTCTTCTTGGAAGTTAGGAATACCATTCAGTGTTCACAGAGCCTTAGGTGTCAGAAAATTATTCAGGCTTTGTTACCCAGAAGGAAAAAGAGGTTGTTGCTAATGCTAACAGTCTTAGAAAAATATCTGGGAGCACCGATAAACTTTTGAAAAGGTAAAGTCTATTTCTAAAATTCCATTTCTTTTCATTACCTGATGACCTGTAAATCTGAGTAGGCCCAACATGATGTTGCATGCAGACGAGGGTGTTTCAAAGCGACATTCCAAAAGTTAACATTCAAGTTCTTTAATTGTTTAAAGAAGCTGTCTGATTGCACAAGTCATCATCTTCTAGGGACTCTCAGTAAAAATTAGACCAATTAGTTTCCTAATACACAAGCCTGTAGATATATATCCATCCAAGTGAATTTGGTTAAGTAGTGCCACTTACAGGGAAAGTCACCTAATTTGCTATACAAGATTGACCTTTTTGACAATAATTTGTTAACATGCATTTGGCACAGGTTTACCGTGTTAAGTGATTAGACAATCAATACAACTTGATGAGTGACATAAATTATGCATTGCTGTGATGATTAGGATCTAATCTGAACTCTGTTGAACCCTGCCTGGTTCTATTTAATGCACTTGGTGGGTCACAATATAACATGCAGTGCCCCTGGAGTTCATCTGGACTACCTGTGTCAATAAAGACCAGGACAATTTACAGTAAATGCTGTGGCTCTGGAAATACAAAAATCAAATTAATTACTTTCTGAGGGAATATTCTAGATATATCACAACTTTTTCAATAGTTAATTTGGAGAAATTTTACTTGTCTGCAATATATATGCAAGTTGATAAAATGATAGGTGCTTTGCAAATGTTGCCTTGCGACTGATTCTTAGGAAGGATGTATCAAGTGACAATAAATGAAAAAGTTAATGCACACAAACTATATATGAAGGTTTACATATGCAACATTCACTTGCAAGTTCAAAAAATTTTATCCATAGCTCAATAAATTAGGTTTTGAGAATATGGGGACATTATTTGTTATGCACTGTGGACAATTTCATGTTGATAAACTGGAAATAAGTTTATTCTAGTCACAGATACTTTTAAAAACTTGCAAGGATTACTTGCAGGGATTCTTTTAGCTTTTCAAAGAAAGTAAGTTTAAATATATATATTTGATTGATATTATGCTGTGGAAAAATTGACATTGAAGGCTGAAAGTTTGTAATTACAATTTAGATATTATTCAGTCCATAGATGATGTGAGGAAGTTTGGACAAAATTGGATGAAAGTTGAAAGTGACTGTCCTAGATTTTCTTGCCCCTCCAGCTGAAGGTAGTTGAAGGAAGTAATATATTCTGGAAATGTGTTCTGGAAATTTCCAACATTCATCAATTTCAGTGTTTCTAGAAGTTGATAAGTTAGTTATGATAATGACTTCATTTATGAAATCATCCTTTTGGTTGTTGGCTCTATTTTATAAGAACATTAAAAAGTCTATACTATTTCTATTAGTATTGCAATCCATGTCAAATATTTCTTTATGTCTCTCATATTTAAATGATGTAATAATCTAAAAAGTGGATTGAAGACAACATTATAATCCTGATATCTGAAATATGTGGCTTCGACAAAGTAATTTTAGTTCTAGCCAATTGTTGTGCTATCATTTATTAGATATTCTTGACTTGTGTGTAGAGTGCTATTTGTCTCATGCTTGAACCTTAGTTCGTTTTAGCAATTTGATGTTACTATTTTATTCAACTTTGATTAAAAAAAAAATCAGTTGAATCAAGTCCTTATAGCTCACCAAAGAAACCTTCATCAAAGAAACTGTAGTCATAGGAATATTTAGAAAACAACTCTGTTGGTCTGTTTGTCTGTTTTAATTCCTGGGGTTTGGGGTTTTTTTTGGTTTTTTTTTTTTTTTTCTTGTAGTCTTGCATTACTAAGCTTAAGTTAGATAGTTCTCTTACTCAATAGCACTTCTCATGTAATAATAACCTGGAGATGAGGTTAAAAAGGACTTGAGAAGGTCAAAGAAGTCTGTTTTATTTAAGATTTATGTGCATTAGGCTTATGAGGAAAGAAATCTCCAAGTGAGAGTTCTAATGTTTGCTTGCTCCTTGCAGTCAGGTACCCTGTGAATGGTCTTTAGCAATCCTGTAAAAGGGATGGTAACAGAAGAACTTAACCTTGACAAAATGTGAGAAATGTCACTGGGAAGCTTGTGTTTGATGCTAAATATATTGGAAGGAAAACCTTTTTCATCTCTGACTTAGTAAGATTCCTGTGGTGCAGTAGATATACTCTAGATTTTTAATGTTTTGGGGCTTAATTTTTATTTTATTTTCCTTGAAATGAAAGGTATATGCAGAATATTATTTGACAACTCAGTTCTAGCTAGCAGTGGTATCCTTGCAAGGCGTCCTTTGGTGAACTCTTGGAATTTCTTAATGCCTCTTGAAATAAAAGGATGCTCTCTTTAAAGGAGTAGATTTTTGTCTGAAGTATCTTAACCAAAATGCTAGAAAGTAGGCATAGCCACCCAATCTTTCTCATCTTATTTTTATGGGCACTGGACAAAAACTGAGGAATGAGCTCTGCAGAAATCATGCAAAATATTGCCAAGCTGATCAAGATAGGTGTTAATAGAATTAATAAGTCATGGTGTTTAAGTTTGAATTGGTCTTACTTAACCTTTGCAATCCAGCCCAGCTTGAGTCTTGAGAAAGGAGAACAAGTCCTCAAAATTATTGTAATGTGTTTCTTTGTTTAGTAATTGTAGAATTTTGAATTTCTTCCTGTGCCATTTAATTAGGACTTCAAACTTTTAATGAATGCCGCTGTTTTGGCTTCTGCTGAGTAGTCTGGCACAGCACCAGCACTGCCTCTTCACCAGTCATCCAGATAGTGTACAAGATTTTGGGAAAGGACACAACCAAGTCAGCTGAACCAGTCAGACCAGAGAGGTTATTCCACGTCGCATGATGTCAGCTCAAATACAAAAGTTAAGAAAAAGGAGGTGGAACTGGGGAATTCAATTCTTACAATATTTTCCTTCCTGACCAACTGCTCCACATCCTGAAGCTTTGCTTCCCAGCAAGTGAATGAGCATTCCTTGCTGGTGGGAAATAGAGATTTATTTTTTTTATTTTCTTGCATACATGTAACCATTGCTTTTGTTTAGTAAATTGTCTTTATCTTGATCCACAAGAGGTTTTCTCACTTTCATTTTCTCCCACTTCCCACTGGACTTGGTGTCCAGCCAAGGTCAACATTCCTCAGTCATTACTTCACCTACTTGTCCTCTTAAAAGAGGAAAAGTTGGGGAATTCTTATAAAATTCTCAGAGGTTTCCTGCCCAAGATCTTTGGCGTTACCTTGATGAAGGCAAAAGATTAATTTGGAAGATTGGCTGCAGGAGTCTTACAGACAATAAGCATACACTAATAAGCGCATATAAAAATTTGAAATGCTTTGGAGAAAACTTTTTCTTTGTTTGGGGTTTCTAGTGTGAAACATGAATGTAACTACCACGTAAAGTGTGAATGTAGCATGTAAAAATTATTCTTAACAGCTTTCTAAGGGAGATTTTTGCATGGTTATGGAAGCTTATCTGTGCTAGAAAGGAAAATTTTCACTCTGCCAAAGGTAGTGATTTTTCTTCTGTATGAGATGCCTGCATTTTAAAAAGTTACTAAGTGACTGGGCACTACAGTGGGTAAATTTCAAGAATTTTCTCCTTTAACATTTAACAATTCCCAGAGCAGACAATTTGGTAAGGATTTGTTTGTGGTTTGTTTTTTTTTGTTCTTAATTGCTAAAAAGCCCCATTGAACTCTCAGAAGGTAGGGCCTATATTGAAACATACCTTGTGATAGTTTTTGGATTAAGAATAGAGAACGGAATTTAATATAGTTGATTCCAAAAACTGAATTTCTAAGACTAAGTAACTGTTTTTTTTTTTTTTTACCAAATCATTAAACAGCAGTTCTAAGCATAAGGAGGGAGGGAGTTATTTGTGTGTCTGAGTCAATGCTGAAACAGTAGGAGTACCTTTATGTTTAGAATTAACCACAGATTTGCAGTTATTCACTGAACATGTGATTCTCTGTGGATTTTCACTAATAATTATTTCTAAAAAGCATAGGTACTTCAAATTTCTGAACCACCTGTCAGCTAGATTAATGGCATCTTGGCAGCTGATTACAACCACCGTTATGTAGGGGCTACCAGACGAGCATTAATTTAGTTTTACATTAAGCATGCAAAGCAAGTAGAGAAAATATAATCATTTATTATTGTAATAGTTCTAAGTTATAACCAGCTGCATGATTTATGCTTCAATTAAACTATGCAGCTTGTACAAAGTCTTCTTCCTGTATTAATCATGCAAACTGGCTCATTATTTATGACTAAAAAAAGCAGATGAGCCAGGGTTTTCAGTGATTATTGGGAAAGGTTTCATTTTTGCAACACCCCACATAGTAAGCATGGCAGAAAGGATAAAGTATTTAATATGAAGAAAAAATTGGGTAGTGTAGAATTTTGCAGTTTTGAAATGTAATACTATCAATCTGCTGTTACTCTAGAAAATGAAGTTAAATGATACTATCATTTACACCCCTCAAAACCAGTGGACTGCTCAAAGTCAATGTCTACCAGTGTAAGTAGTTTGATTTTTTTTCTTTTTTTTCCCAAATTTGGTTGCGTTTGATAAACTATTCACTAAGAAAAACGTAGTGAATGTCAGCAGACACGACAAAGCAAAGTTAACTAGGGATAAAGATATGGCTTTACTTTCCAAGTCCATTTGCATGTCTTGAGTTGGTTTTGAGGATAAAAACATTTCAAGACTGAAAATTTTTCTTCCACTTTACAGAAGTTCTGTGAATTTCCAGATGTTGTGCAAACTATTAGGACGATACAAGTTCTCATGTTTTTCAAGGAGGAAAGGTAAAGTGTTGGATTATTGGACTTTGTTAGCTCAAAATTATTAATTGGTGCCTGTCCTAAATTTGTCTTGAGACAACACCAGTTTCATCAACTGTGTCAATACCCTGGGTACTTGGTGAGTGGCTGTTTGCTGAAGTGTTTCTCCTGCTTTGCTCCTCTTGAATTTATGTTAACTATAGCAAAACTTTCCCTGAAACATTCGTGTTGTGCCAAAAAAAAAAAACCAAACCAAACAAAACAAAAAACAAACAAAGCAAACAAAGAAACAAACCCCCCCAAAAACATAAATCAACCAAATTTGAGGTTCACACTGGGTTACTTTACATGTAATAGACGAAAGAAATTGATCCAACCTATATATTTTTATAAAATAAATAAATTAAAGTTTGCAAGGTAAAGTATAAGAATGAAGATCAGAAATTAACATAGCCTTATTTCTTCTTCCCCCCACACTGTTTTTATTCCTTCCTCTTCCTGATCCTAATCTTTTTCTTCTTTGACCACCTTCAACCTTCGTTTTGTCCATCTCCCAGTCTTCTCTCTGTCTGGGCCATCTTAAGCCAAATTTATTGATTCCTATGATGGCAAGAAAAGGTTGTGAAATTGATTAAAAAGAACAAATTTCACATTACCAAGCTGTTGTAATTTATTATTAAAGAAATGTAACATGTGCTCATAGTTATGATGTCACAAAATGCCTAATTTAGAAGTCTAAATCTTTTTTAATGCATTGCACAAACTCCATAACTGAAAGTTCTGAAGCTTTTTTTTTCTTTAGTTAAAAAGAGATTTTTTTCCTCTACTACAAGTAATTGAATAAATGTAATTAGGGATGCAAAACTTTTAGTAAAAGACAGTCATCTTTTCTTTGTTTTCCCAACATCTAGATATAAATATGTACCAAATTTGGTGTCAAATGTTATAGGCACTGATATTAAAACTAAACTGAAGTTTAACTTGATTCTATTACAAAAGATCTTCCTAGGGGAGTTAAGAGAAGGAGTACTGTGGAAACAGTGGATTACTTCTCCAGAACATTAAGCAATTCAACAATTGCTCAGCAATTTACACTGTAGAATTTTACTGTAGGAGTCTGGGTTAATTTCTGTTTTATCCAACACTAAATTTACTTAGACAAGAAATAACAAAATTTTTAGGTCATCCACACTCCTGGCAAAAGGCAAGGGAGCAGGTTTTCCTATTGCTGAAAAGAGAAACACCAAACCCAGGAATTCCAACTGACACTTTATAAAGGTGTCTAGAAAGGAAATAAGGAATCAAAGGCTGTGGTGTTTGAACATACTTTTGGAGTGACACAGAGTAGAGGAAATACAATGCCCTGTACTGAGAAGAAAATGTGACTCCACTTAAGGTTTTTTATATATATATATATATATATGTGTGTGTGTGTGTGTGTGTGTGTGTGTGTGTGTGTGTGTGTGTGTGATTGTTTCATTGACTTCCAAGCCTGTTGTGAGATGAAAGCATGAAAGTTATAAAGTCTAAGTAATCGTATATTAGTGTTGGTGAAAATCAGTTTCCTTTGTCAATATAAGTAGAACTGTGAAGTAGAACTGTGAACTAAATTATTTTATTCACTTAGGTAAGACATTCACTTAGGTAGACTTCTATGTAAGAATATATTCTTATTTCATGTACAAATTAGGATTTTTCATGTTTCAGGTCTGTGAAATAAAAGGTGCAGTGCTTCAATAAAAGAGCTCCAATGAATCTCAAATAAATAATTGAAATTCTTTAAGTATTAATTTGAATATGGGAAATATTAGAACAGCTATTTTCTCCAGTAGCATCTGAAATACAGCTGCTGTAACTGCTGTGCATTCTGTCTCAGAAAGAAGTAGCCTAAAGTTTCCTTTAGGAAACAGTAAAAGATACTACACAAAAGAAAATACTGCCTTTCACAAGATTGCATGCATCTTGTAAACATTTGAACCATACCTGGACCTTATCTAGAGCATGAATAGCAATGTGTTTCTTTGAGCTCATCCATAATCAAGAAGCTGGGAAAGAAAAAGCTCAGAAGTCACTCAGGCGGGTAGAGGTAATAGCAAAAGAGTTTTTGATAAAATATTTAGGGAATTGTGTGAAGATGTTGACTGTGAACATACCTAAAAGTAAGCTGCTGTTTTAAAAAATGGCAGCAGTGCATATTTCTGGGTTAAAAGCATATGAATCCAGTGAGAGCTTTTGGATATTGTGTGTCCATGTGTCTGCGTGTGTGCGTGTCTGTGTCTCTGTGTGTGTGTATGCATACATAGGTGTATGTCTCTGATAAAATAATCTGTTGTCCCAAAGTATAAGTACAAATAGATTGAATAATTGTTTGGATTAATTAATTGCAAGTTCCTCATATAAAACCTGATGCGTTTTAGGCTAGGGTATGTGAAAAATAGGATCCTTGCAATACTGTCATTGAAGAAAGTAACATACATGGTCTTGGTTTCACTTTGTCCTTCCATTTCAAGTAGATTAAAGAAAACTTGTAAAGAACAACAATTCTAAAGAGAAATTCTTAAGGATTACTATTTTATAATGTAGTGTTAAATCTTTTTTCGTCCTGTATAACAATATTTTTTATTCATTAAATTTAACCATGAACAGAAATAATTAATTGCAATACTCTCAGGTGATAAATGTATTAAATCATAGTCCAAGTTAAAACAAGAAAAAACATGACAAAACAAAGCCAAAAAGAAAAGACAGCACAAAATCCAGGCAAACAGGAATTTTCTTTTGTCTTTTCTAGGTTTCTTATAGCTTTTGGGTTTTTTTTTTTATAGAATTTTGCTTTCTTGTTTGTTGCTGCTCATGTTTTTAATGCGTTTTCTTAAATAGTCATTATTTGGCTAATGAAGTCAGTTAAATGTGTTTGGAGTTAGCAATGAGTTTTTCCAAAGGTCTTTTTTATAAAATTCTGAAATCTATCAAAATGATCAAAGAGCTGAAGGAAACAGCACACTAGTTCTTTCTGATGCATTTTCTTAGCACAGTATACAGTTTCTGTTATCCTGTGATCAAAGACCACACGCGAATGCCATAGTTATATGGCTACCTCTGAGGGGAAAAAATAAAAAAAAGAAAGCTCATAAATTCTGATTTTCATTGTAGCTTTGGATTACAGATTTTTTTGGTATTAGAACAGAGTAAAATTTGCCTAAGTTTGTCCTGAATTGCGAAGGAATCTCTTAGGGACAGAAGTCTTCCATGTTAGGAGCCTGTGACTTTGTTTAACAAGCAACTTCAGGGACATCATTGTATCTGTTAAGATCATGTCAAATTACTTACATAAATTGCATACCATGATCAATTTTTTTTGTGCGTGTTTCAAATCTTAAAGGAAAAGGATGAATTGTGAAAACAATCAATCTCAACAACTGTCTATGAGGCACTAGGAGAGTATTCTTTCTGCTGCAGACATGGAAGCTCTTGGCTGGTCATAGATTGCAAAATGACAGCACCTTTCCTCAAGATTAAGGACTGTAATAAGAATGTATCCTCAAAATGTATCAACTCAGTCTTGCTGTCTGCATCTGGAATAACTGATGTGTTTTTAGACAAGACAAGTTATTTTGAGCAAAATAGCAAGTCACTTGTAGTTAGAAACAAGATCAATACCAGTGAGTTTTTTTCCATTTTTGGCAGCTTATGCTACATTTGAAGATTATCTGGCATTTAATACAAGCTTTGTGTACATAACCAAGATGTAAATATCTGCAATTGCATGAAAATCTATTAAACATATTTATAATGTAGTTAATGCTTATTTTACTTCTAAATATTAAGATATTTATTTTGCTTTTCATTAGTCATAAAGTTACCAGGCATAGTCGTTACATGTTGCTCAAACCCCTTCTAAATTATTGAAGAGGATGTATGAGTGTGTGTAACTAATGAAGAAGCAAGACAACTAACATTTCTATTGAGTGAGGAGGTTATCCCATATAAATTGGGTAGAAGCCTGACTGGCCACTAAAAGATAAGGTGGTTGCAAAGTGGTCTCTGGCGAGTGTTTTGATAATTTTGATGTCCCTGGAAAGTTTTAGTTTTGGCCTCTCCGAGCAGAAGTCCTCTGCTTTTTCCGTGATGGTGATTCTGAATTTGAAAGTGCTGTAGAAAATATTTGCTGATTATTTTCAGTAACAGTTAACATTTCAGATTGAGACCTTGGGAAGTCCATTCAGCTTATCTTTGTGGTGAGATGTTCTAATTCCTTTGTCATCTGTGAATCTTAATTTGATTCTTTCCAGTTTGTCCATGTCCTTGCTGCACTGGGAGACCCTGGAGGTCCCTTGTAACCCAGAACATTTTATGATTCTATGAAGTGGACAGAGTACTCCAGCTGCATCCTCACCAGTGCAGAGTAGAGGTGAAGCATCAACTTCCTCAACCTAGGAACAACATTCTTCCTGATGCAGCCCAGGATACCACTGGCCTGCTTCGTTAAAGGACATACTGTTAGAGCTTGTTCGTTTTGTATGTCTAAAAACATTTTCAGGTCCGTCCTTCCAAGCTACTTTCCAGTTAGATGTCCCTCAGCTTGTGCTGGTCTTCTCCAGATGAATGTCTTGCCGAACTTTCTTTTGTTGAACTTCATTTGGTTCCTGTCAGCCAAGTTCTCTTGCCTATTCAGGTCCCTTAGGATAGCAATACAACCTCTGGTCTGTCAGTCACACCTCTCTGTTTTGGCTGATTACCAGCCATCTGGAAATTCATGTGACTGTCGATCTTCATTTGTATGTTGGAAATGATGCTAAGAAAATTATAGACATTATTGTGAGTAGATTATAAAGATTGCTTAAATAAAATAAAAAAAAAAGCCTGGTTGCAATTGAATTGACAGAATAGTTGTAATATGCCAGATTCAGGTCTCAAAATTTGTAATGCTTAGTTTCTTAATCTATTTTCTGGTTGGTCAGCTTGAGCAGATTTTGATGTGTTAATTTTAAGAGCAGGGTTTGAAAATAACTTATAAAATGTCAGAATTTTAAACTCTGTGCTTACCAAATGGTTTTCTGTGCAGCTTCAGTTTATTATCTTTCCCAAGAATACCCATAATCTAATTCTGTATGTAAATGGTTAGTTACTAACTAACACTCTAAGTAAATGTATTAAGGCAGACAATGCCATCAGAGGAGTCAGCTATGTCTGCACCCCTTCTGTCTTCATTTTCTTATTTTCTTTCTAAACCCAATTATGCCATCCAGCTGAGATGCCACACTGAGATAATATGGCAGTGGGGTTAGAACAAGACAATCTTTAAGATCCCTTCCAACCCAAGACTTTCTATGATACTACAATACTGTGAAATCTGCAAATGTATTAAGTAATGGTTAGTTCCTTTTGCTTTTGAATTTGTGCTGTGGAGATGGGACATGATGCTCACAATATGTGTTCTCATAAGTATTACACCTTTTGTTTAAGCTGTATAGATGTGCTAAAATTCACCCATATCTTCTAGTATACCCTCCATCTCCATGATTAAATCAGCAGCTAAAAGGGTGCTTATATCATTTTGGTTTTAACATACTTCGAATGGTGTAACTGATTCAAGAAGGGGGAGAAGAGTGCTTGCCCCTCCAGAACTACATGAAATAATTTGTTCCTCATTATACTGTGTATTATCACCTTGCTCAGAACCACTTGGAAAGATGTCTTTTCATAGAAAATTGCAGATCAATTTTGCCAGTGTAGTGCAACATTTCTGTAAAATACCAAATAATGGTTACAAAATGAAGTTTCTCTTTCTTTTGCTTCCAATTATAAATCATTCAGGCAGAGAAAATATTATGCTTTATTCTACTCTTTCATGTAATTGAATTGTTAGAGGACATGCTGTTTAATCATTAGCTTTCTTATGTTTACACAATATAATCGAGTGATGTGTGGTACTGCTTCCCTGGGCTTGATGCACTCAGGGATGCATGCTTCAGGGGAAAATGAGTGGTGAGAGCATAAAGAAAGTCTGTAACTTCACTCTTTTTAGGGCTGGCTGTAACTGGCTGTTTCAGTCAAGAATCCTTTGTGGGAAAATATTTAGTCAAAAAAAAAGCATTTGAAAGCACAGTTTTGTGGAGATGTGTTTTCATGTCGACATTTTTGGGATGAAATTTATGATGAAAAAATTACTATATCAACTATTTTTTTAAGTGTTAATTCTGTTTCATTCGTACTCAGTTCTTCAGTCTTAGGTAGGACAAGTCACTCCAAGTGATATCTTCCTGAAAAAATCTTTACACTATTGTTAAAGATTCAGTACGTAGTTTTGCATTTATATGTTGTTTTAACCGGATTCTACCACACTCCCTCATTTATCTTTTCCTTAACACATAGATTCTTTCCTGAAAAATGCCAGAAAAATGGCCACTGCATATTCACTTTAATTAGTTCTGCATGCATGTTGTAAGCCCAAACTGCTGGGACCAAGAAAGGTTGCACATGCAGAAAACATATCATCCTCTATTTCATTTTTTGTGACAGTGTTGGGAAATCTGTGTATATTGCATTTATTTCATTTTACAGGCTTCTCTCAAATGAACAAACAAAACCAAACAGAATGGACAGGTTGGAGGAAACACACAGAGATCCTATTCTGAAAGTTTTTTGCTTGTTTATTTATGTCTTTCCATTCCTTGGATATCAGGAGATGTATCAGGTCATGATTTCATTACCATTTCCTTATCCATATAAATGAATACATTGCAAGACCTAAGAGAAATTTCCAAACCAGTAAATTAGTTTTGAATCATAGATTCAAAACTGTAGATTTGTTGAAGTGGAAAAGACCTCTATGATTATTAAGTCCAACCATTAACCCAGAACAGTCTTGTTAACCAATAAACCATATCCCCAAGTGCCACGTGCACCCATTTTTTGAATGGTCTCATGGGTGTTGATTCCAGAACGGGGCATGTTTTTTACTTTTTTGTCTGTTCATCAAAGATAAAGTTCATGGTGCCATGACCGTATATGCCAACATGTACATTTTGCCAATGCTCCCAAGATAATTTTTATATTCTGCTGCTTCTGAAGCATACAATCTTGTGGTGAAGTGAATCACAAGTAATCTATAAGAAAACTTATTTTTCTAAAGTAGGGTAAATTATACTTTCATTAGGGGCTGTCTGAATACATGGAGTGAAATGTAAAAAGCCAATCTGAACAATAAACATCAATGGTAACAATGGAAGGACGTGAACACTGGGGAGTAGGAAAAAGACAACAAAGATAGTGTATTATATATTTTTTTTGTGTAAGTAGACATTATTTTACAGGCAGCTACAGTCCTTTATTTATTGAGAAGAGCCTTCTCCTGGGGTAATTACTGTTCTAAGAGAGGGGTTTGATTCTAGTATTAATTCTGTAAATAAGGTGAAATTGCTGTATGCAGGAATGAATGTTCTCATTTAATATTCCTTTAAAGACTAGCATTCTTTCATCAATGATTCAGTTTTACAAATCATTATTATGTTGTAAATTATTAAGTTGCATAAATTATTCTTTGTATGTAATGTGTAAGTTTGAAGACAAATAGAATTTTATACTTTTCTCTAGATGACAGAATCCGTTCTGCTCTTGTTATTCATTCATTTGGAAAGACTGCAGTTCTTATTTTTTTAATTTGCTTTACATAACTGAATTAAGCTTTGACCTAAGAGTTATTTCACCATGTGGAACTTACATCAATGAGTTGCAGAACTTCTCAAAGAAGCAATTTTCTGCATATTGGAGGGAAAAAAATATAGATCATTAAATACTTATATGTCCTTAAATATACATGTAAATGCTAAAAAAACCTGTTGTGCTGGTAATGGTACTTGATAATCACCACCCCTAACATCCTCTCCCGCCCTCCAACCAAAAACCCTTTATGCCCAACTGAAAACCCTTTAAAAACAAAACAAAACAGAACCCCACAACAAAGACAATTGAACCCTTGGGCAGAGTTTACCCCTATACAGAAAAAACGCAGGTGGTACTGTAAATTGGGTTGGAGGCAGGAAGCACACAAATACAGTTGACATTTTTACAAGAACCAAGGAGAGGTTTTGGCTGTTGAAGCTTGTCAGCAAATATCCTAAGGACAATTTGTCAATGTTAGAGTGTTTCTCACTGTTATCTCTACTTTCTTACAATGACAGCTAATTTAATGCTTAATTGTAAGACTGTCTTTGGTTTCTAATGTATCTGTGAGGTGTTTTCTGTGACTTAGCTGGCCAATGCCATCTTGGAGAGCAAAGCAATCAATCCATTTATTTGTTTCATTGTTATATTTTTAAGAGCATATTAATGCATATGCCACAATGCAAAAAATAATCTCCTGCCCAACCATTCTGCTCAAAGATGCTATTTTTGTCTTTACAACATTTTTCATATAGTTACCTGCCTATTTTCAAAATGGTTGTGAAGTGTTTTCCAATGATATGAAACTAGCAACCTAGCAGTCTTTCAAGGTAAAGCATGTCTGTCATCTTTGTAATTTATAAAAAACTAATTTCTCCATTTATTTAATCATATTTTTATACTTCTGCATGGTTGATTCCTCTGCATCTCGTTTTGCATAGTAAGTTCATTAACATGAACGAAGGAAAGTTGTAAAAAAACTTGACTTGTAAAAAAGTGATTGCAGTTGTTTGTGCATCCTTAAGTTTCCAGGTGTTATTTCATTATAGTTATTTTCACTGTAAGCAGCAGCAATAGAGTGAAAGAAGAGATGAAAGAAATGTAGTCCATATCATGATGGAAGAATTCACTATTTTTTGTTATTATACCTAGGAAGAAATGTAACAAAATTATAATTCTATCAATTTTTCACATTTGAAATAAGACAAAATTATTTCCCCAGATTATTTTCCAGGTATGTGAATTTTTTTAAGACCTCGCCTTACATAATTGCACACTGAGCAATTAGTTTACCACGTGAGGTGGGGCACAGATCCAATTATAAGATACCATTACTGGGAGTTGGGTTTTAGTTTAAGTTTTGCTGGCAATAAGGCCAAAAAGCTGTAATAACAGTCCAGCACAAAGCTGATGTCCCTTTGCAAGGGGTTTAGTTCTAGGAAGAAAGAAAAGTCTTCAAAGACATTTTGTCAAAAAACATGAAGTTCACCCCTGGTTTGTACTTGTTTGTCTCTGAGTGATTTGCCTTCTCCCAAACCTTTTTCCCATTGGCCACCTTCCTATCTCTTCACAGGAGTAAAAATAGAAGACCCAGTATAAATTTATTTTGCCCATTAAAGACCAATTACTATTCCTGTATAGAACTGTTTTGGAAGCCATAGCAATCTCCTGCTAGTGAATAATTACTTCTTCTGCATGTGTTGTTCTCTTTCAGAACTCCCCAGTAAATTGTGTACATCCTCTTAATACAGTTTATCAAATCAAATAAATGCTGATGTACTTGGTAGCCATTGTGGATAGGCTGTGTATTGCTTCCTTTATTTATTCTTGAAATTTTCTAGAGAAATCCTTCGTTGTTTTCATATGTGGTTTCATTATACCATATATAATTGTAGAAACTTAATGAAAACAAACACACATTTACTTGAAGACAATGGTGTTCTACATTGCAAGTACTGGAAGTATAATGCAGATACTGTTTTTGCAGCTCACTGAATATCCAGGAATCACCAGGAGATATGGGGCTTTTCTTTGTGTGCTTTTTGTGGATTTGGTTTTCTTTTACTGATCAGAAAACTTTTGCAACTTCTCAAATGGAATTACTCCCTATCCTTCTCCACAATCAAATGAGAACTCTACACTTTTAGCAGTACCTCAAATCCCACACCATCAGCTCTTCATTGGTCTGTCAGAATGGAAAAATGAATTTAGATGAGTTTATGCTATGATAAGACAAGAAACCTTTTCATTATCTCTCTGGACTTTCCATTAGGCTGATTCTTAGTTTTTGAGGATAGTTTTATCAACTTGTTCATCAAGGGAAGTAACTAGAAAAGGAAGTTTGTAAAACAAAAGGATTGTAAAAAACCTGCTGTTTTTGGACATGTGTTAAACTCTGATCTAACACTGCTTAATTTTTGATGCTTGGAGTCCCCCCAATATAAAAAAATATTTCATGTATTTTGCGTTTCAAGGCACTTCTTCTTGTCTTTACATAATTGGATAAATGCATAAATATTTAAGTTTACAAAATAGTAAATCTTTTTTTTTAGGTATTTCTAGAATGCTACAACTCATTCAATTTTGATACCAGATGTGTTATATTTAGATTGCAGCAGAAGCAGCAGCCATCTAACATGAAACCGAAAACGGCAGCTGGACACAAATTGATCTAATCCAACTGTAAAAGAGGTCATAGATCACTGTGCACACCCTTTCTTCTTTGGCTTGATGAACCCAGGTATTATAGCTCACTGTACTCAGGTATTTATTTAGAGACACAGCAGTCTGTGTAGCCTAAGAATAAAGTGTGAGAATGGAAAATGGTGTAGTAATTTGAATCTAATAAACTTCATATTAGGGAAAGAAAATAATTTCTGTCATGATTTCAAGGAAAGGGGTATAATCTCTTGGTAAGAATGTACATCTTTTAGAGACATTGGACAGCTTGTAGTATAGTGCCTAAAAAAAATGTTAGTCTGAAGGAGTCTTGGGAGCTATTCTTCAATTGAAACTGTTTTATAATAAGGAGAACAATTTTCCCATTCCTTTCCATATCAGTCAAGGCACAAATATATATGTACAGATAGATTGAAGGAGAAAAGGGTGAACATCTATACAGATACATGAAGCTCTGTGTGTGCGGGAAATCTGTTCCTTTTAAATATCACTGACAACCTTTTGTTCTTGTCATACTTCAATACTCTCTATATCAAAACTTAAAATATGTTCAGAAGTGTTTGACTTGTGTAAGCTCAGTCATGTAAGTTCTATATTTCAGTAGTTGCTCTTTTCCTTCTTAAACAATTGTTTCAGATGATTATCACATTTTTGGAGCATAATATATTACAAAATGCTTTTAATCATGAAAATATCCATTATGCAAATATTAGGAAGTAGATTTTGTTAGTTGTTTGATATTGGATATATATTTATTGACATTAACTGAATTTTGATGGCTTAGAGATTTAGACAAATGACAATAGATATCTTCTACATAGATCCAGCTGAAACATAACCTGTTACCAGTTCTTAATATTGTACATGACAGTAACCCATATGTCATGATCTCTCAGAATTCTGAGAGTGTTGTAAAAAAAGCTGTTTCTTCCTGTTCACATGGAATTTGAAACCCTTTTTTCCCCTAAACTGTCTTGCTTAATCAATAGATTGAGTAGTCCAACAATGATGTTCAAGGTCCAACATTGAAACATCCATTTCAATTATTTGAAATTATGATTTCAAATGTTTTTGGAACTCTTGAAAAATAAAGATTTCATAATGAAATGTCAATTCAAAAGAAATTACTTATACAATTGGATATGCAGTGCAAGTTCCTGCATAATAAAAAACTATTCTCTACTTCTTGAAGGCACTTCCTAAATCACTACTCCAGAAGGCAGAAATATGACTCCTTGCATATGTAGATGTGTGCTCTAAGAATATCTGTATTTTTAGTGACCATAAAGGATAAATTCTCAAGTTCACTATAAAAGGATTTTTGTAATGTTCTAATAATGTGAAAAAGAAAAAAATTCTGTAAAATTTGAAGGAATACAAATAAAGGTTTTATGTAGTAGGACAGAAAAGGTCAAGTGCAACATTACCCAGCGAAAACAACTTAGGGAAGGCTTACTTCAGCCCCTGCTGCAGTAAAATATCATCGTGTCCTCTAATGTGTTTGGAAACCATTAACAGCCATCATTAATTCAGCCCAAGAATTGGAGTTTGCTTGTTTTTGTTGAGAGGTTTCACTAATGCTGTCAAGTATCAATTCTCTGAATAGAGAAAAAGGTTTAGACATATCAAGTCATCATTGCATCACTTTTTTTTCCCTAAATGTTTTCAAGTGAAGTCTGCTTAAAAAGAAACAGATGAAGTATATATATCTATTCTAATCCTGGAAGATTTAGCAGAAGGGTGGAAGAATTTACTTTAATTCTATCCATTCTAAAGGCATAATTGAATATTTGTGTTTACTGTTATGTGATAACCACTGTAACTGTGTGTAAAGGTGAAGTTTTAAGAGCAAATAATATAGTCCAGAGTTCAAGGGAATAATCTTCAGTATAGACTGTAAAAAGTTGGTAGTATTTTAGATGGAATGGACAATTACAATACTATATTTATGAAATAAGGACATATAACTGTAATACTTGCCCACTACACTACACTATCACATTTTTTATAATAAATCTACTATCTCTGAAGTACACAGCTTAATTGTTCCAAATACAATTAGTAATTGTAACAGTAAGACAGTTTTTTAAGATGTTTTGAAGCTAGTGGCAACACCAGATAAAAGGTGCGTTCAACAAACTGAAAACTTGAAATTAATGAGGAAAATGAGATCCATCTAAAGTCAATAGCTTTCCAGTTTATGAAACTCCCCTCTCAGCTAAAAGATAAGTGGTTGTATCTAAGTTGCTCAAGAAATGCCTTGGTGTGGAAATTGTCTAGGTTTGTAGGTGATGTATGTCTTACTTGGGACGTCCTACGTTAAAGTGTGTGAGAATGAGGTGGGCTATGCCAAGCAGCCCCCATCAAGGACACACACACATTTTTTCATGAAGTTGCATATTTTGACATGTTAGGGCTAACAGTGGTGATTTGAGGATGATTGCAGCAAGTTTTGGAAAAGACATTTCTTAAGACAGTTCTTAAAAAAATGGTTTTTTTTTTTTTTTGGTCTTTAAATTGGGCCCTTTGGAATGTCTGAATAGGGAAGCCTGTTTTCTAAATAAAAATATGTGTTATGCTTTGCAGTCCAAAGCTGCAGGAGCCTTTTCTTCCTCCTATCCCTTACATTGTCTCTGAGTAGAATTTTGCAACTTTGACAAAAAGCTTCAAGGAAGTGAGAAATAAGAAATCAGCTTAACTATTTTAAATTATTGTAATTTAAATTGTAATATACTCTTGATCTTCTGCCTCCACAGTGTGCCATTAGGCCTGTCAGGATAATATCACATCTTTGAGTAATTTAAACTAACAAGTTTTTGGGATTTTTTTTTTGTTTTGTTTTGTTTTGTTTTGTTTTGTTTTGTTTTCTGTTTTCTTTAAACCAACAATAAAAGGTATATTTTTATATTTGAAGGGTTTTTTTTTTCTTTTGAATAGCTGTGGTATAATTAGATAAAAACTAGTTTTGCTTTTGTTTGAGAAAAAAGTTGGAAAAACACTTGAAATATAAATTAATGGGTTAAACCCCAGAAATATAAACATTTCTTTTCCACTTCTATTTTCTTTATTTTCTAAATATTTATTCATTTTTGAAATGAAAATTATTTTGTTACACAATGTATAAAAAATGTGAGCAACTATGTAAAGAATAACTGATTTTAGAGAAGAATGTCTTTGGATTAACTTCCACAACTGGTTGTCAGGGTTTCTGGATTCTCTCCCGTCACTCAGATGATCTTGGATTTTGAATGCATTAAGTGGATGGGAATAACTAAATTCTCTGTTTCACGTGGGCATCAGTGATGAGGGCCTTGGACGGAAGATGCTGTATGGCTGTCTCATGCTAATGTGATTGATTATCTCCAGAGGTGCTTATTTCTGAACATGTTGGTGTTTTTGTAACTGAAAACAGTTAAGAAAGATCTTTATGACAATAAAGATGAAGTAAATTAGGATATGTTCCATTATTATACTGCAGAAAGCCTTTCCTTTTTTGTATTGTACGTCTGTGGATAGTTTCCTAAAAGGACACAGTACTTTTCACCACTGTTATGATAAAGAATGATGCAGTTTATCATTATGTTGTTTTCTGTTAAAAGAGTCTGATTAATCCAAAAATTTGTATCTTTTTGTATCTAACAAAAAGAACAATATTTTTGTTCATTTGTTCTTTTGTTTTTGAGGTTTCTTAGGGTTTTTTTGTTTTGTTGGGGTATTTTTAAGTTAGTTGAGGCTCCCCTGGGCAAGAAAAGGCTTATTTATGTGCAGAGCTACAAATGTACAAGAAAGGTTAGCTACAAAAGTGTGAGGTCATAGCTTATCAGATTCAATTGATTTAGATTTCCTCTTCTCAAGTTTTATATGTGTTAAATTTTACATGTGACTTTCAGGGGAAAAACAGCCCTGTTCAACTCAAGGTAAATATTTCACTGAGATCAGCTGGGACCTTTAATAAATAATGAGGGAATTGATCAGATATCATAGTTTAACCCCAGACAGCAACCAAGCACAACTCAGCTGCTTGCTTACTCCCCCATGAGCAGGATCGGGGAGAGAATCAGAACAGTAACTCAACCCACAGGTTTTTCCACTTCTAAAGCCAGTTTAACAAACAAGTGAAATGCCATAGGCTGCCATTTCCATGGGCAGGCAGGTATTCAGCCATTTCCAAGGAATCAGGGCCCCGTCACAGGTAGAAGCTACTTGGCAAGACAGACAGCATCATGCTAAATGTGCCCCTTCCTCCTTCTTTTCTCCAGCTTCACGTACTCAGCATGACACCAGTGTGGTCAGGAAAATCCTTTGTGCCATTTGGGGTCAGCTGTCCAAGCTGTGTCCCTCCCCCAAGCTCCTGTGCTCACCCAGCGTCTCTGATGGTGGAATGGTGTGAGGGGCAGAAAAGGCTTTGGTTTTGTATAAGCTCTGCTCAGAAATAACAAAAATACCTCTGTAATATCAACCCTGTGTTCAGTGCAATGGGTCACCATACAAGCTACTGTGAAGAAAATTAACCTCAGCAAAAACCAGCACATGAGGTGCTTTTCTAAGTTTGATTGCTTTTGTTTTTGTTTTTGTTTTTTATCTTTGCTTCTTTTATAAACTGCTGGGATTTTTTGTTTGATCAGGTTTTTTCAATATCCAAATGACAAGTTTGTTTTCAGGAAGACTGAATTCTGATGTTGTAATACTGAAGCCCCTTTAGCAAGTGTGTTCACCTTCCAGCATGCTTGCTGCTGCCTCAAGCAGATAAAAACAGCCTCCCAATTTTGAACTTCCATATGTTTGTCAATCATTCAGTCATTCATTGATGATTTTAGAAGTTATATCTCTAATGACTTTTAAGTCACTTACGTAGAAGTAAAAAGGGCTTCTTAAGGACAATTTTACTTAAGATAAATTCCAAATAAGAACTACAATGCATAGAAAGTTTTTGTATTCTTGAAGTATAATGTCTTGCATTATTTTTGCATTTATCACATATAAATAATTAAACAGGAAAATCTAAATTCTTGTTAAAATATTTCAGGCCTTTTAAAATAATGTAATAATTGAAGACTGTACAAGAGCTGTCAGTGGTGATACAGCAGGAGTAGGACACTCTAAATAGCTTGAAATAAGGCATGGGGGAAGAAAAGAATAAACATTGTAAAGAAGATGTGAGAGAAATATATAAGAGGAGACAACAGCAGGAGGGCAGAATAAATCATAACAAGAACAGAAGCACATTTTTTGCCATCTTATAAAAAATTAATTACATCAGAATTCTCTAATATTTTTGCAAAACTGCTGGAACCTGGTGCTTTTTTTTAGCTCTGAAGTGTGCCATTTGTTTTGTTTCTTTCTTGAATACATAATATCAGCCATTGTAGTACATTTAAAATATCATTACATGCATAATCTCTAAGAATACATAATCTCCAAGTCTCATTTGAAAATTTATTACTTACTTTTGTTCTATTGGATAAATTAAGCTAGTTCTTCATGTGGGAGGTGACTATGCAGTTGAGACCTTATGGAACTATTTGGCCTGTGTTGTTGGCTTTGAGGTCACCTACACAGCTGATTGAAGAAATCTTTTTTTTTCTAGGAAACAGGAGATATGGAATGATTACTTCTTTATTTGTGAGAGGAAATATCTGTAGAGCTCCTATAAAAGCATTTGATTTATAGAGACTTGTAAATTCTGTGCAGGATTCTGCATAATAACACTTAACACTTTGCTACAATTATCATCACAGTTCGCATCTAGATTTCCATCTCCATCTGTTTGTTCTGGGAATCACAGATCTTCCAGGAAGTGCTTTTTTTCAGATTTCCCCTCTTTCTGGACAGAAGAGATAGGATATTGTGGTTGAGGAGAGCAGATATGGTAACAGGGAGGTACAGTTAGCCAATATTACAGTGAGATGGAGAGTGTGCACGAATTTCAGAGGCAGAAGGGGTCTGTGAAGTGACCAGACCTAGGCCAATGTTATGGCCTATATTTTGGTAGCTCATTCAGGGTTTTGCTGAATTAAAATAAGGTGAATTAAAATTGACAAGCCGAAGGTAATAAAGTTTACTTCAGATTAAGTCTCTGTCTGTGAGCATGCCTGTCGAGTCTGATACAGTTCTGAGGGCTGACAGTCAGGGAAAGTGAAAATTATTGTAGTCTATTCTGCTTGAAATCTTCCACAGTGGCCCATGATCATAGCAGGATTTTCTGTGTATCTGGCACTTACAGACAAACACACTCTTCCTTTGGAGAAGAAACTAAGGATAAATAAAAAAATTCATTTTGTCTGCTTCCTTCACACTGTCTTGCCGAAGAATATATGGAACAGTGATTTAAGGGAGCGAAAGATTTACTCTCTATTATGTGATAATGATGATGTTGTAGAAACTCTAGTGTGAGGATGAGCATTTTCGAAAGACAAGGAATAAAACCTTCAAATTATGGCCAATGCCTATTGTCTCATCTACAAATACTAGATATATTTATTCTGACATTTCTAAACTTTGAAGTCATTGTACTGTTTCTCAAGTAGTTGGAAACACATACAAAATTGTTCTTATTGATGTCTTGCTAGTGGGCAGTTATTTGCAGAGTCTCTGCAATTATGATGTGCTTTATATGTGGAAATTCTTGAAGGAATGTAAATTTAAAAGGTTGAAAAAGTGGATCTTTAAATTAAGATACCCTAAGATAAATTGCTGCATTGGTGATTACCTAATTAGATAACTGGTTTCTAACTCTTGGAACCATATATAGATTGGAGGAGTAGTTCAGTAGGACACTTTCACTTGCACAGACATACATTTTGTTTTGACCTTTGCAGCACTATTTAATTATTGAAGATAGAGGCCTTCAGAGGCATTCTGAAATGCATTCAGTTTTCAATTTGTTTGAATTTTATCCATACAGACCAAAACATGTAGAAAAAGGAAACCTGTAGTTGGCCTGTAAGTGAATTATTCACAGTTGAAATCTCACAATAAAAACAGTGATCAATTGGACCATAAACTGAGATGTTAGTTTTGTATTAGCGAATGTTTTACTTAAGACGTCAAAGGTAATTCCTAAAATTTTGACTCAAAGTTTGAGATTAGCAGAGACACCTTCTTGTTTTAGTGAACAGCCAACACTGAATGCATAATAAGATTTGAGTGTTTTTTTTTTCCCATTTAAACTGTGAACATCACATTCCTAGGCAGCATTTTAAAAATAATTAGGGCATACATAACCAAATGCATTTACAGTCATAAAAGAACATAATCTTTTACTAGTTGTTTTACAGAAATTATCCCATGAGCAGTGACTACAGAATCACTCTTACTGTTGTTTGCTTCAGAAAATAACAGGGAAAATGCTGTATCTTGTATGTCAGAACACAACTATTGTGGGAACAACTTTTAAGGTTCTAGCATGTTTTTTATTAATAAAAAATGATGTAGTAGCCTAAGGATATAATAATTCATTAAAAAAAGAGAATGTTTTCAAGGACATTAGGAGGCTATTGTTCCATGCTTATTTAAGCTACTTTTTATTACCCTTATTTTTTTAATATTCAGTATTTAGTCTCACAGTGATAGGAATGGACAATTTTGTAGCATAATTTTCAGTCTTCCACACTGGAGAAACAAGTGAGGCTTTTCTTCTCTGAAACCAGCTTTTTCTTAACACTTACCTGACAAATGGCCAGAGTGCTTCGGTGTGAGGGAGCGCACTGGGAAGAGGATAGTGAGGATAATTGAGCCATTATTCTGGGAGACCTTTCTGTCCCCCTTGTACGTGTAAAAGGTGAATCTTTGGACTTAATCTTTTGCTGATTGCAGACGGGTTTTCAGAGCCTTGGCATCTGGTGAGTCATTCTCTGATGGGCGAGAAGTTTCAATGACATTTCAAACTGCATTAGATTGAACTGGGGCAGTCCCTGTATATTGCAGGGATTAGCAACAAATCCAATATTTGAACTTGTGATAGAGTGTTCTGTCCTATCAGTCACCTCCACAGGAGACGGGAGATTTTATTTCTTTGCTTCAGCATTTATGCCCTTTTAGAAACTAGGACAGGTAAGATTCAACATTTTTAAAAATTTGCTTCGAATCCTTGGTTGTGTAAAGATGGTTGTCTCTGGATTATGCTTTAATTTTCAGATAATTTTGTGCAAATGAATACTAGCAATACTGTAAGACCTCTGTTTAGGGAGTACTACTCAAAAATTCTACCTCTGTCACATATAAATGAAGCAGGAGTAAAAAGAACTCTCACCATAGCAAATATCATGTTCCCTTAGATACGGGGGTAGAATATCTACTTGGTTAAAATCTTTTTGAAAAATGGATCTAAATCCAGAATTTTTACCATTTGATTAAGCATCTGAACCACTGTGTGACAGCTTCTGAATTAATTTTAAAATGTCTTAGAATGGAGGATTTAAGTCTTTGTTTGGAGGCAACAAGATTCTGAAGATGAGAATTTTCACATCCGTTTTCTTCATGCTTTACTAGTTATGTGAAAGTAGCATCCCCCTTTTTTTGGTTGTTTGTTTTTTGGATTACTCTTCTGAGGAATTTAGTTATTTTCACACACCAAGAAGGTAATCAATCAAAGTTACCTATCTTCTCATTTTTTTAAATTACGCTGCAATTTTGGTATAAATTATTCATATTAGATTTTTTCATTGAGGTGGCTCAAGTAGAGACTGTCTGGGGATTTTTTCCTATTCTCTGAGAAACATCATCAAAGAGTTATAATGTAAAGTGACTTGTAACATCAGACATCACATGAAGTTAAGAGAAGCAGCAAGCATCTAAGGTATCCTGGAAGTGCAGGGATGATAAAAAAATGTCAAATTGGTAAACATTAGTAATGTTTGATGGTTTGAGCTCAATTATAATGTGTTGGGGAGTTAAAGTCCCACTAGGAGTGGAGGGATAGATTGGAAAAAGTAAATAAGCATTTTATGCATCTAATGTATATGTTGAAGTGTTGGAAAATAAAATTGTTAAGAAGGACTAAGAATAGCTGCAGTGCTTTTGTTATCCAAGTTTGTATTCATGTTACATATTGCAGTCTATTCATTCAAGTAATTTAAAGCCCTGATAAAACTATAATCATATCCTCACACATATTTATATTTTTGTCTGAAAGACCAGGGGAGATTTTTGCCCTCAGCAGCAGAAGTAGTTTTAGAATTATATAAGAATAGAAATAGCAATGCATGAAACTTTAGAAATACTTCCAGACAAAGGCATGGGGTTTTTTTCATGCACAATCATTATTGCAATTGGATGCAGCCTGAATTTGCTAAGAAAATCATATAAATTCTGAGATGTATGAATGAATGGTGTCCATTGTCAAGATTATGCACACAGGTGTGCACAAGAAGGTGTATGCTGACCAAAGATCTCTGTTTTGGCATGCTAAGATGATATTATGCTTGGGGCTCAACCTTGCTGTTCAAGTAGTCACAGGCACAACAGTTCACAACCACAGAGTATGTGACAAGCTGGCTAATTGCATATCTGGGTCTCATGGATCTCACAGAGTAAGATCCTTTTTTGCAATGCCACTTTCAATAACTTTCTGCCAAGTATTTAGTAATATTCTGCAAAGAAAACCAAGAAAGATTGTTGGTGCAAGAATGACACTGTACAGGGCAGTATAGAACATTTCAGTTCATAAAATCTTATGTATTAAACAACAGAAAATATCTTTTCTTTCCCCACAGAAAAGCAAAGAAGGAATGACATGTGAGGATTTTTACTTCAGAATGTTGGTGGCACATTTCCTATTCATAGTACTCTGTGTCTAGCATTAGTATCCGTGAGGCAGACACTTGAAAATTGAACAGAATTTTTGTGTGCTGTAAATTTCCTTATTTTTGTGACCTTGCAATATGATGATGTGGTAGCAGAATTCTTCGATAATAAACACGTGTCGTTGTGCAGTGGAAATGATACCTCAGCACTGCAGCAGAATTTCAAATGGGAGCATCTTGTGGTTTCCATGGTGACCAGGGAGTGCCAGGCTGTTTGCACTGTGGAAGGCAGCGGGTAGCATGCACTTCAACACATGCCAGTATTTATTAAGACTGTTACGACTGCAATTTCTGCCTACTGCATTGCAATTTATGCCTAATTTAAAGTTTCAGTCTTTTGCAGTGTCAGCTGCTTTCAACTCCCATTCCCTCTAGTGGAAATGAAGATAATTGGCAATGGTTAACAATGTGTCCTAACACCAGCAGCTCTGAGTGCATCCATTATTCTGAGAGGCTGCATGATGCATACAGGGAAGGCTAAAAAGCTATCTGTTCTGCTGAGGCTACAGTGGCTTTCCTTTTTGTTTGTGTTTTGGCTTTCATTCTTTGTTTGCTTATTTGAGATTGTGTTTTCAATAGTTTGTTTTGTGTTTTGTTTTTTTATTAGGTAATAAAAGTGTTATGTAAGTAGCTTTTGACACTTCAGAAAAAAACACAGTTAAAAACCTATGCAGTTTACCCAACATACCCGGAGGTTGTTCTCTGTAGGAATTCCAATTTAATGAGCTGCATAAGACCTGCTCACATGATGATAAGTTCAACAGATTTGTGTTTAGCTATTAGGAGATCATGAAGTTTCCTTCTGTGGAGGGCAAGCTTGCCCTTGGTGATGAGGAATTTTCACATTATAATCAAATGAGTTTTCAAAATCCCAGTCTGCCACACACTTAGCAATAAAGAATTTGTACTGGCTTAGGAAAGGGATACATAATGAGATATCAGATACATCACAGTCTGTTCATATATACTTGCAATTTGAGCCCACTGGCTTAACAGAGGCAGCTATCATGTTTGCTTAGATTTATCTGATGTGAAAGATTACTGGAGCTATGCCATTGTGCTTGAAAGAGAAACTGTATTTTCTGTGTCTTGATGTCTCAGTAGTAGCTTTGTATACATGTTTTTTAGAGGAGAGTTGGCTGGTGTCCTTCCTGCTAGCTTGGAATGTGAGCAGAGAAAAATATACTTATCTTCCTAAGAGTCTGAGAAGACAGCTCTGAAGTTCTCCTGAAGGGTCTAAAAGAGATGCTGGTTTTTCTTTGTTGTTTTCTTACTCAGTGGTCACTCAGATTTCACTCACTGAACTGAGACAAGTCTAGAGCTTCTTTGGCTATTTAAACCATTCCTCCATCTCTAGAAAATCATCTCTCAGCTGTTTATATAACTATTTTTAAAAATTTACATACATAAATATCTTAGCAAAGTGATTTTTTCTGCTGTTTAATTATCTTTATCAAAATGTTTCACTTTAATTTTGCTAAGTGAATTGAAATCTTATATATTAAGTCAGATATTATGAGATATCTGTATTTTGAGGTTTAAAGTGATAATAAACAAGATTTAAAAGACTGATCTTTGCTTTGACATCAATGGGCTTTGAATCTGGCCCCTAGTGTCAGTTATTTTATATTGATTCTAGAGCAACCTTACATTTATTAAAGATTATACTATTTTCTTGAGTGACTCTTAAAATATCTGTCCATCTTTTAGAATTCCTGAAATGTAAATAAAAATGTAAATTATGTTGTAGTGAAGTGCTGAGTGTGAAAAGTCAGCAAGTAAGTGAGATAGTGGCAGAAGTCCTAAGCTTATTTTGAGAAGGTTGATTTATTCGTAGGAAATGTACTGAAAAAAAGTTGCAATTAGAATGAATTTCTTATGGGCCAAACAAGGATTTCCATAATAGTAATTTCTCTGTTTCCATGTGTTTTGAACCAGTCCTGCTTCTATGTGTGTATATTATTTTTTCCATATCTTCATTTTATTTCAGTATCTGTGCACAGCAAGCCATTAGGATCAATTCCTTGGTTATATATTTTGGTCACTGTTTTTCTGACTGAGTAGCCGGTATTTTTAGTGCTCATCTAATATCATGTATTAAATTAAAAGCATTTGTATTAATTGTTTTAGAGTAGGATGAAAAACTCCATAGGCTTAGATCAGATCAGTTTATTCCAAAGGTTTTGATTCTGCATTTACATAGTGATGTGAAAACTTTTTACTTCACCTGATTTTCCAAATTCCTAGAAACTGAATGTGCACATTTTTAAATATAGGTGAAATTTCTCCCACAGCACATTATGTCGTATCTGTACATCCTCCTTTTCAGTAATGCATTTAACTGTCAGTTCTTATGCGGAATTGTAAAAAGTATCAACATTTTATAAATCATTATAACAGTTTCACCTATTGTAATATTGATTTATTCTACTCTCTTTCTCTAGGGAAAAAAAATTTACTTTCCATACATGTCCATCAAGTAAAAAATAACCTCTCTGTTATCTTAAGATATCCTCTAGAAAAAAAAAAAAGTGTCTTTATGATAAAATTCAGTATGAGATGCTCATTAGTTGTCATCTTAGCAGACATTTTCAGGTAAGAAAACAAGCATGAAATTAATATGGGAATTGGATTTCATTGCCTTGATTTTGCTGACTCTGAAGTTCAACATCAGAGTAGGAGAACTTTGGTCATATGGAGTTGATAAGATTATTTTATTTTGATTGCCATTCTCACTCCAAGTAAGAAGCAGAAATTATCTGATGGAGTCAAAATGCAGAAGAATAATTTTGGCTTGCTCTTAGAAATGTAATGTGCAGGGTGATAGGGGTTTTTGTGATTTTTTTTTTGGTTATTTTTGTTTACTTGATTTTGTTTGGTTTTGCAGGTTTTGTTTGTTTGCTTCTGTTTTTGACTTGTTGAAGCCCATCAATGAAAAAAGAAGGTGGTGTTGGCTGTGAGAAGCCATACCTGAATTCTATTAGGACTGTATGTCCTACAAAGCTGACAATAAACCCAAACCCTCTAGTTGTCAGAAAGGTGCTGACTATGGCTTCACTATTGCTTTATCGAAGTACTTGTTATATTTTGTACCAACTGTCTTCTTGGAAGTAGCAGCGGCCGCTGCTTTTCAGTTGGACAAGCCAGAACATAATTTTCTGTCTACTTTCTTTTATTCCATGCAACTTCATTTATACATGCCTGGTGTTTGTATAAATCCCAGTAATCATAATCAGCAGCTTTCCTTGAAAACTTTTGAGTGACAGTTTTAGTGGTTCACACAATTGTCAAAGGAAAGTACAGAAGAATCAAGAGTTGTGGTTTTATTATAAATTTTGTTGTATTTAAAAAACATTCCTTTTGTTTCTATTAAGAAATAATCCCAATGGAATTGAATAAAATTTTTTCCAAAGTGGGTTTTAATTATATTTTTTTAAATATTTCTTCTTCTATTGGAATTTGCAGTCCTGACTCTAGGTTTCATAATACAGGGTAAAATAGATCATTGTGAAATACATCTGGTTGCTGATTTCTCATGTCTCCTGTTATCTTCTTTTTCTTTTTGTAGTTAACTTCTCCCAAGGCGCATAAGATGTTTCTGCTTGTGCATTTAGAAGAATCATTAAGAAAAACTGATATTTTTGAAACTATATAGAGTACTAACCTTCTGAATTCTATCATCATTTGCATCCAGCTTTTATAACACTAAAAAATCTTGCTTTATCTATACATATATTTAGTGGATGACCTACTCATATACTGAGAATGTGAGCTTGCCATTCTTCTTTTCCTGCATTCTATTAGTGTGTGTCTAGTGTAATTAATATAACAATTTTAGAACTTCTTTTTGAAATTATAGTGGCTCTATTGACTGTATGATTTTTCTAGATACCAAGCTGTCATTTTGTGAATAAGCTATGATTTGATAAGAAGTAACTTAATATGAGTCCTGCCCCTCTGCATGTGGACAGCTGAGAGACCAATTAGCATTTTCCAGGGACAATATTGTGACTAGTAACGTGGGTACGTGATTTGGGGGCTTGTTTTCTTATAAGATTCTTTACTTGGAGATACTTCAATTTACTTTCCTTTTTCTAAACAAATTGGAAGTAAGTCCAGGAACTCAAGCAGGATAAATGTAGGGAGCCTGTGTTGATCCATGTGTGCCTCTGGTCTGTGCATTTGGAGACTACTAACTTGTGGTAATCTCTCTAAAACAGTATTTAGTAGGGCATCTGGTTATAGAGAGGTTTTAGTTGAAAAATTAGCAGCTCTAGATGTTTGGAAGGTAATCTATTACAGCCAAGTATACCTTTTGGCAAGGGTAATAGGAAAATGAAGAAATGAAAATGTAATATATTAATATGATGCTTATATGATATGGAATAATAACAAACTTTTATTTTTGTCAAAGCTAATTGAAATTTCCTCACATTCTGAATTTGGTAAATTAATCTTTTCAAACTTCTGCTTTCCAATAGAAAGATACTTTCAAGTGTAGTTTTATCATGGGTATCCACACTGTCAGTTGAATTTCAGTTTCTCTTGAATTAAGTAATACTGGCATTTTTAAAATCTGTGGTGGGAGAAGGAGAACAGAAATTACTAGCAACGTGATGGCAAGTATAAGCAAAGGCTAAACTCAGCTTTTCTGTTTGTTTACTGGAAGCACCACAGATGTTCCTTTCTGGGAAGTGTTCGCTACAAAATCTGCTGATAGGAAGTTCACTTCAGAGCATTTGCACCACGAGATTTGAGACACTTCCTAGAAATGTTTGAATTTAGGGAGTGGCAAGTACTGACAAGATCCTTTGTCCTTGTTTGTTTGGCTGGTTTGTTGGTTGTGTTTTTTTTTGTTTTGGGGGGAAATGTTGTGGGGTTTTGGGTTTTTTAAGATCTAGAGGCATTAACATTTCTTTCTTTACAAAACTTTTAAGAAAATGTAAATGCGCTACTTCACTAGGCAAAATTGTATGTAATTTCGAGACTACTGATACACATTTTATATGGTATCAGGCTGCCAAAATTTTCTCATTTTGATAGACTGCATATTCTTATTGATCCTGGGACAAAGCAACTACAGGTGTTGAATAACAATGGGAATCATATAGTGAGTGGTGTAAAAGTCATAGAATAATATTTCAGTTTACTTTCCAGTAATTACCTGTAGACTTTCAAATTATCGCTTTGTTTTTAGATGTTCATTAGACACTGGAAGTGAAAATGGCAAGGAAACCAATAGTGCATCATCTGGAACATTTTAAATGTTTATGGATTTCTTAGCATGGTTAGAAAATATAGGTGGTATTACTCTTTCAGATCAGTAAAGACACATATTAATTACTACAATAATTTTCGTCTTGAGGACAATGATTTAACACTGTTGGAAATGATGCTGAGACTACTGATTTCTTATGACTCCGTTAGTGTAAGAGGAAAACTGCAGGTTAAAAAGAATAAAAACCAAGTCTTTTATTAAGCTACTTTTGACACAGTTAATTGCAAATTTAATAGAGTTTTCGAATTATATTTCATAATGTTGCTTTGAGTTTTCAACTCTCCCTGAACTTCAGTTTTTGTCATGTCACTAGTAGTGAAAAATATCAAATAAGAGCAGTACACAAAACATCTTTGATAGAAGTCTTTTCTCTCTAAAACTGAAATTTCATAAATAAATGTTGGTTCTCTCTGCCTGAGTAAATATACCATGTCCTTGGCTTGACATATCAATCTGCAGAAATGCATTAAAATGCAGATTCATGTATTTCAGCCCTTGAACTGTTTCATTCCATCCCTAAAATAAATAATAATAATAATCATCATCATCAAATCTTAATAGTCTGCCAGATATGAAAACTCTTACTCCATCATCTAAGAATAATCTGATTGATCTTGCTTGATTTTCAAGTTTAACAGTGCTTAAAATGTAATTTTTAATGTATATTTTAGAGATTAAACCATGATTTTTTAAAGAAAATGTAATGGGAAAAATACTTTAATTGTGGGCTTAACTTCAATTTTTAATAGGACAGGTATTTCATCTTTTATTTTTAATTTCATCTTTTTGTGCATGCGCTTTTAAAATACAAGTACACTACTGCAAATGTACTGACATAAAAATAAGGTGAGGCTGTTAGATGAGGATATACTGCTAGGATCTTTCTGTTTCATTTACCAAGGGTATTAAAAGTACAAGGCTATAGATAATGTAGGTTCCAGAAATGTCCATCAGAATAAAACAAATGACATTTGTGTTCTCACAAGCTTAATATTAGACATCCTTTCATGAGATTGCAAACAGAAAGAGAATAGGCTAAGGGGGAAGAAGTCATAACTTTCAAAATAGTACACTGATTTCACTAAGTTTGGAAAAGATTAAGGGAAAAGGTGATCCAGGAAAGAGAACAAGCTGGTGGTGGTAGTTTATATGATTGACAGTAGTATGCAGTTTGCTCCAAAAAAAAAAAAATTTCAGTTAATTATATTTATATTTAAGTTGTTACTTAAATTTAATTGCAGTAATTCTGCAAAAGAGCTGTATGTCAAAGCAGACAGTTCATTAAAGGAGCAGACAAAAATACTGAAGACAACATTTTGGAAAACAGCTGTGGAAGTAAATGTCATGGAGCTGATGACAGGATTTCACCTTGAATATCATATTAATGTCAAAACCCATTTTGAGACATAAAATGAGTCCACTTTGTAACAGAGATAAGTTATAAGACATGAAAAAGATGATTATGTGAAAGAATAACAGGCACACAGGCACTCACTGCAATGTTTAGCTTGGAAAAGAAAGAAATAGACCAAAGTACATTTCCAGCTTGGCACAATTCTTCATGGAGTTCTGTGATATTGATATTGTTGAGCCAAAACTTCAGGTAAGGAGCAAGTGAAGACACTTCACACCTGCATGTGCACTATCTATATTTGCCACATTGGTTTGATTTCAACAGATCTTGGAAATTAAACAATTTTGGATCTGTCTAGCAGAGTACTGGGAGACCATCTGTAAATCCCAGGTAACTGACAAACAAGCCAAGTACCACAACGTGGGAGGGAATACCAAAAGCAAGGGAAGTAAAAGGCTCCATTGGGCTTTGTTGTCACTCCTGAGCTAAAAGAAAGGTAGGATGGAGTGTGCTGGTCCATATGGATAGAGAGTGTGCCCTGCCGTGGTACCCAGTACCACCGTGGTCCCCACCCAGGAGTGGGAACTTCCCATATGGGTACTCTTAGGAGCAATTGTGCTTCTCTGCAACCATCCAGCTTTACCAAGAAAGGAGAAAAAGCAGGTAAAAAAAGAAGGCATGCTAGTTCTGTTTTGTTTGAATTTTCCATGCATGTATGATTAATGATAAAGATTACTTGAACTTTTTTTTATGGAGTTTTAATCTGTTAAAAAAAAAAAAAAGCATGGAACACTGAGGGTTATCATTTTAGATCCTGTGTTGTGTATCTTTTAAATACAACTCCCAGAAGAGCCCCGTGTTTTGTTATAGACTGTGGTTATGTAATAGAAAACTGAATCCAAAATAACATTTAAACTAATATAAACCATCAGAAAAAATTAATAATCAATAAGTATTTAGATGTGATTCACTCAGAAGGAAATCAGCCATCTCTTTTTTACTTGATCTGTTTATGTATTACAAATATAAACCATTGCAAGTGAAAGACCTGCATACTGCTAAAATAAGAGTTCCAATATCTGGACTAGTCTATTCCATGCCATCTCAGGTTATTCCTATTTCTTCTTAAAATAAAAACAATTTTTTTCTCTTAAGATAAAATTTCAGATAAAGTTTTATGTATTACCTCAAACTTTTAATTGGATTCCAAGTTTTATGACTAAACCTTCAAGTTGTATGAATATTTATTTCTTTTCAGTGGCCAGCATTAATGCTTTGAATATTCTTCACATGAGGATTTTGTTTGCACATAAGTCAGTATACCTGCTATGTTCTTGTAAAACATGACTGATTCTGCTAGAACAGATGTCACCTGCATTGTAAAATAACAGTGTTTTATGGGAAGCTTTTAAGCAAAACCACCGTAATTTAGTTTGCCTAATGTCAGACATGAGCCCACACTACAACAGAAGTGCTCTAAATGTCAAAACAAATCAATTTTGCAAATGTCAGACCCACGTTAATGAAAGCTCAGCTCTTTCACTAAGGATACTCTTCTAATTCATAATAAATACTACAATTTATACCGTGGTCATTTATAATAGAAGGTGTACATACAGTTACGACAACTCTTATGGATTTCCTTTCACTGTTCAGATGTATACTTTAAAGCCCTGTGTATTATAATGACAGAAATTTCTAATCACAGAATAATCTAGGTAGGAAGGAATCTCAAAAGGCTAGCTAGATTGCTCAGCCATTTTTTTTACAGTATACCAGAACTCAGTGTTCTGGTATAGTGTCCTGAGGGATGCAAGGAATATGTGGCTTTGAAAACTGGGCTAAAGAAAGCAGTGAGTACCTCAGCCTTTACCATGTGGTTACCATCCTCCAGTAACAGGGTCACCTTTTTGGGATCTTCCTTCTTCTCATATCAGTATAATATATTAAAAAAATGCGCATTTATATGTTTTATATTGCATCAAAAGCTGGATATTTAGCAGTTGGCAACTTGACTACTTTAAGCAAATGAGTCTTGTCATTGAAGTGAAAGTGTCTTGATGAATTAGGAAAGAGAACCAGTACCATGTGACTCAGTAAACCAAATGCAGCCAAATACCACAGCTGCTGTTTTAAATAACTGTGGCTCATCCTTCAAAAAGATTGTATTTGAAGAACTTTGAGATAGTGAAGAAATTCCTGACCACCAACAAAAATTCTCCAACATAGATACTAAAAAATCATGCTTCTTTGCTGTTTAATCACTCATTTGCAATAAACTTTATGGAACAAATGCCTGTTATATGGTTAGACAAGGAATAGCCATGCCACTTGAAAATGAAAGATGATTATACTCCTTGCAAGCAGAATTCACAATTGTGCTTAGGCACTGTCTATCGACATTCCCTCTTGGCCCATTGTCTGATACTGAATGAAAGATAAGTAGTTAGAGAATGTGTGTTCTGTATTTACATGATATTTATAAAATTTGGAGACCTCAGCAAAATTATAAGGAGTATACTTGCTTCACCCAAGCCCTTAGTAAATTATTATCAACACAATAACAAAAATTTTCTAAAAGGTTAGGTACGATGTTTGGTGACTACACTTCTTTCCCATAAATATATAATGAATACCTCACTAACCTTACAGTTACCACATGAAAAATTACTTATTTTTCAGATCAGTTTGTAGAAGAGGTCAACATGATGGTTTTCTAGAAGTCATTAGCAGCTTTCTGTGTTGCAGTCTCAGATTGTGTCTGTATCTGGACTCAGGCTGGGGAGTACACTCCAGTTGCTGAGTTTGACTTTGTTGCAGCATGTTGGAAAAGAGCTGAAAAGCATTCACCTCCTGCCCCTGCTCCCAACCATTTGTGTTTGGAAACATTTTGAGCATGAAACTGGAGAGCATCATGGAAGGCAAGGCCTCAGTGCAGAGTCTACAGGATGCGTGTGTTCTCAAGGGCATCTAAAGTAGCTTCTTTACTTGGTGTCTTCTCTGCTACATTTGCTTCATGCAGGTTGTCACCCATATTGAAGATCATATAATACAAAGACTCAAGAAATGTAGCAAGTTTTTTAGGGAATAATAATTCATCTTTCATGCTAGTTTGCAAATGAGAGACAACAGCTGGAAGTAGAGCTTCTGCAATTTTGACTAAATCTAGTTTGGCTGTAAGTCTGGATGAAAATGTTGTTCAATTTATGCTTAATTTAATGAAATTATTTCCAAGGAATGATGATGCATCATTCAGCAAAACTTAACAGGATAATGATTGGTGGAAACTTTTAGTTCTGACTGAGCAAGATGTTCTCTCAAGTGAAAAGTTTCAAAAGAACTATTTTGGACCATGTGAGGAGTATTCAGTTGGACTTCCTTAAAGGCAGTTCGCTTGTGCCCTCCACTCCACTTCTGACTTCTCCAGTTTTTAGTGAACACTTTTAAAAATATCTGTGAAACAGGAAAAGAGACATTTCACAATATTTTATATTTTAAGGAGTACTTAGCCTTGAGAGTTGGAGGACTCTTCCGAAAATTAGCAATCATTTCTGGAGGAGACTCATCTTTCATAATGTGTTTATCAGCATGAATAGCTGCCATATCTCAGTAATAGTAAGGGAAAAATCCTGCCTTGCAAAACAGAGGAATTTGCTCAAACATGATCCAACTGGTAAAAAATTCCATGACATTATGTTCTACCTTTATCTTGTTCATATATTTCAAAGTTATTACATCTTTAAAATTCAAAGGATGCAAATTATCAAAATGTTTAGTTCTGGAGCAACCTCAGCTCACCACTAGAAGGCTTTAAATCATTGTTGGCATTACGGTTTCAACATCTCATGCACTCATGCTGCTGTAAGGACTTTAGAGTAATTTTAATTGAAATAATTTGTTCCTAACATTTTATTTTACCTCTGCCATCCAAAATCGTATCCATAACCAAGAAGCACTTGAAATATATATATTCTTCCAAAATAATACATTTATTTCCAAACTTTTAATATGCATTGTATTATTAAGTGGCAATATAAAATATCCCCCCATGACCTAGTGATAATGCTTTTGTTTCCTTATCATTCACAAGGATTTGGAAGGAGTTTAAAAATGTACTGAAATTATTTATAATGATTTCTTCCAAGCAGGAATTTCACCCAAAGTGAAGTCTGGCAGTACAATTTTACAGCTCTGGGATTTACCTCTTGCAAGCTATTGCAAAAGACATATTTCATCCTTCTGGGCACAAAACAAGGGTATCACTCACTTTTAGTGCGCTTATACTACTCCTAGTAAGGCGTGCATGTTGTAGGCAGCACACTGCATGTTCTGCTCAGAATCGTTAGTATGCCTAGCAATGTTTGTCACATTTTTATGCCACTTATTTCACTGGTCCTAGAGTACAAAGAGGATTAATTTGGTCAGGAAACACCAGAACTTTAAAATGGATGTATTATTCCTACCTAATCAGTAGAATGCATGACAGTAATTTTAACATTATTATTGAATTGACTTCCCTTTCTTATTCAGTGACAGAGCCATATGTGGCCACATGGGCAAAATAAATTTTGTACTGAATGCTAGAAGGTTTTCCTTTGTTATTCTAATCCATTTCTGGTTCCACACTGGTGGTATCTAGAGCATCAGGGCTCACTTGGTATTCAGTCTATGCAGTCTGTAAAAATCACACTGCTGTGGGGAACTAACATGATTACAGCAGAGTGGTCTCTGCTCTCTCTTTGACATAATTGTCTCTGTGTAACCAGAAAGGTATCCACACTTGAGACAGAATTGCTAGCTGAATTTTACTGGCTTTGAAATAAATGCTTTTATATTAGGTAAAACACTGGGTTTTTTCAATTTTGATTAAATAATAGCACCCCCTTTGGGTTATTGCTGGGTTTTCTTGGTTTGTTTGTTTTTATGTGTGGAGGAATTGGGTTTTTTTCTAGAAATCTAAAGCAAAGTTTGTACCCTTACTGCTACACAAAAATAATGGAATATCCTTGAGCTTTTATTGGTGACTACTTAGAAAATTGAGTGTGACACCAAGGAGGTAGCTTTTCCTGGGTTAAAAAGAAATTGTGACCTTAAAATGCTGGCTGTAGGATTTCTCCCTTACACTTTAGTAAGTGTTAGGGAAATTTTCCTGTCTGACCATCCAGGAGCACCTCTGGCAGATGCATTCACACCAGCTGAGTTGGGACTGAGGTCCCTACACAGCCCACACTCAGTCACACCAGGCCTCCTCACTGGCTCGGCCCCAGGTATCCAAGAGCAGTGTCTCAGACATCCAGATCCTTCAGATGGTTTAATCTTGGTCCAATAACTAAATACCAAAATACTAAAATAACAGCTTCATCTGGTGCCTCTGAGGAAGGACCCAGAACAAAGGATCCCCTGGGCTTTTCTACCCTCACAGTCCAAGGGTAGAAAATTCTTTGGGCCTTCAGCTGCTGACATGTCTCAGTGTCCAGTGCCCTGGCTGGGCCAAGGGTCCCCAGGCCCAGGGTCAGCCCTTCTCAGCTTCTTGCCTGGGGTTCCCACCCAGAGCTCAACTTGCTGCTCCCTCTGCAGCTGCACCCCAAGCTGTCTGCACTGAAGGCGCAGGACGTCATGCAGGCTCCTCACAGAATTTTGTCTCTGTATAAAACACATATAGACTTCCTTTGACTGACTAATTTCCTGTGGTTTCGATAGCTGCACAGTGAGGTAAATTCAATGGGTTTTGCCAACTTAGTGCAACATTTTCATATTTTTACGAGTGAGAAAATCTGTTTTGTTTTTTATTAAATTCATATTTAAAGGCAGTTTAAATATCTGAACTTTCAGCTTTATAATGCATTTACCTTACATTATGAGTATAATTTTTTTAAAATATACACTTGTACATAATATATATTATACATTATATATGATATATGATATATGATATATTATATGTTATATATTATATATTATATATTATATATTATATATTATATTTCATACTATATATTATATACTATACACTTGTATATTATATATTATATATAATTACAGTGTATATTATACACTGTAATTAATAACAGATAACTTTTTATCTTTTGTTTAATAGCTGATACAAAGAGGAATTAAGAGCAGAAACTACTTGAATGAATCCTGCAGATCTTTTATAGGACTTGAAAGTGTATATGCCTGTGCCATTTTGGGTTTTGTTGCTTTTTTGTTTTGCTTTGTTTTGTTTTTTTTAATTTTCCTTTGAATGTAGTGTATTTATCAGTTTGCTAAATACAGAAGTGCTGACAGATATGTTTAAAAAATTTTGTAGTGCTTTGAAAAACTGCATAGCTGGATATTTGAATTTTAAGTAGTATGGATATGAGTTATAGTACATATTATGCAAAAGAACTTCAAACCACTGGAGAAGATGACTGTAAAACAGAGAGTGAAATATAATATAAAGAATGTAATTTACTTTCTGCAATATCAGTTAAAGATGGGGAGGGCCACAAAACACAGAACATTCAATGAAGACATTGGCACCAGGAGTATAGCAATATGTTTTAGATACAGCAGGCTCCCAATAGCAAGAGAATTTTAATCATAGGTTTTTATTTTCTAAATATTTAGGGTTTATTCCAAACTAGCCTAGATCTCCAAACACCATTCTGACCAGTCTATTTGATCTGCTGGAACATTTCTATCTGCACATTTGCACATACGGTAATTCAATCTCATATATTTTAATCAACAAAATATTAAATAATTAGATAGAAGGAGTTATCTTTCTTAGTTTTAATAGGTGTTTGGAGAAAGAGAGACAAAATGAGAGAAAAATCTCCCTCTCTCCATATTTATCCTGTGTAAGGTATGTCATTTATATGCTTTTGCCAAAGTGTGTGGAACAGTAAGCTGTGTCTTGAAATTAAGGAAGGTTGTCTTACAAATGTGGTAGAAACATCAGAAATGAGTCTTCTTTACAGAGCATGGTCTGCTGCTTACTGTACTCATTTGAGCATAACATACCACCCACCGCTTGACAGAGTGCCTTGCTTGTGCTCTTCCATGTGCCACTTATCTTTTCCTCCTTGCTGAGCTCGGTCGTGTGCTACTGTGATGAAATTTCACCTTGACATTTGCCAAGATGCTCTGTTTCAGGTCACTATGCAGCTGTTCTCTTCCTCGTGCACAGACATCCTCCCTTGCTGCCTGCAGCACCCACATATGGCTGGGCCTGAGCTGCTAATCTCCCCTTGCTGCTACAATATGTCCTAGCTGTGTTTTTAAGGAGGTCTTCTCAGTCTGCTCTGGGGGTGGTGTGCCCAAGACATGGTGTTCAGGCTTGAAGTTGCTTTACAATTTTAGCTTCAGTTATGCTGCTTCTGTCCCTCTCTGTGAACTGTAATGGATTTCTTTGGTACAGCCAGGGAATTGTTTTGTTTTCTGTCTGCACTACAACATCCATCAAAATAACACAGTGCAACAGGCAGTCCTAAGCCTGCATACAGGTAACTGGCAAGATCAGTCCAACCTCATGTAAGTCTGTTTCACTTAAAAAAATACAGGAAATAGAAGATGACACTTTTTTTTTCTCCTGGGAAAGAGGAAAAGCAGAATTAAGTTGCTGTACTACCCCACGAATTATTATAGTGGCAACAGGTCCTATTCTTTACTTGAATGTTCATTGACCGCTTTTGGTTACAAAGAGGTTCCAAGGGACTGACACGGACAAAAAGCAATGTGCAAATGGAACGCCTTTGAAATTGAATGTCAATGAAGAATGTTTTCTTGCAAAATTTGGGACTTCCTCCAACTTATAAATATAGCGGCTTTAGGACATTATAATTTCTATTTATTTTGCTAATTAAATGTTAATATTTTCAGAACGTGGTCATTTGATATGATGAAAGGTATCATATGTGATGGCTGGCTGTGAGAAAATGATTTTTGCTTTCCATTCTGAGCTTTACTGTAACCTGCAGTTTTGACTGAAACTTTTCTATATTGCCTGATTAACTTTTCTCTTTAATGCTTCAAATTGCTAAGCAACATTATTTTTTCTTCTATTGTGCACTTTCATTTCATTTTTCTGTCCATACAGCATCTGTGATTATTTACAGGATAGCATTATATGGGTAAGTTTGTGCCAATAAATAGAGCAGATACCACTGGCTTGTGGTGTGTCCTGATGTGGCTGCTCCTTCAGGTGAATTGGCACTATGAGTAGTAAGTGCTTGTCTGGAAAAGGCCAGCTAGGGAGATATAATATGTAGGACATAATGTGGATTGTGTCTCAGGCCTCTCGAGAGAGAGTTTAACATAGTGAGAGAAATTCCACAAAACTACAAATTGCATTGCTATAATTGTGTGCTATAAATCCATGCAGAACAAAGTAACTCGTGAGGTGATTTGGATTTCCTGCAGGTCTGCTAGACTCAGTGCCACAACAGCTAAAAACACTTAACATCTATCACCTAATAAATTTCAGCTGAATAATTCACAGTTTCTTTTTATTTCCGTACTGAATTATATTTCAGTAGATGTGTACTTCATAAAACACAGCAAAATGCTTCAAAGTCTTATTCCCAAAATATAGAAGCCATACCAAAGAATTCTCACTTGCTAGAAGAGGATGCCTTATTAGGTACCTCAAGGTCTTGCAAAACATGATCATCAAAACCTCTTCAAACGCTGCTTAAATCAGCACCTTTTAAAACTGCAATTTGGTATAATACAGCTTCAGGACATGTAGCTGCAGAACTGTAATAAATTGTACTATTTCAAATGTCTTTGTTTTCCTGAATAATTCTGTGTGGGGCCATATTTTACCCCAGAGGGTCTCAACTTGGTGTACTTAGAGAAAATACACTGATTTGTTTCTTTGCAACAAACTTTACTTTGTGCTTAAGCTTTCTACATTTCATTATAGATTGGCAGTTTGAACAGGAAAAGGAAATTTGCTCGAGATCTAGATCTCATTTCATCATTGTAACCAAAAGAGACAGGGCATGCACTCAAGCAAATATTACATATTCTAATCCTGATTTTCATGAATAAACCAAGTGATGTACTGTGAAATGTGTTGTTGGGTTTTTTAAAACCTAGATCATATCAGATAATGAATTTTATACTTCATGACAGCAAGCCCTATTTTCTTTTTCCAGGTGATAAAAGGAAAATTAAAGTTTGGGGTTTTTTTAATGTTTAGACATTCCAGACAATGCATTTTTTATTGTGCCAGCTACATGAGTGAATTTTTTGTGTCACCTTGTTTATATCTCAATACAAATACAGAGAAGAAACAACTGTATTTGTAATGGTGAGAAGTCATTTTATTTTTCTCTACCCTTTCTGTACCTCAAGGCAAAGAGGCATAATGCTACAACAGAAAAAGGCTTTTCTAGATGTACACAGATGGGTTACATGCTTGAACTGGTCTCAGAATGTTGGAGGCTGAGTAATAATGAAGTTGATGGAAATGGATCTTATGTTGTCTTTTATTAATTTGTGGTGGATAAGCTACTCAATAACTTACACTGAGTGATTTAACCACTTACAAACAAATTCCATCTTACCTCCCAAGCTAAAAGAAACAAACCCTCGAGATAAATGTGCAAAGGAAGAAGTATTTTGGGGGATGCGTATTTTTATTTTCCTTTGTGGGTTGGTTTGTTGAGGGTTTTTGGTTGGGATTTTTTTTGTTGTTTTGTTTTTGTGCTGGTTTTTGTGGGTTTTGGTTTTTTTTCTTGTGTGGTTTTTTGTTGTTGCTGTTTTTTTTGTTTGCTTTTTGTTTGGCCTTTTCTCAGTATGATTTTTAACTGGAAATTAATTCTGTGATCTCTTCTTCTGGTATAAATTGGCTTCCCTTCATCTCTATCCTGGACTGTATCAACTCCAAAATTGCCCATGGTCTTTTGATATTCTCACAGGGGAAAAGATACAAGCTGAGCCTTCTGGGGAGCTAAGCCAGGTATTTTATGACAGGCTGACTGTTTGCAACAGGTTAACTCAATAGCCAGATACTAAGAGTATTAAACAGTTGTGATTTTCCTACCTTTCCTCAGTAAGGACAGTGATTTGTATCTCTCTTCAATATGTATCTACTAAGCAGTTTTTCAAACAAATTCTGGGATTTGAATTATCTACCCACCCTTAAAGTTGACTGATAATAACCTGAAGGATCAAAAACTATTGATTAACTTAAAAAATCTGTATATTTAATTTATTTGAGAAGCTAGACTAAAAGCAAGATAATATTCTGTCTTCTCACACAGCTGCACAATAGAAATAACAGATTTTTTTTTCATCTTTCATTACACCTGTCCTGGCACTGACAATGATTTATCATATCAGTAAAGCAAGGTTTGACAAAGCAGTAGACTGCATCTTTCATTTGCATGTCTGGTGTAAAGCAGAAGTATTCTGTTATACTCTCATAAGTGAAACTTAATTGATTCCCACAGATTTGCACTATATTGATGTGTATATCACTACCTGTTTTTTTTTTTTTTGTCAGAAAAACTTTATAATACATAATCTTGTAGTCATATTTATAATGCAAGTCTGACTACATGAAGATGGATAACTTAGTCAGTTGAAGATAACATAAGGATATGGGATTTACCAGTACATATTTGATGGCTCATCGGTATAAGAGGCAAAGACGAGAGACAGAATAAGTAATAAATAAGATACCCAGACAGGTAAGCCAAAAGGGTGAGGAGATAACAGAGAAAGTAAGAAAGATCATTCTCTTTTAGAAGAGAACCCAGTAGTGGTTACTTGAGTGATAATCCAAATTATCTATTTTAAGCAGTTTTTAAAAATTAGGAGGAGAATCTAAATTAATAATGAAATAGACTTGAGACAGTGGGTGCTGATTTCCTACCAGAATTTCAAAAGATACTTATGCTTGTTGACAGATAAAAGTATTTGTTCTTACAGTTCACTGTTGCCATATAGTGGTGATCCAGCAAAAAATGATAACTCTCATTCTGACCTCACATTCCTGAGAATTGTGCTTGTTCAGAGGTTATCTGCTTTCTTTTTTTTTCCTCATTCCTTACCTTCTCTGGAGACCCAACTAAGTCTATGCTGAGAGCTGAGGGTCACAGCTTGTTAATTATTACAATTAACCAACTTCTGCTGACTCAGTTCAAGAAGTCTATTACAAAAGAGATGAATACAGCAGAATTCCAAAGTTAAACTTTCATTGTATTAACATTATACTGTCACTGTCCAGGTATCTTATAAGTGATACTGATTTGTGAGCAACATGCAATGGGGATTCTCAAAGTTACAAATATTTTTGAATTAAACAGAAAAGTCAAAATTTTTTAAATACTTATGCAAATATTTATGGTAATTCAGCACATATGACTTTTTTTTTAAATGGTAAAGACTGTGATAAAACTGCTGTCTGCAAAATATCAATTATAAAATTAAACAGTTATCTTAAAAGAGAAAGATTTTTTTGCTTGTTTTGGGTTTTGATGGGTTTCTTTGGGTTTTTTTGTTTGTTTGTTTGGCTTTTTAGTTTTTTGCTTGTTGGAAGAAGTGGAAAATATAATAGAGGGCTTTTTTCCCCAAAAATCAAATTTTAAAGTCAGTAACATCTCTATATAGGAGAAACTCCATTTCTTATAATTCAAAGATAAGTCTGCAAAAGATAAAGTAGAAATAGTGGAACTTCTATTTCTCAAAATTATTGGACATTTCATGTGAGTACTTAGGAAGAACAGAAAGAATGTTATGATATTTTACAGAGAGTTGAAATGCAGCCCATTTTTAATCTGTGCTCCTTTAAGCATCATTGATCCATCAGGTTAGCAAATACTTTCTAGAAATGTTTCGCTAGTTACAAGGATGAAAATTACGAAAAGCAGCACATCCCTCCTCAATGTCACAAGACAAAACCATGTACAGTGTTATTGATACTGAACCTGGATGAAATGTTTGGCTTAAAAAGGGTAAGTCTACAAGATTTTCCATGATAACAGAAAAGAACCCTTCATTAGGAAAGAAATATGTAGCATACAGTGCTGTAGTAAATACCAGTTTGATATCATTACTGTGCAATGGAGAAGAATGCAAGGAATGGGCATTCATTCAATCTTCATTCTGATAGAACATTTAAAATCTAAGTCTAAGAGCACTTGCGAATTTGAGCAGAAATAAAGAAGATTTCTGTTGGAAATTCAGATTAGTTTATTCTCCCTCAGGTGATATTACAGAATAGTACACTGGTCCAGTGGTATGGACAGGAGAGTAAAAAAAAATTAAAACTAAAGACAAGGCATGATTCTTTTTTGCTTTCTATTCAAGTGTATACCAGGTATGAATTTAGTACTTGACATAAAATCCAAGCAGAGCCTGAAAAGTGAATTGAATTTCTTCTGTCACAGTAGCAGACTGGTAGATGATTCTACCCTGAACTGCCTGAAGGGAGAAATCTCTTCTCCTCTATGTTCTTTTCTATCTGATTTCCTTTCACTATGAAAAAGTTAACATTGATTTTCTTGTTGAAGATAAATTGTGGCCATTCCCATCAAAAAGTAACTATCATACCCAGTGTTAATATTGAGATGGGCAAAAAATCCAAACTTCCAAAAAGTCTGGAAGCTGTAATAATGTTTTTGGGGCATTGTTTGTTCCTTGAGATAAAATGAGCAATTTTTTTCTGTTGCGGGATAATTTAGTTTAGTTTTGATTTTTGTATTTTCTAAGTGAATAACCATAATGTACAGCTATATCCAGAATGCAAACTGCGTCAAAGTATTTTCCCATGTGTATGCAAAAACTCACATCTGGAAAAAGTTCTGATGAGACTGGGTAAGGTTGGAAGGGACCCCACTGGGTCATCTGATGCAACCTCCCAGTTCAAGCAGGTTCATCCCAGAGCACATGGCACAGGACTGTGTCTAGATGGCTCTTGAATATCTCAAGTGTGCGAGACTCCACAACCTCTCAGGCCAATCTGCTCCAGCACACAGGTACCTGCACAGTAACAAAGGTCTTTTTCTTATTCCAGTGGAATCCCCTCCTCATCTGTTTCTGCCTGTTGATTCTCATGCTATTGCTTGTCTGCACCAAGAAGAGGCTGGCTTCGTCCTCTTGACATCCCCTTCTGATTCTTATAGTAATTTTTAAGCTTGTCTCTCTGTTGTCTCTCCTCAGGGCTGAACAGGCCCAGCTCCCTCAGTCTTTCCTTGTATGAGAGATGTTACAAACCCTTAAACATCTTTGTCACCCTACACTGGACCTGTTACAGGAGCTCCACATCTCTCTTGTATTGAGCTCATTGGGACACATCCTTCTTGAGTCTGGACGAAGTGATCCTTGAATATCGACAAACTTTCTTGGATCCCTCTTCCCTGCAGGGCCTGTTCCCATGGGATTCTTCCAAGGAAAGACTTGAAGGGCTTAAATTTAGCTCTGCTGAAACCCAGATCTGTTATGGGTGTACAAGATATTATATTGCTGCTCCTAAGAACCTCACAGATTTTTTTCCTCCATGGAAAAGTCTGCCTCATAAAATTAAGTAGTACTAGTAGCTGCAGTTAAGTGAATCTAGTATTTCTTCTAATAAGACAGAAATATGCCTATGAGAAATTTCTGTGCAGTATAAAATGAAGGCACAGTGAAATGTATTATAGTCTTTGTTATGCTTTCATATCTTCACCCTGAAAGACATCACACACTTTGAGGACAGATAAAATGCAACAAAAAATTATTGATTCGGAGTAGAATAAAGAGGAAAATGCATACAACAAGAATGAAAGGTCACATTAATCTAGAAAATCTCCTAAATTCTTAGACAGGTGTTAATTTCTGTCATTTTTTCCTATTTTCAGGAAAATGTTAGCAATGTATTGTCTCTTTCCACTCTTTCAAATTACAAGAGAAACTGAGGAATAGGCTTGCATCTTTGAAACATGTAAGATGGTAATTTTTCAAAAAAACTATGATAATTGCACTATTTTAAGAACTGCACAATTGTAGTTTCCTTGCCACAGATCTGACTCAAGAAATCCTTGCAAACCAACCGACACACCAACCAAAAAATCCCTAAAACATATCTAATGTAGCCAGAGTAGAAAGAATCATGTGTGATAAGAACACTAAATAGTTGTGTGCATGGGATTCAAAAAGTAGAATATCTTGATTTGAAATTTACCTGTAAAATGCCAGTGTTAGATTTGAAATAAATAGAATGGAAGCCAGTCAAGGGATCAATTGAGAAGAGTGAAACATGAACACTTTTGCTCCCACTGCACTTTAATGAGGTAGCTGCTCATACACAATGTCAAAGTATCTTGATTTAAAACCAATCAGGGAGTCTTCAGGTGAAACAGGAAAAATATTTTAAAGGAATTACGTGATTATTTAGTTGAATTGAAAAAATATCTTCCTAGTATTATACTATATTTTACTTCACCACTTAATTTGCTTTGCAGTGTATCTTTGTACATGAATTGTTAGTCTGAAACTAAGAAATTACATGTTAAGTAGTTGTACTTTGTGGCTTTTTCTAAGCTGACAGTAAAAGTATTGATTATTTTTCTGTGAATCAGGCTTTTTATGTGTTAACAGTGCAACCAAAATTGAGAAATTATCTTTCTATAAAAAGAGGAAAAATATACCACTTTTCACTAAGATTTATTTAGTTATTTATTTTAACCAAACAGGAGTGTATAGTTCAGAAATTAGAAAACTGCTGTGAATCCAAGCCAAAGGCTGGGAATCCGCATGAGTATTTCTATTAACCTCAGCTGGATTTCACTGAAACTTAAATGGACTAATAGATATTTTGAAATTTAGTCTTCTTGCAAGAATATTCCTAACCTAGTGGTTTATTAAATATCTAATAAAAGTTGTAATTCAGTATTTCGTGAAATCCATACTCTGATCCTGTTTTTAAAGAACAAAGAGTGTTTGCCAATTCTGTCTCTCTCAATCCAAATAAAACCTTTATTTTAATTCCTACTATGTGATGCAGCTCCTTCTCAGAGACCCCAGAAAAAAAATACATAATTTCCATGCTCTTGTATGAGTTACGACTGAGGATTATAAAGCAGAGACACTTAAGTAGGGTAACAGGGACCCTAAAAAAACTTGAGAATGTTATTTAACATACTGAGAATTTGTAGTAGGATGATAGGGGCAAAATAGGTCTGTGGAAAATATCTCCCTAACTTTTTCACTGTTTCCCAGTACCTGGAGAAGACTTCAAAGTAGGCATAGCTTCATTGCTCTTAAAAAAAATTACAAGATGAATTTGTTAAATATTTGTTCAAAATTTTTGGCCAGTGTTGAAATTTACTGACATGCAACGATGACACACTATCTATCTTCTGAATAATGAAGCCAAGACTGATGTTTTAACAGTGATTCTCAAGTAATCTCTTGTATCCCAGGGTCCTACTGGAGGTGCCCTCAAGTAGAGTGAATTTGTGTATTAGAATCTATCAGTTCATGATCAGAAAGCTTTATCATGTCTTTCTCAAAAGTGCTTGAAATGTTGCTTTCTTTTTTGCTCTGTTGGGCTTCTGATTTATGGGACTTGTTTTTGTACAGTACAAATAAATTGCTGCTGAAGACTCTGTTTTTGATCTGGCTTTTCTTTCACTGAAGTCAAGAAGAAATTGTCACTGGCTTTAAACAATAAATGTGTATCTGTTCCATGATTGCCTTTCCTGTGTATATACTTCCTAGTTGAATGTAAGACTGCTTCATATTAAGTGTTTCTAGCTCTGTCTTTCTACCAGAGCCTCTGGATTATTTTAAATTTGCTTTCTTAAAGTCATGTTGAATTGCTGTCAAAAATAATTTTTCAGAATGATACCCTTGTCACTATTGGTAGTTCTAGTGAAAATACTTTTATATTAATTGAAGAGAGTGCAATTACCTGCAAGTCATTTTGCATAAAAGATAAATGGAAAGCGTCTCTGACATGCTTGATGGAGGTTAGAAGCCCTTTCAGATCTAATGAAATGTTTTGGATATTTTCATTCTTGATGGAATGTTCTTTACTTCTAATTAGAAGGAAACAGATGTTTAAATGAAGGTAACAAAATTAAATTGGCTGTGGGTGAAACATACATGCCATTGTTCCATGCTTGGAGGCTTGCTCTGTGTATGCTTGGTGGAAGTACAGAGATGTGTCTAACCTGTATGCCAGCTGGAATGAAAAGTCTCAGGATTTGGTGTTCTCAGGGGTCTGTGACTGTGTTAAGGCCTTTTCAAGTACATGAGAAGCATGGGATCAGATTGATAGAGACTACAGTTCATTGATACTTTAGACTAGCCTTTGCATGTTTATTCACTTAGAAGTGTGTCTCTAGCAATATACAGAGGATGGGCGACCTACTGATCAGCCTGGCATGTGGCATTTAGAGGTTAGCTCTCCTGTCTGCCTGCACAGAGTCTGTAGGAAATTGCATAAACCACAATTTTCAAATTGTGAAACACAGTTACTAGTACTACCACATTTATATCACTTTTGCACATGCTTATTCATTGCTAAGAGATGTTCAAGTCCCAAAGAAGAACAGGTCATGTAAATAGCTAAAATACATAAAACCAGATAATCCTGATTAAAGGGCAGAAATAAACTTGACAACAGAGATTTGATCCCATTCAGTCTCTAGTTTATCCCTTAATACAGGGAATGAGTATCTTCCTTTGGCTTATTTTTTGGAACATATTGCTCCTATTAATTTTATTTAGCCTGTGGCTAACTGGAAAATTTAGCAAAGCTACTAATTTTGTCTTCTCCCTGCTTCCCTTTTGCCCTGTCCTCCACCTCTCACTTTGTGCCATGAGTGAGATGATTCAACAAGGGAAAGCCAGTTCAATAAGGGATCCTGAATCCAGAATGAGGTAACCAATGGGACACATGTCTAGACTAGGGAATGAGAGGTTGGACAGCAGTACTGCTGAAAGGGACGTGGGGGTCCTGGTCAATCACAAGTTAAATATGTGTCAGAAGTTCCCTGGCAGCCAGGAGGGCCAACTCTGTCCTGGGGCTTATCAGGTACAGTGTCACCAGCTGGGCAAGGGAGAGGATTGTCCTGCTCTGCTCTGCACTCTCACCTCGAGTGCTTAAACTATTAGAGACTGCACCAAAGAAGACAATGAGGGTGGTGAGGGGCATTGAGGGGAGGCCATAAGGGGAGCAGCTGAGGTCACTTGGTCTGTTCAGCCTGGAGAAGAGGAGAACTAGGGGTGACCTCAATGCAGTCAACAATTTTCTTATGAGGGGAAGGGAATGGGCAAACATTGATCTCTTCTTTGTAGTGGCTGGTGACAGGACCCAAGGGAGTGATCTGAAGTTGCATCACAGGAGCTTTAGGCTGTATATTAGGAAAGGGTTCTTCACCCAGAGGGTGGTTGGGCACCAGAACAAGCTCCCCAGGGAAGCGGTCAGAGCACCAAGCCTGGCAGAGCTCAAGAAGCATTTGGACAATGCTCTCAGCACTCGAGGTGAGGCCGCCCCAGCTCAGTGCAGAGCAGAGCAGGACAATCCCCTCCCTTGCCTGGCTGGCCATGTGGTGCCTGACACCCTCCAGAACACACTTGGCCCCCCTGGCTGCCAGGACACTGCTGGCTCATGTTCAGCTTGTGATTGACCAGGACCCTCAGCTCCCTTTCTGCAGCATTGCTCTCCAGCCGCTACTCCACAGAATTTATCAGTCATTGGCTAACTACATTTTCAGAATATATTTCCAGAAAGGCTTTTCCATCCAAATATCTAGGAACCTATTCGTAGGACATTCACACCAATAATGCCTTTCGGCATCACCACTGCTAATGCTTATCAAAGTTCATTTTACATTTTTTTTCCCTTTACTTGACCAACTGGCACTTGATTAGATCTGTAATTTTTACATTTACTCCTAATTTTTTACACTATACTGTGACTATCATGAATGATAAAACACTACATACAAATGTAATTAAACACAGTGAAAGGTACACTAAGAGGGATAAAATAAAATTGGGTTCCATTCCTTAAAAGCACAAACCTGATATCTCCCCATGAAATACTAATAATGGTAATATATTTTCAAGCCTTTATGCAAGTGTCATTTTATCCAGTATGTTCTCTTTTCTCTATTAATTTGCAGAATATTAATAGATGTACAATAGGTATCCAGTTCTTTTATACAAGTACGGATATTAAATAACATGGCATCATTGTCCTGTAACTTAGCTCAAGGAAATTACTGGCCATTACTGGCCATCATATCATACATATGATAATGTTTACCAAAGCATCCTCGTGCCAGTCTCATTTTTCAGTACTGATGACTTGATCTGACTGAAATGTCTCAGATAAAAAACCTTCTTTCAAAGTTATATCTGCTTTAAATACTTTAAATACCTTTCAGCAAACATTACCAGGTCATTTTGTACCAAGCTCCAGGAAACAACACATTTGCCAACAAAACAATAACACTTTTTTTTTTTTAAAGCAACACATTTTCAAATTAAACTGTATTTTACAAGAATTGCATACTTTAGTCAATTACTGTAGATTTTTTGTATATTACACAATAAGCTAAAACTAACATTTTCCTTCAGAGGAAAATACCTGTCCACTATGGAAACAGGTAACGTCATACTCATCTCCTCTATCCTAAGGCTGGCAGTGGCTAAATCTTTCAGTCACTTTCAGTGTCAAAATTGCATGTAATTTCATGCTTTTTGTGTCAGTCTAAATCCATGTCAATGCCAAAGCTGGTTCTACTATGGAGCGATCACCATTGCTACTGCAGTCATTTATGAGGTGCTTGACTCAGAATTCTAATCACCCTGTATTCATACCAGTAATTTATTCCTTCCTGTGTTAATGGTTTTCAGGAGATTGCCTACCTTTGACTTATAAAGACTACACTTTATTTAGTATGTAAGCCATTTTAAAAATATCATATGGAAACATCGCCAATTTGTTTACACATGTACTCTTAAAAATTGAAAATAAGATATTTTTTTCCCTGTGATTGCATGATCAAACAACTTCTTGTTGAAAAATATTCTATTGTATTACTTTACACAGCATAAGCCAATTTCAACTCTAATTATGAAGAACAGTTTAGCTGGTATTACCTCAAGCCAACGCTTTTAATTTTTCATGAGTATTGTCTTGAGGTAGAAAATTTATTTTATATGAGTTTGGTTAGTAGCTAATGAAGCTGAAAATTTAATGTGTAGGTAGCACTATCATGCAAACATCTGACAAAACAATTCTGAGAAAATTCAACAGTACAGGAAAAAACAAAAAGAATGTGTCTGTTCAGTTTTTTCTTTCCTGCCAAAGGAGAAGACAAGGATATCAACACTTAATTAATCAATCAATGAACAGTTCCAGCAAGGGCCCCTCCCACAGGAGACAGTCCTCTATTTACTTCTCCAGCATGAGTCCTTCCCATGAGCTGCACTTCCTCCCAAACTGCTCCACCTTTGTCTCTTCCACAGGGTGCAGTCCTTCTGGAAGAGACTGCTTCTGCATGGGACCCCATGGAGAAGTCTTGCCAGCAAAGCTGCTTCAGCGTGGGCTCCTCTTTCCATTGGTCTGCAGCTCCTGCCAGGAGCCTGCTCTAACGCTGGCTGCTCACAAGGTCACAGCTGCCTTTGGGCGCCCATCTTTGCCAGCGTGGGCTCCTCCAGGGTCTGTAGGTGGACCTCTGCTCCACTGTGGACCTCTGTGGGCTGCAGGAGTCCCACCAGAGTCTTCACCACAAGCTTCACAGGAATCTGCTCCAACACCTGGAGCACCTCCTCCCCCTCGTTCCCCACTGACCCTGGTGTCTGCAGAGATGCTTCTCCCAAATGTTCTCACTCCTCTCTTCTCTGGCTGCAACTGCTTCTGCCCAGTAACTTCCTTCCCTTTCTTAAATATGTTTTCCCAGTACCACTGTCACTGATAAACTCAGCCTTGGCCAATGGCAGGCCCATCTTGGAGCTGGCTGGCATTGGCCCTTCTGGAGATGGGAAAAGGTCCCACCTATCAGGTGTTGGCTGTGGGGCAGAGGTATGATCCCATTACAAAAGTACATTAATTCCTCCCTCATTCATGGATCCCATCTACTGGTATTCACCTGCTTTTTCCTTATTAGATTAATTCAATGTGTTTTTTAGCAAAGGATATTTTGTAGCACCATTTCAACTGTAGTTTTAATGGGCTATACAGATGTGGGTGATTCACAAAATTCAGTGTGAACTTGAACTGTATTTTTAGAGCAACATGCAGTGCAGGGATCAAAAATATATGTTAAAATATATAGTCCCTGTGCAGACAGTTGATGGGCAGAAAAACAGTAATTTTTGCAAGAGTCTTGAGGTTGGTTTTTTTTTTTGCTTGTTTGTTTATTTTTCTTTGCACTGCTTTAGATTTGTAGCATTCACAGTATAGGGCTGAAGTGCCTTAATAAATTATTGACTGTTTGCATCCAACTGAATTTTTTCCCAATGTATTCTGAAGCTGCAGACTTTAAGAAGTTTTTTTCTTTAGAAAAAGCTAAAGAAATAAAATAAGACACTGTGCATGTTCCAGACATGTGCTCTAAAATTAAAATGTGCTATGCACATTAACTTATTATGGGTTTCCTTTTTGTTTGTTTGGACTTTTTGGTTTTGTTTTATTTGGGTTGTTTTTAAACACAGTGAATATAGAAAAGTAATTCAATGTTTTCTCACAAATTATCTTCTCATTCTCAATTGAAGTAGTCACACTGGGATTGCAATTCTCAGAGCTACTGTTATTCAGTCAGAGAACAGACCTCCCACGTGGACTTCTATCCAGACAAAAACCCCTTGAATTACAAAGTCATTGTTCCAAATGAGTTTTAGTCAAAGAATTATTGCAGAGAGAAGTCACTAACAAAAGATATGGCTGTAGATATTTTTTTAGCAGATGAAAAGAAAGATTTGTTCCATAACATATAATTAATAAATGTTAGCCTTCTGTATTAACATGAGCTCAATTTGCTCAATATGAGTAATAATGAAGGTCTATTTAAAGAATCAAATAAGTTTCAACTCAGTGAAGGCCAGTTACTCTTGTTTATCATGTTTGTTGAATTGAAGCAAAAGCAAGCTGAACTAATTTTTGCCATTCCTAATTTAAGAGTTTTATTGAAAGGAAACAGGGTGAAGAGTTATGTTTGTATAATACCGGAGAGAATGGGAAAGAAGGAGTTTTGTTTTGTGGTTTGGGTTTGTTGGGGTTTTTTTTTCCTTTTGTTGCTTTTTATTTAATTTTAAGATTTAGAATATAAGTAAGTGGTGAAAACTAGTTTATTTTTTCTTCCTAATAGACTTTAAATCCACACCCAACTCATCACTTCTAACTGAGATGCTATAACCGCTTGTTCTGTCTTGGTCCCTTAGAAAGGACCAAGAAAAGAGGTTGGACTCAGACCTGCACCTCACTGCCACTGACCTGTAGAATCTAATATTTGGTCATCTCTCTCTCTCTCTCTGTATCTGGCATTGCACACAATCTGAGCTACAAAATGGTAGAGTATTTCTTGTAGCCTGTATTTGTTCTTGCATCTGTAGACACATAAATACCTCTATACTCCTTCTTTACGGTATATGAAGATATAATGCTAAACAGGAAGAGCTTCCATATGAAATCTTTTAATCTGATGACCCTGAAATTACTTGTAATAAATTGACTAGAGAATGCTAGTCTGAGATGTAAATTTGGTTCTCTTTAAGGAAATAAGTAAGCCTATCTCACTTATTAGTATTTGTCACAACTCACTGGTAGAGGATGTGATGTTTGTTATGGATTCTTCTCGGGCTGAACAAAGACACCACACATGTGTCAGTCTTTTAGTGTACAGTCTCCATAGCCCCATCAGCCAGCCCACTGCTTTAGACTCACAAGGTGTTGGCTTACGAGCCCTTAAATGTATACAGTACACTTCAATAAGTTCTTAACTCTCACAACACACAACCAAAGGTGCTCACAAGCCACAAACACTTCAAAACAGAGTATGGAGTAGAATGTGGTATCTATTTATTTTTTGTTTTTCTTTTTGTCCATTCATTTTTTTAAATTTCCTCTTAAACTAGCTTTTACCACAAAAGAAACCAAAGCCAACACCCCAAACCAATCTAAACAAAAACCCCCACAATATTAGGGTCTTCTGGAAAAGGTTTTGAGGCTAGAAAGCTGATATTCTCTGTCTTTACCAAATCTCTCAGAACCACCTCAAAATGAACTGTGTTTAAGCTAAACACACTAAAATTAGTAATTGAGCTTGAATACTTTCTATATTAAGAACCTAAATCTTTGCAGCTCTGTAGAAAGGCAAGTGCTGGAGTGCACAATTGCTGAATGTGGTTGGTAATGAAAATACAATGCACAGTCTCATAACTGTTACAGAGGTTGAATTCCTTCCAAGTCATTGAAGACCTGGGATGCTCTTGATTTGGAACTTCAAAAAGCAGGCTAAGTGTGCTAACTGGTCTTTTTCTGGGATGCCTGTAAGGCTGCCTGGTATTAACCCCCACTTTCTTTGCTTCTATGGTATTGTGCACCCAGATATGTAAAAAGAGAATGGGCAGCAAATGTAGTTGTGAAACAACATTTGAGTGAACCAGAACAGGAATTTTGCAAAGTGCCTGGATGATGCATTCAGGCATTGTCTTGGCTTACCAGCATCTTCCGTGTCAAAAAAAAAGGGTAGGAATTGCTGATACAAGGACAGAACTAGCGCCTGACTGCATTCACACTTGTCTGCTATCATTTATGATTTATTGAGACAGTGATTAGTACATTTAAAACACACCTTCTGCATTTAGTATGCCCACAGTATGAGTGAATATAATGACATTCATATGAGACAGTTTGCTAGAGGTTGGAATGTATGACTGCTAAATTGGCAATGGGTGATATTTATGCAAAGGTATGGAATTTACTGTGACCTGTTTAAATTGTAATGGGTGAGAAATCATTATCTTGAAGTCATGTATGTTAAACAGTAAAATCTTATGCCATCTCATAAGAATTACATGTGTCTCACTCCTGTCTGAAGAGATACTGTATCTGTTCTACGCGGTTTGAGGAATAAAAGGGAAGACCAGATAGTTGGGAAGATGGACAACAATTCTTTTCATATATGAATAGGTATTAATTTATTTTTTTAATGTGCATAACGGGGTCTTTCCAGTGCCTTTTCAATATAGGATTTTAATTTCTTAAGCCCATCATTAACAATGTTTTCTCCTTATTCTTGCTTATTGGAGTGGGTTTATGGTATGTACCTACTTGCTGGTATTTATAAAACTAAAATTATGTTGATTCTTATAGCTTCATATATGGGGGACAAAGCACAACTTCATGACATTTAAGATCATCCAGACTGAAAAAAGGTATACATAAATGTCACCAATTATGTCTGGAGACAGGAAACAGATGCATACAAGCATTACTTTTCCACTTAATTCCCATCTTTATATTTTAAACTCAATGTGAATATAGAGGCTTTGCAATACACCATATGGGTCACATAAATTGAACAGTCCCCAGAGAACAAGGCAGTTTAAATAAGGATGCATATGAAGAGTAGTTTTATGCTGTGTTTTGCAGCTGAGGCTGAGTAAACAGCTATAAACTGAAATAGGGACTTTGATAGTTGTAGTTTGATAGTTCTGGTTCTTAATTTGAAAATAAAAAGTAGACCCTTTTGTGTTTGAATAATAGTACATTTCAGGAAAACTCACACAGTATCTACAAAGTAACTGCAGTGAAAATCTATCCCTATGTCCATTCAAGCACAATGATTTTTTATTTTTGTGTATTTTTGTACATTTCTCCTAAACTTTCTATTGCACTCAACTTCCTGTTTAAACCAGCAAAGACTTGCAATTACTTCAGAGGAGCTGGATCAGGACCACAGTTAATTACTAACAGCACTTGATATACTGTAATTTGACCTTAATGTATTAATATAGATATGCAGATATACATGTAAAGCCATTAGTGTTAGTTCTAGTTTAAATGGGCTGTGATACCTCAGGGGCAATGCACAAATTTGCTAAAGAATAAAGAATTATTTTATTCAGGAACTAAATCTTGAATTAATGTTTAATGAGAAATTTAACCTTGTTCTTCCCTGTTAAGGATCAGCTCTTAAGAGAACTTGTAATACAGCAGGAAACAAGGAAAAAATTTATATTTCTTATTCTTTGAAAAGCTAGAACTCAGTTCAGTACACGGATTACAGCTCTATGTCTGGTAATTGATATGTCTTCATTAAAAATAGAAACTTTAAAAAAATTTTTATACATGAAGCATGAATGAAAATTCATTTTCTTTTTAAAATGGGAGACATGGTTGTATTTATGTGTAAGAAAAACCCAAATCCTGATAAACAAGCTCTGAAATTCACTGCTACCAGTTAAAGATACATTTCTTACATCCCCATAGACTAGAGGAACACTGGATTTAGATGACTAAATTTAAAAACTAGTTTGATACTGACTAACTTGAAAACTGCATTCTGCTTTGCATGTAAATGGTGTCCTCACTGTGGTGTTGCAATGAGTTCCCTTATCTCTGCAGCTATTTGACAGTCCTAAATATATGTACTCATTTGTACTGGTCGTATGGCAACATTTCCCTCTGCTCTGGAAAAGAAAATGTAAAAATGACATTTTGTTCTTATTATTATCAAAAATTAAATTAAGTATTTGTGCATTAGACATCAAAAAAAGTGAGCTGTTGAGAAGACAGCTGCAGTCAGTCTATGGAGTATATTTCTGCACTAAATTAAGATGCTGGTTTAAAGATTCTGGATCAGCTGTGTGGCAGTGCATTGCGTACACAGCTTTCCGTGTGACACAGTGAAAGCAGAAGGGGAAATGCCAGCCTGAGGTTGTTACTAAATAACAAAGAATGTATGTCTGCATGTTCTGATTCCTGATGAAGACAATCCGAACACATGGTCACACTGTCTTTGATGCTAAAGATGGAAAGCTGAGAAAGAAATGCTTCGTGTATGACTTGATTAGAATTATTTCTATAAATTGGGACTCATACATCTGTAAGCGAACATTACTCATTTGCATTTAAAGTTTAAAGCCCACACTTGATTTTCAGGGTTTTTGGATGCTGAGGTAAAACTGATGAAGACTAATAACCTTTATTGAACAGTATTCTTTCCATGAATGGTGGTAGGATAATTTAGCAAAGTATGGGTAGGTTAATCTAGCCCTGGTGAAGTCCTCTGCATGAAATCCTAACTTTACTGAAGAGTTATTTGATTATGTCTGGTTTATGCTTCATAGAACTGTGCATTTCTGGTTATTTCTGGAACCATGAGCTGAAATTCTCCACTTCTTCTATGTTAAAGATTGGGCTGGAGATGAGACATTGGGCTCTTAGGTCTGTACAGCTACTCATGGCAAAAGCAATTTTGATGATTTCAGTACAAAATATCCAATTTAAACTTATTTCTGACTCAGCTCAGTAAGTTGTTTGCCATTCAGTAGAGACAAAAAGTTGAAGCTGTCCTTGTGCACCAGCAGGTCAGTGTTAATCTCTAATCTTTCTTCACCTATTAGTATGCAACAACCATAAGACTTGGTGAGAAATTCTAAGAGAGATGTTGTTAGGGTTAGCAATGTTTTTAACTACTCTGGAAAGTTATACCAAAACATACCTGATTTTGCCATGAAGTCAACCCACCCCAAAATATAAATGTCTTACACACTTAGATTTATGTGGCAGTTTCATGTTTTCTTGTACTTTGGGGAAATATGAAACAATTTTTACACAAATATTTGAAAAGAAAATATTTTTTTCACTGTTAAAAGTGGTTTTGAGTCCTCAATCCAAAATGTGTATTTTCTTCCTCAGATACTCTGGAATGCCAAAATTGGAAAGCAGCCTAATTCTCAGTATTCTTAGTGAGATATATGAATTTTTTTTCCTGTTTTCTATGTAGCTTCAATCTTATCACCAAAAATTATGCTCATTTTTAACTTTTATGTAGGAAAAACATATTCAGTCGTTTGTGTTGTATTGAGTACTAGTTCAAGGGACATTTTCTTGTTTTGCAAAATCTGATCTAAAAGTAATGCATTTTCTTTGTAACCACAGTAGGCTAACATTGGATGTATACCTCACTGGAAACTGGTCCTTTACTCATGTGTCAGTGTATCTTTTTATAGGCTTTGCCCTGCTTTTTGTTGGCAATCCAAGACAGGATTTCTGCCCAAGTATCTCAGCATGTATTTAAATGCCTTCATAAATGGCAGTGCAATGTGCTCTGTTTGCACAAGCATATTCTGTATAATGATTCACTTGATGTGAGTTTTGCTTCAATCATAAGAACCCTGTATTTTCTGTTTGCTTATACTGGATGTTTGTTGGAGGTTTAAGGTTTGAATGCATATTTAAATTTCAATTCAGTAAGTTCTTTTTGTCAGAACGATTTTTTAAAGATCTTGAAACTCAGGCTTTGCCTTAGCTTTGTGCTAATGTATTCAGAAAGACCATGAAAATGTGCAGCACTTCTGACATCTCCAAGTCTATTTTGCTTCTAGAAATCAAGTAGAAAAAATGTATTGCAGCCTTCCAGTTCTACCACTCTATATTAATGTTCTATAAGTGAAAACATTCAAAATTTCAAAGCAACTTTCCATGAAGTAAAACACTCTTAAATTAATGTCATTACTGACTTGTCAGCTTGTTTTTCTGTAGGCATCAATCTTCAAGGTGTTTCAGAATGTCCCTGAGAAAGCGAGAACCAAATATGGTTTATTTGTTTTCACTGGTGGGTTATTCTAAATAGAGAAGGCAACATTTGCCTTCTCAGGATGGGTTCAAAGCAGCTAAAGAGCTGGGCTGAGACCTTAACCGTGGGCTAGGTATGATACACAGATATTGAAAATGCGGGGCTCAATTTCAATTTAAGAATGCATGAATCAAAACATGTCTCATGTTACAGCACAGCTCAGTAGCAGAGACTATCTGGAACACAGCCACACAACTAAAGTGATCAATAATGGCAATTAACAACAAGTGGTTTATGACAATTTGATATGTTGCTTCACTTTGTGGAAATGAAATGAAATGAAATTGATCTTGCTCTGCCTTTTACTTCACCTTGCCTAGTTTTAACTTTCTTGTAAATGGTTCACAGCAAGAGAGAATTATCTCTAAGCTAGCTTGTCCTCTGAAAAAGTTTATTGTCTTATTTATTTTAGTGCTCCAACTGCTTTCATAAACTGTCTGTTATTTTCTACTCTATTTGGTGCCCCTTATTTATCCAGAGATTTACATAATACTTCTTTTTTTGTTCCCACGTATAATCTGATGGTTCAATTTTTTGTGTTCACTATGCCTGCAATTAAATGTGCCTTTCTTGTACCTTATGTTTTATTTCAAATCTCTACAAGAATTATTATGTCAGGTTTATCTACATGCTACAGAATAAAAGAAAATAAATTGGAAAAAAGATAGTGATTTAGACTAATTCGTACCTCCAAGAAGAAACATAATTAAGGTCTTTGTAATGAAAATGGCCTGCAATATTTCAAACTTGACACTTCAGATTATGAACTCTTTAGCTCATCTCAATGCCAAGATCGGTAAAGGAAATAGTCCTTCAGGCAGGCACAAGGCTTTCCCAACAGCTCTCTTTGGCTCAAAGGCAGACCAGGACAGCAGGTTGAAGTAAAAAGAAAGAAGACTCTTCACACTCTCAATCCGTCACAGATTTTATTGTTTGTTGTGTTGCAAAACCAGGCATTTTTACGTTTCTGCAGAAGGCTCTTATAGCATGCTTCTGATAGTATACAGGTAAATGGGGAGACGGGTACAAGAAGTAAAACTGGTTTTCAGTTCAACTGTTAATAAATTTATCTGACTCAGTTGCTTTTTGGTTTTGCAAACTCACTGAATTGGGTACATCTCTGAGATCTGTTTCATTTGATATTGTCTTGAGAGAATATCTATCCTTTGGATATACCTCCAGTTTGTTCCCAAAATCATTTCTCATTATCTTTATTGTGGATTTCATGACAAATTAGTTGTAGCTGACAAGTCACAGATTCAAAAGATGAATTGATTATATCCTGTGATATTTGGTTTTGTTGATAAGGAATTTATTCAGATTTGGGAGAACTAGGAATCACTGTGAAATTTAGTCTCTTTTCAGAGGTCTGTGTAACATACAATCTGTAATGGCAGAAGAATTTTCATTCTCTTTCCTTCTGCATATGGAAGATGTCTCATTGTGTAAGACAATCCAGAATTAGCTGGGCTTTGTGTGTGTGTTTGTTCTTCACAAAGAAAGGGTGACTGGGCATTGGAATGGGTTGCCTGGGGAGGTGGTAGAGTCGCTGTCCCTGGAGCAATTTAAGAAAAGATTTGATGCAGCTGGTGCCATGGTCTCTTTGACAAAGTGGTGTTAGTTCATGGGTGGAATTCAATTATCTCAAAGGTCTTTTCCAAACTATTCAGTTTTGTGATTCTGTGAAAGAATAGGCTCTTCACTTTGTCTGATGTAACTAGAATCAGTCTTCTGTAACTATCAAGTTTAATAGGAAAGTAGATTTATTTGATTAGGGAAGTTGTGTTATGTTCTTTCTTGACATTTATGTGTTGCTTTTGTGTAGGTGTTTAGGTTTGGGTTGGGTTTTTTGTTAGGTTTGGTTTGGTTTATTTTAGTAATAACTCATCAACAGTCTGTCAGGTCAAAGAGATTGCACAGATTTGTTATGTTGGCAAAATTGGAAAACTCTCCAGTAAGTGCTTGAAATATTTTACTTCATATTTGTTAGCTGCTGCTGCTCAACACTCTGGCTGTTAGCATATTATTATACTTCAGTATCATTCAAGAAGATTTTTGTAACAATTAGGACTTCAGCACTCAAGTTTAAAGTTTTTAAATTTTTTTTGTGATGATTTAATTTCAATATAGTGCAGTCTTTAATGTACTTAGCTTCAAAATATGTTATCAACAGACTTCTACAGTTATTTTTACTCTACATGTATGATTTTATTTCATGAACTAAATGCAATCTTCTTCATGTTTTCTTCTATACATGTTCAACTTATAATTAAAATTAGTTTTTATACCCACTAATTGTTTTTTTTAATCTGTGCCAGAGCTTAGTATTCTCATTTCTGTACTAATATTTTACCTTAACATTAAAAGTTTTGGAGGCTTGCAAATTTTTCCTTGTTTTAGTTTTAAATTAAGTCAGGTTTTATGGTATTAATTCAGGAAATCGACATGGCAATTCAACTCATTTTCCATTCTTGCATTTTCAGGGAAAAGTTGGGATAAACTTGTTCATTCAGAATCTTTGAAATTTTTCATTGTATATACAAGTCTAAATTGTTGTTGTGATAGCATTATTCCACTCTGCATTTAACCCAGTGATGATACCTTGTTGCAGTTGAGACAGACAAGACACCCTTCCTTCATGCAGCAGTAGCCCATCTTTCTTGTTCACAGCTCATATCTATATAATTTTCTAAAATTATCATGTTTAATTCTAACTGGTTAGTAACTTGTTGCTACTGAGTTCATTGGGTAGTAGTTGCAAGAATACATGCTCACCAAAAACTTTTTTTCCCTAAAGATGTTTACATTATTTTTTCATGGGTAAAGAATGATTCCCACGGGTACAAATTCCTTTTCTCACAGGTACTTGTCAGGCCAGCTGTTAGGTGTTCTTAGCCAAAGTAGCAGGCCTGAGCCATGATTTTACAAGGGCTTTCTTTTGTAAGGTTTTACCTATTTGCAACAATACCATGAGACATTCCTATTCTTTAATCTCTTCTGATGGTTTCTTCTTTTCTTCTTTTTTTTGGGAGCTGATCTACTCATTCATATTACTGCTCAATTAACTAAATTGGAATTAACTAGCAGGAGTTAAGATAAACCATTTTTTTCCCTTCACTTACTAGGGAGATTAGAGAGAACATTGCCATATCAATTTTAAAACAAATTTTGTCTAAAACCTGCCCAATCTGATTTATCATGTGTATTACACATGCTTCCATTACTTCAGCTTAAATGATAGAGCACCATAGGCAACACTCTAAAATCCAAATTGAGATAGGAAAATGAAAAGCAATTACGTTGTCTGATCTAAGCATCAGTTTAAGCTTATCAAATACTTGTGATAAATTACACTGCAATAAATTATTTTCCTTCTACTGCAGCTCTGTATGTACTACCTTTCATAACAATGGATCCCAAAACTGTTGCATAAAGGTGTTACTTTAAGTGCCCCCTGTAATACAATGCGCAAAGGCAGATGGAAAATAAAATTATGTAGTTTGTTCGAACACTATGTATAATAATAAATAATAATTCAGCAGCTGATTATGATTTTCATGTCTAACTAAAAGATTTATCATTTTATTCCAAAGATATTTTGAGTTTAAACACTAATATTGGTATTGAGCATCTTACTGTAAGGTGGCATGATGGTTACATGAAAGAAAAGTGAACACGCAATGACTTCACATACCCATATAAAATAACAAATTGCAGGGTTTGGGCATACACCTTTTACTATCCAGTTTAAAAACAGGCACTTCATCTAGACTTAGACTTTGCTGTCACATTGGTATGACACTTGCAGAGACCACAGATGGTAAATGTATAGGTTACTCTCAGCAGAAGATTTCCAGTATGGATTTTCAACTGAGCTCTATGAAGAATCCCAAGCCAGAATGACAAAGGTGGTTTTGAGGAGGAAGAGAAGTCTAAAGGGTGCTGTGTGGTGGATGAGAGTTTCACATATTGGAAAGAAATCAGTCTTCAAATACTACCTGCTGCAGCATTTCCTTTGTAAGGAATGAGAATTATTTTGCAAGTGGTTTCTTTATCTTTATTAATGGAAAAGAAAATTATTACATGTAGTATCCACTTTGTTTGTTTAACTGAATGAAAATGAAATGGGTAATACTGGGAAATGATGGCTTACAGGTGAGCATCCTGGAATTTGGGAAGGTTTCCAGTGGAGCTTAATTCACTTGGCTTCCTGTCCCAGACCTGAACCTCCCATTAGCACGGTTATAGGGAGTACCATATATAACATAAGGTATCCCTGGGCAAATAAGACCCATGCAGTGAAAAAACTGAGGATGCAGATGTGTTTCCTGGTGAAATGTAATATGTAGGAAATGCAGCCAGCATGTACATTAAAACCTATTCCCTATATGTATGTGCGTCAATAAATTGCTTCTGTTTTCTTTTCCCTTTTTTGTTTTGGAACTAGGAACCTACTTAATACATTTGAAAAACTTGTTATTGAGGCATAGGCATTCAAGATACCCCATATTTTAAAGTTCATGTTGATGCAGGGAGGAGAACAAATGGTGCAATTTCAGGAGGATTGCTAGCAGGTTGCAAGCCTTGTTATCAGCAGATTATGGCCCCAGCAATCAAAAGGCTTCTTTACAGCTGTGGAGCAGAAAGGCCCAAGAGGTTTTCCATTCTGATCACCATAATGGAAAGAAGAAGGCAAGACAGTCTGAAAACGCTCTGTGGGTGACATAGAGTTTGGTGCCAACAGCATTCTCCCTAGGCTTTAAAATAAAACATGCCACACAGGTTAGAGCAGGTGAAGACCTATGGGGACCTTGTGTGTGCTGAGGAAGCTGCTGCCTCAGCAGCTGTGAAGCAGCTGCAGCTCTATATAAGGAAAGTTCAGGCAGTAGATGTGCAGTAGATGTGCATGCTTACAGCACAAACACGATCTTCCAGATGGCTCTGCAGTTGTTGTAGAGATGTGTTAGCATTTTTCTGTTTGAAAGTGCAACACATATTTTCTGAATTATTTTAAAATATTTAGTATTAAAATTGAGGCCACATTTAAATTTAATTTGTCTAATTGTATATGGAACTCAATGATGGTAGCTCCCACTGAAGTCAACTTGAGTCACACCCTCCTTCTAACATGAGGAGAGTATCAGCACTGTGAGACAATCTTCTTAATCAAATTTTCAAATAATTTTCATAGTTAAAGTTTAGTGGTTTAGTTCTTTTGCTTATAATACTCTATGCTGATAGATTTGACTGCTTGCTACATAAAGGGACTGTTTTCTGTGTATGTAGCAGTGAACTGATCATTTGCAAAGTAAGATAATGAAACCTTACCAATTAGAGAAAGAAATACATAAATTACAAAGGATGTTATGGGTTGACATACACTTTTAACAAATCCAGTTAGAACCGTAACTTTACCTTAAGATAATTGTCATAGCGAGCATGGTAACAAATGAGGAAGAGTAAGATCTCGCATTACTGTCAGGGCAGTTTAAATGAAATATTTTTTTATTAAATGATAATTTGTAAAAATCTAGTTAACTACACAGTTTTGATTTTATATAAAGTGTTTCTCTTAAAAATGTGCATGGTTTTATCATATATTCTTATAAATTTAGCACTGGCTAACAAAAATGTAATTGTTTTTGTTCCCTTCTAAACCTGAGTCTTCAAAAGCAGAGAAGATAGTCTGGGTACGATGTGCTTGCTTTTCTCCTTATCAACACCTTTCTTTTGTGCAATGAGACCCTTCTCCAGGGCACCAAGGAGGAGATAACTTGGAAAATAATGGTGGGGTACCTTCTCTTTGCATTTTATGTAAGTTCAGTGTAGAATTACTTAGGTTGCTTTTTGCTCTGTGAGTTTTTAAACAATAAAATTTAATGTAATTTTATTCTACTGAGTCTTTATATCTAAACAATACTAGTTTTGATTTACCTAAACAGGTTTGTGTCATGTGACATAACAATTACATGCATTCTCATTTAAGAAGTGAACCCTTCTCCATTTTCTTTCAGGATCACACATGTATGCATGCTTCAGACAATAGGACTGTAATCTTTCAGCTACATTCACTAAGTGTAATATCATAATACTAAGGCAGCATTGCAAATACCCTTTTGTCTGGGAAAGGTTATTTCACTAAGGGTTACAGGACTTTTTTTTTCCAGTTAATAATATTTTTATGAAAGCTTAATAAATAATAAATAAATTTCCTCATTAAAAGCATTAGATAGTGCAATATCCAATAACAGTGTGGAAAACTACTGATTCAATTTGGTTTTTCATCTCTGTGGTAAGGAAAAATATAATACATAGCAAACAATATGATTCCTGAATGTACAGCATTCTCTTTTGGCATGCTTGTAGCGCTGAAATCAGTGTTAAGAATCTTGTTAAACTGAAAGAAAGGAGACCTTATTGAAGAACTCAGTTTTCAACCCATACTGCCAAAATGAAGCTTTTTCATTTCTTCATTTGAGCCACTACACTGTCATAACACTTCTTCATGTTTTGGTTTCACTGGGTTTTCTTCTGTATGCCATTCTAATGAGCTGTTCTATCTAGTGCTTTGATTAATCCATGACAATTCTTTTTGGTGCTACAGAGAATTTTTAATAGCTATAAAGTAAATAGCTGCACCTAGGGAACTGAAAATGAATCCATATTTTTATGGCCATGAAGACATTTTACAGTGCAAACTTGAAATTTCCTTGACACTGAGCATAGATATATACTGGTAATTTCATTTCAAAGATATTTTTTTCTTTTTCTTTTGGAACAATTGGTAATTGTCTAGTCAGAAAACACTACTTGGTATGTTAAAATATGGAGGTCAGCCAGTTGCTGTTTTTCAATTCATAGGCACAAAACTATTTTCCTTGCATGGTAAATCAAAGGAAAGATCATACTCTTTTCAGTAGAAAGGACTCTCAAATCTTCCATAGTCTTCAGCAGTTTAGGTGACTTCAGCTTCACTATATTATTACATAAGTGAATTACATAAGTAATTTATTCACAAGGGACTCAAGCGTACTCATATTATTTGCCTGATTTCTTATAAGGCCTGCTGGCATTACAATTAAAATGAGCATTGTCTGAACAAGGAGTCTCCACTCAGATTCTTGTTACTACAATTTAGCCCTGGCAAAAAAGGATTATAGTTTATCCACCTGCCTATTGGAAACAGCTGCTGCTCCTGAGTACTTGTACAAAGCAGAATTTTCTGGTAACTCTATCAACTCAGTTTCCATTCTTTCTTGGTTTTGCATAGAAATATACAGTGATCATAGCACCAAAAAAGAAGGAGAAACAGAGATAGGGAGAAAGAGAAACCAAATCTCTTGGCACTCTTCTGTAAATAAGCTGGTGTTGCCTGTAGGAATCAATATTAATGCTTTGTTTCTATAAAATAACAGCTTGGAAAGCACTTACTCTCTCATATGTTACTATATGGTCATTGCAGCAAAAAACAATCTAGTTATACAATGAAAAATGTTCTTGGAGAACAGTGCTTTTGTTTTTGAATAACACGAAGCCTCATCATATTTTTAACTATTCCTTCCCTTCTGTATGCAGTCCAAATAATGAGATTCTCGTCTTTTGCTCTTAAGAGCTTTTCATGGGGAAGACGTTAGGTTTCCTATTAAATGACCAAAGAAATAAAATACTATGTTGTTTAGATACTCTGGGTGGATGTTTGGTTTTTGTTTTGTTTTTTTTTGTTTGTTGTTTGTTCATTAAGGAGGCTAAATCTATGATCGTTCAGGACACAATTCTTCTTGGTACTTTTTAAAACCTAAATATTTCCATGTACACAGAAATACATAGATTCAGATGATGTAGGCCTACATAAATATATTTTTCATCTTAAATTATGACCTTTTGTTGGCTACTGAAAGTCTTTATATAACAATGTGAGCCATTATGACCAAAAACTGTAAAAACTCCAAATTGTATTAGATTTTTAAGAAGGCTCTGCTGTACTTGTTCAGAGGATGTGTTTGCTAGTAAGATATATTGATGCTGCTTTCTGATACAAATTGAGTCTGAATCACGTTAAAAGAAATAAGTTTGATTTGCCTCATTTGTCCTTGAGCAAGTGCTGCAGGTGTTTATTGCTGTTCCTTTCTAGTTGAGATGAATATTGATTTTAGATATAAAATTAGGTACAATTTTTTGCAGCATAGAGCTAAATAATATGGTAATGAAAATTAATCATAAACCAACTTTGCCATTACTCACAACTAACAATTTTAGCAGGAACATTTCATTGCCATATTAAAATGAAAGCATCATGATTGACCAAGTGTTTGGTTTCCCCAAGTAATTTAATCCTGCAATTGATGCCATCCTTTTTTTATCCTTTTTTTCTTTTGTATGTTCTCTGTGTCCTTCACACATATATTTGTAGCTCTGTAGCCTTTTGTACAAGCGCCTAGTTTTCCCAGTAATTCTCCATAGCCTTTCCCTAAGTAGATAGAGAAAAATTCAAGAGCTCCAAGTCCTGGGGGCTACAAGGCCCCAGTGCCATCTTGGTTCTTCCTGGGAGCCAAGGCCAAGAACAACTCTTTGAGGTAGACACATTTCATGGACAAAGTACAGCTGGTGCTGAGGGGGGCCTCCAGAGAAGGAGCTTGACCTGGGGGGGAATTGCATCACTGCTTGTCCTCATAATTAGTGCTTTTTATCAGTTATACTAATTTCTTAAAAACCTATAAAAATATACTCATCCTTGTAGGGGTGGGCTTTTGTGGACATCTTTCCATAACTGCCCCTGAAGGCCTTCAAATAAAGATCTGCTCTTGTATTATTACCTCTTTACTAAAATTGTCTCGAGTTTCATTTCCAGGCTGGGAAAAAGGCAACACAATGGCAGAAGATTTTGCATACAACAGTGATGTCATATTTTTATACTATGCCTTTTGAAGAGTTTTGTTCAAGTTTGTTTAGTGTAGCAACAGCAGTGAAATGAAGAGAAAAATGCCATTGACAGGTCTCCCCAAGAAAACATATCTGAAATGTCAACTATCTTGGTACCCCTGTAGTTTATGTAGTTTTGTGGATAAAGTATCAGAACTCTCAAGTCATTTCATTGCTGGACAAAACCCAACACAGTTCTGGCATATAGATACTACAAAATGCAAATAACCTCTGGGGGATAGATGCCAGAAATGGAGATAGGATTTGTAGACACATTGTAAGGCAGTTCTTCAGTTTTTTCCTCCATTCTGATGCAGGAATGTAAAACTGCATCAGAACAAATAAACACTGTAAATAAAATATGTGTAACTGTAAAAACAAATATAACTGTTGTAAAACAATAAAAGAAACTAGAAATTCCTTAATAGAAAGAAGCTAAATGTCTTTTTAAGGATGAAAAATATCTTTTCCAATTGTATAATTCTCTAGTTATGATATTCCAGTCATCTGACAGTAAATCCTAAATATATTGCTTGCACTTTTCTTCAAACCGCATTTTATTCAAAAATCCTGATTTTTCAGGCAAGGTTAATGAAAAATACAAGTCCCAGTAGAAGTCCTTGAGGTAGCAGAGTAGGAACTTTTCTCTAACCTTAATTTTCACCACTAACCTAATATTCATCTTCTTAGTAATTTTAAAATTCTTTCACTGATACAGATATTCTTAGATGTAAGTAGCAACTCCTAAAAACATTTTATCACACTAATCATCAAAATCTAGATGGGTGAGACCAATTGTATTTTTTCCAATTAAAAAATCAATTGCCTTATCAAAGAAAACTATTGAGATAAAATAATAGAGTCTAGTTTGGGTTTACTAGTATAGTATTTATTTCAGAATTCTGAAATGAGAAAAGGAGAACCTTGATAATTTTAGTACTCATTTAATCTTGCAAAGTTCCTGCTGCTTCCTGCTACTTATAGTAGTCTGCTTCATTAATTGCATTCAAACAGACCAGGTGCAATCTAGTTTCCAGAACACATAGATGGCTTTTAATTAGTACTCACTCTACTGTCATTATTGATGAGGCTCAAGGTTTTGCTCTGAATCTTTTTGCCTTTATTTCAGTTGCAAAATTTATCACTGTTTTTGAAAGTCCTTACGTTAGACCTATGGTTTCTGATGCCAGAGATGATTTTTATTTTCAATTTTGTTAAGCTGTAGTTCATTCAGTCTCTCTGTTGCTTGAGATCACAAAATCACAGAATCATTAGTGTTGGAAGGTACCAAATGTTGGAAGTCACCTAGTCCAAACCATCTAGTCCAAAGCATCTGCCAAGGCACGTTCACTTTGAGCAGGTGACACAGATATTCCATTTGGAATATCTCAGTAGAGGAGGACTCTTCAGCCTCTCTGGGCTACCTGGCAGTACTTTGCCACCCCTCAGTGTAAAGTCCCTCCTTGTGTTTAGGGGGAACTATTTGTGGTTTAGTTTATGGTCATTACCTCCTTGTCCTGTCACTGGGCACCACAGAAAATGTCTGGAACTATCCTTCTGCCACACACTTTTGATGTATATTTTATATGCTGATGAGATGTAAGGATGTTTGACTTATACAATGAGAATATGTCCTTGACAACATCCCTCACAGTGCAAGTCCTTTCAAGCTTTCAAGGCAGCTGTGGAAGTATTTTCTATAATGAAGTCTTCCTTAATGTCCTTTTCAAAGCCATTTATGAAAAAATTTCCTACTGATTCAGTGATTTACAGGTAAATAAAACGTTAGCTGGTGTTTTCAGAGTTGAAGGAACTTTGTGATGTATTTCAAGAAATTCCATTTCCTGGGAAAGTTTGGTGTCAACTTACTGGAAAAATTTCAATTGTGTTGATTTTCAGACTAACCATTTAAGCTGCAATAAAGTCTAAAGCCATCCTTGTGAGCTAACGAGTGCTGGGCCCAATGCTTGGGCCCTGCTTGCTTTGGCAAGATGACTTTGTGCAGTTGTCTCAGCCTCCAGGGTGTGTGGGGCTGCATCTGTGTGGAGCTACACTGCTTCCTCCACAATGCAGGAGGAAGGCATGGGGGGAACACTCAGTCATCCAAAGCAAAAGTGTGACAGGGAAGGTTTCAACAATACAGCTGTCGGTAAAACCCTCTTTTTTTCCTTCTGAAGTTACTTTGATTCACTTGATTCTTCTGTCCATATGAACTGTTCTGAATTTCATGATCGATATTTTGAATGATCTCTTCTTATTTTATAGTAATTATTTATATTTTTTTTAATTTTTTAAGGTTATTTATCATTCAATAACTATGCTGTAGTAACACTGCCATTGCATCATGGTTTTTTATATTCTTTCTTTTTTTCCTTCTTTCATCCTTTTCTGCCCCTGTGTGTGTTTGTTTTGCACTAATATTTAAAGCATTTACATTGTCTAAGTTTCTGGTATAAACAACTCTTGACATTATGTGTTATTTTTCTTGACAATATCTTTTTTCTTAGAGACATTCACTTAAATGCTTTCCCCAAGTGTACCAGTGGCCTAAATCCCTCTTTCTGTACTACTAATTTGCTCTTCACTGCTGGTAGTTAATCCAATTCTAGATCCATTTATTTTCCCATTAAGCTTGCTAAACTCCCTTTCTCTTTGTAGTGATTAAAATTTGATGTTCATATAATTTCAGATTCCAGAAAAATTTTTATCTCTATTTGTTGATTTAATATTTTTACTACTCATACCTGTTTCAATCTTTGCTATAATCTGTATCTTGAAAAGTCCCCTTTTTGTGATTACTTTCTGTTGAATTTTAGATATTCTCCTATAGATGACATTTTTCTTCTTTATTATATAGTGTGCCTCATGTTTCTAGAAAGTACTAGAATGCCGTCAAAGTTCACTTTTATTTCTTTAGCCCCTTCTTTAGGTATATAAAGTGATTTTTTATTTCAGTGCTGTACAGAATCACAGAATCATTAAGGCTGGAAAGGGATGCCAAGATCATCAAATCCAACCTTTGGCTGATCTGCAGTTTGTCAACTAGACCAAAGTACTGTGTGCTGTGTCCAGTCATTTCTTTAACACTCCCAGGGTGGTGACTCCACCACCTCCCCCCTGGGCAGTCAATTCCAATGCTTAACAACCCGTTCCATGAAGAAATTCCTTCTGATTCCTAAGCTGTACCTCCCCTCCCAGAGCAACCTGAGTCTATGGCTTCTTATCCTGTCGTTAGTTCCGTGGGAGAAAAGGCCAATCCCCACCCCGCCAGACAGCAGCTGGGTCTCTTGTGAGCCTCCTTTATTCCAGGATAAACAACCCCAGTGCCCTTAGCCTCTCCTCCTAATTTGCGTAAGTAATTGTTAGTAAGTTACTCTCTACACAAATTAGTCACTTAAGCAAAATGCTTGCCTATTCTGTGGTTATGCTATCACAGTGTTGAAAAATATAAACACATTGTTGTGTTATTCAAATATGTCTATATTCCAGTTTACAGCATTTTTTTTTTTTGCTTGTTTAATACACTTACAATTTAAAGGACAATTTAAAGCTGCTAGATTTATTTTTTTTTCCCATATATTCCTAGTAGATCAAGTCCCCTTTTACTCTCTGGATTTATTCTGCAGATTGTCCAATTGTGACCTTTTAAACAGAACTTACTTTTTTTGAAAATGCTGGGGAATCTGTCAACATCACCTTTCTGCGTCTGTGTAAATCATTGTAAGTGATGTTCTTTTACACTATTCTGGTCCTGTGTTGGAGCCATTTTTTCCGAGCCTCTTTTGAGATAATTTCTTCCTTTCCTCTCCTCAGTTCTCAGATCCCTATCTGAAATAACACTATGGAAAAGCTGTTGTAATCGTATCCAGTATGTAAGCTAAGGTTTAATTCCATTCCTAAAAATATTCATCAGGTTTCTACTGAAGGAGAATGTATGTATTGTAGACATATAGAAAGCCTGTTCTAACTTTTGCCATTTCCTCCATTTTTAGGGCCATTTTTTTTGTCAGTCAGTCTTTTTTTCTGTTCTGATAAGACTTCTAGAACAATACTAAAAACAAACAAAACAACAACAACACATTCAGATATTTCAGCAAGCTTTCTGAGCACTGCTGTTTTGACCTGTTCTGATTGTTGAGTTGTCAAATGCTCTCCCCTGCACCATTTCTTCAATGTTTTAGATGTCAAGCAGAAAGTATTTCCCACACAAAAGAAGAGTTAAAAGGTAATGTGTGTAAAAATCCATTACAATTTTTACTTTAGAAAACCTTTAGCACTGAAGATTTGTAAGATGTCAGTAGATGCTTTGCAAGAAATGTTAATGCTAAAGGCATACTAAGAATTCCTTCTTATACCCTGCAGATAGAGCAGCTTATACTGGCCTGTTCAGCTTTCAAGTCCTAAAGACAGATACAAATGAGATCTGAGTTCTAATGTTGACTTAATAGATGACTCACTTTTGAGACAGTAGATACAAAAGCCTTAGCAAAGAAATACTAGATACAGCTGTCAATAACTTCTCTTTTTTTTGTCTGTACTGACTTTTTCATAGTTTCACATGAAAAATAATTGAAATCAGAAGCATTTGAAAACTTTTGTTGTATTAGTCAGAAGATGACACCTCTGCTTTCTATCAGATCTCCTAATATGAACTTTATTTAAACATAAAACTTCTTAATCATCTGCTGTTGAATCCAAGTTCATCCCAAAGCTAATGCTGAGCATGTTAGCACCCTCTCTTGTATTAGGCATCCACACAGAATCATAGTTATTAAGGTTGGATAATACCCTTAGGATCTGGCACTACTTTTTCACCATTAAACCATCTCCCCAAATGCCTCATCCAAACATCATTTGAACACTTGCTGGGATGGTGATTCTACCTTCCTGGGCAGCCTATTCCTGCCAGGGCTTGTCCTGACCAATCTTTAAGAGAATAATTTTTTCCTTATATCTAATGTAAACCTCCCCTGGTGCAACTTGAGGCCATTTTCTCCAGATCCATCTACAAACCCTCCCTACCCTCAAGCAGATCAACACTCCTGCCCAGCTTTGTCACAGACATATTTTCATTAAAATCCTTTCGCTAGGATTTTTCCTGCTGAAACTGAAGTTTCAGCAATGAAGTGTAAGCAATGGTTATCTGCTGCTGTGGAATGCAACAGGTGGACCCGTGATTGGTCTCCTGTGGATGTTTAGATTTACTGACCACTCACGGCAGAGCTGGGTCCCGCTCTCTGCTGAGTGACACATCTTTGTTATTCATTCCTTTTCTATTCTTAGCTTAGCTAGCCTTCTGAGAACTTTTCCTTTCTATTCTTCTTAGTATAGTTATAATGTAGAATATATATATATATACTATAAAATAATAAATCAAGCCTTCTGAACATGGAATCAACATTCTCGTCTCTCTCTTCACCTGCAACCCTTGTGACCACCGTCACACAACTTGGTGTTATCTGCAAACTGAGAGTGCACTCAATCTCCTTGTTCAGATCATCAATAAAGGTATTAAAAAGAACCGGGCTGAGTACAGAGCCCTTGTGATCAACCACCAGCTGGATGCAACTCCATTCACCACCTCTCTCTGCTCCCAGTCATTCAGTCAGCTTTTTACCCAGGGATGAGTGCCCCTGTTTGAGCCACAAGTATCCTGTTTCTCAGAAGCACAGAATGAGACAGGTTGGAAGGGATCACAGAGGGTCCTATGGGATACAACTGCCCTGCTCAAGCAGTGTGATCCTAGAGCACATTGCGCAAGGTTGCATCCAGACTGCTCTTGAGGGTCTCCAGTGAGGGAGACTCCACCACCTCTCTGGGTTGTCTTCTCCTATGCACAGCTATCTGCACAATAAAGACGTTCTTCCTCTTATACAGTGAAACTTCCTGTGCATCCATTTCTGCCTCTTGCCCTATTGCTTGGCCCCACCGAGCAGAGCCTGGCTCCATCCTCTTGGCATCCTCCTTTAAGATACTTATAGACATGTATATGGTCCCATCTGTTTCTTCTTCTTGAGGCTGAACAGGCCTGATACCCTCAGCCTTTCCTCACAACAGAGATGTTCCCATCTCTTAATCATCTTCACAGCCTTTTGCTGGACCTGTTCCAGGAGCCCCGTGTCTCACTGGTAATGAGGAGCCCAGAATAGGGCACAACACTCCAGAAGTGGCTTCACCAGGGCTGAGCAGAGATTCAGGATCACCTCCCTTGACCCATAATGCTATTCCTAATGCACCCCAGGATACCATTGGCCTTCTTGGCCATAAAGACACACTCCTGGCTCATGGACAGTTTGTTGTTTATCAGAACTCCCAAGTCCTTCTCCAGAGAGCTGCTTTCCAGCAGGTCAGGCCCCAGCCTGTCCTGGTCCATGTGTCCTCCAAGTGAGGGACCCTGCAATTGTTTTTGTTGAACTTCAAATAGTTCTTCTCTGTCCATGTCTCCAACTTGCAAGGTACTTCTGAAAAGCTCCACAGGACCTGGGGTACTAGCCATTCCTCACAGATTTCAAGGGGAATGTTGTGGGAGATAATTTTAAGGGCCTTACTAAAGTTCAGGTGCGCAGAGTGCTTCAGTTTAGGCATGCCTGTACATGCCTTAGTGCATATGGAAACATTTGCTTCAAAACACAGTGGCAATCACCTGAACTTACATGATCAAAACCTAAAAGTCCTGATTTCAACATGTGCTTTGTCTAATGTAAACAGAATAAAAATTCTCCACATGAAATTCACTGGGAATTTGCCCATCTAGTTTCATGGAATTCAGAATTCAGCCAAAAAAATTCATAAAACAAGGAAAAGGAAAATATTTACCACTTCATTATTATCATGCCTTACAAGGAAATACAGAGAGAGAATATATGGCCTGGTGTGTGTGTACATTTTCTTTGTATTAATATCAATGAAATTTGGAGGTTTTGTGGACCAATGGGTTTCTCAAACCACTTGGTTGACAGCAGATGGCTGAGCCCCTCAAAAAATGGGGTTTTGAAAAATTCTAGAGATGGAGACTGTACAGGCTCTGTGGAGAGGTAATGGCTTATTATTTACCTAATGACAATGACAGCACTGCATCACAGGGCCATGTGGTTAGACATGAAATTCATTTAGTGTAAATAAACTTTACAGACTGAAGTGTGTAACTGAAATTTGCTACATATTTTTTATTACCTTAGTTTATTAACAATTTTGAGAATATCATATGGTGTTGCTTGATGAGGAATTTTACAAAGGATTACTTTGCTTGTGAGAGGTAAGAGTTGAGGTAATTTTTCTTTGAAAGTCTGGTAGGTGTTTTGCAGAACTAAAAAAAATCTATTGTGTGTTCTTTAGTATTAATCTCACTTACTTTGAGAATAATGTTAAATGATTTTGGAATATGAATTCTCTATAATTAAGCTGTCTTCTCTAGATAAATACCCCCTTTAATGTTAAGAACTCTAGAAGAAAAAGTATCTTCAAATATATAGCACTTCAAAGCAAATGAGGAGGGAGGAGTTACAAAATCTGTGGTTGTATACATCCTCTCAGATCACCAGTCCTTTTGTGTATGCTACCCAACTCTGACATATCTAAGATTATCTTTTTGTATCCCATGCTCTAAAGGGCAAGAACATCTCACCCTGAAGCTGGAGATTTGCATTCTTCACCAGCTTTGGAAGGCAGGGTGCAGAGCTAGGAGTAGGCTCAGCACATTATTCAGTTGAGTAATCAAGGGGAAATTAGTCTGGGAAAGCACGCTTGCTGTGTTAATAAAGTCCCTCAGTTTTGGGGGTTTTTTTTTGGTGGTGGTGGTTTGGTTTTGGGGTTTTTTTGGGTTTTGGGGTTATTCCTGTTTTTTCTTTTTTTTTTCTATTGTCTCAAAATCACCAGAATTTCACTGCCATTTTTTAATCTCCTCTTGAGAATCTGTGACACTCCACCTCCTGGAGTCATCCTCTAAAAGGGAAAGATATTTTTCCTAGTGATTTCATTCTACTGCTCTTGGCATACTCAGAACTCATCTCAAATCTGGTTTCAAAACATCACAGCATAGCTGAGTGGGATTTAGCTGCCTTAATGTCATGTTGGATGTCTTGTGATATTTACTCATGGCCAGATGACCACCTCAAAAGGTCAACTAGTAGAATCCACTTTTATATCTGATTGTCCCATTTGGATATAATTAGGCATCTATATTTAGTCAGTCTCACCTATAATGTGTTCTCACTCTGAATGGTGGTCTAAAAGAACTTGGTAGCTGACCACTAATGTTCATTTGCCCTTTGAACCAAAATTTTGTAATTTCCAGTATACCAAGAGCTCTTTTTTTCCTATTATGATACTTTTTAGTATTTATAATGCATATTAGGCTTGTTTATTATGCCATTGAGCAGAACATTTGCAAACCCAGAAAAAGTAAAATGGACTCTTGCACATCATTACCAGTCTATACCAGGTAGTTAATTACACATCACATCCAAAGGAAAAAAATTGGTTGTGAATTCCCAGAAATAGTGTAGAGCAGGAAGAAAAACTCTTGGACAAATTTGGGATCTTAAGAAAGCACACTAATAAAAGTAAAAAATTAAAAACATCACAATGGCTTAATGTGTTGGGTTCTAGTCACTGTGAATACTGTAGCTTAGAGGAAAAAAGCTCTAAAACTAATTAATAACGACAACAGCAATTGATTATTAGTATTGACAATAAAATTAATGTTAATAATAGTATTAATATTAATATTAATATTAATATTAATATTAATATTAACTACAATGTATTATTTGCTTGAAATCACAATGGCAATAACATGAACTTAATATATTATTAGTAATGATATGATGAATTATACATATCTCAGTGTTTCAACAGAACCTCAATAGTCGTAGGAAGCACATCAGGATCAAAGAACAACTCAGCGGTCATTCTTAATAGAATTATAATTCATAAAGATATCAATAACAGTTCCTGTAAGATTAACCCCAGCCAGAGATCAATTATCCCAGTGAAATATTGAAAGAAATGAAGGGAGAGATCAGAGGATGTAAGGCAGAAAACGATAGCAAATGTTAAAACAGAATTTAGCAATGAAGAAATTTACAAATTCTGAAGTGGAAAAAACCAGATCGGACTGCAAATCTTATAATACTTTAAAAGGAAAAACTAATCCAAACTGATACATTTTCCGTTGTATGAAGGAATTACAGGTCATCGTGCAATTAAGCCGTGTCACTGGCAACACATTTCAGTTATAACCAAGTATCAGCAGTCTTTTTCTGGGACAGTTGGCACTTTATCTATAAATGGTTTACACTGTGCAATGCAGGTGCTGCTGGCTTTCTAGCTGTAACTACTTGTAGTTTCTCTGGGGTAACTAGAGATTTCTGATATCAGTTATATTACAAGGAGGCAAATGAGAGGCAGTAAAAGTGACATTATTGTGGAGCCATTTTTGCAATTTCTGATGATACCTTGACCCGAACATTTGTTCACAGACTTTAGCGTATATTTGAAAACTTGTTTGTCAGTAGCAACGTTTCTTGACTTGAAAAATGATATCTTGTTGGGGGGCAAAACAAAACACCTACATATGAAACCAAGGGTTAGGCTTGCCTGTAGTTTTCCTATTTCTTATGAATGATTCATGAGTATTTTAAAGCAAGCTCTGCATTTTAATAAAGCTAACAAAGCTTCCTGGTAAAGCAAGTTCACATATTTACTGGTAGAATTTACAGTACAGTGGGTAATTCTCTGTCTCACATGTTTTTTAAAACTGACTTGTCCTCCATATGAAGCAGATTGTTTCAGTGTCATAGATCCATAGACACTAAAGCTTATCAAGTGAAAAAAAAAAAATAAAAGGTAAGTTTATTTCAGTTCTTATATTGTATAACTAGATTCCAATAATGGATTCACACTAACTAGGAATGTACATACATGTCATTGGATATTCTGATAGGGTCCGTACAAAAACAATACCAAATAATTTCTTGGTGATTTAATACATCTTTATTTAACTTTTTCTTGGATGATGTATTCATTATTATTGGCATCATGTACTGGGAGATTAGTTAAGTGACTATAACTACGAAAATTTTTTAATGAGATTACATTGATATGGGGCATATTCGAGGAGCCCTGGTAAGCAACATATATAAATGAAGAAAAAGAATGTCTATAACAGATTTATTCTAAATTTTTCCAAAATCAGGACTAGATTATTTTTATTGTTTGAGTACTTTTAGTGGTTTCTGAAGTTTCAGGAGCAATGCCTCTTTATTTCTCTAAGACAGTAATTAATTTGATTGTACTCAAAAGGTTTTCAAATTAACTCATTTTCTGGTATTTGGCATGAAATATGAATTTGCGTGTTATTTCCAAGCTACTTACAAACCTTGAAAATACTGTTGCTGTACATTTAATTATTTCAATTAGAGTTCCAGTTTTGAACACCTGCTTAAGAATAAAAATCCGTGCATTACCGTAATTCAGACTCTAGGGGTTTACCAGGATACACATCTTAACATCTCTATGTTCTTCTGCAAAGGAAAGTCCAATGTCTATATTGTTTTCTGTTTGCTACAGTATCATGCTGAGAAAAACAATATTTTCTGACCATGTTTAAAACTCTGTTGTTTTATTTCAGTGAAAGCTACTGAATTATCAGGATTTTGGTGTCTTCAGTGGAGGCTTGCAAGACTGTTCAGTGGAAAACATATTTCTAAGGCCTTGGCTAGTCATCAAGTAAGTATCTTGTGTTTTCGTATATGTGTTTTGTTCATTCAGGTCCAATGAAGTGTTTCTGCTGTCTTGGGTAAATAACAAAAATTATTTCACCATAATTTTGACTTTCTTTTCTATAAACATATTTTTCTCTAATGTCTGATGCTCCTTAGCAGTCTATAACCATTTAAGTCAGTGTTTATAAGTATTTTAGCAAAAAAATCCAAAACCCAAAGCAACATTTTTTTGGTATTCTTTTCAGTATCTCTCAGAATGCTATTCAGTGATCTGTATTACTCCCAACCATGAAGCATAAGGAGAACTAAGAATTGGTTGGATCATCTAAATATGTCGTGCTATTAGCCTGGTAAAAGTGGTCAAGAATGGTGTCTGGCAATCTATTACTAAAGTAGATAAAGCCAGTTAAATGGTACTCAAACAGTCAGGTTCTATTATTATCATCCACCTGACTGACTTTTTGATTGTCTCGTTTTTCTCACTATATCACATACTTTGTTCTTCATACATATAGTCTTAAGTATTTTTAATTCAATTAGATGAAGAGTAAGAGACTCAGGTAAGGCAGATCCTCTAATATCTTCTTATTCCTGTTGTCTGGCATAGTGGTTTTTAATATCTATTCTTTCACTTAATTTCTAAACCTAAAGAAAAAAAAATTGGGTTGGTGGGAGAGCATTTTAAATAGGAAAGCTATAATAAAAGCCACAAACTCTAAAACTACAAAATAGGGGGAAGCTAGCTGTAACATTTAAATTATACTTGCATATTCTACTCAGATTACAGACTTAACCTTTTAAAAATTATTCTGATAAAGATTAGACAATTAATGCACTCTTTATGTCACTTCTCACCATAATGTAGTGACTTTCATTTTGATTTTTCTCAAAGAATGCATAAATGTTATTTTAATTTTCAGTTAAAAATTGCTTCAGTCTGAGTGGCAATGCTTGAACTTGTCTCAAAATTATGCATTTGAATCCATTTACAAAATATTCTGTGTTTTAAAAAATCATAGTCCATGAAAACCAGCAATGCTTATTTATTTATTTGCTCTTTGATGAAACAGAAAATTAAATTTTTGTGATGGAAATAATTTCCAATTAGGCAGCTCAGAAACATAATCTTCTTTTACCACTTGGCTGTATCAAAAATAAAGAAGTATTCCTCTTAAAGGATCAAGAACCAAGTTTATTTATTTTTGGATTTGATAGCTCTGACTGACTGTGTCATTCATTGCTGCCTAACTTATAAAATATGAAAGTGAGAATTATGTCCTCATTTTGATGCTCTTTTATGAATTTAACCTAACAAAAATAGATGTTGATTGAACTGGTTGAATTATGAGGAAGGATGATGAGACTCAAATGTTTAATTCAGTTAGCACTCATTGAAGGCAGTATCTAACCTAAAGTTGGGAAGTAAATTTTACCTTAAACTCAGTGAAAAAATAAAACAGGGTTCAAGTAATAGAAACCACAGAAATAAAACTTAAGTTTTTTAACCAGCTGACCTATCTAGAAAATTTTGCACAGCTAGTCTTGCCCTGGATTAATTTGGGATTCTTGGGATTTTTTTTGTCTCTAAGGCTTTAAATGCTGTCTGAATGTATAGATTTAAAAGTTACATTTTTTTCCTTGCTTTGTAACAAGTTAATTCAATTTACAAGTTCAGAATTATTATATTAGAGTGCACATCTGTGTCATTCAAAAGGTTACACAAAATGCTTACATATGCCCCATCTTCAAACGTACAAAGGGAACACATTCAATCACGCGCCTGCTCATAGATTGAGAAATTTAATATAGATAATATTAATTTTTTCTTACTATATCCCATTATTTTGTTCGTACTGTGTCTAAATAGCAGCAGTGTTCATTGTGTCAGTTATGTATGGCCAAATTAGAGAAGACTGTTTTAAGGATCTGAATGTTACAGGTGTCTTTTTCAATGTCATTGAAAGTCAAGAAGTTTTTTTATACTCTTTTAAATGTTGAATATTTTTGGTTTGCTTTTGTATTTTCTTTTATCACACTAACATAAAAGTGAAAAATCTCTTAAAGGGAACAAAGCCAGTTGTTTTTTTTTCTGGTGTGCTAAAAAAGCAAGAGTGATTGATGTCAGTGACTCATGGTTAAAGATGCTGCTGCTTGAGTGCTGTGACACTGGCATGATCTCTTTGAGTAGGTTAAAGTGTAACACAGAGAGGTGGAATAAAGGCATTCAGATATGAGGTACTCATCAGATGACACATTCCCAAATTCACGATCTCTTTGACTACTATTACAATGCTGTACATCTTCAAAACCTTTGAAGAGCTTTAGCTGTGCAGTTCCCTTTCATGTCAGCAGGAGACAAGCTTTGCTGTAATAAGATTTAGCTGGCTTCCTTTCACATACTTTTTTTACTGAGCAAAACAGACCCTGATCACTTTTATTATAGTGTGCTATGTATTCTGAAAGTAAGTTTAGGCAAGTAGTAGATTAATTAAGTAATGAAGCATGTAATAAAGTAATCAGTATAAGCTTTCATATCGTCTTAGCAGTCGCATTTTCATCTATAAATTTCTTTCTCTATTTGAGTCCCTGAACACTTAATAAAAGTTTTCAATATATCTTTGATACTATTTTGTTTGTGGTCCATATTTTCTGTTCCTTTTACTTAGATGAAAAAAGAAAATTTGTATGTGTGACCTTGAATTACTAGTTGCAAAAGCAACAAAACAACTTCCATCTGAGTTAGTGCTAAAATTTCTATTAATATTATTCATTTTAGTACAGAGTTTTACAGATATGATATTCAGTGAACCAAAAATAAGTTTTAAATGCTCAGTAAATACCTGTCATAGTGTTTTTAGGAAAGAAATAAACAATCCATCTCTCACAAATATTTGTTTTTTTTAGTAAAAACATTCTTACATTTAAATAAGAGATTATACTAAAATATGAGAAAATAAAGCATTAGCTGATCTACCGCAGTACTTGAAATTCCTGAACTTAAAGGAAAAGTAGTTGTTGGCCACCATTCACTCATTTTATTTTGAAGGCAAATGGACCCTGAGTGAAATGAAGATAACTTTTTATGGTGTAGGTTTCTTGTACCACCAGAAGAATTGTTATGGGAATAAGAAATGTTATATCACCTCTGTTTGAAGGACCTCCAGTGGCCAGGAAGGATGAGTTAGTCTGTGGACAGCTATCTTGGGTTTTTGGTATTGATTCAGATAATTTGAGATTCTTTAGGACAACTTGCCATGAACTGGTACGTAGCTCAGCTGCTCTGATGCATCCTGAAGAAATGTGAATGGTCTAAAAAGCAAGATGCATTTAAAAAATTCAATGGGTGAATTGTGAATACATGGAAGCACTTTTAATATACGTTTTCAATTCAACTGAATTGTCACAGGAGTGTCATAGGATGCTACATTAGGAACTAGTACCTTGTTATATATGAAAACAAATGAGGCGAAGAATCTTATGTCTAGAAATAAATATGTGTCTTTAAAAACATAGAAGTTCTACAGAAACATAGTGAAGACTTAATTGAATGATATATGTAAAAGAGACAGAAGACAATAATTCCTACCCAGACTGCATCACCAGTTTGCATTAAGGGAATGCAGGCAGAGATTTTCTTTTTGATGATGAACTGCAAGAGCCAGGCACAGTCCAAAACTCATCAGTTGACTTTACAAAGTATATTCAGCAAATAGCAAATGAACTTATGAAGAAAAATAGTCAGTAGAAATGTATTTAAGCTTTGAAGAAATATACCCATTAACCTCTTTTTCAGTTGGTTAAAAAATAAGAAGACTTAACATAGTTTCTGATCAACATTTGGACCCTATGCTCTACTTTTTGCATTTAATCTCTTCCACAGAAAAAATGGATAGCAACTCTCATGCTTTGCATCCATGAAACTTTTCCGCTTTCTTAAGAGTCATAATGAGAAATAATGAGTACAATTTTGGATTTTGCCCATAAGCATTTATAAAGCAACTGACTAGGATGCTAAATATTATCATTCGCAAACCTCTAGACATAAAAAAGGACAGAGTGAATTTTTCTTTTCACTAATTTTAAGATACAACAAGCAGAATATGCCTCTGTTCAAATTAAGGTGCAAATGAGACCATATGCCAAAGTCACCCATATGGAGTTTTTTAACAATAAATGTGAGATAGAGAGTCAGAAAGAGCTAGAAAAGGGAGAGGGAGAGGCAGAAGACATGGCAGGGTGTGGGGGAGGGAGAGAGAGCAGAGGGAGAGCTGGAGATGAGGCACAGAAGTGAGGAAAAGAGGGATGGGGAGAGAGAGGTGAGTGTTGTTCTCCATCACTTTGGGGCTCTTGGTGGTGAGACTGGGGACTCAGCTCAGTCTTCTACTGGTAGGTTCTGTGCAGAAAGAGGTGCTGAGTCCACAGAATCCACCACTATCAAATCTTTTCACTATTAATAAATTTTAGCAAACAGGGAAAGTAATGCTTCTTTGCTACATGTTACACAGTTTCCTTAATAACTAGTATTCTATCTTCTGTTGGTTAAATTATTCCCTCATTCCTTACGTAATTAATCTGCATGCTCAGTCTTTCTCTTCTTTTGAGTCAGTGGGTTTCTTGGGTTGGTGGTCCCTGACTCAGTGGTTGCAATCTCCCACTGCTGGAATTACCTTTTACCCAGCTGGAATTTATTTCAGGACAGTTGATGAGATGGTTTTTATAGTTTCTTTCTTATCTTGGGAGTTATGCCAAATATCCTTGTGGTCCCTCAGTTTTGCATTCTCTGTACCCATTATCAATAACGTATCCCCCTTTCTAAGCTTTGTTAACCTCCCCCTCGGTCTGACATCATTGAATTTATCCTCTGAGCCTTGTACCACCTTTATACAGCCCAAGTTCCGTGTATCCACAGAGGCCAGTGTTGTGGTCATGGTCGTGACAGATTCCATCTCTCCCATAACTTGGGGGAACCTTTGTTTGAGCAATGACATGCATATGAGCAGTCGCTTCTTCTCACAGTCTGTCAATGGGGGGATTTTGTCTGATTTCCTTGAACAGGATGAGCTAGCCAGATCTCTGCCAAGCCTCTGCCAGGCCTGGAATTGGCACTTTCCTATCATAAATTCCTCCCTTCTGTGCCCTTAACAGTGTTTGAGACAGGCAACTCTACCTTTCAGCTCCTAAGAACTATTGGTTAATAATTTTTTAACCATTATTAACCATTGCATTTCTCCACCATAAGGTGCACTCTTCAGATATTGCAATCTTTTTTGACCAGTAAGGATGTGCTGCTTAGATTAGGGGTTGGCTTGTTCAGGGTTAGATTTTTGACTTAAACAGAAAAAAAATAAAAGTTTGTATTTAGGAAAATACTTTCATGCTTCGAGTTTACACATTCTGTAAAACTAATGTACAAGGACTGTTAGAATTGTAAATTGCAATACTATATACAGTAGTATTCTCTTTGACAGCATCATTCCCTCTTCCTTTAGAATGTATTGTGTTTAACCTTAAACTCCATCTGCACAGGGGCAGCATCACCTTGAATAATATGTGCAGTTTATATTGAACTATTAGAGAATGTCCAATGGAGGGCAACAAGGATGTTGGAAGGCCTTGAGGGGAAGCCCTATGAGGGGTGGCTGAGGTCACTTGATCTGTTCAACCTGGAAAAGAGGAGACTGAGGGGGGACCTCATTGCAGTCTGCAATTTTCTTTTGAGGGGACGATGAAGAGAAGTCTTCACTCCAGTGACCAGTGATAGTACCTGAGGGAATGGCCTGAACTTGTGTCAGGGGAGGTTTAGGTTGGATATTGGAAGAGTTTTCTTCACCCCAGAGGGTGTTTGGGCACTGGAACAGGCTGCCCAGGGAAGTAATCACAGCACCAGCCTGGCAGAGCTCAAGAAGCATTTGGACAATGTTCTTCGGCACATGGTGTCACTCTTGGGGCTGCTGCTGTGCAGGGCCAGGAGTTGGACTCGAATGGGGGCTCCTTTCAACCCAGCTTACTCTGTCATTCTGTGATATATAGATTCTAAATATATGTAAAAGGAAAGGGATTTGAGGTACACATGCATAAGAACTAGAGAAGATTTTGGGTACAATATGAAGACAAACTGTGTGAGTGATTAATATTCAGTGAGGGCAATGAAAATTTAATTCAACTAATTTAGGTAACAGAGCATCTCATTTTCTTTTGCACTCAGAGTATAAATGCTATTTTCATCTATATGGTGGTTCATATCAGCTAATTCCTGCATAACTACAGTTGCTGACAGTCAGTAAAACATTGTCTTTGCTCTTACAAGAACTCTTTGAAGCCCGCAGAGCGACACTGGCACAGTTTGTTAGTAATAATTGAAATTACTTTTCTGAAAATAACTTATCTCTTCCTAACACACCTTATATTTCTGTCTGCTGTAATTTTCAGTCGTGTGTCCCTTTCTGAATGTACAAAGAAAGCCATAGTGAATAAGTATAGAGTGCAGGATTCATTAAAGATTGTTTGAACACTGTACAGAGGATGTGCTGGGAAAAACACACAGAATGAATATTGATTTGCAATGTGTGTTGGGAGTGGGAAAATAATGCATTTTAGAAGAAGCTTACTTTTTGATTATTTAAAACATTCCCTCTGTCTTTACTGACAAAAAATCTGTTTGAGCTATGTATTCCTGCAGGAATAGGAAGAATACTCTATTTTTTTAAACAATTGTTAGAAATGGATTAGCAGGAATCTGTTTGCTTCTTAAAGCATGATAACTCTATTGGCTTTTCAGCTAGAGAAAGCAGATTTATAGGGTTTTTGGGAGAGTTGTTTTGTTTGGTTTTTAAGTGAGGTTAAAAATGGAATGTTCTTGTTAGAATGTATAATAAAGAGAAGAGGAATTACAGCAATTAGAAAAAATAGGGGAGCAAAGTAAGAGAATAAGATACAAAGTCAGCTCCTGTAGTTTTTGTGTTTCTAAGGAATATCTGCCTCTTTTGATCTTACTTCCTCTAATGCCATGAGAAACATTAAAAAAAAAATCACAGAAGGATAAAATTCAATTTATTACCCCAAATTTAAGTCAGGATATTTTTCATGCCATCTTTGTTTTTTCATGTTTTTTCTGGCCTTGTGAGTCTTTGTGTTCCAGGCAGAGTTTAAGAGAATTTCAGGCAAAGAAGGGCCTCTGTTTTCCCTCCTACCACTGATCCTGGCTCGGTCTTTTGGACAATCAGGAAGAGTCCAATGAGAGGAATGGGAGCGTGCTAGGTTAGTCTACCTGCCTGCTATTGAAAGAGGGCTATTCATTTCCACCCTCTTATCATCATGGACTTTTTTTCAATGTTTATTCCTTCTGAAGGAGTACTTAGCACAAGACATCATTGTAAAATTTTGTTATTTCCTCAGGTTCTTCACACAATTTTTACATAACTAGATGATACAGATGATTTACACAGTACTGATTAATGGGAGACTGCTGACTATTTGCAGATTTTGTTTGTTATTATTATGCACAGTCTTTATGATTAGATAATTATTTCAAATCAATTAAGTATCCCTTGATGGACTCCTGAGTTGTATCTAGTTATGATAATTGCTGAAAATATGCTTGTGAGATTGTTGCAGATCATTGTGATATGTGCTTAGCCTTGTCTAAACATTGTGACAAGAAAATAATTAATCCTTAGCAATATAAATATACATGAGTTCGAGTTTAGGACAAATTTGGGAGGAAACCTCCAAAGGGGTCCCTCTAGAAAGCAGATTTGAGTAGCCCATCCTCCAGCTGGTTCAGAAAAATTTTTCTTTGGAGAAAAAGTGGGAAAAAAACTGTTTATTTAACAAGAAAAGCATTCACAAGAATAAAAAATGAATCATATTAAACAAAATTTCTTGCTCTCCTGCAGAGATCGTACCCTCAGAAAGTCCTTGTAGTGGGGTGTAGCTTGGCTCACCCAATCTCTTATCAGTCCCTACTGCACTGGAAAATGCCATGTCCCAGGCCCCAGTGGGCCACAGCCGTGATCTCACTGTGATTTTTTGGGTTTTGGTGCAGAACAGGACTGACCAGTTCCAAGAAAAACAAAAGCCAGGGAATTTCTCTGCCTCATCTAGCTGAAAAAAATGACTAAAAGCAAAGGAGAGCTCTCTCCTGCTGTCCATGCTGCAGGCAACACAGACTGTGAGAAGGAAAGCTAATGTTTTTATTTTTATGTTTTTGAATACAGCTGTCTCAGACAATCCACTGCTTCTCCTTCTCTCTCCCTTCACTCTCAGATCTAGTTTTAAAGATGCAAAACTTATTTCTGGGCTAAACAGATGAATGAGGATACAATTCAGCATCATAAAGTCACCTCAGGACAACATATTAAAGATATTATGCTTCCAAAAGCTAAATTGGTACCATCCAACATCTAGATACTGGATGAAGATTTGAAGAAATAATCTAACTTTTCTCTGTGGACAATAATTGCAACATATATCTGATGAAATCACTTTTCTGGTTTAGAATAAGAAACAATCTGGTTCTTGAAAAGTTATGGGACAGAGGAAAAATGGATAGAAGTTCCAGAATTATTTGATTATGTTTGTATGCTTTTATTTAGAGATGCGTACCTCATGCAAAACATTTTTTAAATGAGATGAGATTTACTGAGAGAGACTCACTCCAGGCTGCATGCACAAGCCTATGTGTATGAACAGTTCCTAAGCAGAGCCTTCTTGAAAAACTCACTGGATATATAGTTTTCTTTAGAGCCCTGTTTCTCTGCAGAGACTGCCTTTTGAACACAACATTAAGGCTGTGACCTAATTTCAAACATATTTTCATTAGACTTCTATATTTGGTTGCTCCCAAATGCATGCTAAAATGCTTTATTTCTCTGTGTTTTCTGTAGTATGCTTTAAGGGATGCTGTATGGTAATGAGCATTAGGCAGTGGGGCATTCCAGCCTGAAGGGGAAGGGAGAACCCAAGACTTGTAGATGTCCATAGCCAAAAAGCAATGGCAAAAGTCAGAGGGTCCACAAATACTTTGAAAGTTTTATTAATATATTATACACACAACATGGAAATTGGTATAAACCAGTCCCTTTTCCTATAGTATCAACCCAAAGCAGTGAAATCTTAAGAAGGGGTAGGGTGAAAGAAAGAGCGAAGGAAGGAAGTGGCGGAAGGAAGGAAGGAAGTGGCGGAAGGAAGTGGCGGAAGGAAGAAAGGAAGTGGCGGAAGGAAGTGGCGGAAGGAAGTGGCGGAAGGAAGGAAGGAAGTGGCGGAAGGAAGTGGCGGAAGGAAGGAAGGAAGGAAGGAAGTGGCGGAAGGAAGTGGCGGAAGTGGCGGAAGTGGCGGAAGTGGCGGAAGTGGCGGAAGGAAGGAAGTGGCGGAAGGAAGGAAGGAAGTGGCGGAAGGAAGGAAGGAAGGAAGGAAGGAAGGAAGGAAGGAAGGAAGGAAGGAAGGAAGGAAGGAAGGAAGGAAGGAAGGAAGGAAGGAAGGAAGGAAGGAAGGAAGGAAGGAAGGAAGGAAGGAAAATTATAACATTTTGTTTTCCATTTGCATGGTTGTATTTCATTTTATAAAGTGCTTTACCAAAAGAGAAAATTCAGTTTTGCCCCCTTAAGTTAATCGCAGTTACACTAATTCACCTAGTTCTCTGTTTTGCCTGGAAGATATCAAGACAAAAGCCATGGAAATAGTTTAGAAGATTTGTCATCATCACCCTCTTACAGAATCAAACATTTCACAGCAAAGAAAAATAGCAATTTTGTATGTGAGGAAGAAAGGTACATGGCTCTCCCATAAGCTCCTTCTTTTACCATATGCTCACTGAAACTTCAACTTTCCTCCTTGTAACTTCACTGGTGAATTCAGACCTATTGGTTTGTTAACACTGTAACCAAAATCTTCACAGGCAGATCCCTGCTCATTTTGTTTTCCATAGTTTTAGTTTACTCAACTTAGTTTAAGACCCTGTATTCAAAGGTGTTTGGGAATCTATTTGCTGGTCTAATTACACAGTATCTAATTACACTGATGTCTAATTACACAGATATGAAGGAGTTCAGAATAGCAAATTCCTTTATGGAAACACTGGTACTCATACAGTGTTTCCATAAATGAAGACTGTCCCTTATCTCTAGAAGAACATCCCTTATCTCTAGAATAAAGTTTATTCTTCAATGTTATTTCCTGCCATAGAATTTTATTTGTGGAGAATGTCCTATCATATTGATACTTTTTTATTTATATCTTTTCTCACCATAACTAGTTATTGTTATTCTCTACAGTGCCATTGCAACAAGACCTGCTGGTAGCAGGACTTTTGGTTCTCATTGCATGTTTTTCTACTTTTCAGAAATTGTTTTCTGAGATATACTTTCTCAGTCTGCTGAGGCCTTTATGTCAATGGTTTATAAGCAGAAAAAAGAAAAGAGATTCTGGTAGAAGGGGAAAGCCTTGGCTTATTTTTCCTGTTTCTTGCCATGAATACTCTAAGGAAAATTTCCAATTCATATGTGAATGGGAACAGTGCCCACCTAGCAGATGGCTATGAGTGAAAGTATAGAGAAGATCATGACCATACATTAAATACATTTACTGAGGGCAGAATTCCCAGGCTAAAATTTCATGTATATGCAACTCTTGTGCCAGGGATTGGGAGGATATGCTACTGTTTGTCATTTCCTAAAGAAGTCTAACTTGGAGATATTACAACATTTTTCTGCATAAAGATCTGCATAAGAAGTCTTCCATGAAGACAAAGGAAACATTTTATTTTTCATATGGGATTAACAACAGTTTTTAAATTTTCTTTGTAAAACTGTACATGAAAATTTTAAATAAAGTCAAAGAAAAGTAAATTTTTTTTTTTGAACAGAAGATGAATTATTAAATAAAATTACATAGCTGTTTATCCCCAAATTATCATAGCATTAATATTAATTAAAAGTGACATGTATTGATTCCCCCCATTTTTAATTTTTTTTTCTGTTGAAAAACTATTTTATTATGAGATTCTACAAAGCTTATCTGTGTCATTATATTACTGTAGAGGAACTTGCTTACATAGATACAATTGGTGAATGTCACCACTGATTTTCTTCTTAAACTTTATTCATCTGTTGCTTCTTATGGGACACACTTATCATTGTCATTTATTTCATAATACTGCTTTGTCTATTCATAAAATCAACAAACAAGTCCAGGGAAATCTCTTCTTGATACTTGTCCTTGAATCACATTTTTTGTACCAGCTACACATGATTGTATGACTCAAAATAAATACAGATAATAAATCTACGTATGATCCTGGTCAAGTGAAATAATCAATAGGTAGTCTTAAACAACTTCAGTACAAGAAAAATGATGGAAAATGTCTATAATGTTTGAATAAGTACGGAATATTGCTTTTAGGGTTTGGGGCTTTTTATTTTTTTTTTTTATGAGTAGACCCATTACACTTTAAACTACATGGTAAGTACAGCTAGGATAATTAACTGAAATTTAATATCAGGTTATTACTGCAGTCAAGGATACACACCATTTGACTAGCTGCATTATTGAAAACATTATTAAATATTTTTAGTATTAGCACACATATCATAGAAATAAATATTTCTCAACAATTTGATTTCTCTTAATCACCTGCTCTGTGTTTCAGAGCTTTTTCAACTTGGCTCATGTCAGTTTCTAAATGTATACTGAAATATATTTAATATTGGTTTTCAAAAGATTAGATATTGAAGGCTGCAAGCCTCTGTTCGATAGGTTATTGTCTGAGGAAAAATGAAAATATGATGCTCTTTTATTCCTTTGGGAAGAGGAGGCAGTGTCAGCTACTTTCTTATATACTATTATCCATTTTCCCTCTTCTTTATGCTGGTGTGAATTTAATCTTTTGGGGAAATGGGAGTTTCATTGCTTCTTTAAGTCTTATATTCTTGCAAAAGACTTGAGTAGTAATATGGACAGTCAAAAAAAGCTTGATACCTGCCTGGAAATTAATCTATTGAATAAATTATGGTAATCTGTGGGAGGCATTTTTTGAAAACCCCATTCAAATCACAGACTGGTTTTATTTTGAATTACAGAAAGATCAACAAATGTTAGGTCAAGTAAAACATTTAATTAAAGCTGGTTTTGGGTCTGTTAAAATGACTCAGCAGAAATTGGTAGATTTCAGAAGCCAGGTATCTGGCATAAGGTACTACCATCTGAGTAAATATGGCAAATTCTAAAGCTTAGATAACTTAAGCTGCCTTAAGAAATTAATTATTTGCTTTAAGATAGGGTTTTCCATAACTTTAATTAAGCTTGGATAGTAAAAAACATCCTCATTTTTTGAATTTTGCAGAAAAGTCCATGGCATCTTGAAGGGTAGGAGGGATATGACTTCAGATATGTAGAAATCCCATTTTAGGTAGATACAGAACCCCTGACTTAATTTTCAAATTTCTTTCCTTCTTCTGCTTGCAATAACTGGTTCCATCCTCCTCTCCACTACAGAAAATATTTGTTTTAAAAGGATTTTGCCAATTACTTCTTTTGTTGTTTTTAATACTAGCATCTAATTGCATTATACAATGTGTCTGGACTACAAAAGGATTATTTCACTTCAAGTAGGACTTCAGCAGTTTAGCAAGCCATGTATATTATTTGTTCGATAAATTAGCTGTATCTTCTTGTTTACTTTATTATATTTACTCACAAATCTTTGTCTAGGCAGTGAATTATTGCTGTTTAGATGTTAACAGTGTTCAACATTAATAAAATGAACAATGCTTAGTACAACTAATATAGCCTAAAGTAATTTGAATAATTGAATACCACTTTGTCTAGAGCAAACCTTATAGCAGCACTTGTTTTTTCAAATGAAAGCAGAGTGAAAACTCCAAATGTTATGTTGATAAATGTTTTGTAAAACCTGCTGATCCCATTGCATATGTGTGGATAAGGCAGCTCGACACTGATATTCCCTTAGTATTATTTATAGCTGCAGCAAAAAGCAAATGGTAAGTGCACTCAAGTGCACAGAATGTTAAGTGTATAAGATGGCAGCTTAAAAAGAGATCTATGTACTCAGAGGAGAAATAGCCTTTAGGGTGTTCACAGCAGGAAGAACCTGAGAGAACAGATGAAAGCAGGTGTGGAAATGACAGAGTATTCCTTCTTTCCACTGAAGATGTTGAGAATTTAGCTCAAGGGATTGCAGTTTCAATCTACTCATTTTTCAGCTTTCTTTCTTTGACTTTTGCTGTGATTAGAAAAGATTATGATGAAATATTTAGTTTGAAGAAGATGCAGATTAGGTAACTTGCCATAGTGATCTTGAAGGTCTGATGAAAACTTCAGAAGAAAATACTCAACAGAGGGGGAAAAGAGAGCCAAATATAAACTGGGGGGTAAGAGGAATTCAAACCAGACAGAAACCTAGAGTGTCTCTTAAAATAGCACACTTAAACTAGAACATGACACTTAGATGAAAGGTTAATAAAATGTTAAAAATAGATGGATAAGCCCCCATTTGTATACCATGCTTACTGTTATATACAATGACAAGAAATAGCTATCACAATTATTTGCCAAGCTGGATGACCCCAGCCCAAGTGGGGAATATTAGATGCCTAAAGAATGGGCTGCCATCCAGAGGGGACTGGACAAGCCTGAGAAGCCCAAGTGGGGAATATTAGATGCCTGAAGAATGGGCTGCCATCCAGAGGGGACTGGACAAGCCTGAGAAGTGGGAAATCTCATAAGGTTCAAGAAGGCCAAGTACAAGGTGCTGCACCCAGGTTAGGGCAAACTGCACTGCTGATGCAGGCTGGGGATGAAGGGATTGAGAGCAGCCCTGCAGACACAGGCTTGGAGTGGTTGGTGGGTGAGAAGCTGAACATGAGCTGGCCATGTGCACTCTCAGCCCAGAGAGCCAACAGCATCCTGGGCTGTAGAAAACAGAGTGTGACCAACAGGTCTAGGGAGGAGAGTGTTCCTGTCTACTTTGCCCTCATAAGATTCCACATGGACTACTGCATCCAGCTGTTGGGCCCCCAGCAAGAGGAAGATATGCACTTGTTGGAGGGGGGCCAGAGGAAGGCCCCAAAAATGATCACAGAGGATGAAGCACCTCTCCTGTGAGGATAGGCTGAGACCTCTGGGTTTGTTCAGCCTTGAGAAAACTTCAGGCAGACTTTGTTGCAGCCCTTCTGTACCTAAAGGGATCTTATAAGGACGACAGAGATGAACTTTTAAGCAGAGCTGGTTGTGAAAGAAAAAGAATTAATTGTTTTAAATTAAACAATACTAGATCCAGACTAGATGTAAGGAAGACATTTTTTTATTATGAGGGTGGTGAAGGACGTGAACAGCATCCAGAAACATGGTAGATGCTTCATCCAAGGAAACATTCAAGGTCAACCTCATCTTATTGCAGATGTCCCTGACCATGGCCTAGACAACTTTTAAAGCCCTCTTTCAGACCAAACCATTTCATTATTTTATTCTATGATAAAAGTAATCTCACATACTAAATCAGCTTCTTTAACCATCTCACTTTAATCATTATGTAGCTTAGAAGTTGAACTTTATCTAATCTACCACTTCAGCTGCTTGGATGCGTTATGCTAGTCGCAGTAAATTTTAGCTACTGTCACAAGACTTGCATCAGAACTACTTTAGGGCAATAAAGAGAAGAAAACTTCTCAGAATGGTTCTATTCTAAATGTTTAAATGTATTCAAAGTAAACGTAGACCATTTAAGTGAATTTTTCTAGGGGACATGTAAATTTTAGCATGATAATTGAAATGCCAGTATTTACAGTAGAGTACCAACAGAAATTCTCCTAGGCATTTTCAGAGATACTTAAACATCATCATATCCCTTGTCTCACCTTAGTCTTAATTTCAAAAAATATGTGTTTAGTTAATATTATGCACATATTTTTTACTAATTTCACAACTAAATTGAAAAAACACATGCATAAGAGAGATGGTTTTCATGTGAGAGGAAAGATTGATGTTTCTAGTTATGAAAAGAACACTCAAAGTTATTTTAATTCTTTTCTTCTACTGACTAATGAAAAATTTGTGGGGAATTATCTGATCTTGCTGCTGCATTATCGTTTCAGAGGTGCTAATGCAAACGTGTAATACTGCCTTCTATCTGTTGTAAAGAAAGAGAAAAATTATTGTCCAGTGAATTCATTGTTCTTCCAATAGAGTGTAATAACCACATTATTTGAAGTGTCCCAGAGTCCCATTCGATCTTCTCATGTGTATTTACTGTAAATTGGAAATTTTGTTATAGTTGGCATCTCAGATTTCCTATAGCAATCTGTTCAACAGTGGCTAAACCCCATTTCTGTCTGTTTTCAACCACAGTAACAAATTTAACAATAAACTCTATAGAAAAAGAGCTTGCATTTCCTATGATTTCTCTCAATATTTCTCTACATCGTACATTGTAATACCACACAGAGAGTAATCACCCACACTGCAGGGATCATGCAACTTAGCAGCAGCTGGAGGAGGATATAATTTACTGTAAGGCAAGGAACAAAATTACCTGACAATTACTAAGGTTATATCTTTCAAGTACAACAAGAAGAAAGGACCATGGTTTGGTTTTGTTTTGGTTTGGTTTTTTTGTAATATAATTTCATATAACGCAGAAGAGCAGGCTACTATAAGACTAGGTTGGTAGTGTTAACAATTAGACTAAATCTTAAGGGTCTTTTTCAACGTAAATGATTCTATATTTCTAATAGATTGCTAAAAATATAATTTTGTCCTAGAGCTTAATAAAAGAAGTAAAGCTCTAATGTTAAGCTTTGGATCTCTCTGCTTACAAAGGTGATCAGATCTTGGTGTTCTATTTAGTATGCACCCAGAGAAGAAGACTGATCAGTAAAAGAGTCCTCAGACAAGCTAGTGGAGGAAGTTGTCTCTATTTGCCATACGGTTGCTGCAAGGTCTTAAAAGGCAGCATGCATGCTGTAACAATTTCTTGGGTGCTTTATTTATTATTATTATCTTTACTATTATAATTATTTCAGTGTCAAAACCTTGGAGGTTATGCATATGAAGATTAGTCCAGTAATTTCTGAATTGCAGGTGTCAGACCTTTGCCCTTGAGGAAATAGCAGCAAGCTGTCTCCCTCCAGAAGTAACTCTGATCATGCTCAGCTTGGTTATAGCTTAATGTTTAGGTGCTGTTTTACAGGGAATTTGTGTTATATATATATAGACAGAAGCATTATTGCTGAAGGCATGAGAAATAAGCACTGATCTTTTTTACCACTGCCAGTGAGAAATGTCAAGGCAAAAGCCTTAAAAATATAAGCAGTAACAGCTCTCAAATCCACGCAATAAAGGAGGGGATTTGCATTTTAGACTGCAAAAAAAGAAGGGCAAGAAGAAGAAAGAGAGGGAGACTACTTACTACTTTTAAAGACAGAATGTAGGGAAATATGTTAACAGTTATTGACTGGAAACAATGAAGAATTAAATGTGAAAAGCTAAAAACTTTAGCTTTTCTAAAAACTAAAAACTTCATTGTTCCTTAAATTTGCTCAACAACCTATGTGGAAGAGCAGAACTTGGGAGGGAAGGAATAAAAATGGAAACAGAGCAACAAAAAGTATGTAGCAACAGAACAGACAGGTGAGCTTCTGGCAGATGACAGAAGCAGAGCACAGGACTAAAATATTCATACCTGAATAGGTAAAGGTAGGGAGTTATGTAAAAGAAGCTTTTTTTTTTTTTTTCTGAACATGAATGGTAGCAGAGCATAGTCAGAAAACTGCATGGGTTGCTTTTGAGAAAGAGGATATGGAACCAGGTTGTTTCCTGCATTTCAGGTGTTTTGGATAATAGAAAAACACACCTCCACATTACCATGACATATATTTGTGTCTGTGTCTGTGTACATTTATGCATATGTACATACACATATATGCACATATTTACATGCATATGAAGAGTTGGATATTGGTCCAACTCTGCTGTAAATTTTCATTCTTTAGATATATATTTTGGCACTTTTAAATAGAACACATTTATTAATTGGCCATGATTTTATTTCATTCATTTACTTCTCTACTCTATGTCCTTACTTTGATTAAGCTCTAAGAATAATGAGAGACACAAAACCTGGTTGTTCACAGTGAAGATTAAATCATTCTTTTGTGGAAATTATGTGATGTAATGCTGAAACAAATAGAAGTTCATCCTGGAAGAGATCTTTTCAATCTCAGATGTTTCTTCAATTCCAAAATAAGACTCTACTGGTTCCTACAGCCTTGTTTCCAACATTAAACTGGTAGAAACTTAGGCAAATTTTTGCTCTGCTTTCTTTAAGAAAATTAACCAACATCTCTGAGAATACACGTGTAGTTTGTGTGAGTTAATAGCTCTGAGATTTATAAATTATTCTTGATTGTGAATCTTTTACAGATAGACAGTTTTACAAATCAATAATAAGTCTAATGTCAAAAACCATGCAGTAGCTGCACGGTAAAGGTCTTGATGGAGTTCTGCTGTGTGGAAGATATCTCCACTAATGTCTGTGGAACTCAAATAAAGATCTTGTGTACTTTTTCCATGTAGCAGTGATGACATTTCTAAACTGGTCAAGTTTTGGCTCTTCAGACAAAAAGTTGTGTTGGGAGATTTTCTTTTGTTTTGTATCCTAAAGAGAATAATAAAGGGAGTACAATGATCTTCATTCATATTCATTAACAAATTATGTCAGAAAAGATGGATTTTTGGGACCAGTGTAAAAATTGTAATTTTTTTCTGCCTCTTGGCTCCTTATTGTAGGTTGCTGAGAAACAACAAATAACTCATATATGCAGATGTGTGTCATAACTTTCAACATTATTTGTTTTAGGTTACTTGTCTGTTAAATATGCTGCCATTTCAGAACTTCATACTATCTGCCCATTCTATGTAAGGTCCTAGTCTTCTTCTGCCTCTGCTGTTGCCTTAACTGTCTTACCACTGCTATGATTTGTTCTTGTCTGTCTTTTCCTGACTTGTTTTTTGCCTCTGTTTTTGAAGAATTCAGGGGGGACTGATAACATTTTAACACAAATTTAACAACAGCCTTTACCACTATATTGTTAGAACATAATTCAGTGTTTTGTTTTTTCGTTGTTGTTTTTCCCTGCAGAATGACTTTCAAATCTTGGATATAAAACACTACTTTTTTCAGTGAAAGAATTTATAGGGATTATATGGTCTGCATAAAATGCTGTTTTGTCCACAAGAAAATTACTTTTGTGTCCTGTAGAGCAGTCAGGATGATTTCTGGCAACCTTTTATTTCTCCTCTGTGACTTGCTGACTAGATGCAGTCCGCCATAAATGCATTCTCCTCAGAGTCTGTTTATGCATAGCAGTGTTGGAAGTAATAAGCACTTGGGTTTTCTAGCATATGAGTCAGTAAATACATAAACAGGTACAGATTTATGACTCTGCACTTCAGAGTATCACGGTGCTTGATGTATAGTGCAGTCAGCTTTATCTGAATGTCACAGAGGATAGTGAATAAATCTTTAATACCAAGGTCATTCTTGATGTAATTAATGAGTTGGGATTTCTTTTGTAACACAGTTTCAAATAACTTAATTTCTCCTAATCAGTGTTATTGGCTATGCAATGAATGTCCTTGAAATATGTAAATTGTCCTGTAAAATACAGACATACAGATATTAAGTGTAGGCTAATGGCATTTTACCAGTGTGAATATTTTAGTGGATAGCAATTCTTTTGGAGATATATTCACTCTTTAACAGGTAACACCCATTTCAAAGTGTTTATTTGCATTACAAGCATTAGTGAAGCCTTCTTTGGTGCAGTTAATGGAGGAACTCTGCTCTTAGTGGATTAAATTTTTCAGTCTGTAAAACTGCCAGCTCTCACTGTTCACAAGGTAACTATATTTTATCTCACCTTCACCACTCTTCATCTTACAGTTCTGCTGGGCATACATGAGGTACACATCATTATTTTGCAGTGCTTTGTTTTGTGCTGAAGAAATACACCATGACTGTAACAGCTACAGTAGTAGACCAACATATTTTTTTCCTTTGCAAATGGGAGTGATAAACTTAGATCATATTCCAAGAGCTTTATCTACATATCTACATTGTTTTAAATGTAAAAGCAATCTTCTCGGTTATGTCTTACTTTTAGAACTAGAAAAAAAAAGTGACTTAATAGTGTTTCTGGTCAGTAAGCAAACATTTTTCTGTTGCATATGTCAAACTAAGACATTGGAAGAGAGGCCTTTAATAACCAAGAATTATTTTTAGCATTGAATTTCAGCTGGCAGGAAACCTAAATAGCAACTGTGGCTATATAACAAATGTGGAAGAGAAGGCAAGATCCATCATGGGACAGTGTGTTCTACATTCTGCGTGATTCTATTAGACACATAGTAAAAGCCTGATAACAGCCCTTGCTCTCCAGAATTTCACTTAGTTCTACTCTTTGTGATAAGTCTTTAGCTGCTTATGTGTCAAATGAGTTCTTGCATGTTATTTTAGTTATGAACTCTTACTGTTCAATACTGTCTGGATATGTTGTGGTTGTCTGAGCTTGATTTGGAAATTTCAACAGAAATAAATCTTACTCAAGAGAATATTGTCTCTTTTAAACCTTAAGTAAACCTTGGATTGTGTATAGTTAATTAGATTTCATTATTGTTGAATACATACAAGGGAAGCTTTAGTGAATAACATAAGCGTGGATTATCATCTCCTCTGGCCATCATGCTTAGATCTCCTGGGGGAAATTCCTTAATGATATGTAATTTGCAAATTGTTTAACTTCCTGGGTATTTTTCTTCTTTTACTTTTTTAGCAAATTATTAAAATTAATCTATGAAAATATATTACCATATCATTATTTTTCTATTCCCTGGAGATTCTGTCTGAACACAAGGAAAAGCTTATTTATTGTGAAGGTGACCAAGTACCGGCAAATGTTGACCAGAGACATTTTAGATTCTCCATCCTTGGAAAGAACCAAAAACTGACTGGACACAATGCTAAGCAATCTTCTCCAAGTGTGTCAAATTGAGTAAAGAGTTGGACCAGATGACCTCCAGAGGTTCCTTCCAACCTAAACCATTCTCAGATTCCATATTACTGGAACTGTATAAGAAAGGGAATTGATTGGAATGTTTGCATTACTTCAATTTCTCAGTGGAAAATGTTTATGTTTTCATCATCACTGCACAAGAAATTTAATGATTCAGCTTTTGAAGTTGCCAGTAGAACTGCTTTTCAAGAGCTTTGCATAACTTAGCTATATTAGCAAGTGATTTGGCTACAAATTAATAGAAGAAATTATGTATGGTGGCAGAGTTTGAACTGTCTAACAACAAAATCTTTTCTGAAAGAATTTTTTATTATATATTATTTTGTTTTCTACACTTTAAATAGCAAACAGCTGTCTTAGCCGAGGCTGTCCTCTTCCAGCAGCCTGCTTGTTTGCAAACCACATGTATTTAGCAGCTTTGTTTTCATTCTCTCTCCCACTCTTAAGCTGTAATGCAGACTAGAATTTAGTAAGGGGATTTGTCTCATTGTTATTCCCATCGGCACAGAAATAGTGTGAGTGAGACTGTAACTCCTGGTTAGGAGGATACAGAAGTGTACCAGAAACAACAAATCACAGAATCACAGAATCACAGAAGTTCTAGGTTGGAAGAGACCTTTAAGATCATCGAGTCCAACCCATGTTCTAACACATCAACTAGATCATGGCACCAAGTGCCACATCCAGTCTTTTTTTAAACTCTTTGAGGGATGGTGACTCTACCACCTCCCTGGGTAGATGATTCCAGTATTTGACCACTCTTTCTGTAAAATACTTCCTCCTTAATTCTAGCCTGTATCTCCCTTGGCGCAGCTTGAGACTGTGTCCTCTTTTTCTGTCTGTTGTTGCCCGGAGAAAGAGACCGACCCCCAGCTCACCACAGCCACCCTTCAGGAAGTTGAAGAGAGTGATAAGGTCACCCCTGAGTCTCCTTTTCTCCAGGCTGAGCAACCCCAGCTCCCTCAGTCGTTCTTCATATGGCTTGTGCTCCAAGCCCCTCACCAGCCTCGTTGCTCTCCTTTGGACACTCTCAAGCATCTCAACGTCCCTCCTAAAGTGAGGGGCCCAGAACTGGACCAAAACTCCAGGTGAGGCCTCACCAGTGTCGAGTACAGGGGAAGAATGACCTCCCTGCTCCTGCTGGCCACACCGTTCCTGATACCGGCCAGGATGCCATTGGCCTTCTTGGCCACCTGGGCACACTGCTGGCTCATGTTCAGCCGACTGTCAACCAGCACCCCCAGGTCCCTTTCCACCTGAGCACTGTGCAGCCACACCGTCCCTAGCTTATATCGTTGCAGGGGGTTATTGTGGCCAAAGTGCAGGACTCGGCACTTGGATTTATTGAACTTCATCCCATTAGATTCTGCCCATCCATCCAACCGTTCCAAGTCCCTCTGCAAAGCCCTACGTCCCTCTAACAGATCAACACACATTCCCAGCTTAGTGTCATCTGCAAATTTGCTAATAAAGGACTCTAAACCCTCATCCATGTCATCAATAAAAATATTAAACAGAACTGGCCCCAGCACAGACCCCTGAGGGACACCACTGGTGACTGGTTGCCAGCTGGATGCAGCACCATTCACCACCACTCTCTGGGCCTGGCCATGCAGCCAGTTCTGAACCCAGCACAGAGTGCTCCTGTCCAAGCCACGGGCTGTGAGTTTGTCTAGGAGTATGCTGTGGGAGACAGTGTCAAAGGCCTTGCTGAAATCCAAGTAAACAACATCTACAGCCTTCCCTGCATCCACTAGGTGGGTTACCTGGTCATAAAAGGTGACCAGGTTGGTCAAACATGACCTACCCCTCCTAAATCCATGTTGGCTGGGTCTGATACCCTGGCCATCTTGTAAATTTTGCGTGATGGCGCTTAATATAAACTGTTCCATTATTTTGCCAGGTACTGAGGTCAGGCTGACTGGTCTATAATTACCAGGCTCTTCCTTTGCACCTTTTTTGTGAATGGGTATCACATTGGCCAGCTTCCAGTCATCCGGAACCTCACCAGTGAGCCATGACTGTTGGTAAATGATGGAGAGTGGCTTTGCAAGCTCGTTTGCCAGCTCTCTCATTACCCTGGGGTGGATCCCGTCTGGTCCCATAGATTTATGAATATCCAAGCATTTCAGTAGTTCTACGACTGCCTCCTCTTGGATAATGGGGGAACCATTCTGCTCCCTGTCACCATCAACCAGGCCAGGCGGGCAGGTGTCTTGAGGGCAAGTCATCTTCCCACTAAAAACTGAGGCAAAATAGGCATTAAGCACTTCTGCCTTTTCCTTATCTTCAGATACTAAGTTCCCTCCTTTGTCCAATAAAGAACAAAGGCTGGTCTTACCTTTCCTTCTACCATTAATGTATTTGTAAAAACATTTTTTATTATCCTTTACAGAAGTTGCCATTCTAAGTTCAAACTGAGCTTTGGCCTCCCTAATTTTTTTTCTGCATGCTCTAGCCTCCTTGAATACTTCCTTAGAGACCTGACCCTTCTTCCAACGCTGATACATCCTCTTTTTATTCTTAAGTTCCTCCAAAATCTCCTTGCCCAGCCAGGCTGGACGTTTACCCTGTTGACTGATCTTTCGGCACACAGGGATGGTCTGTTCCTGTGCCCTCAAGATCTCTGTTTTGAGGTATGCCCACCCTTCCTGAACTCCTTTGTTTTTTAGGACTGCTTCCCAAGGGATACTCTGAATAAGTCTCCTAAACAGGCCAAAGTCTGCCCTCCAGAATTCCAATGCAAGAGTTTTACTGGTGCTCTTCCTGACTTCACCAAATATTGAGAACTCTATTATTTCGTGATCACTCTGCCCCAAGCGACCTCCAACCACCACATCTCCCACCAGCCCATGTCTGTTGGCAAACAGCAGATCTAACATAGTCCCTCCCCTGGTGGGTTCACCCACCAGCTGCAACAAAAAGTTGTCCTCCATACATTCTAAGAATTTCCTGGACTGCCTCTTTATTGCTGTATTAAGTTCCCAGCAGATGTCTGGTAGGTTGAAGCCACCCACAAGAACAAGGGCTGATGATCTTGAAACATTACCTAGCTGCTTATAGAATAAGTGATCTACCTCTTCTTCCTGGTCGGGTGGACGATAACAGACTCCCAGTATGGTGTCAGCCTTGTTGACCTTCCCCTTTATTCTTACCCATAGACATTCAACTCCATCTTCCTTAGTTTCAATTTCGATGGCATCAAAATTTGCTTAATATAAAGGGCCACCCCCCCACCTCTTCTTCCTTTCCTGTCTTTCCTGAAGAGCTTGTATCCATCCAGTGCAGTACTCCAGTTATGTGAGTCATCCCACCATGTTTCCGTGATGGCAACTACATCACAGCTCTGCAGTTGCACCATGGCCTCCAGCTCTTCTTGTTTGTTGCCCAAGCTGCGTGCATTGGTATACATGCACCTCATCTGGGCTACTGACTTCACCCCTAACTCAGCCTTGCAATTCTTGGGCCTGTTTCCAGATAGCTCAGCTGGTTCCCCTTCCCCCTTCAAACCTAGTTTAAAGCTCTATCAATGAGGTCTGCCAGTTCATGAGCTAAAAACCTTTTGCCCTTAACAGAGAGGTGTACCCCATCTGGTTCTAGCAGAGAAGATGCTGTAAAAGTTTCCCCATGATCAAAGAATCCAAAGTTTTGCCGATGACACCAACCCTTAAGCCACTTGTTGATGATGCGGATTCTTCTGTTTCTTTCATCATTTTCCTCCGCCACCAAAGGGACTGAGCAGAACACTACCTGTGCTCCTGCCCTATCAACTACCTGATCCAGTACCCTGAAGTCCTTTCTAATTGCCTTGACACTCCTCTTCTCAATCTCATCGCTGCCAGCCTGGAGTATCAGCAGTGGGTAATAATCAGAGGGCTGAATCAGCCCAGGAAGTCTCTCAGTGATATTTTGTACCCGGGCCCCAGGGAGGCAACAGACTTCCCTGTGGGATGGGTCTGGTCCACATATGGGGCCCTCAGTTCCCTTCAGGAGGGAATCACCTACTAGGATTACCCTTCTTTTCTTCTTGATGCTAGAGGTAGTGATCCGTCTTGCAGATGAATCATAATTGGGGGTTCACTGGGCAGGCAATTCTCTCCTAAATCATCTAGTTGGGTCTCTCTATCCAGGATCTCATACCTATTCTGAAGTGGTACTTGGCTGGATGATGATGGGGAGGGGGAGGACTTTTTGTTATTACCTCCCCGAACGGGGACCCGTTTCCACTCCTCTTCATCTACCAGGTGCCCTTCTGTTGCCTGAGAGCGGGAGGCGTATAAGTCCTCAGTCTCTTGGTCAGAAGCCTCCCTTAAAGATGGTAGGGCTGAACTCCACCAGTCTATTTCCCTTTCACTTTCCCTGATACTCCTTAACCTTTCGACTTCCTCCCTAAGCTCAGCCACCAGTGAAAGGAGGTCATTCACTTGTTCACACCGCAGGCAGGTCTCCTCCACAACACTTCCTGAAGCCACCGATAAGCTCAAACACTCTGGACACGGATGGGTCTGTACAGACGCATCCTTTTTGGAGGGCCTGACTTGGTCACTTATACCAGCCACAGCTTTTGACCATGCAGAAACCATTACTGACAAACACCTCAAAAATAACCAGGCAGCAGAAAGACCTCAAACAACACAGAGCACTCCTTACTAGCAAGAAAGCTGGCAACCCTGCCTGCTTGGCCTGCCTGCGCGAACTGCCGCGCAAACTGCCTTGTATACTCCCCAGAGACTCACCACACCCCTGTGTGCCTGCTCCTGGTCGCCGCGCTCCGGGTCGCCGCGCTCCCCAGACACCTCTTATAATCAGCCACTCAGCAGCAACCGAGGAAGCTCCACCCTCTGCTCCTCTCTGACTCAAAATCCCTGTCTATGGCAGGTGGTTTGGGTTACAAGAAACTAAAGGAACTTCCATTCTTATACCTTGACTTCCCTCAGTTTATCTATGCATCACACCCAGCAACAGGGAATATTGTGGCTGCTGGTCAGTCTTATCAGAGGAAGCACTTAGAAGGAAGGATGCCACTGTGTAAATTTGTTAGCAATAAATGGGTGGCTCCAGGTGGGTGCTACAGCATCAGAATGAGCTGTCTTCTGTGGAAGCACAAAAGGCATTGAAGAACATGTAATATCTTGCCCCTTTGCCAGAGAGCCTGAGCACTGGTGCTGTATCTGAAGTAATGAAATGCAGCAGAAATACTGTGAGGGCTTAGATTAGTTCCATTCCCCTTTTGATTGAAAAGATTTCTTGAATTTTGGACTTGGTGTTAAGAAGAGCTGGAAGATCAAATAATCCTTGATTAGATTGAAAGGCTCCACAGTCAATAGTTGCAATGTGTACCATAAATCATGATTTCACAGACAGATTTGTATTTAAATAAATTATAATGAATGAGGCACTTAACTTACATAAGGCTGTAAATTCTCTGGCTGATTACAGCAGTTGTGTGTAGTTCTTGCTTCCTTGTTGGAGTATAGCCCAGCCAATCAACTGCTGTAAGAATGTATCACTAGAATTAAACTTACTTAGGGGCAGAAGAAATCTCATGGTTGAATATTAGGATGTGTTGCCATTAGTTTGGACCACTTATGACTACATTGACAGTTCCTGAAAACAACTGTGACCGTGAAGTTGTAGATTAGAGAAGCCCCAACACTGACACATAATAGATACTAGCATCATTTTTAACAGCAACCAAAGATTATGGCATGGATCAGATTAAGGGGAATTAAATGTTCTTAAAATCTTGTGCGGGAAAATCTCACTTGTGTCTCCTCTTTATCTTCTGCTACCTCCTTTGACTCTTTTTTCCTCGTGTAATGGCAGAAAATGAGGGTCTTTTTTTATTTGCAATGACATATATTTTCTCTCACTTAGTTTTCTGACTTATTATTTGCCATTAAGATTCTTCAAAGCTGTTTTCTTGGGTATGCTGGCATTATATTGTATGTGAATTGTTTTCATATTTTTATGATTTTGATTTATTTCTTTATTTTATTTATAATGAGTAACTAAAGTTAATACCTTCTGAAAGTGGGTGCAGATACAGAAAAGACCAAACTATCTAGTCAGACAAGATAGGTCTGACTAGTGACATAAAAACTAGGAAAAAACTAGTTGCGAATGCAAAGAAAAAATTAGGACAGTATACTACCGAACTTAAAATAAACAAAGTAAATTGAATTAAAATTACATAGATTAGTAACAGCATTAGACTGCAATTGAATAAATTCCAGTAGATCAGATAATCAAATTTTATGGGCTGAATTACAAATGGAGATTTTGCTAAATGATTTCATACATCATGTTTTTTCTTCCCAAAAAAGGAACCTTCTTTTTTTTATTCTTGATGCCATTGGACATTCTACCTTTATGTCATCTGTGTAAAGAATGATCCAGAGAGAGCTGAAAAACTCATGTAAAAAGAGAATTATTCAGGTAGCTTTCTGTTGATTGTAATCACAAAGTGGATCATCCAGGTAAATAAAAAAATGTAAATTAGAACTGATGGAACGTATTAATGGTTTATCTGAGTGAATAATTCAACATTTGATGTCACTCACAACTTAATATAGAGCATATTTGGAATTTCAGTTATATAACAGAAATATTCAGAAAAATCTTGCCTAATCTTTTTAATTGTAGATTTTATTGAGGCTTTCTGGAAAGATTTTAGTATGTACATGACAATTACAGAAAAGATTGTTTCTTTTTAGGATATGAAAATGCATAATACTCTTGTGTATGAACACTTTGTTATTGTAATTAAGGCAAAGAAAATATATGCATACACATGAAAAAGTGAAAAAATTCAAGTTATCCAATAAGTAAATTTCTCATGAGTTGAACCTAAATGTCTTTTCCTTATTGAGTTAAGAGACCTTGAGAACAGAAGGTTCTTATCTTTCATCTATACACCAATTGCTACTTAATTGATCTCTTTCCAAAGGGGAAAAAAAAGAAGTGTCTCTTCATAGAAACATTTTAGATTTTGGTAAGGACACATTCCTGATTTTTTACATTAATTTCCATTTTCTATACATATTGGTTGCAGAACAAGCAAGGCATTAGGTAGTCACGCTCAGAATCACTGAAGTCAATAGAAGTCAATATTCTTGGACCACGTTTCAATGTTTTGTTTCAGTTATTCCAAAATAAAAAGTATTCTTTTACTTCATAACTTTAATGGCTTTTGATTAAATGCAAGTAAGATTTAATGCACATATGTATGTTGCAAAGGAAGTAAATAAAATTCATCATCTGTCAATTCAATCTTATCTATAGAGCAATCATGCTAAAACTATTTAGTGAGAATGGTTTTTTGTGGCATAATATTTACTAAATTTAAGTCAGTTATTTCTTTTTATAAATTTAAAAAACAATTTCAGGTAAAGGACAGCCACCTGGCATTTGTTGTAAATTTTTTTGTTTATTTTATTCTCCTAATATTTTTCTTCTTTCCTCAATGAAGAACCTGTTTGGTATAGTTATTTCAGGATCTATAAGATTTCAGTGGAGTATATTTTTCTCCAAGAATACACACCAAGGATTTCTAGTAACTTTTGTCTCCTCACATGACTTCCTGTGTTCAAGTAGCTGGGTCTGGTGATCCCATGTTTCAGTGCTGGGAACAGTCTAAAAAATAAAGGGGTATGTGGAAGATTTTTTTTTCATTAAGTAGAAGAGAATATTGAATATTGTCTTGAAATTTTATTATTCTCATTTTGTAAATGGAAATTTTTCTTATTGTAAATGAAAAATAACAGGAAGGCCTTTTTCTTTTCTTCAGTTAATTCTCTCCACTTTGTTTTCTTGATAGCTGTGCTATTTCACTCTGACAGCAAAGTAGTACTCAATTAAGTCAAAGAATTCTAACCAAAGGCTTGCTTTAATTTAAATTTTTGGATTTCTAAGATTAATTACTCTTCATTCCTGCAAAAGAGCACCACATTCACTCAAAAGTTTCTGTTGGCATAGCTGCTTCATTTGTAAGCTGTGTGGATCATCTTTAGTGTGAAGCTGGTTGGATTACTGAGAATGGTGATTTTTCAGATAAAATGTCCAGAAGCATATTGCACAATTTGTGACTTTTAAATACTTCCACTAAAAAATTCTTGTAACAATTGAATGACTCTTCAAATAGTAATAACAAATGAAAGCCTTAATTATTGTACCATTTTGACAAACAGTGCATGCAGTGCTATCTATAGTTTTAAAAGCCTCCTACTAGGTTTTATTACTGGATGAGGAAGAAGGCAGGATTCTTACAGTGTGATGAACCATTTGTTCATGTATTGTGAATAACTCAGATATAGAATTATTTTTTAGCAAATTTGACATCAGCTTGATACTCTGGTTCTCCATCATGACCCACAGCTAATGAAGAATTAACAGATATTATCTCTTTTTCTGTGCACTCAGGTTTGTTTTGTTTTTTGGACAGACCTAGTCCAAGTGTAGACCAGTAGAGAGAAGTGAGCATTACAAAAAGCAAACTCACAAATATGTGTCCTGTGCATTTTTATCCATAATTTACTCAATGATAATCTAAAATATATATATTTAGATATGTATTCTATGAGTGTGAGCAACTTTTTAATACTTTCTTTTTCCCCTGGAAATTAGGAACAGAGAATAGTGCTGTCTTTCCCTTGTAAAACTGTGCATTGTCGTTCTTTATTCTTCACAGAAAAAAAAAAGGTGTCTCTTTCTAGGCTCAGTTACTTTCCAAAACTGGAAAGTAACTTTTACTTGTAGCTCCAACAGTATATAAAGTGCCAATGCCATAGAAAATTGTGAAGTACTTTATCAACGCTAGCACTGCAGCATTACCACTCTAGCTGATCTTGTACTTTTGTTGACCCAGAGCGTGACATGCTTCTCCCAGACAACCTTCAAAAAAATTCTTTACTTGGGATTTAGGGCTTTGAGATTTGAATTTTGAGATTGACTGGGAGCCTCAGAGTTCATGGAGAGGTTAAGATTCCTCACATTCCATCTTTAATAGTCTTTCAAGCATTTTCTGGTTTTATTCTGCCTCCATTGTGTCTTGCCTAGGTCCACTGATCAAGATCCAAAGAAAGAGACAGCTTTGCTTTCTCCACTCTCATTTCAGAATATCAGTCTTTGCAACTGTACTCTCAAGCCTTGTCCTGTCACTACATGCCTGTGTTAGAAGTCCATTTCCAGCTTTTTTGTAGGCTCTCTTCAGATACTGTAGGGCTGCAATTAGGTAACCCCGAAGTCTTTTCTTTTCTTTTCCAGACAGAACAATCCCAGTTCTTTCAGCCTTTCATTGTAAGAGAGCTGTTTCATCCCTCTTATCACCTTGGTGTCCCTCTTCAGGACTTGCTCTGACAGGTTGATGCTATTCCTGTGCTGAGACACCCAGAGCTGGATGCAGCACTGCAGGTGGGCTCTCACCAGAGCAGAACAGAGGGACAGAATGCCCTCCCTCACCCTGCTGCCCATGCTGCTTTGAATGCAGCACAGGACTTGTTTGGCTTTAAGGGCTGGCAGTGCCCGTGGCTGGGTCATGTCCAGCCTCTCACCCACCAGCACCCCAAAGCCCTTCTCAGTAGGGCTGGTCTCCATCTGCTCATCTCCCAGTCTGGGTTGATACTGGGAGGTTGCCCCAAGCCAGGTTAAGCACCTCACAATTAGTCTTGCTAAACATGAGATTCCCATGTTCTCAGTTCTTGAGCTTGTCAGCTCCCTCTGGATGCCATCTTGTCGTTCAGGTGTGTCAAATGCACCGCTCAGCTTGGTGTCATCTGCAAATTGCTGACAGTGCACCTGATGCCTCTGGTTTGTGATTGATTAGGCTAATAAATAACACTGGTCCCAGTATGGGCCCCTGTGTTTTCACTGATGTCAGCTGGCACTCTGAGCCATTGACCACTACCCTCTGGATGTGATCGTCCCACAAATTCCTTATCCACCAAACAAACCTTATCCACCCGTCAAACCCATCTCTTGCCAATTTAGAGAGAAGGATATTATTGGCTTTACAGAAGTCAAGGTAAATGACATCTGTAAACCTTTCCTTGTCCACTGAGGTAGTCAGCTCCATCATAGATGGCCACTGGTCAGGCAAGACTTGCCCTGAATGAAGACATGCTGGCTGTCCTGAATCACCTCTCTGCTCTCCATGTGTCTTAGCAAAGCTTCTAGGAGGATCTGTTCCATGATCTTCCCAGGCACAGAGGTGATGTTGATGGGTTCCCAGGGTCCTCCTTTCTACCCTTTTTAAAGATGGATACAAATCTTCCCTTTTTCCAGTCTCCTGGGACTCCACCTGACTGCCATGACTTTTCAAATATCATGGAGAGTGGCTTGGCAGCCACACCAACCAATTTCATCAGGACATCTTGTTGGAATCCATAAAGTTAGAGAGTTTTTAGGAAATGGTTAAAAAAAAAAAGTATAGGCCTCAGACTGAAGTTTTGTTAGCATTGCAGATATAGCAGAAAAGTTTCCCAAGCAAGCAGAAAAGTTTCCCAAGCAGTAGAGCATACATGACAAATAACAATAGGCCTCTGTAGAATTGGCTTTAGGATGGCAACAAGGTTATTTAATGTATATCTTTAGAAGGTTAGCATGAATAGAGCTCTGTTCTTTGTACCATTACGTGTGTTTTATAAGATTGGATAGAATGCTTGTCAATATGTGTTGTTCTATGTATGATTGGCTGAAATCTAAACTGAGATGGTTTTATGTCATTCTGTATCACCCCACTCTCTCAGGGCATTCTCTGTGGATCAGCGAGCGAGCTGTTAACATCCTGTCTCCATTGTATGTCTTGAGACTGATGTGCTGGAAATAAAAGCAAAAAGCTCTTCATTGGTCTGGTTTTGTCCAGTGTTGTCCATATTTGGACGTAACTGCCGCGGCAAGTGGGTTCCTTTTTTAAAACGTGGGTTCCTGACTCAATTGGACCTCTATCTACCCTTTGACCCCATACATCTCATCATAGACTTACATATGTTCAGGTTCCTCAGGTGATCATGAACCTGACCTTTGCTTACAGTGGGATCACTTTCTTCTCTTTGGGACAAACAGAATCTTCCTTGAATGAGTCTACTTGTCCCCTTAATAGACAGGTCAATTAGTAAGATTTCTAATTAGAATTCTGGATGCAAATTTATTCTAACTTTAAATCTAATAGTAATATTTTAAGACTGTTTAAAAATTAAGGACAGGTGATTAAAATGTGGTACCTGCTTCTTCATCCCTACCATCTACTATAAAATCTGTCCCTAAAGAGCAGTCTGCAAGATTAGCTTTTGTTATTCTTAATATGATACATACTTGCTTTTACCCCTCCTTTGACAGTGAAAGAATTAACAAGGTTAATGATGTTGACATTTTAAGTATCATAATTAAAATCTGATTTAGTGTCCATTAACATGAATGAGTCCTATTACCTGAAGTTATTCAGTCATTTACTCTGCAAACCTAGATAAATTACTGTAGGTATAAACTAAGCATGTTTAGTTTTTTGTTGTTTAAAATCCTAATTTATATAGATTATGTAAGAATCAGACACTAAAAATGATATGTGAATATTTCAGATGCCCACATTATCTTCCCTCCCAATTAAGGTTTTTTTAACACATCTGCAATGATTCATAAACTTAATGAAAATTACTGGTACAACACTTACCATTCTGCTTTCCTAAATATATTTTGTAATTTTGGGGGTTTTTGGTGTACTTGAGTCTCCTTTTACCTCAATTTTCTAAAAATACTTACGAAATTGCAGCAATACTGATTTTCAGACTTTCCTCCCTGCTCTTGTACCTTCCAGAATGAGCTCAAAACCCCAGTATGACAGATGAATGTAATGAAGCCTGTGCCTGCAATCAGGAATTCTTATGTAAATGAATGGCTAGTGGAGAAAGGACAGTCTGAAGTGAGCCAGAAAACCAGCTGATCTTGGAAATGTAAGGGACTGTGGAGATGTAGTACACAAATTTATAGACAATTAAGCTTTATGAATTAATAAAATAACCTCTGTTTTCTTCTGAAGTACTTTGGTATCTAATGTTCTGAGTTAATTAAAACCTCAGGTGTCTGCTTTAGTTTGAAACAGTTATAAAGTGAGAGGTCTCAGGTTGGAGAATTTTGCTCAGAAATGGCTTAAAAGGCAGCTGTGAGGAGCAAATTCTCACAGCCTGTTTCTGTAAACAGCTAAGTTCTCAAGCCTGTCTTCAATAACATGGAGGCCTTGAGAACTTTCATAACAGGGTGAGAAAATAAATCTTGGATTCAATAACAAACCACAGGTATTGAAAACAAAGGGAGGGGTTAGTGTTTGCTCTGTAGCCTATCGTGAGCTCGAGTTTTGCAATATGTATGATCTTAATTAACACGGTTATAAAAACGTGCCTTTTGGATCAATAAAGCTGGAGTTCGATGCTGATCAAAGGATGGGTCGTCTCCCTTCGCTTTCAACAATCTCACAAGAAGAAAAATATACATATTGAAATGGGTTTTCAATAGATTAAAATTCAGGTAAATTAGTTTTTGTTTGTGGCTCTTGCATGAGCTACAGCTGCCAGGGATCCACATTTTCCTCTTGTTTTTAAAGGCTGAGATACCTATTCAGATTTTAAGACTAAACATACTTATGTAGCAAAAATGTATTTGCCTATGAAAACCAGCAAAATGTTTCTCTATGGCAAGCAGAGTTTTGCATGTAAATGGCTGTTGGTTTCAAATGAAAATTTATGCTTATCATACAAACCAGGAAATCAGTGTTGTTTTAAACACATATATATGCTATATCTCTCATAACTTTCTCTGTCTTCTCTTTTATTAAAAACTCTGAATACTCATCCATTGTTAAATTTTAGACTTTCTTGGAAAGAAACTTGCAAGAAAAAAAGAGGAGCAGCAATAAAATCCTTTCATCTAATACTATGCAATATTAGGAAATAAAAAGGAAAGACTGTTGCTTTGCACAGAATAGATTTGAATATTAAGAATGTAAAAATGTTTCTATATTTCATTTTATTTCATCTAACTGCCATATTGCATTCTAGTTTCTCTGTAAAATATGAAGTAATTATATTTCATGAGCACTTCAACTCTTAAGTGTAGGGATTTTTTTTGGAAAAAAAAAAGAAAAAGGTATTATCCTAATCTTATTTATGAAAAAGATTTCAATGAATACGGTTCAGATCATGCCCCTTTGCAAAAAGATATAAAGAAAATCTTTAATGAAAATGACTTAACATATTCACTGAGACAGAGGAAGAGCCAGACCAATATTGTTCAATCATCATCTTCTGCTAATGGAAACCCAAATAGAGAAATTTTGTGCCAGTCAGATAATGGCTTATGTTATATAATGCATTAACACAGAGTGAAAAAAAAAAAAAAAAAAGGAATGCATAACAGGCTTTAGAAAGTTTTATTTTAATGATTCTGAAGTGTGTGATTCAGACCTTTGATTTCCACTCTCCAGCTTCCCAGCACCGACTCAAGGGATAAATGGATGAAGATCAGGTAAAATGTTATCAGTGTTCCTAGAATCTCTCTTTCTGCTCTTCTGAGCCAGGTGGGGAGTGTGTGAGTGTGTACACGTATGCCACAGGGTGTGTGAGTGAGTACATGTATCCCAAATTGTGTACACGTATCCCGCAGCGTGAGTGAGTGCATGTGTCCCACAGCACGTGTGTGTGTGTACATATATCCCACAGTTTGTGTGAGTGAGTACATGTATTCCAAATTGTGTACACGTATCCCACAGTGTGAGTGAGTGAGTGCATGTGTCCCACAGCACGTGTGTGTGTGTACATATATCCCACAGAGTTTGTGTGAGTGAGTACATGTATTCCAGAGAAAAGTGAAGGAGTCCTGTTAAGTACAACCATCTCAGTCACAGCTTAATGCTGCATCCTTTTCCTGCCAGATAGGAGTGACTGGGGCAGGTGCATCAAATGGAAATACCAGACATGTCATGGTGAGAGTAATAGACTGTGACAGGAGCCATTATGCTGAAAATGTGGGAATGTTCTTTCTGGGGAACACCTGTAAGTCTCTGCAAAAGAAAAAAAGTGTCTGTGATTTGCAAACAAGTATAAAGAAAATAATTTTCCCTGATTACACACAGGGGAACGTTTCTAAAAATATCATCAGTTCTTGTGCCTCAGTAACACAGGTATTGTTCTAATTGCAATATTAATATTCTAATTATAAATTAATATTATCATATTTTTTGTTTGTTTTACAGTCATCCTTAAAAGACTTCTAATCTATCTTATGCATAGATCCAAGCCTCAGTTTGTACCACAGCACTTGCTTTGCATGTAGTATTATTTCACAACCCAAGCTACAATATCTTTGATCTTTTATACTTTAAATTTCCTTGGAATTAGAGTCAATTTTCTTCTCTCATGTGTGCTACATATCACATACAAGACAATCTTTTAAAAAAAGGAGGTTTAGCTACAGTTTCCTAACCATGACTCATCAGCCATTCCTATGAAGAGAATTAGTCCTATTTGTTTCTCAGTTATGGGATGCATGGAAAAGTCTTGTTTGGGAAAACTTATGGGGAGAGAGTTTGTAGCTGATAGATTAGTTCATGAAGGTGTACACTTGAATTACATTGGGTAGATTCTAATCTGTAATTAAAGATATTATAGAAATTAAAATTTCCTGTCTCAATATAGACACATGTAAAGTTAGTATGGTTATTATAGGATGTGTGGTTTTGTCTAGCATCTTTTGGGCTTTTTTTTTGGTTTTTTTTTTTTTTTAAGGAAATAAAAAAAGATGCCTAATATGTTTTGTGTAAGGCCTGTTAGACTTTTAAATATTGTATTACTGTGACCTTGACAGTGTTAATAATTTTTCTAGTAAAGGCACCATATGATTTCAATGCCATTGTGAGATGTGTAGAGTCCCTAAAAGTGGCTGAATATTATCTCTTGAAAAATATAGTAAATGAATAGTGCTATGTGCTTAATGTTAACTTTTTCTCAAGTATTCTTTCTTCAGAAATTTTTCCTTGAACAGGTCAAATTACTTCCATGTTAAAGTGTATATTACACAGTGTATATAATATAAAATTATGATTATGAAGTATTCAATGTAATGCAACTATGGCACCGTGATGAAAGCGTGAACTGAATTTTTAGGCTGGGCGTCATCTATTAAAAGATACATAATTCCAGTGGCAACCAACTTTTCATCTAATCCACTTTCTCCTGGAAACTACTGAGAAACTTTTGATTTTACTCTAGATTGGTTTGTTTTGGTTTTATTACATTTTATATATTATTGAATTTAAAACATCAAGCCTTATTTTTTTCAAAGTAACTAGATCCAGGTGTAAATTGTGGAAGTCTGTACTTTTACAAAAAAATGGCCTGGAAGAAGTTTCTACAGCAGAGAACCACAAAACTTCTTATCTTACTTAGCAAATATTAAGAAATGTTAGGTATGTCTATGAGTGTCTATTTTTAATAGCATAAAGGCTTTTCATATTCTGACTAAAGTACTGTACAAAAAGTTAAGAAAGAAATGAGACTGGGCAAATATTTATTTTATATTTGTTTTCAGTATTTACATGACTTTCAATTGATCATGTTAGTCTGTATTATATTACAATAATTATGTATTGTAGAAGTATTTATCCAACCACACCAGCTAATAGCTTGAGAAAGGTCAGGAGGAAAATTCCTGGCTATTTATAATGATGAATAACTGATTATACAAAGTTAAAATATTCAGTGGAAATATATTGATTGCATCAATGTATTTCTGTGGTATCTTGACCTAAGACCAGAAAATCCAGGTACTTGATAACATAAAATAAAAACTAGGCTGAGAAATCAGTAATTTCTCACATGTAGTAAGTTAAGAGTCTGCAGAACATCATCATTCTCGATGTCTGAGAATTTTTGCAGAGCTAATGAATAAAAATGCTTTGATAGAGTGAAATTTAGCCTCAATTTATGGTTCCACAGCAGACACATTTTCCTGACATTTCTTATTAATACCTTGTGTTTTTTTCATCTGATTTCATTTTCTATTCAAATACTTTAAGGAAGTTATCACAATTACTGCAGAGAACACAATGATTACCAGCTTTTTCATATAACTTCAGAACTAAATGGACCCAAAGCAGAATATCTTTTTTCCAAAGCCTGGCCTTTGGCATATAGTCAAAAAAGGTAATAATTGAAAGTATGTTTAGAGTTCAGAAGATGCTACTTTTTAACATGAAAAAAAAAATTCATGTAGTTTTTACTTCTGACAACACCTCAAAGTTCCAAGAGCTCAATATTCTATGTCCAAAACTGCCTGTAAACAAATGTGTAGGGAAGAATTCATAAATATGATTGGCCTATATGAAATTTTTCTAATATTATCTCAGCCTTAAGATGTTCTCAGTTACTAGACGTGGTATCTAGGTACCTTGTTACTATCAGTGTAAGTCTCTTCTATTTCCTCTGTTGAATCCATGTAAATTTTATGTATCTATAGCATATTTTTAACTTTTTATTTTAAGCCAACTCCATGTAGCATCCACTTTTATATTTTTGGAGTATGATCCTTAAAAGCCTCATTTCATAAACCTTCATTCCTGAAAGACTGTGTAATCAGTCATTATCTATCCCCTAAAAGACATACATTTATTACATAGTATGACATATCTGTCTTAACTAATTCTTTCTGTGTAAAGTTTTGTATAATTTGATAATCTTTTTCATTTTTCTGTCTTCTCATACTACATTCTTTCTAAGATAGGAGACCACAACTGAACAGCATAGTTTTACAAAATCCACAATTCCCATGCATGAAGGAATCATATTATTCTTGTTTTTTTTTCTTTTTTCCCCTCTCCTAAAACATCCTTGTATTTCTTGATATTTGAGTAGTATTGTGAATTATTGTTAAAAAGAAAACTTTTTCCTGGAAAGTTTTCTATTAAAAACTCATGAACTTGGCCTTAAATTTTTAATGAGTAACTCAGCCTACATTATTTTATTTGTGAAGTTAGGGTTGATTTTTTTTTTAAACTTACATTTTAAATTTATCCTCATTCACTTTTGGTTCTATGATAATCATGTGGATTTGTACAGTCTTTCTGCTCTTCTCTGCAGTCAGTTTTAGTCCTAATTATGTGGGTAACAGTGTCAACAGCAGACTTTCACACTTTGCTGTGCATTTTCTTTTCTGTCTCATTTACCAATTCATGTAATTTAGTGATACAGTTGATATTTTCATTATCATAAAACAATACATTTTGGATTTTTTTCTTTAAACATGTATTGAAGAACAAGTGCTTAGTGTTCTTTTTAAGGTAAAATACATTCTGAACAGACCTTGTACTCTCAAATTCATTACTGAAATTACCGGCAATAACACATGACAAATTCTAAGTAAAAAGAGTACATCCTTCTGCAATGAAAAAGCCTTTTTTCCCCATGCTTTTCTCTATTAAATCTATACTAGCAGGATCTGAACACTGTAATATTGAATGCTTAAAAAAGTATTGTTGAGAACAGATGTAAAGCAGTTAAGATATAAAAATTACTTTTATTATTGCAAATGGCTGTTCCCTGTTCCAGCCAAGGAAGACTGGTGGAAGAGACTGTGATTCTGGTTATGTACCATGCAAGGTGTAATTACTTTTAAGTTATCAGTCACTGATTTTATAGCATGTGATAACATTTCTTTGTTGCATAATTTGTCTTCAATTGACACTTTTCCTTCACATTCTTGTTGCAACTGTTACACTGGGCAAAAAAAAAAAAAAAATTTGAGAGAGTTCACCAGTCCTATGGGAAAATATTTGACTTTTACAAGCATGCAATATACAGCTTCATCAAACTTTGCTGCATTTAAAATTGAATGATAGCTTAATTAATCATGCATTAATATTTATTATTTAAAAGCATGACTTTAAGCCATGTAACTCTTAGAGATTTTCTTGATTTTTTCACATGCATGCAATTAATATGAAATGGTGGATAAGTCTTACCAGTTCTAGGTTTCCATGGGAAGGAAAATAATTTTTTTGCCCTCTTCTGTGTCATGTGTGCAATGTCAATGAACTTGGTAATGATTGCTCAGAGATACTCATATTTTTATGCAATTAATTTTAAAGCACTTTGATTCTTCAGAGTTACATATGCATGGATGTTTTTGTTTGTTTGTTTTTATCATCATAAGGTGTTACATAAAACTGTAAAACAGTTTTGGTTTGTTTGGGTATTTCTGTTCATTGCAAAGTAAATACACATCTTAGCACTGCAGTTCTGATCTTTCATTCAACTTTCAAGAATAATCATGAGTCCCTCAACATGACATTTTTAAAATTTCAGGTCCTAGGCCCATTTTACTTATATTTAAGATAAAAGGCCTTTGTTTCTGGCTCCCTGAAAATATGAACTAATACTAGTTAAGAAAAAACACAGAGCAAGAGAAAGGAGGTGCCTTTGTCTAAAATCTCATATTTTAACTTAAAGCCGTCCTGTAATTTCTGAAACCTCACAGCTGTCAGTATTCAATACTGAATAAAATTATAACTGCAATTAAAAAAATAGCAAAAATAGTAGCAGGTTATTTGCAAGAAATACTTTCTTTTTGCTACAAAATCATACCATTTTTTTGAAATCAATGTATCTGCTGAGGAACTGCAAATGGATCATGTATACATCTTGTAAAGATAGCTTCTAAAATCACTTTGAATCTTTCTGAAATGTTTGTCATTAATCAACCAAAATCAATTAAGCATTTCAGTCTAAATTTTTTTCAATTATTTTTCCTGATAACTCTTTGAAAAACTTCTGCATCACTCCAAAGGTTTCCCATCCTGAATTTACCAGACAATTGTTTAAATAATAGCAATGAACAATCAATAATGAGACCCTGGATACAGGAGAATTTGGACTACCTTTTAACTGCCTAAAAATAAATCATCTTCTGTAAGTTTCTATGACTAGTTTAAATTTTAATATAAACACAACCTGCTACTAAAGAGGGATATTCCCTGCTCTCAGCTGTTTTTCTGCCTCCTTCCTGACCAGCACTACTGCCACTGTACAGCTGAATGAGAGGGGCTGCCATTCCCAAAATCTGATCCTTTATTTTGATAGTGGTTGAAGAGGAGGTGGAGGAGAGACTGGCTGAACAACATCCTGAACTTAACTTAGCTCAGAGAAATAGTGGCCTTTCAAAAGTTGTTCTTTTCTAAAACATCAACATGTGAATAGCCAGTTGACAGTAAGTGCCCTAATTCTTGTTCCAGATGTCCAGGGACTTTGTTTCAGGACCTGATGTAATTATTATAGTCCCTGAGGTTTCTGAGATTAAATTGATGAGTGCAAAATTGGCTTCTGTATATCAAATACATGAAAAGAAATGTGAATGGTGGAGTAACTGTGTGCTTGAGATTTTTATAACATTGTGCATGATGGTCCTCCCTAGCAAATAGATTTTTGCGGTGCAGTGGCAATTTTTAAGAATCCAAATTCTTTCAAGTAAATTTTCATTGTTGGTGTTTATTTGATTTGAACTTTTATATGTTTTTGTTTTTTTAAAATTCAGAAAAGTTTGGGTTTTTTTGGTTCTGTTGCCACATTTTCAGTGTCCTCTGCATTAAGGACAGTCAAGAACTAACAAAGTTGATATTTTGCTGGTTCAAAAGATGGAGGGGTCTTGCAACCAAGTGACAATTCTGAAAAACATTCATGCAGTTTTCTTAATGAATAGGGCAGCTCTCCTGATAAGCCTGAGGCATCCCTCTTTGACTTGAGAAGCATAGAGTTAAAATTTCCTGCTATTCCTAATAGGGCAGAACTCCTCATTCTTTTGTTTCCCAGAGAAATGTAAGACTGATTGTGAAACTGTGCATTCATGTCCCTGTGGTGTTCATTATACTGGAAGCCAGGAACTACCAGCCTTCAGCAGCCATTTCAGTTTTCTTTTGTGTTTAAGGAAATATTCTTTTTTTTTTTTTTTTTTTTTTTTTTTTTTTATGGCTAGTTTCTCAAAGCATCCTAGTTTTACAAGACTAATTACTGCAGGATTGTTACATATTTAGCTTCATGGACAATACTAGGCATTGTCCTTAGTCTGTGGAAATTATTAAACTGTTTAGTGGACCTTTTTTGCTTACACCTTCCTGAATACCCACACCACTAAGGGGCCACTTACAAAAGAAAAATTACATATTTTCTGAGTCAGTTATTGTTTTCTATATTGCAACATCCTTACTTAGCATAGAACCACCACTCTGTTGTAATAATGTTTCTGAAGTTGCAAATAGCTTGCTAAAGAAAAAAACCAACTTAATTTATATTTTTAAATGCTTTTATGACCTTTTTCATCCAAGTAATGATTCCAGTCAGACAATAGATTATAGTAACTGCTGTTATGATCCCTGTTATTGTCTACAGTAGAAAATATAAAGTCTTCCTTTGGCCAGTCCAATTCCTTGTTTTAAATTGTTTTCCAATACACTGACAGTTGGATTGAAAGAACTATGACATATTATACTCTAAGGAGTAAAAGAGCTATGGTTAAGTGTGAGGGAATAGAATGTAAGAAAATGAAGATAGTGCAGAAGGCAGTCTCACCCCTGAGGAGTTGCAGCTGTACCAATCACCAAAGATTAGAAACAGGCCTGCCCTTAACAGGCCACAGCTGTGTCCAGTGAGGATGAGTGCTACAAGAGAGTGGACTTGCTGGTTGAGGAGTGAGTTGGAGTTTGTTGGCTGTGCTGTGAGGGAAAAAAAAAAAAAAAACACCAAAAAAAAAAAAAATAACAAACAAACAAACAAAAAAAGCTAGTGCTGAATCATCAAGAAGGTATGGGAGCTTTGCAGTATGGCAATAATTAAGGATCTGCATAAGTATATTTTGACGTGGGATTTTTTTTGTTTGGATTATTTTAAATTGAGAGGATTATGCATAATGATTCTAATAGTGTTTTGGAAAGTTCTCTCAGATGTTATTGTGAAAATATTAAAGAAAACTCTAAAAAAGTTATTTAAAGGAAGATGTGAAAGCGGAGATGAAGTATCAAGTCCTTTTAGGTACAATTTTGTCAGTCTCAAGAAAGTTACCTGGGAATAATTCAGACATTTCTTTCTATACTGAAACAAGTCTGTTTAACCTCATAAGTGTCTTAATTTATTTGCTGCTTTAAATGCTGTGTTCTTCATAAGCTTATTATCATTTTCAAGAAGACCTATACTTTAAGAAAATGTCAAAATAAATGCATCTTTGCTTCACTTACGCATTGTAAAAAGTCAAAACTCAGGCTCTGAAAAAGTACAAACTGCAAATGGAAACAGTTTAGAATTTTGTGTGACAAACCCACAGGGACACGTTGATCCACTGTGAAAGCAGATGACAGCGTAGGCTTGTGAAGTGTGTATCTATGAGCTTGTGTGTGACGCTGTAGTGCATAGTGCATCCTCTCCTCGCTCAAGAGAGCTCACCTAACTTTGCATGATGACACAAAGAGCACCCTCTTCCAAAGTCTCATGACAGAGTGATGCAGGGTTTTAAGCAAGAGAGAAGCAGTCACCAGCTACAGTGTGCTGCCTACTCCTCTTTGGTAACTTCATGCCAGGTACAATTCCAGCAGAGTTGACGGACAGCAACTGGGGCCATAAATGTGGTCAGGGGTCTGGAAGAATTGCGCAGCAATGAGCTCACTACTCATGTGTTCATTTATGAGAATTCATTAGAGGGATCTTTGAATTATAATATAGTTTCATTATTGATTCTTGATCAGTTAATACTGTTGGTTGTGTGACACAAAGCTGCATACATATATATGCACAAACCCTTTCTTCATTTAAGCACCTAACACACTTTCTACAGTTGTAATGATGCTTAAAAAGGTTGTGGTTTCATTATTATTTTTCAAGTTTCTGTTGTAAAAATCTGAAAATAGCACAGAGAAATAATGTCTGAACTTTCACCTCAAGATTTGGATCTTTCTACACTGTCATATTTTAGTGCCTTGCATGGTATAGTAACCTACATTGAAGATATTGGTACTGTTTTGAATCACCTTTGGAATTAGATGTGTGTAAATTGTCTTACAGAATAAAAGTATCAGCTTCTTTTAAAAATTGGGCTTTGGTTCTTTGTGAAAAGAAACCTGCCCAGAATATTCAGGGTTTTTAAAATATTTTAGTTGTTTTTAAATTAATCATCTCAATTTTTATTGTGCAGTTGAGTTTTGTGTTGACAATTTTTAACTTGTTTGTAGGAACTGCAGAGAAAGGGAAAATTAAAAGCTGGCTAATATAGACTTTTAGTACCCAGTGAAGTCTAAAGAATGAAAATTACATAAAAAGGGGTAAATGGATATGCTTATGTTCAAAACAGTACCAATTAGTACATTAAAGAATTAATAAATAAAGACAAAACAAATATTAGGATACATAGAATGGAGCACTGATGGCATTTTTCTAGACCATCTGCAGAATGAAATAACCAGCTATCCAGGAATTCCGTCTATTTCTGAACATGGCTATTAAAATATGGCTGAAAAATAATATTTGAAGTTAAAGTTCAGTTTCTGGTGTCAAGGAGAAGTAGCTTTCTGCACAGAAGAATTGATGTTCCAGAAACTGAAGTGTTAGTGGTTGTTTTGTTCAGAATTTTTTGTTTGGTTCATTGATTGGTTTGTTTGGGTGTTTTTTTTGGTTGGTTTTTTTCTTGTTGTTTTTGTTTGGGGTTTTTTTACATTTATTAGTTTTGTTTTGGGCGGGGTTTTTTTGTTGTTTTTAAGCATGATTTCAACCTTGTGTATATGAATCAAGGAGGAGTTAAATTTATCAAAGGCTTGGGGCTGCTGTAATGCTGAATATGCCCACAAATTTTATTGTGTCGAGCAGAAAGCAAGTTTCCTTTCTAAAATACGTGCACAGATGTGTGCATGCACCTCTTTCCCTCAACAAAAGAGATGGGAATCACAGAGATAAAAGCTCTTATTCTTTTATCTATAAGGCCTCTGGTTGTATTTAAAAATGAATTTTCCTTTAAACAAAATAAAGGTAAAACTCTTGGATATTGCAAGGTTAAATGTGAGGGAAAACAGTTCAGAGAATACTGACAGTAGCTTTAGAAATATTTGGGTTTAAAAAGAAAACACATTTAAAGCTACTGATGTCAGGAACATCTATGTTAATGCATCATACTGAGGTGAAAAAATACATACACGCTTACAGAGTAATTAAATACATGGTTGTTTTTCTGGTTTGTGGTTTTTGGGTTTTTTCCCTCCTCTGTACAGAAGGAAAGGAATTAATGGGATCTCATCTTCTCTAAATTACTAAAGTCACCATGTTTTCTCCATATGGGAAATGAAAGATGAGCATTTACCAGAATTTTAAATGCTGTAATTTACCACCACAAAAATAAAGATAAAATACATGTAGGAGTAGTATATGGCATTCGCTTTTACTTAAATGATTTATTAGGGCTATTGTTATGTAGAAAATAACGTACTTTGGCCAAAACTGCTTTGTACTAGATTTTATGACTCCTTTGGATACTTAGTAGAGAGAAAATGCATCTAGAAGATTATCCTTAATCAAGTAGGAATGAAGGAAACAAAATCGGGGACATCATCAGGGAAGATAAAAGAAGCATGAGGCAGGAGCATGTCTGGGAGCAAGGCAAGATCATGTCACATCTATTTCAGATTTTGGCAGTCTGAAACTATAACTTTTGTGTGCTGTTCTGGTCTGTGTCTGAAAATCAAGTGCTGGAGATAGAGCACTAAAATGTTACAGCAGAACCTGCACCAGAGCCGGGGTGGGGTGAGGGAAGAGAGAGGAGAATGGGTCTCTGATGCTCTTTGTCCTACCTGAAAGGAAGATGAACCTCTTTTATTTTCTGGAGATGAAGGAAAATGTGATGGGCAGAGGAGAGGAGGAGCAAAGGGGAAAAGTTCATATGCTTTACAAACTTGAAAAAAGAGAGAATAATCTCTTTGCTGGAATAGGAGCTATCTCCTATGTGTGAAAGAGTAAGTTCATTACTGCTAAAACCTATAATATATTGCAAATGTTTCTTCTGCATATTGTGATACTAGAATAGTCATGGTGGGTAGGTTAATATGGGATTTGTTTTTGTGATTAATTCACACAACCATAGCTCTTCATGGCTAAATGGTATAATTCACTATTCATGATTTTATAGTGTGTATTCATAGTTACGCATTACAGCCTTTTGTGAGTATTCATAATCAGTTGGTTCCTAGCAGAGATATTTGGAATTAGTAATGCTTAATTCATATGAGAAACACAAAAACTATGAAGAAATTTTATATATTGGTAGTCCAGAATCTTACAGTCTTCTTCAGTTTGCCATTCAAATTAAAACATTTTTAATATATTTTGCACAGTATCAATAATTTATGACGTTTTGTAAAATTATGAACCTTGAGCAGTTTTCTGTTGAGAAAACTGAGCAGCATGTTCTCAAATATAATCTCAGATATAAATGACAAAATACCTTCTCTATCCTTTTTCTTCTGCACCTAATCTAAAGAACTGAGAATTTCTATCAGTTTTTATACCATTGTCTTATTTTGATACTCCATCATTAATACTTGAGGGAAGAAACACATTTGATCAACAAATATCCACAATCCAAATGGATTTGTATGGATACAAATATCCAATATCTAAAAGAGCTCTTTTCTTCTTGTGGTGCTTTTTTAATTATCTGGACTGGGATTGTTTTTGGGAACTGTGAATGCAACACAATCAGAATATGGGTATGTTTAGCTGGGCATGACTAACATAAGATAATGTTGAGCTCTATGGTCTCTGACAAGCATAATACGCTCAAGAGTCTTTATGTTTTTCTACTTTGTAGTTGGCCTTTAAGATTTATTACTGTGTGATATTTAAGTAGCAAACACTACTGAACATGCAGAATCAAACAGGAGTATTGAAGGAATTTAATAAAGTAAATAATTACCAAAATTAATGAAGTGTTTAGAGTAAAATATAACTTCATTTGGACATTTAATTCAGGAGAAAAAAGTAAATCTTCTTGTAATGTTTTGCTAAGTAAAGTAATTACACTGTTGTATCACAAATGTATTACATTCATCATTTTGTTTTTCCTGAATGTTTTGTCCCTGTTGAAAACAATTATTATTTCCAGTGAAACACATGCTGCAATTCTTATTTTTCTGAGAAGGTTATGCTGTTGGTTCCATAACAGTAAACAATTTTAATTAACATGCTTAGTACTTAATTGATAATTAGAATAATTAATAAAGAGGACAATAAATGACATTCAATGGTAGTCAGTTTACATACAAAATATCAGTCAAGTATTGTAGTAGAAAAATAATGAAAATCAGACAGCTAAAATAAAATAATTTATCTTCTCTACAGGTGAATGTTCACTGGAAATGTAATGTGTTTTCTTTAAACCAGTTATTTTGTATTAATTGTCACATACAACACAGAAGTATAGCTCATATTAATGTTTCTCTGAGTATTTTCTTTATGACTGCCCATTTAGATGATGAATTGTGTGCATTGCTTTAGGACTTTTATTCCTTTGAAAAAAACTCTTACTAGATAACCAAGAATTGTGAGGGGCCTATAAAGATGACAAGAAAATGCTACTCTCTGCCAGAGTTTTAACAGTTTACTTTTAAATAAAGGATGTATAAATGCTAACTAAATTTGCTATTGATGTATGTGCTGTCTTCCAACACTTACTGATCATGGGAAAAATTTTTACACACTCTGTGATTTCAATTTCATCAGTGTGATAAAAGTTTACTGGTATCAAATGATGAACAGTCACACATAGCCCCATTCTTCCTAGTCCTGGTTTCTAAAAGCACTTCATCCCCCATGTGTCTGAACCCATTTGGCTCTGAGTAATACAACCTATAAAGTGTTTAAGGCCTTGGGACTTGCATCACCAGGATTTTTGTGAATCCCCAAAGTCTCCATTGCTTAGGGAAGGGTGACTCTTCTTCCTTTTAGTAATTAGTCAGTAGACTGTTTTTTTCCTGCTGTGATTAGTCTGTGAATTATTCATGAAATATCTTTTTCTTCAAGGTGTTTTGTTTTGGTTTTATTTGGATAAAAATAACACTTTATCCATTACAGACTTTGCTTTAAATGAATAATTTCCTATTATCTTCTAAGCATCAAAGCAGCACTAGTTTTTGGAACTTATATTTCAGGTTATTACAGTCAGTTTATTATAGCTCAGTCCTGTGTGTTCTAACAGTAAAGAATCTATTATTTCCATACGGTTTATGAGGTGGATTTGACCCATAGTGCTCCATTGTTTAAAAAACAATTAAAGGTTAAATTTATGTTTACTTAGTAATAATATAAGTAAAATGTACTTGACATCGAGCAATATGATTTTTAATATATGCAGTTACCTAGAGCTTCTGGCAAAAAGGATCATAGAATTGTTGGAATGAACCCATCAGGACTGAGTCCAACTCCTGGTCCTACACAGAACATCCCCAATAGTCCTTTTTCCTGGTATCCAGCTTAAACCTCCCCTGACTCAGCCTCACGCCATGAAGAAGGAATAGCAGTTCTTGGGAAGATGCTAGGGAAAAAGTGAATTCCTGACTATGCAAAAAATGCAGCTGTAGAGAGGACAGAAGTTAGCCTGAGGATGCTGGTTATCCATCTGTTACCTAGCTCAGCTCTACTGGTTGATAATAATTCAATGCTTTTTATTCAATAATTCAAGCCAACCATCAGTTGGGCTTGATGGTTTTAGTGGTCTTTTCCAACCTTAATGATTTTCTGATACTATAATTTTGCAGTATTGGGTAAAATCTATGGTAAACTCTAATAAAGGCATTGTAGATCTTTTGCCCTTTTTCTTGTACATAAAGGTAGCAAAGTCTTTTTATTAATGAAAATATTTACAAGTTCTTTTTATTTATTTGCTTAGTGTCCAAATTATTTTTACTCCGTCTTTTGGTTGCTTTTTCTCCATATTGCCCTTTTAGTCTGGACTTTGTGCAGCATTTAATAGCTTCTTTAAAGCAATATGAATTTTAGTAGCATAAACAGACATAAATTTTAAAAGTGCATAGATAATTCTGAAATAATTCTTTAATATTTTCAAAAAAGTTAAAATCTGACACTAGATTTTCCTATGGTAGCTGGCTTCTATTTATATGTTTTATTTGTTTAATTTTTTTATTTCATTATGTACTGAAGGTCAGCATTTAAATAAACATAAATGATGTTTTTGTTAAGCCATTTGGGCTTAAAAAGTAAAATTCAGGCCAGAAGCATCTGTAAATAATATGAGAAACTTAATGTCATGGGTAACTGAATGTCATGGGTATCTTGTGGTGCAGAAAGTAAGCAGCGAGGGCTGAAGACGTCATGGATGTACCTGAATGCACAAAGATCATGCACTGCTAGATTTTTTAAGTGTAAGAGAAAGTAAAAATCATCCACACACTTCTACAAATTGCCTCTGAAAGATAAATTCTTTTCTGACATCCAGTTGTCAAGTTGATGTTTAACTTTAGGAGGAAAGAAATGTGGGAACAAAACGCTATTTATTTGTTGTTAACAGTACCATTAGGAGCTAAATTGACTCATTAGAGAGTAAAATTCGTTCAAGATTAAAAGATAAAGTGATAGAAGCTTGGCATTTTTCTTTAATACAGGATATTTTTTACAACATTCAATTCAGCAATTGGACAATTTTTTCCCCCTTAAGTTTTTGGTAAGTGAATAATACAATTTGAACCTCATTAAGATACAGGGCTCACCTGTTTGTTTTCATTCTAATGATTAGATACAATTTACCTAAAATTCACATCTACGTTTATTTAGGCATATCAGTGAAGATAAAAAAATAAGCAAACAAATTTCAGGTGGGGATTTTTATGCTTTTGGCAGGGGATGGCAACTGCTTGTGACGTTTTTGTTTTCCACTATGGTGAGAATCCCTAGCTAAAAGATCTCTCAATGATAATCCTAAAAGTACTTGGTGAAAAATTCTATCTTTATTGAAAGCTATGCCAGCATTTTTGGCATATTTTTTGCATGAGAAGATTGTTGTTGTTGTTGTAGCCAGGGTGTGATGCAATTTTTTCTAGCATATGTATTACTTAAACCTAATGTCATTCCTTTCTGGAGGTGAGAGTTCTCCTTCATGAGTTATGCATTCTAGGGAGGAGTAATTTACATCATTATAGGTTAAAAACTCTCAGATGGACAGTGAGTGTAACTCACTGATGATTTTCTTCTTTAATACAATGTGACAGTTATTTCATACACCTAAGTGATGATCATTTGACTTTTCTTATTTCTAATAATATTTCATGTGGAGTGTTATGAAGACAGCAAGGATTACTATTGCTGACAGTTGGATTGCAGCCTTTTATGTTCAGTGTGCAAGGTCTCCAGGCTAGGAATTGCAAGCTTGCTTTGCTTAGACTTGCTGTAGGCTTGCCTGAATATTGGTTTACTGTGTTAGATATTGTCTAATAGTCAGGAAACTGTACCTAATTTTTTCACTTTTAACTTAGCCTTAAATGATCTTATGGTGTAAAATGTACTGCTAGTAATGTAGTATGTACTGTCAATAATGCAGTTAGATTTCTATAGTTGATAGGTAATAGTAACAAAAGTTACTTCATGAAGAATATTTTTTCTATGACCTGTGAATAAAAATACAGAATAAAAGAATATAGATATGAAATTGAGTGTCCAAAGCTATGAAATACTCATCAGTGGGCCATTAAGGAACATTTAAGGAATGTAGCCTAGGAAAAAACAGGTTTGGAAAACAGAAATGTAATGTAGGGAAGTAATGAGTGTGTGTAAAATATGCTTTAAAGTGTACATTTGGATGTCATGGAGAAATGTGGATCAGTGAATAAATCAAGGTGTATAGAATGTTAGAAGTTATACAGAAATACTCCCTAGAGGGTCCTAGAGTGAGGAGGAAGAAGCCATTTTCATACCTTCAAAAGGGCCAGGGGGAGAATGATGTTAATGTCAAAGACTAAGGGATAGAATGCAAGGAAGTATCTGCATATGAGGTTTCACTGTGTCACGATTTCATTATTTAGATGTCTTTATATGTAACAGCAGTCTTTTCTACATAATAATAATAAAATCAGTGGTAATCATATTTACTTGGTCAGAGTATTAAGGTATAAGTTCATACACTATTAAATTCTTGCCTTTACAGGAAGTGGTTTTCTTTGGCCCACGTACACTGCAAAAGTCAGAGTGTCACAAATCTGCAGAAAGCAGGGAAGTTAGGCCATAAAATTTATATGAAACAAAACATTGTACTTTAAACAGCTGAAAGCAATTCAGAGATCATACACCTGCACACAGTGAGAATGGTATTTAAATACCATCAGTTGCTAAGTAAAAGTTGGAGGACCTGCATTTGTTCAGTGTAAAGCAAAAAAGTCTTTAAAGCTGAACATAATAGGGACGTTTAGAAATGTAGGTATGAAATTAATATTTCCGCTGTTGGTGTTTCTGGTAGTTACAGCATGTTGGTGCACAGCAACCTACTGAGAACTGCTGGTACAAAAAAAATAATTATCAGTAATCTACCTATTTACTGATAACAGGACAAGAGAAAATGAACTAAAATTTCAAGGGAAAAAATTATTCAGTGTGATAATAATGCACATTCACTCACATTATCTAGAAGCTAGATAGAATCCTCTTTGCTGGAGATGAAAATCTACCAAGTAGGTCGTCTTGTCCTAAGTAGCATGGCAGCTGCTTAAATTCACTTCTGATAGTATGTTTTTTAAAGTTTAAAGGATGCCTGTCTTTTGTGTCAGTTTCAGTAAATTTTATAGTTGATTACAAGTAATGTTAGGGCTATAAGGGCACTTTGCTTTTAAAAAGTATTTTAAATATTAGACTTGTTTTTTGTTATTCAAGATGTCGCTTTTACAGACAGTATCTAGGTCTTCTTGGGAAAGAAATTTAAAACTCAGATGAGCATTTGGGTAACCAGTAAAAATGTTTCTTTTCCTTTTTATTATTTGATTATAGATTTCTGGTGTGTACTACTTTGAAAGCAAACCAGTGGGAGATCTCAAATCAGAAATACAATTTAATAGGGAAATTAAAATAAATGGAATAATACAGAAACACTGACAGGGTCAGAATACACCCTGACACCGTGTTGATCAGGGTCAGTAGCAGTCTGGAGGCTGAAGCCCTCCTGCAGTGACAAATGTGGTTCTGTTGAAACAGTGATCCTGTAGAAGGTTTTCATCTTCCTATGAAGATCCAGTGGTGGTTATAGAGCTCTTGTCCTCTGGGAATTCAGTGGATAAGGTTGTTTGTGGTGTTCTAAATCTCAGATTATATCCAGGTAGGAAGGCTTGGTTCCTCTCCTGAGTAGCGCATCTCACAATGGGATGTTGTAATTTTGGAGTCATGCAGTGAGGTTTCATTAAGAGCTCATTAACAGAAGATACTCTTTTGGAGGGAGTTATGAGTGATGGGTCATGGAAGAGACAAAGAACACAGCATCACCTGGTTTTAAGAGACAGTGGGATGATACATACTTTTGGTTGCATCTTACACTGTAACCCAAGACATGGTGGCAGATGTTCATATGCTTTAACTTACTTGGAATTTGCGGACCAGTAGAACCTCAAAAAATAAAATTTATCTTTCCCCTATAACCTTGTCTTTCAGTATGTAAACTTTTAAACATAGCTAATACTGCCTGAGTCAGTAATATTTTCAAAACAGTCCACTGTTGAACTCTACTTACCTGAGAAGAAAAAGAAAGGAAAACCATTGTTTTCTCTACAGTCTTCAATGTGAAGTCATGCCGGTCAATTTTGTTCATGAATTCAGAGCTTTCAGACTGTTCTGCAGTCCACTCCTCAAGTCTGTTCAAGAATTTCCTGTTGATACATAAGTTTTCAAAACAGCTTGTTACACAACTACATAGAACATTATGTAATTCAACATCTATCAGGTGAAAAACTTCAGCATCATGTGAAATGCTGCCATATATATGTATGTTTGAGCATTTGGGCTTCACTTTCCCCACTAATATGCCTCCAAAGAACTTGTGTTGCCTTCTTAGTCAGTTTTTTCCCTTTTCTATATTTGCCAGAATTATTTATTTCTGCTGACAAAAGTACAGCTGAACTTTTTTTAATGTAGATGATTTTGTTTAATTTCTATTGAAGCCAAAGGTACTATGCAGCATAAGTAGTCTGTTAGGTTCTGATCTATTTAAATACAGTGGTTTTTAAAGTGTAAGCAAAAAGAAATACAGCATCTTAACATAAAAAATTACTAGTGGCATCCAGTGGTCTCACTCAATGACACAAAATTACAGTGGCAAAATTCACATGGACAGAGTTGAGTTGTTCTGATGCTTTAAAAGGTTTTCTTATTTTGGGATTTTTTGTCCATTTTTTTGTTTGTTTTGTTTTTATAAAAAGGGATAGTGACTCATCACAGTATTCATAATATCAGAGAGGTTTGTGCAGTTACGAGACAGACATTATAGAGAAATACACGTCCTAAGTTGAGTAGATTGGTTCAAGTGTGGGAGAATGAAGTGGTCACTGTCTAACTCTTTTATACATTTTGTGTGTCAGTAAATCTAGTTTATGCTTTGCTTCCTTTCTTGCTGTGTGTGTGGTTTGAATAATTTATGCATATTCGAATAAAATTTTGAACTAAAAGTTATCACTCGTTCTTTTACAAAAAGTAAAAATATTTCTTTCACAGCTTTGGCTTCTCACATAGCTGTCTGTGGCAGACAGACTTACATAGAGTTTGCACCAGAGGCATGCATCAACTCCCACACAGTAGTGTTTTAGACTTGCTTGTATAGCTTTTTTAAAAAAAAATCTGCTACATAGAAATGTCAGAATTCATGTCACATTGAATTGTCACTGTTTTATTAAGATTGTGTTCTGAGACAGTGAGAAAACAGTGTGCAATATATATTTATATAAATATTTCTCCTTTTAGTCCCTAAAAGTTCGCTCTTTTAATTATTTATCTGAACACTTGTTCCCCTTCATAAGTATTAATATTGTTCCTGATAGTGCTACCTCTTGAGACATGCTGTGGTGCATCACGGTTCTTTGATACTGTGAAATCTTCCGTGTGTATTTCTGAAATGGCTGAAAACCTTCCTGTGAGATGTGGGTGGGGGGAGGCTTTATCCAAAATAAAAGCTGATTATTTCTAGCACTTAGGGTCCAACTGAGATCTATACCAAGGATCTACTTCTACAAATGAGAGCACCAAGTTTAAATAAAATTTGTTGGGTAAAAAATGAGAAATATATGCATAGGGATAAATATAGATAGAGGACATGAATGTTTAAATTATGTATTGTTTTTATGCTTGTTCTTGAACAAATTATAAAGAGAATATTTCTTCAGAAATTGAGAGATTCCAGTAAAAGTATTCTAGTAACCAATCATTGATTAATCTCTGATTGATACATATGGACAATGGATCTTGCCCAGAAAATAATACATTTTGTTGAAAACAAAATTAAACCCACATAAACTGACACTATCACCATCCTTGAAAATCAACCACACCATTAATTCAAAATTTTCTCATTTTGTTTAAATTAAAACTTTAATCTAAATTCATATTTTGTTGTGCATTTTTAGCCAAAAGTACCAATATGCTATGGCGAGATGGTAGATGAGAATCAGATCAACAGAATAGAAAAATTCCCCATTTACTAAATCTAGGAAAAGTATAAATTGGTGTGTATTATAGAATCACAGAGTAATTTAAGGATGGATTTTTTTTAATATAAAGCAGTTATTTCTGTAAAAATTATTACAAGATAAATGAAGAATTAAAAAAAAATATGCTTTTGGTACATCTCTGCTTTCAGGGATTCTTATCCCCTTTAGTTCTGTATTCTGTGGCAATAAAACATTGCCAGATATGGTTATTATTTATGTCAGAAGTGATCTTTCAATCTGATTCTGAAATGTCAGGCAGATCCAAAAAAACCCCTAAGTGTTCATTGGGGTCCCCTTTTATATGCATGCATTCATTAATATTAAATTTGTAGTGGTTGCAGGTGTATAGCAAAGAAAAAAAAGACTTTGTCTTTAAGAAAAAGATTAATGATACTCCTTTTTCATCTGTAAACACACACCCAACAATATCAATTGGCCTTTTGTGAGTATTGAGACTGGTATGTAATCATAAGAAAATTAGGGGTGAAGACGATGCTGTTCCCATAGTGAGTAGGATGGCAATATGACTGGAAAGAGTCAACTCCACACATTTCATTTCAATGTGTGATTGCAAACTACAGAAGAAAGCTGGTTGCAGTGGGTCAGTGACTGTATAAAAGCTGTGAAATTGTTAAAATTGTCTGGTCTTTAAAATCAAATGCAGACCCAACTTCACTTTTTTCAAATGGATAAGAATATCTGTGGTTATACAGAAGCAGTAGTAGATCCTACAAATAGGAGAAAGTGATTGGGACCATTAATTTATTAAAAATACATTGGGAGTACTAAAGAAGGATTTTCATGACCACACGAACTAAATACTAATAAATACCAGAAGCAACAAGACCATTTTGCAATCACTGCTGTCTTCTTGACTCCAGGCATTATTTCACAACAGATATTCAGATCCCACTTAGGGGTAATTCGGATAATGTGTCTGATTTCTGGAATGCTGCCTTGATATACCAGGTCCATGATAGGGAAAAAATGTGCATTTACAGTCTCTCCTGTAGTTAAATCTCTCTGTCATGAAGATCATATTTTGCAAATAATACAGGAAGTTGGTAACGGCAGATGAACTTTCTTGTGTTATTACAGTTTCCATTGCTTCAGACTGTGAAATTCCTGTGCACTAAAGTTTTTTTTCCCCTTGTTTCATTTATATGGCAAAAATTGTAATTAATTGCTGGAAAGGTAATTTATTATCATAAAAACATCAGTACATACTTTCAAGTTGTATCCACTCAATATTGATTAATATTATATTTTGTTTGAGTCAAGTGTTTATCTTCACTTATTCAAAATCCATGGGTTTTATGCAGTTTTACAGTGATTTGTAGCTCTAGATTGTGATAACATTTGCACTTGAATTCTATACATCGAATTTATTTTGTTCTAGCTTTTATACCATTTCACTGTTTGGGCTTTATGTTGGAAGACAAAGATTAGCTATACTCCTGTACTGTTGCTAGAAGTAATTGAATATTTTTTCAAGTCTTAGATGGAGTTTGCCTCGGCAAAATTGAGAGAAAATTACATCCTGTTCTGATTTAAAACACCTCCGACACTGTCAGGTGCTGAATGAATGAATGGTCATTACTTAGCAGGGGTTTGATTGTTAGTTTTAATGTTGAGTCTATTTTTCTTTTGAAATATTTATAATGCTGTTCTTAAATCTTGCGTACCAGTTCTGTTATTGCTACTATTGCTCCATTCTCTGAATGGCAATAGTTTGTCTCCTGGATCTGGTATTTTCTGATAATTTCTTAACTTTTTTGATTTTCAAGTGTTTCTGAGACAATGTGGTGAAATCAAGCAAGAATATCTCACTGCATCAACTCATTGTATTTATTTCAGCATACATTGTCAAAGATATCAATTACAAAACTCAAAGTGCTCTTTCAAGCATTTTGCCAATTTTCTTTTGATTAGTTGATCATTTTAGACCTTTTTGCTCTGGACACTTTGTTATGCCATTTCACAACTTATGGTAGAAATTTTGGCTACTTGTTTAAATCTTTTGACTTAAAAATAAATGGGTAAGCCACTCCTCTGCAAGGGAGTGAGATTTTGGTTTGTGTTTTATTTTTTTTTTCTGATTTATGGCAATATCATTATTTTGTGGGCTTCTCTGATGATGGTGGGATTAGTGTCAAGAAAGGTATCATCTACTTATCTGTTCTGTCTTAGTTTTGTTTCTTTGCTTGGATTTTTTAAACAAAGCAAGAACTTAATTAATGTTAGACTCAGAATTATGCCAAAGCTTATTCAAACCTTTTCTCAGAATTGATAAAAATTAGCCAAATTCATTCATAATTTAAAAGTAATTATTTTTGGATGCAAATTAGTTTTTGTTTTGAAATAAATATTTAGTTCTAATTCTAGTGGAAGATTAATTTAACGCTGTCTGTTCCAAAAAATCCCATCAAAACAAAACATATTTTTGCTGTTTAGTAATGTCTATAAAGCATAACAAGGCTGAAAAACAAAAGGAACTGAAGATAACACTTTGATCCATCAGCTTATATTTGCTGACTTTCATCTTCCAGTTTAAGTGATGTTGGTTTTGAACTCAATGGTTTTGCTATCACCTGTGGAAATTCTAAGGGAAACCAAATGGATACATATTCCTGCAAATTACATATTACTTCTTCAGACTCTTTCTGAGCAACTTGTGTCTGTGCCAAGTTTTAATGCAATTCGCAATTGATGTCTAATAATCACTATTGGACAGTCTTTAGTTAAACCCAAATATGCTTTTATGTGACACAGACAAAGTTAACTTACGGATCTAAATTTATGCTCTTAAATATTTTACCTCAAAGTTGGACTTGAATTTGATACTTTCATTTGCAAAACAACCATGCTTATTAAAAGAAAAAAAAGTTAAGGCCTTGTTTGACCAAATAATGAAAGAACTGAATGCAATTTTAGCTCTTGTCATGAAATGTATTACTATAAATGTCAGATTCTCAATATGGAAACTTTTTAATTCCTATTTATTAGTCCACTGTACTTCTGTGACAAAATTTAAAAGGTAATGGGAAGAAAACATTATTTTCAAACTGTTCACAAAGATGTGCTTCATAAATTTAAAAATTTTCACATTTCCCTAAATATGAATATACTCTGAAACATCAGATATAACTGGGAGCAGTAAAATGAACTATTGGTCAGCAAGTTGGCATAAATCCTATTTCAGGTTAAATGCATCAAGGATTTACCATGATGGTGACTTTTTTTCTGGTACCTAAAAGGAAATTCTAGCGATCTATGTCAGCAATGCACTTGATGCAATGTACCGTGGGAAACAATTAGTAGGAAAAAGAAAATCATAATGTTATAAAATAGATAGAAGTGGATAAAAATGAGGCAAAATGCTTTAAGAATAACTATTCTGGAATGAAGTTAATAGTATTGTTCGTTTTTTAGGAGATCATTAATATTTTATATAATGACTGCCTCCAAAATGAGAAGTGTGAACAAATGTTTGTGAAGCATTTTCAGATATTTTGCCTAGAAGTGTGGCCTAGGACATAATCTGAAAAGTGATAGCCCAGCCCTGGAGTTTTGAAACAATTTCAGTGTAATGAATAGGAGAAAAATAGTTCTGCTTTTTAAAATAACAATCACATTTTTAAAAAGTCAACCATATCAGCAGGAAAGGTAGAGAAAGACAATGCTTAGCTTCCTGTCAAAGTTAGGTGTTACTACCTCTATATTCCATTGTAAAATGATTATCAGATTAATTGAAATTCTTTCTTTCCATTTGAATCTTATATTATCCAGCCTAGAAAAATGACGGCAAAGGGTTAAAATACTTGTTCTCCTTTGATACCTTGAGTGTAACCAACTTTTTCTCAAGGTTTTTTCTCCCCCTGTGCTGCTGAGCAGTGGGAGTGAGAGAGTGAGTGGGTGAGTGTCTGGTAGCTAGCCAAGGTCAATCTATCAGTAATATATATTTTGCATAAATCTAAGTATTTAGGAGAAACTTAAATACTTGGCACTGTGATATCTTTAATGACCACCAAAATTAGGATTTGGTCCTCTTTGTTAAATAATTGAAGGAAGAACAACAGTTGTTTTAGTTTCTTCCAGCTACCTTTTTCTCTGAAACTCAGCCTCTTAAATCTTTATCGATACTAATGATGACAGAGTATGTTAAGTCTTCCAGCCTTTTACAACGTATTTGTCTGAGAACAGCACATAACTTCAGAAGCTGCTCTTTCTAAAGCAAGTAGAGTGAATAACTGATTGTGAACCCCTGGAAAGTCTGCTGAGTGAAGCAGTGTCCATATGACAACTGCCAGTTTTTAATCTCTGCTGGTTGATCTAATTTATCTGAATGGTCTATTGCAGCTTTGCAGCCAAGGAAAAAGGTATGTGGGAATCTACTATTAAAAATGGCATTTATACATAAATAACAAAAGACTGTTCACATAAGAAGGAACAAGCAACAGTTATGACGTCTGATATGTCCTAGGTAATTCTCTTTGAGTAGAAATTAATTCAGACTAAGTTTTACAGAGGACAGAAGCTAATCCTGAAGATGCCAAGTTTATGAGCTGTGACAAACGAGAATAGAGATACTCTTCTTTGCTTTAAGTAAGCAGAAGCAATACAGCAGTACTCATGACTTGCAATGTGATTTTACTCCTCTTTTATAAAAATGCTTTAGTCAAAGGCTGAAAGAACTTTGCAAGCAATGTGTCCACATTGATTGAGATGTATCCTAACCCACCATTACACAAGAAGGGCGTGGATCTGTTGGAGTGAGTCCAGAGGGGGCCCATGAAGATAAGCAGAGGATGGAGCACCCTCCTATGAGGACAGGCTGAGAGAGCTGGGCTTGCACAGCCTGGAGAAGAGAAGGCTCCAAGGAAACCTTACTGCACCCTTCCAGTACTTATAGGAACTCTGCAGGAGAGCTGAGGAGGGACTTCTGACAATGGTGTGTATGCTAGGACAAAGGACAATGTCTTTAAACTGAAACAGGATAGATTTAATTTAAATATCAGAAATAGATTCTTTAATGTGAAAGTGGTGAGGCACTGGAACAGGTTACACTGGAGAAGTTGTGGATTCCCCACCCCTGGAAGTGTTCAATGCCAGCTTGGATGTGGCTCTGAGTGACCTGGTCTAGTGGAAGGTGTCCCTGTCCATGGTAGGGCTGTTGGAACTAGATAATCTTTAAGGTTCCTTTCAATCCATACCATTGCCTAATTCTATAATTAATTACTATTTAATGAATATTTTAACATGTAAATTCCCTTTTTATTCAAAAATAGTTACTTTGCATGCCAAGCCCTATAGCAGACTTGCCCTGTAAACACCCAATGCAATACATCTGTACAAGCATATCCTTACAAGGATAATGTAACAAATGCCCCTGGTTTTGGGGCATTTTTCACTTTAAAATAATGTAAACACTTCTTTAAAAGTCCACATTTTCCTTTTGTATTCATATTTCTTCATATTGTAGCAAGCAGCAAAAAAATCTCTTGCCATAATTTCAACTTTGAAAGAGTTACATTTTATTTAGTTGTCAGCTCTAATTGTTGAGGAGAAAGAATATTCTGAAAGAAGCAGGTCAAATCCCAATTCACACAAAAGAATACAAAATCAATAAAAGAAAATATGGACATAAATGAGACATGGCATAGTGAAGTGAGAATATCTGGCCTGTTGGCCTTTGGAAAAGAAGAAATAATTTGTATTGGACAAGACTGACATCAGAAAAGGAGTTGCATCTGATGTATTTTGGAAATGATACAGAACTCTAAATGCCATCAATAAGTTGGCTGAACTGGGAAAAAGAAAAACTGAAAACTTATTAAGTATATTTTTTTAAATGAGAACATCAGTGTAAGGTTTTATACATGAGAAGACAGAAAAAATGAAGAGCTGAGTAATTTTTTTTGTTTTCTTCTATTAATGAACTGAGGAACACCTTCTTATATTTTCCTTTCATCCCAGATCTAAGATCCTCTGAAAGAATAATTTTTTTTTATTTGGGATGGGTGCTAAATTCTTCAATTCTGTTAGGTGTCTTTCATTTTAGTAAACAAACTTACTTCATCCTTTTTGAAAATAAGGGAAAGCTGTATTGATTATCAAATTTTTAAAGAGTGACAGTGAACACTGTAATTGTTGACTGAAAAAGGTTTTCTGCAGGTAATTATGTTGGAAGTAACTGCTTTTTAACAAAACATACAATTCACAAAATGCAAAGAGGGGAAAAAAAAGGAGAGAATGTTCTCATTTAATATTCCCAAACCCAAATAATTTTTATATTGCAAATAAAATTGTGGCAGTGGCTTCATGTTTTATTCTTTGTCTCTTAATATGTATGTTTTCCTCTGAGTGCATTATTTTGCTTGAGAAGCACACAGCATGCCAAAAAATTCTTTTGCAAAATTAATTAATTTGAAATCAGTAAATGCTTGTCTTCATAAGGACACTAAGCTAAGTAAATAGAGTGCTCATGAGTGGAATTTTTAATGTGGGTAGCAACTCAACTTTTCATAGCAGACCCTGGAATTTTCCGGGTGACGGTCTGATCAGAGTTCTTTGTGAAATTTCTTTCAGGTTCAGCAGAATATCAATGCAGAAGGATGTTACCCTGTATCACTCTTACGTGATCTGAATGTTTTCTGGGTTCTTTACGTAGGAGGGGGTCAAAGCCATAGAGTAGAACTGGGAAAATAAGTCACCTTGCTTTCAGCTTAAGAATCGGTGAAAGCATGAAAGAATGAGTTGAAGGACGCTCTCAAAGACTGGTAGAGATTGATTCCTGCTCTAAATAGGACACATTGCTTGTAAACTGAAAAAAGCTATATTGTGATGTAAAGAAATAGGAATACTGAAGAAGAATGATGTCATTTTTTACCACTTCTGGAGACTTTTGAATAAATGAGTATGAGGCACTTTGCTCTTTTCCAAGAATTTCTTGCTGATGTTTAGATCACTTTCTGCCTTAGACCTCAAACAGTGATTACAAAGTAGTTTTAAAACCAAAAATTTCCTTGTATTATCAGAAACTTCAAGAGGAAGTTTTTTCAATCCTTAAATGAAATGAAAAATTAATTTGAAGGGAATTTTCCAGTAAATTTATTCCATCTAGAAGGATAGTAATTAGCATTGCTTTTTATGATCAGGCTTTTTATTTTATACTGCATGTTTTTCACAGATAAATATTTGTGGGGTGGAATGCAAACAAACAAAATGCTTTGTATTATCCTACTACATGAAAGATGTTTAGTGCTGTGATCCTAAACTGAAGTTGAGACTAAAATTTATTCATTTTTAGTTGGTTAGGTTGCATTTCCATGTGAACCATTCCGCCCTCGTCTTCCTTTCCATCTGTTTTCCCACTCTTTCATCTACTTCTATCACCTAAAATGTAGCAATGGGAAACTTTCCTTTAAAGAAAGGAAAAAAACCTCCCCAAACTGAACCATAAAAAAGTGGAAAAGTAGATCAGTTAAGAAAACAATAGCTTCTTTAAGGCTTTTATCTGTGCTTTGTCCAGAAGAAGTCAGCATTTTGGAATCTAAGATGGCATTAGGTTATAAAAAATAATTCTGGTGTATCTTTAAAATTTAACAATGGTGAAAGCTACAGTTGTTTCTAAGAAATCTGAAAATCAAAAAAATGTGTCTTCTGCAGACACAATTAAGCCATACAACAGTGTGATCCATGGTCACAGATCCGCACAAGCTGTTTGATTAAGGTGGAAAGACAACTAGGTTTTTTTGCTGATATTTACCTATGAAAGACACCTTTTGGCGGTGCTGGTTGTGAAAGAAATGGCTTTGTGTATTACCAACAGTCTCTTAGCATCTCTTTTAGTTACAAAAACTATGGCAGATCTGACTGAAAAAGAGCATAATTTTGTTTCATGTCACTGATGTTTCCTAAAAACCTATCAAAATATTAGAGACTATTTTATGTTGAAATATAGGTTAAAGATTTTAAGCCAGCAATGAAAACACAGAGAGAATATGAATTAGATTTGTGATCATAGCCTAAAACTGATATGTTTGACTTTGTGAGAAATTACTCCATATATAAATTACCAGAGAACTATAAGGAATATTTGCTTACAGTTAATTGCTCAATTTCTATAATACACAATAGAGGGAAGTACAATAGAGATTCATCATTTGATCTTGAAGGCTGTGTAATCAAAGTTTTTAATCATTTTTCCCCTTCTGCTTAAACAGTTACAAAGTTACAGCAGATATTTCATTTTGAAAGCATTGAATGCCACAAAATAATGAGACATGCCCCTTCATGATGGTTATGCTTTGGAGATGAAGATATCTTAAACTATAACTCATGTAATAGAAGTTGTACTCTTTCATGGAAAGATACTTGCCCAGAAACTCTTTTAACAATGAAATAATTTTCTTCTTTTTATTTTCTCTTTTTCCCCTGACTTTTAAAATTAGGAAAATTTTACTTTTGCAGTTATTACTGAAATATTAAATACTCTGGGTTTTATACAGAGGTAATAGTCATGTTTCAAAAGGTCACTTGTTACCAATAAAACCCTCCACAAAGCAACTCTCTTTTTTATAAGTTATTGGCAGGGTACTTTCCAAGAAATATGTCATATTTCAAGTAAATGAAAATATTTAATTAGGCAGCATGTAAACTGGTCTGCATGGGTGGGTCACTGTCACAGGTGATAACACCTAGTAGATTTCTAAGTAGATGTGAGGACCTGTGTGAGTGAAAGGAAAAAAACCTCTACCAGTCTTTGTATGGAGAGTGATAAATTTGTGCATCACTGATATCTGGAAGAGATTACAGCTGTAGAACTATGTGTGGCTGTTGAATGCATTATGGGCTCCTCCCTAGCATTACCTTCTGAAACTATTCTGTAGTATTAATTTTTTCCGTACTATTTGCATTATTGATCTTTCCCATACTGAACGTCTCACATCTCAGCCTTTATGGAAATTATGGAAATAAGTGTTAGAATTGGTGTTGCTACTGACTGAGCTAGACTATATCTTATATAAAATGAGTTGTTGCTCTGTTGGTTTATTAATAGATTGATATTCTCGTAAATAGAATAAAAAATGCCTCCTAAACCAGATTGTACATCTGATGGTGGTTTTTTTCTTGCCCTAGTCTTCTACAGATGGATAACATAATGATATTTTTGGGAGTATTAGCTAATTTTTGCTCTGTAACTGAGAATTTGATGGTCACCACAGAAAATTTAAGAATGACAGTTCAACACAGTATGATACAAAATATTGGGGTATATATATTTTGCATTTTAAGAATTCCACCTCATATTATCATCTTTGTCCTTCTTTTGAAGTTTGTCAGATACTGAAACTCAAAAAGATCCAGAATTTACTTCATCCCATATGGCTGTAAATTACTAAAATGGATGACTTTTTGAATATTGTATTGCTATTTAGCGAATATCAGGTTTACACTTGATTAAAAGAGATATATTTACCAAATATGTCTCTGTAGTTAATTTGTTTTGGAAAGATTTTCTTCCTGCCCATCATTAATTTATCTAACTGAAAGATGTATAAGACACCTGATTAGTTGATTTCATTTAATGGTTGAGGTTGCACTGGGGAGGACATAAAGAGTTTGTTAGATAAAATTTTACAATCTCCAGATTTTGAGGCATTCCATTTGTTTTTTGTGAAATGTAGGGATTATCTGGCAGTACTGAGTACAAAAGGCTTGATTGCAGTTCTCCTTATAGCTGGAAATAGGGTTCTCAAATTTCCTCTGAATATTCATAGAATAGAGATTGTGAGAGATATTACCAGTTTATGGATAAAAATGTGGTCTGCTTCAATCCTATTACTATTTCAGTTGAAAATTTGTGAAAAGTCTTATTTTCTCTAGATTCAACACTATGATGTATAGCTTGATTTTCATGCCTGTTGTCCTTCTCTTCATTCAGCAATAGAGTGGTAGACAAATAAAAAAACACAAAATAGAAGAAAGTTAATCTCTAGGTCTTTATCTTGGATGTCCAGTGTGTACCTGGCTGTCGTCTGGTGAAACAGTTCTCCCAACAGTTCCATTTTCACTGCTGTGGGATTTGTCTGCTCTTCCAGAGTGTTTTTTGTATGTTGGCCTTATGCTGCCTATAGATGAACGTTTCCATTTGCTGTTGCTCTCATTCTCCAGCACTGCCTGCCCACCTGTCTGCTGCTGGAATTGGTTTTCCTCACTTCTACAGTCAGCTGCTCTCACTTTACAAGAGTTCTGTCTCTATGGACCATGACCTGCTTACACCATACATGTCATTTGGCCAAGGAAAATTTTTCACGTATATGAACATTTGGAAATATTATCGTTACTATTTTTTCAGAGATCTTTGAGAGTGTGCTGTGTTCTGAATTAATTTTTAAAATGTAAACTGAATAATGAATGTATTTCTCAATATCACAATGCAGTATTATTCCAACATATTCTTTTCATAACTGCATTTTATTAAATTTAACAAAAAAGTTAAATTTTCACTTCTTTTGCATAATAAAAGTAATACCAGAATAGTTTATTTTATTAGACTTCAAAGGATTTTACTCAGAGCTTCAAATGCTTATAACTTAAAATATGAATGTAAGCCTTTAAAACAATTTTGTGATGTTAGTATTTAGATACAATTATGAAAACATTTTTTTTGGCCATTATTATATTATAGTAATAAAGAGAGCAGTATATTCACAGTGAGCATATCAAGCCTGAAAGTGATCATGAAGCTTCTGATAGACAGAAAAGCAATTTCTTTTTTTTTAATTAGAGGTTTGGTATTGGTGTCATAACTGTATATTGTTCTGTCTGATTATTAACATTTTTACTGTCTTGCTTAAAATGATAATAATAGTGTTAAAAGGAAAACCTCTCAAGTGACTGCAAGGAGAACCAGGAGAATGCCACCTTCAAATTAGAAGTACTGAAACACAAGTTCAGATGATTTACCCTTTGGCTACAATAGGAAGGTAGCTCTAGATTTGATATTAAGTCCTGTGTAGAATACATGATAAAACTAGAGTCAGAATTCTAATTTACATAATCATTGTCCAAGTTCCTTTTTCTTTCTTATATACCAATAGAAAGACAATGTATTATTGTCAAAATTTTTTCTATATTACTATTTCTGCATTATAGATATTACCTTTCAATTCAGTGTAATGTTTATAGTCATTTCAAACTTGGTTGATTGGGTGGGATTTTAAAATTTTTCAGATAAACAATTGGACATTTAGAATTATAACTTGTATCTTATTGCAAGAATTCTTGCTTAAAATTTCTCTTTAAAAAAACATAAAATATTTTGTTTTGCATTATACCTAACATTGCGGGTTGGACCTGGTTTCGTTTTTGTTTTTTTGTTTTTTCTCCTTTTTCCTTTTCTTCAGAAGAAAAATTTGGGGGGAAAAGGCAGATAAAATAGACAAATAGATGGGAAAAGGTATTTAAAAGTATGGACAAGCAGTGAGATAAAAATGGTTTTGTTGGACATAACCTTTCAGGTTGTAGATGGAAGTCACACAGACACAAAACCAGTCAGTAATCAAGGCAGGAATCTTAGAGAGAGTTTCTAGTTCTGCACTGAGTCAGTGAGAATGAGAATCAGAACCTGAGTTTTTTCAACTTCTTATCAATTTTGGCTTTCATAGTCTTGTTTTCATACAAGACTATGTGTGCTCTTTCCATGAGAGTTGTTCTTGCTTCTGGCCTTTTCATTTTGTATAGCATTTTAATAATTATACTGAGCAATAATCAGGACCAAGACACAACTTTATGTTCCAGTGATTAAGAAATTCCCAAAGTAATCAAGATACCTATTGAATTTTGCATACCAAAAGAGGCAGGCAACTGTTTGAAATCAGAGTCCTTTTCAGGACACTTTACTGCCTCAACCCCTGTCAGTTTCTGGAATTGCTTCACTTTTGTGCTTATTGCAAATATAAAGTTCAGAAGCTATTTTTGTTGTTGTTGTTTGTTTGTTTGTTTGTTTTTTTGGTGGGGGGGAGGGGGTCTTCGGTTTTTTGTTTGTTTTGTGTTTTATCTTCCCTTTTTGGAAAAAAAGGCTTGAATTTTAGAGTTACCTCAGGATATGGCCAACAACTGGATGTACTAGTTGCTTGCTGTGGTCATAAGCTTTATGTTACAGCATACTGCACTTTAAACAGAAAAAACCACCAAACCCTGTATGCCTATTTTGAGTGGTCTTCCTGTCTAGCGAAAATTGCTCTTGCTACATGGAAGGTTTTCTGTTTTATAATGGAAATATGTCTAAAATGATAATCTGAGTCGCTAGGAACCCTTCCTTTTCAATACTTTTATCTTCTCATACTTTTCTTTAAAAGTTCTTCTCTGACTTGCACAGTATACTTGACAAAGACTGAGAAAATAAAACCAGTGTAGGAGCAATCACAGCTTCCCTGTGATTCTGCTGTAACTAGTGTGCTACACTTACCATCTATATGTTTCTAACTACTGAATTATTTTATTCATCCCTAAAGAGCAAAGAACAATAAATTAGCTACTTTACTAATCATTACTATGACCTGTAAATGAGGTCTCAGTGAAATAAGTCACTGCTAATAATCAGTGCATCTCAAGTTCTAAGACATTTCCTTTTTTTATTATTATTATGACACTTCAAAAATGAGAACAACAAATATTAGAATTTTTTTTTACCTTAATCCTCATTAAGTTACATCACTGTGCCTGCCCCCCAGTGAAGCAAGAAAACAAGCATATGAGGAGCATGAAAACCAGCTTCCAGCCCAACAGACAATGAAAAGAGAATGGTTTACACTGCCAGAGGGAAGTGTTTGGATTGTTTGGTTCTTCACTGTGGAGAGCTGGGGATTTTTTGCTTGAGTTTTGTTTTGTTTTGCTTTTAAGGAAAGTATTTGTGCTTGAGAATGAACAAATTATATGACTATAGAACCTGCTGGCAAGCTGACAATGGGTTACAGCTCTACAGGCAGAGCTCAGTTAAGTAGAAAAAAATTCAATAAGGCTTTCTATTGAGATGTTTATGTTTGCTTGGAATTCTGTGCATGTCTGGTTTTGTTTCAGTTTCCAGGAGGCTTATTTTATGTAACAGAACTTCTGCCTGAGGATTCAAAGATCATAGAGTAATGAAACTTATAGATCATTTCTGATAGGAAGAAAAATCACTGAGTTCAGAGTCTCAAATTGCCTTGTTTTCCAAGCTGTGGGTGGAAAACAATAGACATTTCTACTCTTTCTTTATCAGTAAACTGAAGAGATGAAAATCAGCTTCAGCCAACATTGGGGAAAGCCAATTTAGTGTTTCAGCTCTCCAGTTCCTGTAGAGCATTTCATTTTGCTGTAGCCCCAGTCTTTCTGGAAAATCATAAATGGCTTTGTAGTTGTTGATTTTAAGCTACTGAATTAATTTTTTTTTTAATTTTAACTTTCTGCAATGCTTGATCCGCTACTAAAACTAGTATAAAACCATTTTATGTCATTGTCTTGTATCCTGCCTCATCTGAACTGTTCCTTCCTTTTTTTTTAATTCACGTGGCTCAAAGCAGCTTTTAAGCGCTCTTTTTGTACCTGTTCACTTGGACCAGCAAAAAATTTAATCTCTAAATGGAATTTACTGTCAGAACAGAGATCAAAGATTGGGAGGGTTGAAATCTTCATCATCAATGTGCAGAACTAGCTGGGCACACTGAAGGGGCCTGTGCCCTGAGTGGAACACGTCAGTAACATGGAAGGCTGTGATAGCAAATTACTCTGCAAGGAAATTGAGATGTTCCTGTGAGCTGCTCCAGTGCAGCCTCCTGAGGGTGAGTTCCTGCTACGTGAAATGAGGACAAATTTTACACAATTCTGGGGCTGAGTGATCAATCAAGGTCACCAGGGTACGTGTTGTAGAGCTGTAAGAAGATAGCTGCTTGTATAACTAATTTCAGCTTCCTGTTCATAGTAATGGAACTAAAAGCCAATGAAGGCCATTCAGGAGGCTGTTGCAGAGTGATGGTGTGTTGTAGCAGTATGCAGGATTACTTTTATAAAGGGAAGTATTGTGAAATTCAGGGCTTTATGAAAATAATAGTATCATGTTTAAAAATATCAGTGTTCCCTTGAGTTAGTGTTGACATAGTTTGCTAGCTATTTAGACACTCAAGCTCACATAAGTAGACTTTCAAAGCAACACAGATCCCTGAAATGCTGAAAGAATCCATATATAAACCAGGCAGAAGATACTCTTGCTCTCTATAGTGCACTTGAATTTAGAATAAAAGCTTGTATATTTTCTGAAATCTAATGAAAAATACCAAGAGCGTTCACTGTTCCTTGTCCAAAAAATAAAAAGAAAAAAGAAGGTATATATGTATTTAATGGATTTGTTTTGCTGGAATTTTGCTGTCATCTATGTTTTCTACACCAGCCAAGGTAACTAAAGAAAAAAAGTGGGGAGGGGAAAAAAAGGCAGTTTTTTTGAGATAAATGTTGTTTTTATCCAAGTTTGGAAAAATCACTTATGCTTTATAGGAACCAGTGAAACAGTCATACCGGAGGTTGTTCCTTCAGAAGAAAAACTTTCCATTCAGTTTTGCAATCTCCTTTTCTTCTAGTAGACTGACAATGCTTTGCATGACCTTTGCTTAGAAAATAAAGCTGTCATTTAGTCAGAATTAATTTCATTTGATCATGTTGTCTCCTGGCCCTTTCTCATGATAAAATACTGGATCTTTACACACAACTTCTTTAGATTGAACTGTAAATGTTTAGTGTTTTGTGACAATGACTGACTTATTCCCAGTGATGATTTGTGGAGTAAGTAGTAGTAAGAAACAGACACAATATTCTGAAAGTTTGCCGAAGACCTTTGTAGAAGCAAATCTTACTGCTGTTCCTCATATGATTCAGCTTGCACTTTATGTTGTTTTCTTGAGGAAACAAAAAGAATGTGTTATGGAGATACGGATATTTTTTTTAGATATTGCATTAAATTTTTAAGTTGGCACACTTCTGGGAGTTTGTACTGACTAGCAATGAGGTAGCAACAACTTTTATTATGCCTTTCTAATCAATGTAATATTTATTTTTGTAATGTATACAACACATTGTTCCAGAGTTCTTGTTCCATTTTCCTGAATCATAATGTCTCTTAAAAGAACTTTTCTCTTCGAAAATGCTCTTTCTCCAACAGGGTGATTATCCTTGCCGATCTTTGAGGTTTTACTGTCTACAATATCGCTTTTTTGGCATAGAATCAAGCTTTGGTATTTCCATACTGCAACGAGAGAATTTTAGAAGTAGATGCTCAACCTTTGTGTGTAGCTCTTCACAATATTAAGCAGTGAACGTTTATAACTATTAATTATGTTTTCGTCCTTTAAAAAAAATTGACAGTAATGTAGACATTTTCCTCCCTCTTCTCTATCAGTAAGATGACCCAGTTATTGTAGTGTATCTGAAACAAAAGCCACAGCATTGAAACAGCACAGTGAAAATGCTTCATCTGAGCAAACAATATGTTCATGATGCTAATACATTGTTTTCTGTGTTTCAGTCTGTTAATTACATTAATTACCCAAAATGAATTTGCAGTTGAAATCCTGATTGTCAAGTCTAATTTGATTTTAATTGCTAACTGCTCTGACAGGATAGACTAGTAACTTCAAATAATATTGTTATTTTCTCTCGGTAATGGGAAGTTTTTGAAGCCTCTTTGGATATCTGCTTTAAAGTATATAGATTGAATATTTCAGCAGTAATATTACCTTCTCTGTTCTGCTGACAAAATCTGCAGCCTCATTCCGGAAACTTTAGTTACTTTAATAATGAGGACACCTACTGATCACAAAATATCTAAGGCTGACAATTTTTATGGACTGATAATCCTATTTTATAGAGTTTGATTATGATTAACTTTTCAATATTGTTGATGAGCACTGAAGAGGGTTTATTCAGGGAAAAAACACATATTCCTTGATTGACTCATAGTCTGACTCCCTGTAAGTGTGTCTTTCTGCAAAATTAAAATATGATTTTGGCATGTCTGTCTTGTGTGATGAGCTTCCTTTGGAGAACTCTGAAACTCTGGTGATGCACAAACTTATTAACCTGGGGAGGAGCTAAACTGGTTTAAATCAAAATGTGCCTGTGGTGGTCTCCCATTTGAAAAGTTAAGAGTCTGTGAGGCTGTGATTTTGCTGAATAATATTTGTGAGAAAGTGACATGACATGACATGATGTGACATGACATGAGTACAGCAGTAGAAAGGCAGCTTAAGATTTGTCAGACACTGTCAAACTAATATTACATGTGGGCAACCATCATATCTCTGGCAGTGACGAGTTTCTGGTGATTATGGAAGAATATAAGAGAAGAACACGGACTAAGGGATCTTCCTCATATATTGTTTTCTACCAATCAGCTTTTACTAACTTCTGTAGTTCATACACTCTTAGGCTTAGGCTTCAGTGAAAAAGATCCATCTCATTAAGATAGTGTTGTCCTTATGAAGCTGCGCACATCTGTGCTTTTGACCTCCTAAATATCTTGTGGCAATGAGACCAATATTAGCAATCTCAGATTTAATCTGTTTATTCTGGAGCTGCTTTGTTGTTTCAGTGCCTTCTGTTGCAGCGTGATAACTAGAATAACCCCAGTATGAAATTCTCAAATATATTTTGTAAATTCCAGGATTTGATATATATGTTTTACAGCATGGGTTAAAAAATATCACAATAATTTGGGATGATTTCATACCTAATAAAACAGAGGCATAAAATAAATAAATATTCTGAGGCTGAAAAATCATTAAAACAACAAGGAAATAGTTTTAAAACAGGTGTAGAACTTAGGATTTTAGATTCTCCTGAAGCGCTGCTTCTAGTTCTTGACATAAATGTGTGTTCTATGAACATCTTATAAAATTTGTATATACATTATTTCACTTTTAGCTAAATAGTTGTAAGGAATGAAGATTTAATGAGTATGAAAAAAAGGAGGAAAATTGGTAGAGTATTGCATAGCTTCCATGTTGTATGGCTGGAAAGGTGTTACTGAATGAAAACAAATCTGATGAAAAGAATGTCTTACATCTTAAAGTAAATATTGGTTAAAAGAGAGGCAAGAAATCTAGATGAAAGTGAATCCATCTATATTCTTTTGTTCAAGGTTTCATACTGAAAAGAAAAAAAATTATTTTTCATTGTCTTTTAATGAAGAATTTGTAAAATTGCATCACTTTTGCCATACAGCAACTGTATGCTGTATATGTGCCCTTGCAGGGAGTAAATAAATCCAGAATATGTGGACACATCCTTAAGGGTCTGGTGCATGTATTTTAGGTTAAATTGACTCTTGATTATGTGGTTAGTTTTATTTCACAGTGAGTTTAATGGGGCAGCAGGGCACCTATCTCAATTCTTGAGTTATCTGCTTTCATTGTGAACAGAAGAAATGCAGTTCAGCTTGTCAAATGTGTACCTGGCTCTGCACAAGGGAACATTTTCATCAGACATCAATGTGTATGTGTGTAACACTATCCTACTCTGAATTTCAAACAAAGCTTAAAAATACATCAACTCTAGTACTTGGTCTTTCTCTTATAATTAGTGTGTTTTCTACCAAACACCTTTCTTGGATATTGAATCATACTAGATGAATAAAAAAAGTGTTTAGAGAGCTTCTTACGGACTCTTACAATGAAAGCATAAAACGTCATCTAGTCAGTTCAGGGAGGAATTTATCAAAAAAGTGTTTAGGACGTCATGATCATGCCTATGTTCATTTACTCCTCCCTGAGTGTTTCACAGATCAGTGCTGTGTTTTGTGTTCCTGGAATGTATCATCATAGTTTTTATTACATTTAGATTGTGATTATAGTTAGAGATTGCAACAAGAGAAGAATTGGAACAATTCGTGATTTTATTGCTTTTAGGATAGATTATCAGATTTTTAAATGGAAGGCCATTTTAATGAGTGAGTGGTTCAGAGAGAGATAAAATATTAATTTCAACACAGAATGGGTGCTTTTTTTTTTCCCAGTAAATAAAAGATCTTTTAAAATTAATTTTTAACTTTAAATCTCTTTCAAAATACAGGTAAAATATTCTGTCATATAAAGGACATGATTGTTGTCATAGAAAACATATTTTGTCCACCTCTCATCAGGCACTTTGGCATCCTATCAATTTAGACTGAAAACCATCTTGGCACAGGCTCAAAAGAATACTTAAGCTCAGTGAAATGTGAGTTTTGATTTCATGTCTTATGCACTGTCTTATTTCATGTCTTACTGTACTTATGTACTGGCACTGCATATTGGATTGGAGTTCTTGTGGAACGTGAGTCAATGTGTAGGAAAACTAAATAAACACAGCAGAAGCGCAACTGAGCTGTGCTTCACTTTCCATTTTTTTTAAACATCATATATAAGCCATTAAATGGCTGCAATGCCACTCTGTGGATGATATTTTCAACAATTAGGGATTTTTTTTCTGCATTTTATGTGTTCTTTATCTTTTACTTTTTACTCTTGCAGTTATATTTTTAACATGGAGAGTTGTTGATTGAATACTTTCCTAACAAAAAAGCCAATAAAATTCTAATACTAAATTATCCTAAAATGAAACCACTATAAAGAAAAGAACTTTCATCTGAACTAGCTCATATCACAGAATGGCTCTTCTCTGGAGCAGAGAAAATGTAATAAGCACTATTGTTTTCCAGTACAGAAAACAACACAAAGATGACTATTTCAATGGAACCTTAAATGGAGAATAATGGGAATATCATTAGCCATAAAAGTACCTATTACTGATGACACTTCAGGCAGGATAGGCTATTTTAAAGATTAATTCCAAAACTGGGTGCATTCCTTTTTAACTAACTCTGATAGGGCATTCAAACATATTCCTGAGGGTTTGGAATGAAGAGTAAAATTAAAACAATTATGGCATGTTGCAGAAAAAAAAATATTGAAAAATTTTAAAAGGAATTTTACTGAATACAACCTTTCTAAATAAATAAGGTTTGCACTTATTTTCTAAAAGCTAAATTTAATTGTAAAAGTAATTGTTTTATACCAAACATATAGGTTTTAAAGTACTTATTTAAATGTAAGTACACATAATTTACTGGAATTTTTTAAATCATATTTTTATTGCTAAATTTATTTTTGTTTTCTCCTATAAATTGTGAACTTCTGTGCCTAAAAATGATTTGTTCTCTTTGAAAGAGTTATGGAGCAAATCTGACTTTATAATTGTAATAAAAATATTAATACATTAAAAAGGCAAAATAAGCTGCCATCTGTTCTGATCAATAATGCAATCTCCCTTTATATCATATATACTTCAAAAGTAAAAAAAAAAGAAACTTTGGATTTGAGCACACTCAATTTATCTTTGTACATTTCACACACACAGTCAAGGAAGAGTCAAAATCTAAACTTTTTGTTTACTATTAAACAAAACAACTATTAAAATCTGTTAAAGGAATCTCTCAGGACAGAAGTACATCCCTGAAGAAAAGAAATCATGCAACAGGTAAATGAGAAACATATTTCTATTGGGACAGGGGAAAAAAATCAACATTGGAACCCAAACTGCTTTTAAATCTCATGCCTATACGTGCATATAATCAAATATTATTGCTTGTTCAACAGATGGGAAAAAGTCACAGTTCTTTAGAGGTGCTGATCATTTCTTTAGTTGCAGACTTACTGAAGTCTCTGATGAGAGGCCAATCTTAAATGGGAAAAGAAGCATTATGGTGTATCAGTTTAGAAGACATGTAGACATATAGGGTGTCATTGAGTAGAATATGTAAGAAAAGATTAGTTGGTTTTCATTTTGGGGTTTTTTAGGGTTGCTTTCAATCCCTAACAGAAAACAAGCAATTTTTATTCCACTATGAAGAAGTCTGATTTTCTGAGTTCACAGAAGCCAAACTCCTTATCATGTTCCTATTTCAAGGGGCTGCAGCATTTGCTGCCAGAGAAGCAGGTTGCACAATCTTCATTGTGTCTCTGTTCATACAGAGTGCAACCATTACAAATTTTATTTGAAGATAACCTTTAATACTGCCTTGCAAACCTAAAACTCAGTGTTGCCTTGGTGTAATGGTTTTCTGTTGCTTAAATAGTTTTCCTCTTAAATTTTAAAAGTAGTTTTGGAGGACTTGAGATAAACACCTGGTTAACATCTGGGTTTCTCACCACAGAGATAGGAACTGAAGGTGGAAAACCTATATCCTCAGTAGGGTCTTTCAATAACTGCTGTTCGTGAAGGATTAACTACTGACATGACACATCCATTGGCTTCCACTGCCTTTGTTAGTGATCTCTGAGGGCTACCTTCCTGTAATTTGAACAGCCCAGTTCTCACATTAAAGTGCATTACTTTGCAGCACTGAATTAATCTCTTGTGTTTCAGTAAAGAGGACCTATTTCTAAAAGTTAATCATGTCTTCAGGCTGTGAAATTTTATGAACTTTTATCCCTTGACACTGAAATTTTCCTGAAATATTCATGAGCATTTCCATAATTTCATTTGAAACAATGTGTTTGGTGTTTTTGCTGTTAGATATTGCTGAGTTAGTTTGGGGTTTTTTAATTAGTATGAAGATACAGGAATCTCCCCCAGTGAAAAATTATGACATTTATTGAGAAAAAATTGTCTCTTTACAGTAGTCTTATTGTTTCTGAATGTAAAAAACAGAGAGAGATATTTTTGCTTATATGGAGTTATGAGGTAAATGAAACAAGATATACCAGATGCCAGATAAAAAGTTCAGTCTCAGTGAACTCTGATTCTTGACTTTTTAAAATATAATAACAAGAGATGAAATGAAAGCTGACTATATCTGTAGTATATATGTGTTCATCCTTACAGTATTTGAACTTTGGTCGCATAATCCTTCTTCCTAAGTTTTTGGTTTGCTTTGTGTGTGTTTTCTGGTTTTGGGGTTTGGTTTGTTTGTTTTGGTGGGGTTTTTTTTATTTTGTGTTTTTTTTTTTCATTGTGATAATGACTGAAAATTTGTCTGTGTGGGATTTTCCTTTCCATGATGGAAAATTGCTCACTCATTGTGACTATGAAAAATATGAAGTGTTGCTTCCACAAAGTTCCTGAAAGTGCAGTCACCTCTCTAAGAATTTATTGCATCTGTCAGGAAGTGGTCCTTGGCAGCACATTGCCCAGATGATTTCTGAATACAGAAATGTTTGGATGCCTCTACCCCATTTTCAAGCTTTTGCTTCAGCTTCTATCATTCTGTTTATTAGTGGTATCCTTCCCCTATGAGAACAAGTTTTGAAATGGAACCCTGACTTTCTCCACCTCCCAGTATAACCAGATATTTAGTTCCCTAAGCGATTGGAGCAGCATAGGAACAAATATTCAGGAGTGACTGTATGATAAGACAGTTAGTAATGATCAACCTTTTAGAAGTATTTAAATTAATTGCTTATTTCAAGCTATAACAAATCAACTATGTCCTTAGCTTATCAGTAGGAAAGGGTCCTCATTAGAATAGCATTGATATAGGAAAGTAATGTAAGACAAAAAGAGAAGCTATCAGATATAGATAAAGCATTTCAGTATCATCATGTTAATACTTAGTTTAATTATTTTTTTATCTCTGCACGAAGACAATTGAGTGGGAAGTGAAAATAAGTATAAAATTGTTGCCAATCCAAGCTTCAATTTCCATCAATTGGAGACAGTATTGTTGAGTGCTATAATTTTTAATCTAACACTATTAGTAGTAGTAGTAGTTATGAAAATGCTAAAACTTGTGGTTCAGTTCAATATATTCTGTTAAAATGAGATACACACAAAATTTGCAAGAACATATCTGTTTTTCTGATGTTCTCATTGTCCTTGCCCTGCCCTTTGGTGTCTCAAGGCTCACTCTGCAGGGCTGAAGAAGGACTGCAGACCAAGAGGACGCCCTTTGTGATTTCTCCCAGGAGTGAAATTGGGGTTCATGAGCCCATAGGTTTCAAGGATTGTTCTTTTTGGTGCCTTTTGAAGATGATTGCAAGACCTATCTCCCTTTTATCTTTTCTGCCAATCTGTGTCCAGGGCCCTTGTGGGCAGCCTTGGAGAGGCTTAAGGCCTTGCCTTGAGCATGCTGGGTGGATTCCACAGTTAGCCCAGTGCACTTCATGCCCGGCAAGGCAGGGCAGGTGTTTGACTGTGGAGCTGGAGGCCGCACACTGCAATCTTTGTATGCCAAGGCCAGCAGGAAAAGAGGGAAGAGAGAGCAGAAATGCCAAGGAAAAGTGTGTTTCATTATTGTGCAGACATGGGCAAGTTGCCAATGGGTGAGCAACACAGTGAGAACTGTGAAGTCAATACTCAAGTCTGAGCTAGATGTGGCTTCAGGTGGATATGGGAATATATCAGTTTAATCAAGAACGTTAATAAGTGGTTTGTAGGTGTCCAAGGAGTTTACCTAGCCAGTGGATTACTGGAAGTGCACTTTAATGGTGACATCCCTAGCATTATGGACTATGGCTGCTGGCTGGAAATGGAAGATTCTGTTTGTGAGAGATTGGGACTTTTAAAATCTATTTTTAAAGTTACCTTTAATTATCCTTAATTTCTTTTATTTTGAGTAACTTTCTGCTGTCCCAAATGTGTAACATTTAACAAATTTCTGGAGAGCAATAAGGCAATTCTGGAAAGCAGTCAAGGCCTCTTGGCCTTGATTATGTTAAGTTCTGTTAGTTCTCTTTTATGAAAAGTCTCTGCAATTCCATTCATATGTTACTAGCTTTTCTAGGCTTTTCCTTGAGTTCAAATGCATTGGGCAGCTTGACCAACATTTTATAGGTCATTCTAGACAAAACACTGGTGAAACATCAACAGTGTTTTGTATAGAGACAAAAGTAATTTTCACCCTTTTTACTTTTTGCTGGCTGGTATGCTTTGTTCTTTCTTTAAGGAAAAGTATCTTTGAATAAAATGAAGCAAATTTCTTCTACAAAAAGCTGCACATAAAATGAGAACTGATCATGAGCACAGTAGAATGATATTGCAAACTGACCAGTGAGAGTATTGTCAGGTTATGCTCAGGTAGAATAATATGTTATTCCTTTATACTCAGTAAAAATTACACATTTTTGCTTCTCTTCCAAATCATTACTAAAATGTATCTTGAAATAATTCTAGATGTTCAGTGGTGTTTTTTCATTTATATCAGTAAAGAATGACCTTCACTGGAGTAGCTGGTTTTGGCTTAATTTTCTGTCTCTCTGCTTTTGTGTATCCAGCTCATTTCTGCAGAACTTCAGCTTATCATCAGGGCAAGCAATGTGATTACTGATTTGATGCTCTGCTGATACATAGCCCTGTGTTGTCATTACAACAGCTTTGCATATGTGAATCTCAAAAGGCTAGATTTCAAGAGACAGTTTGTTGTGAATCAAAATAATGTGTATCAGTTTGAGAGAAGATTAATCATTTCAGCAAAGGATTTGTTTTCTACAGTCAGACCACTAGGTTACTTTATACAAACACTTAAATATTCAGAAGTGTTTGAATAAATATGTCTGAAAGTCTTCATATAGGAGGAAGTGGAAAGCTTTAAGCTCTATTTTCATTATTTTTGCTTTTAGAAATTTCTAGACTACTTTATCTAACTGTATATGAACTGCAAAAACCTCTGTATTTGGTTAAGGAGAGTCATGCAAGACAATATTTTTTTCTGTCTACATAACTGACCTATAAATATATTCAGTCTTGGTCCTGGCTCTGTTATATAACTTTTTGTTTCAATTTTGCAGTTTTGTGGAGTTTTTGAACAAATAATCTATTTTTTTTTTATGGTTTGCAAGTTACTTTTAACAGCTTTAAAAATTCAGTCCCTAAAATACTTAGAAAAAGACCTTTAGGTGTAATAAACTGTCAAGTCAGAGTCGCTTGACGATTGGGAGGAGATGTCATGTTTATTTTGGCTACAGAAATAATTTTTTTTCATACTCTTATTGTCTTCAAATATCTATGAATGTGTAGAATGGCCATTTTACTAATTTACTTGGCAGGAAATTCATTTAGGTCCATAAAATGCATTGTATTAGAGTTTTTTCCTTAGTTTTATCTTTTCTTTACATTTTAAAATTATTGTCTAGATTATTTCAAAGATTGTTTACCAGCCATGTAAATTAACCTGCAATTTAAAATGCACTAGGTTTGGGCTTCAGAGAGTCACAAAACCTACAGATTCAGGGACACTAGGACAACAGCCTTACGCCCCAGAGTCCCTGGAACTGCAGAGTTTTTAGATCTCTTAACTGTAATGGCACCTTGGATGCAAGACTGAGGTGCACTTGAGGCCAAGTTCCTGTGGGTGGCCCAGATGGGAAAGGTTTGGAGAGAGCAGTGTTGGTACAGTGGCGCGCTCCCCTTGGCCTGGCTTCCACAGCCACAGCGTCCTGTGATAGCAAAGCAAGCGGCTACAGCATCCCCTCCCTTTCATCCCACACAGAAAGCATCAAAAAGTGCAGTTCAGGGGTGTTTCCTGTTTTGGAGATGCCCTGGCTTCTGGGAGAACTCTGTGTTAGCTTTCTGCTTGTGGGATGGGGTTATGGATATTTATTAAAATAACTGTTGGTATCTATGACGAGCAGGAAAGAATATACTGGTCTTCAAATTACCCTGGAGATGTAGACTCCCAGTATCTTTGAATTTGTGAAAGAAATTTTGATATTAAACACAGGCTATTCTATAATGCCAAGTTTGTGAGGTTATACAATTTTTATAACTAGAGAAAAAAATTCATGACAAAAAAGATATAAATTTGGGACCACATAACAGTGTCAAGAACATGTTGTTTCTTCAAACCTTGAGATTTTAGCTGAGGAGCTTTAGAGTGACAATAATCAGCTGTGTGTACAAACTAGTTTGTTTAGTCAAGCAGCTAAAAACTGTCAGTGAAACCTGTTAATTGGAAGTTAAGAATAGAAATAATTACCAAAACTTGGCATTTGGGGTTTTCCCCCCTTGTCCCAAAATTTGGAATAAAATACAAGCATAAGAATAAATTACTAATTCTCAAAAAATATTCTTCAGTGATATGCTACTAAGTTTAAAAGTGATCAGAACTGAGTAGAGCAACAGTAAGAAATACAAAAGCAATTTTTAGCTGTTGTTGAGGAAAAAGGGAGAGTTTGATGCTATTCCATTTAATTTCTTAAGAAGTTTTTGGGTTTTCTTTGTGATATATATATTTTTAATTGTGTTTTCTAGTGAAAAACATGTTTTATAAAAAAGTATCTTGTCCAACACACTACCTTTTCACCAAGTAATGATCCAAGGAAAGTAATCTATTAGTACTGCTCTGAGTCAGCCTTACATTTATGAGATAAACCATAGGTATTGATGAGAATGTTTTGCTTGTCTTTTTCAAAGGCCATGATGTTATTTGAGTTCCAATCATTCACTAACTACAATCATTAATGTTTCCTTCATGAGACTACAGAATGTAGAATGCAAGCTATTGATGTTAATGCCCTGGCTTCATTCACTTAATTATTGTTGTATTTTATGCTGATAAATTTTAGCCAAGCATACAGGAACACATACTGTTTACTAAAATATCTTTAGAAACTGAGATTTAGGTGGTGTGTAGTACAAAATAAAGAATCTAAGTCTTGCAGCTGGTTAGACTATCAGTATGATTCATGTGAAAGATAAAATAAAATCATGGTCTGTACCAGTTTGGTTGCAGCTGTTACTAATCCTATTGCCACCTGTGTATCGTTTGTAGCGTAATTGAAGGTGTGCTTTCTGCACCTTGAATGAAGTTATTTACCTAAGCCATACATTTGAAACTCAGTCTAGACTTGAACTGACACGTGTATCACATCTTAGAAAAGGGAGTACTTGCCTGGGTAATGAAATGGTATAATTGCATTCATTATCCTATTCATAGTTTGTCTCTGGGGAAAGCACTACTCAGTTTTCTGGACTGGTTTCAAGATACAAGTGAGTTTTCTTTGTGGGTTTGTGTTTGGTGGGGTTTTTTTGATCTTCTCTCATTCTTAATAGCTGTGCTCCTTCTTTTACTTAATTTTCCCTTCACCACTGTGAATTGCTTATTTATTTTAGGTTGTGAGATAATAGTGTAAGTACTCCTCCCAACAGAAAAGATAATTATCTTTGACCAAGAAGCACCTGAAGTTTGAAGGATGCTGCAGTAGTGATGTCTAACAAGTTGATATAAGTGAGTTTGGAACTGGAAGAGAAAATCGGCTTAGCTTATAAAGTCAAGAATATCAAGACTGTTTGGCAAACTGTATTTTTCTTCTTATAGCATCAGAGGGCTACCTAGGATGTGCTGTTTGTTTCAATGAATTGATTAATCAGTCTAGTAAGGTAAACAGCTATCTTTCAGAAGGGCTGTAAACTCAAAGGAGAAGAAAATAAGTCACTATTTCACCTTTGGTCTAATGACAGGAAGTTGGAGACAGTTTGGAGAAATTTCCTCTTACAAGAAGAGACCAAGAAGAAGCAAATGCAGAGCTGCCTTATTTTTCCAGAGTAGGACTGCTGCCATCACACAGAAATGCAATCTATGTTCTTACTGTTTTCTGAAACAAGCTGATTACTTAGTGGTTTTGAAGAGTAATTTTCATTATCTGTTATAAATTTTTTATTTATATAAACTCTTTTAGGAAAGAAACCAGTACATTTTTAATTGCGTGTAGTTTTTAATATATTTTGCTAGGATGTTCCCACAGTCTGCAAATGATATTGAAAATTAATTGGAATTTATTTGATTGCTATAAATTGATATATTTGATCTCAAAAGCAGTAATTTTTAATTCAGAAATTTAAAAAGCATGTTGTTTTAAAGTTTCTAATATGTGTTAGAAATGTATTTTTGCATTTGTACATGTTATACTCTGGTATGCTGTTCAAGATATTTCTTCCTATATTTCTATTTTATTTCAGTCAGCCAACTCTTTAATTTCAGTTTTATTGTTGTAAGCTTGTGATGATAATTATCTTCTCTGAATAAATTAGCATATTATCAAATATTATTAGCATATTTTTGTTTATTAATTTTTAATTAAAAGCTCAACTTCCAACTCCATTATTTAGATTTTGCCCAGTTTTCTGCAAGGATGGGTCAAATATATAAAAAACTTTTTTATTGCTAGAAAAAAAAAGTGATATATATTAATTATTGAAGAATTCAGACCAGGTATACCTGCAGTCAGTTAAAAGTGTGCACTTCATATTGGCTTAAATAGGAAAATAATTTGTAAACTCTTCAAGTGAAAGAAAATCGTTTCAGTTACTAATTGATATATTTTTATTACCTTGTACACTGAAATATAAAATGAGAATGCCGATCCAATAAATTAATCTTAGATTATTTGAAAATACTTATTTTGCCTTAAATGTTTATGACAGAATAAAATTCAGCTACAGTTGGTGGTGGGGAATAATTACAATTCTTCATAAGTCATCTCTTTAAAATTTATGAGTTCTTAAGTAGAAAAGTGGAGGTTTTCTTCTTTTAAACTTTTGTGGTTTATTAGATTTTCTTTGAGCAACGCTGAGATCTTTAGTTGTTTTTTTTAGGTTTTTTCTCTGTTAAAGACACACTGTATTGATTTTTTTATGTTACTCATATGCCATTTCATTAAAAAGATACTGAATGATTAAAATTCAAGTGAGAAATTATTAAGCTTATTTTTTTCTTAAATGATGTCGGAGTTCTGGGAAAAATTTTGGATTACCTATTGCATGCACCCCCCATAAATTCTACAGTTATGGCCATATGGTCATACGGATGCAATTGTAGGCTTTGAATTTTCATTCTGTTTTCAAGTGTGCTAAAATTGTACTGACACCTCATATAGCTTATTTAAGCAAAAGGCATGCCCATATGGCAAGCATAGTGTGAAGAACAATTTTGTAGCTGTTTCTCATGCACAGTGCTGTGCTGGGCTCAGTCAATCAACACCATCTCGGCAGAGTGGCAGAACAGGATCTGCATAGCGATTATACTCTATCAGTGTGCATTGTCCTACAGTTGGTGACAACTATTTTACAACTTCTGCAGAAAATGAATTCTTCATCCTCACTTCCACTGCAAGCTTCGCTTGCTCCTGGCCTATTTCCCTTCCCTAATGTGGCTTAGCAAGGCTGCCTGCTTCTGCTTGCCAGTCCCTGCTGAACTGCTTTGCCAGTACGTAGTGAAGGTCAAAGTGAGGAAGTCTCGAGGGTCATTAGGTTTGTACACGGTTTGTGGGGAAACTCATTAATGGGTTGAATGTGGGAGTAGTTTTGCTGTTCCCTTGAGGGGAGGACAGGCAGGACAGGACCTGAGCATCACACTTTGTATTTGTAGCAGCTAATCAACCGGTCACTGTTGTTTGTCTAACTACCCTTTCAGTGCACAAATAGCTGCAGGCACAGCATATGCAATCTTTTGTTTAGGAGGGATGTAGTAGTGATGTTGGCGAGCGTATGGCATTGTCATAAAAATAAGAACAAATACAAATCTGAAGGAATAATAATTTAGATGTTTTTCTCTGTGAAACAACTTGTTCATGCTGTGTTTTTAGTGATGACTGCTAATGTACAGGTATCAAAAAGTCTCCTCTCCTTTCACTGGATGCACCATGTAATTTTTAAAGAAAACAGACCTACAGAATTGGCATGCTATAGCAAATTTTTATTTTTATCTTAAATAATGGGCAGGTGACCTAAATTTTCTTCTGCAAGATCTTTTAAGTATGCATGCAGAGTTTTAGAATAAGATGTGTTTTGTAAAAAACCTGAAAACGTACATAACACAATATAATTCTAGGGAGAGAAAAATTGAAGAAAGGGGAATCACTACCAAGTGAAAACTTCTATAAATATGTGTCATTCAGAGGCAGGGAAAGATATGTGATATTAGGGGAGGAATTTGTCTATGTATGGTTTGCCTTCCAAGACTGAATTCAGCTGCAGGAAAACACGTTTGAGAGAATGTGCCTCAGCTATTCAGTTCTGGAACCTTTCCACCTGTTGTGAGGCAATACAGAATATCAGAACTGTAGGGGTAACATTGTTCTGAAATTCCTGGGAGGCAGAGCTAGAACTCCAGCTTGACAAGTTAAAAAGGTGCTCAGGCTCCAGTATGAGGATGTTTAGAATATTTATCTAAAAACCATTTTTGCTGGAGAGGCTGACTATAGCCTTTATATTTGATGGAAAGATGTAAACAGTTTTTCTGACCTGTTAGAGATATCTGATCCTTCTGCTGACCATAAAGGGGGTCTAAATGCTGCCATAAAGGGGGAACTAGCTGCTTAAGGCATTTTAAAGATCTAAAGTTTGTCAGATTAATCCATCTTCAATCTATTCAGCTACTTCAGGGAGACTGAAAGAGTGTGTGTAAACACAAGCCTTATTTTCCAAACCCTTTGAATGTGCTAGTAATTATAAGATTGTTATGAGTAAATGCAGGTACTTAGTAAGGTTATATTTAACAAGTGCCTTACCAAGATGAACACAGTACAAAATGTAGGAGCTGTAATGGCAAGACAATGAATCACTAGACAAATTCATTCTATTTTTTTTTTGTTAAGATTTGTACAGATATTTTCTATTGTTTCAGTGCCAGTGAGAATTTTGAGACATTGAATCTAATAAATCTTTATGGTGCTGAGTTACGTGAACTCACAGGGGATACTGTAATGTAGCCTGGGAGTTCTACACCCTTAGAAAAACCAGAATGAATTTAGATTTTATCTTGCTTTTTTTAACAGATACACAATATTTTTTGAGTTCTCATGTACTTTTTGTTTACATTCTCCTTTGATAGTTCTTACATTCTCTTTTGGTAGTTTTAAGTGTCATGGGGTAAGAGAAGGACTTATGTTACTAGTTTTCATATGGTGTGCAATATCTTGACAGTCCTTAAGATGAAAAGCATCCCCTTTACCATGCAGATGAAAGTTATCCTGTATTGCTGTATTTTTCTCAATAAGTTCTTACTCCATTATAAAAAATAAAACAGCAAAACAGTAGCAAGTTCTTGGCCTATAATTTTTGTATTCTTCCATAGAAAATTAAGAAGTTTTCAGGAAGAATATTGTGCTTAATAACAATCCTAACCTTTATTCCTACTTGCTAGTGTTATTCCAGAAGCACAGGAGTAGAAATATGAGAGATATCCTAAATAGCAGTTCTTACAATAATTCAGACTGCTAATAAAAAAAAAAAAAAAAAAAAAAAAGGTAACTAAACCTGTTCTCCCTCTACTCCCTCTACAGTCATCATACCTGCAGAATTATTTGGAATCATTGTGCTTGGAATTTGTAAGATCTTATTTCAGAGAAGATAAAACCAGCATCCAGAGTGCATAAGGATTTAAGGTAGATTTCACAAAAATGGCCTTTGGGATGTACAAATAGCAAATAAATTTGGAACTAGATAGAAAAGATGTAATATTCATTTAAATGTCTGTTTGAAGGCATCATTTTTTAAGTGGGAGAGTTCAATGCAGCAGGTGGTGGTGATGAATTTTTTTGCCATGCTTTTTCCCAAGCCTAAATTATTTGTATTTTACATAAGATTTTTAGAGAAAATGGAAGCCAGACCCATGCTACCTACAGAAATGAAAGGATGCTGAAAACACAACTGTTTCATTCAAAATTATCAGCATGCTATTTATGTAGTGTGGGAGTATATGCTTTAAAATGTGTGTGGATGCAAACAGAAAACAGTTTGTTTGGATTATTCATGTTTGTATTGTGATTTCAAGAGAGGAAACAGAAAAATGAGAAAAGTTTCCTCTGTCAGAAAACAGTCACTGGTGCTATTCTGTGCCCCTCTTGTACTCTTCCACAAATCAGACTTAGTACCCTGGCTGAGGTAGTAATTCATTGTTCTACTGCTGTATTGAATATCCCTGACAGGGGGGTCAAAAACTCTGCTCACAACTGAATAATATAATGGGTAACTGCAGTTGTTGCAAAACTTAATACATAATCATAAATACTACATGAGTACTGAAGGTTTGGTGGTTCATTTCTTCCTTACATTGCGCAGTTCTCACATTTTTGCAAAATATGAGTAAAATGTCACAGTAATTGAAAAGCGTCAGTAGCTTGCTGGGTACAGAAAAAGTTCTTTATGCTTTGAAGTTCCCTGAGTGCTGGTGCAGCACTTTGAAAAATTCCTTAATGACTGAGTAGTAGTTCTTGAACTAGTGATTTGGGAGTCCCCTGCAAGCACACTAATGATTCAGACAGCAGCATTAAATCACTTGCTTTAGTTTAAGTACTTCTTGAATGTACATAAAGTCTCACTTTATTGGGAATTGAACTAACTACCTGCAGTCTGAAAAGCAATAAGTTGTGCACTTAAGCAAAGGTGAATTACTAATAAGAGAGTTTTTTCAGTATGTGTTTTTTGAAAGCTCTTAGCTGTTTGGGTAGAAGGATTGTACAGCAGTTGTAGAAGCTTCACACGTTGGACTCTACCAGTCCTTGGAGAGATCTTTTTAACAATTTTCAGGAAAAAAAGTGACAGAGAAATACCATGATAAAGGCTTTTGGAAGACACAAGAGGAAACTCTTCAATAGTACTTCACAGAACATTAAATTTCCCGAAACTCTTCAGGAGCTGCACTCCTTTTTTTAATTTTTTTTTTTTATTTTGTTTTTTTGCTCTGACAGTGACTTGAGAATAAAATTAAGATGGTGCTACTGGTAGAGTCTACCTTCTGCCTAGGTTGATTTCCTGCATTCCTGTTTTACTTAAATAATATTAAAAGGTGTCTGCATAGTTTTGTGAATTTATCACCCATGGGTTACGCTTCTGAGTAACAATTTGATAAATGTTTTATCTGTTTTAGATGTCATTGTTCTCAGTCCAGACCTAAATCAGAAGGTCAGCCAAAAATACCAGCAACAGTTCGTAAATGAGCTAGGATCTCCTAAGCAAACTCGAACACAAAAAGGAAGCATACAGAAGGTAGCAGCAGGGACAGATGATCTGGGAGGAGTATAGAGGCAACATTTGAGCAGAAATGCAATTATGAGGGACAAAGCCCTGACAAGATTCCTAAACAGAATCTTGTCAGGGATATCAAAAGACAATTAGAAGGATTGCAATGTGTACATAGGCGATGAAATGAAGAATAGGGAATATGTGGGCCCACTGCTGAACAAACCTGCTGACGCAGGACATGGAAAAGGCTGAGGTTCTGAATTCCTCTTGGTTTTAACTGGCAAAATCATTCCTCAGAAATCTTAATTACTGAAGTCAGGGAAAACCCTGGTGCAAGGAAAATGTACTCATGGAAGACGATCAGGTCAGGGAGCAATTAAGCAAATGGACATAAATCCATGGGCTGTGATGGGATTTGACCAAACTGATAACCTTACATGAGAAAATTACAGTCTCAGCAGATGAGTGTAGAGCACTGGGCGGTCATTAAGGCTACCTAGGTGTCAACAAGGTTTTTTACACTCTTTCCTGTAAGATCCTCATAGAGAAGCTGACAAAGAATGGATTGGATGAACAGACATTGAGATGGACTGTAAACTGGCTGAAGGCCCAGACTGTGGTGGCCAGGGGTAGTAAGTCTAGCTGCAGGTCAGTAGCTGGCAGTGGACCCCAAAGGTCAACACTGGGTTCAGATGTTCTTACAATCTTCATTAAAGATCTGGATGATGGGGCAAAGTGTAACCTCAGCTGGTTTGTTGATGTCACAACACAGGGAGCAGTGGATGACCAGAGCCAGCGATGACTTCCAGAGGAACCTGGAGAAATGGCCTGACAGGAACCTCATTAAGTTCAACAAGGGAAAATGTGAGGTCATGCACAGGGGCAGGAATAAACCAAGGCAGTGTAGTGAGGAAGACTATGTGAGGGGGCTGATTAGCTGGAAAGCAGCTTGGAAGGAACTACAGGTGGATATAAAGTGAAACACAAAGGCTGAAGGTGCCCTGGGCTCCTTTAGGAGTGTTGTTACAGATAAATGGTGTAACCTGCACAGCAGAGTTGAACAACCCAAATAAACAGATCAATAAAAAGAACTGTGTACAAATAGATATAAAGCAGTACAAAGCCAGCAGATGAAAGGATTCAGAGCTAACAGATAAAACCTATCTCGGAGAAAGGAACACACAGAAGATTCCACTGGTCACAGAAGCATAGAATAATGGAATGTTTCATTCGGAGTAAATACAAAACTGTCTTAAATATACAAATAAGAATTTTTTCTCTTAAAAATATTTAATTATGTTTGGGAGTTTCTCTTTTTTCTTTTTTCTTTTTTTCTTTTTTCTTTTTTCTTCTTTCTTTTTTCTTTTTTTTTAATTTACATTGATTTAAGTGTTTTTGTTTTAATAGTTTACTTGTTTAGACATACCTTTTTCTATTGGTATGAAACTAGTAGCCTCCTAAACATTAAATCTTTCTTCTTATATTTCTGACTGTTCTAAAATGTCCATAGTGATATTGAGAGTGCTCTCTTGACAATCATTGTAATTTTTTTGAGAAGAACTCAGGACAAAGTCTGATTTTGTGTGTATGGATACTTATGTGTACTGTCTCAAATTAAAAACTGAAAAGATAGGCTAGAACATGCAGAGCCTTGGTATCTTCCATTTCCTTGGTCACCTGAAGAAATAACAATGTTCAATAATATTAGCAGAAAAAGGAGAAATCTTTCTTCTCCGGTGTGTTTTCTTCAATGAAAAAGTTCCAGGTTTATTGAAGGATGCATTTGTAGACTTTAGAAATCAGAAACCATCCAAGACCATTCAGATTTTTCTGAATAGTGTATGTCTCATTTACTCTAGATGAGAGAAAATTCCAAGCAAAATAAGTGAAGCAAGTGAGTTTCTACTTTCTTAGAGGAAATTTTGTCTTTCACCTGACTTTTTTCTCAAATAGGACAAGAGCACTTCCCAATATAGGTGGGATTGTATGCTTATTATATAATACAAGAATCTCACTGCTTCTGGTTCTATTTCTCACATTTTTAGGCATTATGTGATGTCTCTAATGGAACTATGTCTTGCCTCAGGCTTGCAGTTCTTTTCTTCTTTGAATATGTCAGATTAAACGAGAACATTGCTTTTAATCAATTTTCAGTTTTGACTTAACAAACATTTAAGCCTTGAGTACAGTCTTTTTATCTGCCACAATAAGCAATCATCTTTTGTTTGTTACACTTCTGATTGTGGTACGCTGAAATCCCAAGGATAGTCTTTTAGTACCCTCCTATGGAAGCCCCAGCAAGAGTCTGAGCACCTCAAGAGCCAAAAAAGGGAATACAAGACAAGGGGAAAAGAAATTGCTACTCACATTTGATAGGTTAGAAAAATGAAGCAAAATCTATCAAAACTACTCATGATCATACAGCAGTAAATTTTTAATCAGGTTACTCATTCTTGAGTTTTCTCACCTCAAAATTTTGTTTCAGCTGACAGAGAAGTCTAGATTTTTTTTCTTTACAGTTTTAATTTTTGCTTTACTGTATTTTTGAAATTTAAAAAACCTGCCTGAGGAAAACAAAACATTTTTTTTAATATTTTCCTAGTATAAGGACTGCTGTATTTGAATCTTTTTGCTTTTGCTCCTAAGACAGGCACAGGCCGCTATGCTCTCCTGATATGCAAACAATTACAGTCAGCACCATACACTAAATAAAGTCTTCAGCTGTTCCAAGTTCAAAGTTCAAAGCTGTTTCCTTTCCTTCAAGTCACAGATTGTTTTCAGCCTAGAGTAATTTTGTGGGAAATTAAAAATTGTTTTTTAACCTCACAGAACAGACCAAGACCCAATTACACTTTATGAAGATGAAATGTATGTCAGTGTGTAATTTAAAATATGCTGTGAGACCTCCTGTGAGCTCAGAAATTATCTTCTAAGTCATGGCTTAAAAAAAAGCGTTTGCTTCCTTTATCTTGGGATGTTTCTTTCTGTGCAATGAACACTATCAGACTTCAAGCAGTGTGAAGGAAAGAAAAGCTTTTGCCTCTATATATCCAAGGGAAATTATAGGCTATAACTCTTGATTTTTTGACAGGAATATAAGCCCATACCAGTTTTTGCTTTCATTACCATTATCTGAAGAAAATTTATGCTGCTGATATGGTGAACTTACAGCTGTTTCTCTGTTTTCTATTTTGTTGCGTTTCTGCATAATACAATTATATTCCACTTTCTTGTGTGTTTGCATTTTAGTAAGTCTGGTTTTATGTTCATGCTAGATATTTAGTTGTATCCTTTTGGTACTGTAAATTAAAATGTCACTGCAGACAGAAGTCTCAGACTGAACTGGGAGTAAGCAAATCTTGAATTTTAACAACAGAGTATATTTGTGCATTTGAGAAAATTTATGTAAGCTTCACTGAATTTGATCAAATTTTGTTTTGGGAAGCTGTTCAATGTTTTGATAATAGCAGTATTGAATGTTTTTACTTTGATCTGATTTTGTTATTAAGGACTTAATGTATGTAAAAATGATGGTGGTTATCTGTACATATGTGAGTGAAATTAGATTTAAAATAGTAAAATCTGTTTTCTTTTTTCTCTTTTCCATCTCATTAAGGGAAAATTTTTTTTTTTAAATAAATTGAGATCACTAGTTGAGTTGTACTGAATGTTTGAGAACACTTTCCATTTACAATGAGCTGGAAACAAAATTGTTCGAAATCACTTGGGGTTTTGTACATTGAAAGGTTAATTGGTAAGACACAGCTATGATCTATTTTAGCCAGAGATTTAGATAACTAATTTAGTATGGCTTCCTTGTAAATTAGATGTAAAGCTTTAGTAAGTGAAGGGTCACTTTTTCCAATGGAATTCTAATGTGATCTCAAAATGCTGTTTTTCAGTTTATATGTATGAGTAAGTACTAGTGAAAATGGCCTTGTTCTAGTAAATTTTGTCATCATTACAGACACCTGAACCCTGGTGCCTATGCCCACATTATGCTTCCTAGTTTTTTACTTCCAGGGCATGTTTGCACAGACCATGAGGAATTGTTTTTGATAGTATGGACTTCAATGGTTAATTGCTTTTCTAAACAACGTGTTTAAGTGAAAATGGGATATTTCATTCAGGTCTTGAAATCATATCAAATGATATGAACAAAGCATAATACAGATGCATTTAAATATGTAGGTGGCGTTTTACATTCAATGTTGAGAATTAATGTGTAAGCAGCAAAATGCTACTAAGCACTAAAAATTTAAGAAGACGTTTGCTTAGAAGGAAAAACATTACAACAGTCATGTTTAATTTCTATCTTCATAGAATAAAAGAATCATTAGGAGAATCAAATGCACCTCTGAGTATCCTATCTACATATCCCTGAGTATACCTACACATCTCTTAAATATCTCCAGGGACGGTGACTCAACAATTCATTTGCATTTGCTCCCTTCACCCTTCAATTCCTTTCTCCTTTGCACACTTCTGAATATAAATTTGAGCTTGTGCATGGGAACAAAATAGAAAAATCAATGCTGCTGTCCTCTTCACAGTGGTGGCAGAGACAGAATTCCAGCTGGAATCTGTTCTCCTTTCACTAAATAACTGAATTCCTCTTTTATCTAGGAAGATTTTCTGATGCTACACTGGTTCCAAATAATTGAGATCATATATTAATATAATATGAAGAGAAATAATTATATCAAAAATTGGAAAAAAGCCAAGGCCATGTTCTTGACAAGAAAAGATCTGGGTGCTAAAAATTTAGCTGAAAAGAACACCTTAGTATTGTAGCACTTCTCTAATTTCTGTGAATCAATATGTATATAAGGCCGTAGAGCCTTAAAATCAATACATTAAAATTAATATTTTTATGGATCTCATTTCTACTCAAAATGCTTTTATTTTATTGGTCCACTTGACTTCCACACGGCTTTTCTCTTGAACTGCTCTATACACGATTTTCAAGAACCTCTTGTGCTCACATTTCTATTTCAGTGATACAGTTGCATTTATATCCACCAACATTTTGTTCCTGATCTCATATAGTTAAATTTAATTGGTCTAGCGGTAGAGTTAATTTCCATATTTTTTGAGTATTTCTATGGAACTTTAGAGAAGCAGACATATGAGAAAAAAATTTTAAAAATGCCTTTTCAGAAGTGAATACAAAGATTAGATATCATAAAACAAGAGTACTCCTTTGCTTCATTTGTTTTTCTTAATGATGAAAAGTATGCTAAACGTTCAATGATTCATTAGAAGTTCTGAGTAAAAATTCTGAATGCCTCATTCCTTTCCAGTAAAGAAATAAAATAATGTCAGTATTCCATTGTAGAGGCTTCCATGCCCACACAGAGGTTAATGACTTCTGCATATCATATGATAGGTAGGATTTCCCCTATTAAATGCATGTCCTTAATTATAAAATCTAAATACCATGTTATTAATAGAAAGGAAGTTGATATTTGTAACATAAATACTATATTGTTAATTATATAATAGTTATAATATTTATAATTTCCATTTAATAAAATTTTCTAAAATAAGAGAGAAATTTAAAAAAATACATCATAGGTTATTTAACTTGCAGCAAGAGAGGAACTTTCATAGTTAGTAATGCTCTGTGGCACTAGCATTGTAAGAACTAATTGTAAATGTGTTCTTAGTTCTGCTTGTGGAGCATGTGAATATGTTGTTAGTTGAGATTCTTGGATCGTTGTTGGGAGGGGGGTGGGACCATCAGTACTAGCTGTACACTGGGAATGTAGGTGGTTGGTAGTCAAAATCACTGGGGTTGATCTGAAAAATGTTACCTTGAAATTGAAGACAGGCAGCTGTCCTCTTTTAAAGTACAGTTGTCACTTAGCTTTGCAAGAGGTGATTAGTTCATTGTATTCAGCATTTTATTAGTAAATTCGCTGATGACACTAAATTGGGAAAGAGTGTAGATCTGCTAGAGGGGTGTAGGGCTCTCCAGAGAGATTTGGAAAGGTTAGATGCATGGGCAGAATCAAACGGGATGAACTTCAATAAGTCCAAGTGCCGAGTACTGCACTTCGGCCACAATAACCCCCTGTACCGATATAAGCTGGGGACGGAATGGCTGGACAGTGCTCAGGTGGAAAGGGACCTGGGGGTGCTGGCTGACAGTCGATTGAATATGAGCCAGCAATGTGCCCAGGTAGCCAAGAGGACCAATGGCATCCTGGCCAGTATCAGAAATGGAGTGGCCAGCAGGAGCAGAGAGGTCATTCTTCCCCTGTACTCGGCACTGGTGAGGCCTCACTTGGAGTATTGCGCCCAGTTCTGGGCCCCTCACTTTAGGAGGGACATCGAGTTGCTTGAGCGTGTCCAGAGGAGAGCAACGAGACTGGTGAGGGGCTTGGAACACAAGCCATATGAAGAACGACTGAGGGAGCTGGGGTTGTTCAGCCTGGAGAAAAGGAGACTAAGGGGCGACCTCATCGCTCTCTACAACTTCCTGAAGGGTGGCTGTGGTGAGCTGGGGGTCGGCCTCTTTCTCCGGGCGATAACAGATAGAACAAGAGGACACAGTCTCAAGTTGCGTCAAGCGAGATGTAAGTTAGAATTAAGAAGGAAATATTTCACAGAAAGAGTGGTCAGATACTGGAATCATTTACCCAGTGAGGTGGTGGAGTCATCATCCCTTGAAGAATTCAAAAAAAGACTGGATGTGGCACTTGCTGCCATGATCTAGTTGAACAGTTAGAACATCGACTGGACTTGATGATCTTAAAGGTCTCTTCCAGTCTTGAACTTCTGTGATTCTGTGATTCTGTGATACAAACTCCCCTTGAGTAATGTGCACAGTTCTGGGCCCCACAATTTAGGAAATTTTTGAAGGGCCTTGAATGTATTCTGAAGAATGCAAAAAAGCTGGTGAAAGGGACGGAAGAAAGGAACTGGAGAGGACTTTGGACTTGTCCAGTTTGGAGAAAAGAAGGCTGAGTGGCTCTTTCCAGCTTCCTGAGGTGGGAAATAGAGGAGGGAAGTGCTGATCTCTTCTGGGACACATGGGAAGGTCAGGGTAGGTTTGCTCTGGACATTGGGAAACATTTCTTTACTTCGGTGGTGGTCAACCACAGGAACAGGCATCCTAGAAAAGTGGTTGATAAGCCAAGACTGTCAGTATTGAAGAAATGTTTGGGCAATGCCCTTGTTAATAAGCTTTAACATTTGGCCAGCTATGAGGTGGTCAGGTAGTTGGACTTGATTATTGCTGGTCCCTTCCAACTGTGTTCTTTTCCTAAATCTGTGTTCATTAGTTCTTTTATTGTCAAGCAGATTAGTAAAATAAAGTCAAGCTTAAAATCTGGCAAGTTTTTATCTTAGTTATGTTTAGATGTTTCATTATATTGGGAATTAAACTGAACATACCCACTGAAAAGTGGCAAGCAAAGTTCAGAACTCATTACTGTTTAGGATCTCAGGTATCTGCCACCTGATTGTGCATTTGAGTGTAAAAAAGTGTTCATTAGGTTGGCTGAAAATATGAATCTAGAGTGCAAATTGAAATATTCTTGAAGTCCTTCTAACAGCATCAAATTACTCTTTGCTATAAGTGGAAACAAATGGAAAGAATCAGTTGCACCTCCCTGAACTTTGGTAAATGAAGGATTTTAAGTTGCTTCACACTCATTTTTGTCTAATTCAGCTCTGCATTTAGTGAAAAGCAAATTATAAGGGAAAATAAGAGAAGGAAAATTATGCTGATAGCAGTAAAAATATGGGTATAAGGAACCTTGATCCTCATTTTCACAGGGAGCATTTTCATACGAACTTTGCTCTCTCTGGCATTAATAAAAGAATTTAAGAGTTCAACTAGAAATCTATCTATTTAACAGATGTAAAGGAAAAATAATGTCAGAAACTAAGAAAGACCCCGTATACATAGTCAACCATTGTATATTTCACATCACTTCATCTTAAAATCCTTTACAGATCTGTGATGGTACTGTTTTGAACATAGGCTATAGTTCAGAAGATTATCCTGTAAATGCATTTAGATTGATAAAGTGTGCAAATTATCTCTACCTGTAATTGTCTTGGTTAGCACATGTTACTGATCAAGAGTTATTTGAAGGGATTTTCATTCTTTTTTTTTAATTATTTTGCCTTTAATGACATCAAACTGTTTTGGTTTAAAGATATTTGCCCTTTTTTGGTTAGTTTAGTTTTGTTTTGTTTTATAGACATCTAAGTGATGTCAATGCCACCATGTAATCATAGTTCTTCTGTGCTGGTGATTAAGGTCTTCTTCTCTTTCCTTTGCCAGGTGATAATAAACCAAATATTTGGCAGCAAAATTATTTAGCTTCTTGCCTCGAGAAAGTGAATTTTATTGTGGTTTTAGTTGTACCTTGAATTGTTTGAGAAAAAGTAATTGATTATTGATTTTAGTTTATAGGTAAGAAATAGCTGAAGACTTTAGTTATTGTCTCTATTATTTCCAAGTTTGCTTTTTTCTGTAGGTAAAGATATATGTCAAGATATTTATGACTTTTTATCTCTTTAGGAGCATCAAGAGAAAACTGTGACTTTAAAACTGTCTTTTCTAGTTTTTGTTAGCTTGGGCATATCCTTTTCATCTGTGTATTGCAATGCTACGCATTCACAGTGGTTAAACAAACTGAGCTTTAATGAAAGGGTGGGTGAGACTACTAGCTAGTAAAATATCACAATCTGGATAATAAAAAAAATAGTAAATTTTACTCCCATAGTCTGATTAACATTGTTACCTTCTGGCTGTTTTGTTTGGTGGGTTTTGGTTTTTTTTGCTTGGTAGACATAAATTCATTGTGAGTTTAATCAGTCTGTTTATACTCATAGTGTTTTTTCTAACTTAGAAGCCATAACTTGACATGTCACATGATTCAAGACATTGGAGAATTTGTAAAAGAAATTATTTCTTTTTTTTTTTTACTGAAACCAATAAATGATATTTTCCAAGGACATAGAACCACAATGATGCTTGAAATTATGTTTCTGTACTTCATAACACAACTGACCCAGTTCTGTATTTTTGTTGATTTTTTCCTTTTTTTTTTCTTTTTTTTTTTTTTTTTTTAATAATTTCAATTAGTATGGGTATTTGGCAGAAATTTCCCTTAGGGGAATTCCAGATGTCACTAAAATTCAAATTTTCTAAATGTTAGGTACAAATTGGTCAGTAATTATTTTAACCTTGCACACAATTGTACACTACAGCAATAAAATGACTGGAGAAAGGAAACCAAAAGGTTTTCTAAGGGTAAAACCTTTCTGACGCTAAATATGGATCTTCAAATGTCAAGAGGGACTAGATTAAATCCATGGGTTTCTTTCAATGTAATATCCTTAGGAATAATTACTTTATATTTTTCTTTAAATGTTTGGCTAATACAGATGCATGTAGTACTGAAGTTGTATCTCTCAAAGCAGGTAGAAAATGTCAGCTTTTAAAATTTTGACCAAATGTAGTGATTTGACACTGGCCAAATGCCAGGCACCCACGAAAGCCAGTCACTCACCCTCCCCTGCCACAGCTGGACAGAGGAGAAAAAAATTCACGAAGGGTTCATGAGTTGAGATAAGGACTAGGAGCAAACACTTCAAGGGTAAAACAGTGTAATAGTTGCCTCCTCAAGCCAGGTCTCATGAGCTCTTGGAGGTCTATAACACACCCAAGATAGCTACCCTTGGAGGCATAAAAATCAGCAGGATGGCTTCTGTTGCAGTGTTGGAAACAAAAGGGTTTAATAAAAGGCAAAGTAACAAACAGAGAAAAACTGAGCCAGGTGCAAGAGGTTCTTGCTCCTAGTAAAACTCCTCACAAAAGTGATTAGTTTCTTTTTTCTCTTATTTTTCTAGTAAATTGCCAAGGCGAGACTTTTTGGCTCCTGTCCAATTAGCTATCCTTAAGTTTAAGGTGAAGTCCCCCAGGCCCTATGGGATGTCTTTTCACCTAATTGAGGAGGGAAACTTCTGGGCTTCTTTCCTTTTTGAGAGGACAAAGGATAGTTTTGTCACTCCGTCAACAGAGGGAACATTTCCTATAAAACAGGTTTGACTTAAAGGTACAAAGTGAATTTATTACTAACAGAATCAGAGGACAATAATGAGAAGTATAATAAGGACTTAAAACCCATGTTTTTTCCCCAAACCATCCCTCCTTCCCACCAGGGCGGCAGGGAGACAGGATGTGGGAGTTTTGATCAGTTCATCGCCTGAGTTTTTCTTTCACTGCCCAGGAAGAAGAGTCCGTCCCCTGTGAGACGGTGGTGTCCCTCCCATGAGAGGGAGCTCCTCTTCTCCCACAGGGTTCCAATCTCACGAGCAGCAGTCCTGCCAAAACTGCTGCAACGTGAGCCCCTCCCACAGGCACAGAGTCCTCCCAAAACTGCTGTGGTGTGTGTCACTCTGCCACAGTGTGCAGTCCTCCAAGGCCAGGCTGCTCCAGCCTGGAAGCAGGGCCCCTCTCTCCACTGGGTCTCCCATTGGATCACAGCGCCCTCCAGACATCCTCCCACTCTGTCATGGGCACCTCCCCCACGGGCTGTGGGTGGATCTCTGCATCCCCCGTGGATCCCCACGGGCTGTGGGTGGATCTCTGCATCCCCCGTGGATCCCCACGGGCTGTGGGTGGATCTCTGCATCCCCCGTGGATCCCCACGGGCTGTGGGTGGATCTCTGCATCCCCCGTGGATCCCCACGGGCTGTGGGTGGATCTCTGCATCCCCCGTGGATCCCCACGGGCTGTGGGTGGATCTCTGCATCCCCCGTGGATCCCCACGGGCTGTGGGTGGATCTATGCATCCCCCGTGGATCCCCACGGGCTGTGGGTGGATCTCTGCATCCCCCATGGATCCCCACGTGCTGTGGGTGGATCTCTGCATCCCCCGTGGATCCCCATGGGCTGTGGGTGGATCTCTGCATCCCCCGTGGATCCCCACGGGCTGTGGGTGGATCTATGCATCCCCCGTGGATCCCCACGGGCTGTGGGTGGATCTCTGCATCCCCCGTGGATCCCCACGGGCTGTGGGTGGATCTCTGCATCCCCCATGGATCCCCACGGGCTGCAGGGGCACAGCTGCTTCACCATGGTCTCACCACAGCCTGCAGAGGAACCTCAGCTCTGGCACCTGAAGCACCTCCCTCCCCTCCTTCTGCACTGACCTTGGGTCTCCATGTGGTTTCCCTCACATGGTCTCACCTCCTCCTCCTCCTCTTCTCTGTCTAGTAGAACAAAAACTGTGTGCACTTTGCTTTGATTTTCTTCTTAAATATGTAATCACAGAGACATTACCAACATCAAATCTTAGCAAACACCATAAAACGTATAAATCTGACGAAAATACTCCAACTACTGTAACAATACAAAGATAGAAGGATTTTTATGAGACTAGAAACTGCTTTTAAATATGTGCTCTTGTTCCATGAAACAACTCTTTTGAATCCTTTCAGTATTTAAAAAATAAAGATATAAGTATGAAGATATCTGCTTTGTTGATGTTTTTCACCTAAATATTGATTAAAAGCAATATTCAAGCAATATTCATCCTTCAAGCAAGCGTTATTTTTCCCACTGTCCCTCCATTATCTTGTTTTCAATGTATCATGGAAATGTTCTAGCACTCAGATGAAAATAGCCTTTGACTGAAGAGACATCAGTTAATCTTGAAACTTGCAAGACTCAAAAATTGTTATCAAAGAAGGAATAAGAAAAAATGTATGAGACTCCATTATATTACCATTGAAAAAGTAATACAAAACCCTCAAGTCATGGCCACTATAAAAATAGTTATAAATCAATATTTGCTTTAATGGTAGAAGTGTGATTATTTTAATTTTGCAAACTATAAGTACATGGTTCCTAGCTCTTAGAGAATCTTGAATTATAGCATAATATACACCATTTCTATTATTGTGAATGCTGGATGCCTTGTTTTACCTTCTGTATCATGCACTGGCTTTCATGTATTCAAATGAATGTGTGACTATATATTTTGTTCTTGAGAAACACTGAAGTAAAAGACTTTGAAGCAGCTATTGACAGAAAATAGTTTCCTGACTTCTTTCTGCCTAACTACATTGCTGGCTTGTGGGTACAAATTAAAGCCTTATTAACCCTTTTCAGTTGTTTTTCATTTCTGTCTTGGCTTTTTTTTTTTTTTTTTATCTATTATTACTTTCATTTAAATACTTTCTTCATTAGTTTCTTCCACATATACCACAATCAACCTCCAAAGCTGAGTTCACTTAGATTTGTTATATACACACTTAGATTTGTTATATACACATTCCCTTCAAGCAAGCTGTCTTCTGTGTTGTTTTTATTTAACATAACTTGTTTGTATTAGTACAGATAAATGAAATCACTTGAAGAAAGGAGTAACTCTCAGGATGATGAAGAGGAGTATTTTAAAGTGAAACTGAGAAGTTCGATACAAATTAAGCTAAAAATGCAAATGGAAATCTTATTTTATTAATGTCTGTTGTTTCCTTTTAAGTTAGTAATAAAGCTATCACAGAATCATAGACTGGTTTCTTCTTAATGATACATTTATTTTGTAGTGGTAATGATGTTTTTTCTTAGGACTATGATAACCCATGATTTCTATTTCTACCTTAAATATATCAAAAAGACCTTAAAACTGGTAATTTTTTTTTCTCAGAATACTTAAAACATTCTAACAATGATAATTACTTCAGTAGTTTGATTACTCCTGATAGTGTCTGCTGCTTCTTTGCTGCTTATATACTCTATGTGCATTTCTAAAATTGTGTAATGAGTATTAAGATGCACCTAGTGGCTATGCTTCCTGAATTTTACATGGCTATTGAAATAAAGTAAAAGCATAACAACCCTGCTTGTTGATTTTTTTATAATTCTCCTCAGTAAATCAAAAATGATAATGGTGTGCAGGAGTGGGAAGTGTGACAGTTAAATAGCTGCACTTGCTATGTTTTGCAGAGAATCATAGAATGTTAAAGCGTTGGGAGGCACCTTAAAGATCATCAAGTCCCAACAACTCCCACTACACCAGGCTGTTCCAGGCCATGTCCAATTTGACTTTGAATGTTGCCAGTGTTGGGATATCCACAACCTCTCTGGGCAACACATTCCTGTGTCTCACCAGCCTCACAGTAAAAAATTTCTTCCTAATATCTAATCTAAATTTCACCTCTTTCAGTTTGTACCCATTACCCCTTATCCCATCAATACAGTTCCTGACGAAGAGTCCCTCTCCAGCTCCACTTTAAGGAAAGATATTGGAATGTTGCTGTGAGGTTTTCACATAATTTTCTGTTCTCCAGGCTGAACAGCCCCAGCTTTCTCATCCTAGCTTCACAGAGGAGGTTCTCCAGTCCTCTTGGTGGCCCTCTAGACTGGATCCAACAGTTGCATGTCCTTCCTAATTTGGGAGCACCAGAACTGTACAGAGGGTGTCCCAAGAGGTGTCCCAAGAGCAGAGTAGTGGGTGAGAATCACCTGCTTCGGTCTACTGGCAACACTCCCTTTGATGATTCCATTGGATTTGTGGGCTGTAAGCACAAATCTGACTGCCACTTTTTTTCAGAAATAATGGATAATGGCTTAGCAGCTTTGTCTGCCAGCTCCCTCAGGACCTGCAAATTAATCTCATTGGGTCCCATGGACTTGTGAACATTGAGGTTCCTTGGTCTTGAACCTGATCCTTTTCCACAGTGGGCTTAGTGTTTCCATTCTCCCAGTCAGTCTCTGCATTTACCATTCTTGACATGGGTGGATTGGCAAGAGCGCTTGCAGTTGAAGATACATAAAGAACATATCTTTATGATATTGTTCTTTCTCTAGAATCTAAATGAGTATATTTTTTTTAGACACTTGAATGTTTGTGGTAAATGATGTCGACACATTTTATTTTAGGAATTTGTGAAATCATAGTTACATACACATCTGCTGAAAATCTGCTAAGGATTGCCTGATAGGAATATTTTTATATAGTGGCCTATTTATGAGCTTCCTTGCATTTTAAAAGAATGTCTCCCTGCACAGATGACATTCAGTTTTCTAATTTGCTTTTAAAAAGGTAATCCTTTTTAGAGATTTATTTGCTTAAGATAATGAGGTAGGATTACAGCAGAATTAACTGCAATGCTATTAAGTGTTGTTTGGGGTTTTTTTTTTCCTTTGGGTCTAGCCTTATTCTTTCAGTTTGAAAGTAAGCTGAGATTTATTTTTCTAGGCTACAAAACAAATTCAAGACAAGAAGACAAAAAGGCAGCTGAAGTAGTAATTCTCCTGAAGAATTAAGACACCGGTGTCTTTGAGGTATGTTTGTTTAGGAAATGTTCTTAATTATTTATTAAGCTTGACGCTATGTATGAGAGTAATGGTGAATGCTTTTTAACATTAGTGACTATTTCACATCTTCCAATGCAATTCATTTGAAAGGGAACTCCAAAATAGATAAATATATATATATGGGGTTTTTTTAATAAGTATGGGAAATTAGTTGTAAATGTGCTTCTGTTATATCTGACACTATCTTTCTGTCTATAAAATTAGACATACCCACCTGCAAAGTTTAAAATCTAGAAGCTTTCTACGTTCTTTCTGACTTAACAATTGCTTTCTTTATGTGCCGTAGGTACTCAGAAAAATTTCCAAATAAGAATGTTCAGGAAAGAAGTGTCAAAAATTTTATATGCAATACATATTACTATGAATTAAATAGCTACAATAAACGTTTCTATCCGTTAGATGTTAAAGAGAATGTATAGAAAGAAATTATAAATAACTCTATAAGGAAGACAATAGAAAGTCATCAGCAAGTAGACAGATTAATGGAAGATAAACCGAAGAAATTAATCACTGCCTTTTCACAAGTTTAAAAATTAGACTATTTAACACTGTTTTTCAGTTGCAAAATGTTTGAACTCAGTAAATTGGATTCCATTTTTGTAAATGTACCAGCAAAGTTTGCGGGGAACTAAGGAAATGGAGCTGATGCTAATTTCATTTTAGGTCTAGTATTCACTTAGCATGTTCAGGAGCTTAAAAAGAGAAAATTGAAGTCTTGATACATTCAAAAAGCACTGGAAAGCATTATTTTTATTACATTTGGGAAATATTCTTTTGTAGTTTATTTTTCTTGGAATACCTTCCATCCCTAGTTTTTTCTTTCATTCAATATATTATATTTCAAAGCTTTTTCTTTTTTTGGCCTAGAGAGGTATTTTCTCATAACAATAAAACCACAATTCCTCTATCTTTTGTTACTTCAGTCCTCACCTGAAGCTTCTTCTTTTTGCAGGAGATATATGTCGCCAGCATATACTCTTGTCTCTTCTACATTCCCACCAGATCTGTGTCATTTTGTTCACATTCAGCCTGTTAGAAGGAGCATGTAGAAGTTTGGCTAGTGAGACAAACATCTCATGGCTGTTAAGTTCTGCAAGCCTATAGTGTGATGCACAGATTTTGTCCAAAAATAATTTTCTATTAAAGAAAACCCAAAAAAACCCCCAAAAATACAAACACAAACTCAGTTTCCTCTTCCCTCAAAGAGAATATTTATTTCAGCTCCCTTTAAAAACACATACCCACTCAAGACTGTTGACCTCCAGGATTATTTTCTTTTTCTTTGCTTTAGATGTTTGGATGTTCAATAACAGGTTTGAAGCCTTTGGAATTGAGAAGTTGAGTTCTGTACACTATCTTTGTGTAACATCATTCACAGTGAATAGATTCAGATTTTTTGCCTCCTAGCATTTGTAACCACAAGTACGTCTCTTTTATTGTCAGTTTTGTTTTTTTTTTTCCTGGAGAAACAATATTTGAAGTAGAGTAATATACGGGAAAAATAGGTAAATCAGCAAATATTCACATATTTTACCCTACTATTCTTTTATCTCTCAGCATACCTAAATTTTGTATTGGAGAAAGGAATTTAAAACTGTTGTTGAAAATTTGATGAGACTCTACACACGTGCCAGTGACATCTGGGAAAAGTGTTTTTTATTAAATTAAAAATCTCCTTGGCCTTTTCTTGACTCTCATTGAGATACATACTTATTCCTCAGGGCACAATTTGTCTTGCAGATTGCATTTGATTTGTAGTCTGAGGATAGAAGTTCGTCATATCTGTGTTAAATACATGTAGCTTTCAGAAGCATAGTAAGGCAATATTTTTATATTAAGTCATGAGGAAAGATGTGTAAAAAAAGATAGATCTCACTTCACTAGATCTGTCTGAAGCAAGATACCAAGTAAAATATTTATTAATTTTTAATCAGTCTGCTATAACTTCGGATCTATTTGTGATATTTATGTTTTTGTCTAGCCTGATCCCTGAGTGTTCCCCTGCATTGTGTTTGTTATTATATGTTTGTTAAGCCTTTATAAAATCTTCACTTTCTCTCAGTTATAGAGAAATAACTGTAAAACAGCAGACAAAAAATAGTATAGTATGAGGGAAAACAAAAGAAGTAATATCATGCCTGCCCTTTCTCATTCCATCTGCCAGATTATTTAATCATACTCAGTGTAATATTTCTGTCATTTTAGATATTATGTGATAGACAGGTTACCATGTGATTTCAAATGGATTTTGAGTGAATTATTTAATCTGCAGGTCAACATTTCTGACTCTTTATAGAAGTGTAAACATTGTCCATGGTGGCAGAGAAGTCTCTGACTTTCCCATGCGAGAGTCTTTCTGGGTATAATATTCAGAATAAGGGAAAGGTAGTTTTAGTAGCAAATAATTCATGTACATGTGTGTGTGTATATATATATATATATATATATATATATATATATATATATACATATATATATATAGCCTTTCTCTGAGGCACCATCTTAGAGTTTAAAAAATGAGTTTATGGCTACCTGAAGATATACTTTCAAATTTTCTTCTGGTGCTACAGGCCTTGAGCAAGCAGTGTAAGGAACTGCTTACGAAGTTCATACTGGAGCTTTTGAAATTACTGATTTAATAAACCTTAATGATCTGAGTAAATAGAAACTTACAAATGCCACAGAGGCTCTCTACCAGATGACTGATATTTCTGTTTGTAGCTCATACATTTCAATTATGTTGCTCCATGCCTAATGGTCCAACTTAGATTTGTCTTTTCCAAACCCAGATATCTAATTTTACTTCTCTGATTTAGAACAAAGTTACCTGATCTTCCCATTGCTCTTATGCATATTTTGCCTTTTTATATGGTTATAAACATATGTACAATTTTGCTAAAGTACTGAATGCCTACGATATTCTTTTGGTATATTTACCTTTCAAAATTACTGCATGAAAGTGGTTTATACATGGAGCAGCCTATATTTTCATGTCTGTTTAAAAGCCTGACTTGATAAATGCAAATGAAAGTTTCAGAGCTACCTTGTGACAGATGTGTAATTATGATGGGGCTAAAGGAACTCAGCCTTCTTGCAGGTGTTGCTAGATGTTTGCCTTACTTTTCAAGATGGAAATGAAGAAATTAATTGCCTAGAGTAATGTACTTTGCATCAACCTTGGATTTTAGCCTACTGCAAGACTGATTGGTATATTACTTCCCAGAAAATTCATACATATTGCGAAATGTCTTGAGTCTTTTGTGAAATGGAGTTGAAAAATATTTTAAATCAAGAAGTTTACTGAAGTGTACAAAAAACTGCCAACCTCAATTTTGACTATATGAGCTTTTCAAGGTTTTCCACTTTGAAAGTAATTTAAAAACTGAAATTATGTTGCAAAAAAAATTCTGTCTGTCTTCAAAATAATTTCTGACTTCAAAATCAGTATAAATTGATCCATATTATTCTCAAGTTTAAAAGGATTTGATTTCATTTGAGATAATAATGTAAAAAGCAGCGGAAAAAAAATTTCACACTGTATGTCTTGAGAAAAGAAAATATTTTGAGACCATTTCATATTTCTTATGTGTGTCAGAACATATTATTAATTTGGTTGTGTAACAACCACAATATGGAAGTGTTCTTGAAAAAGTATTAAAATAGTAGATATTCAACCATCTCATCCAAATATGAGAGAAGGATTTCAAGGCAAATTTCTAAACACTAGATCACAACTTGGTGAAAAGTCAGTCATTACTATGTCTAGTCTGAACAAGAAGCTGGATTATTTGCAACCTGTCTGCAGTTTTCTTTTGTGAAACCGTTCTTGTTTAAAAGTAGAAAAGCTAAGTATTTTGCAAAACCAGTCACAGCTCAAAGTAGCCTGTGTGCTCCCTTTTGCAGTCATAAAGAAAATCATTTTATACTCATCAGATAGCTTTCCTCTGTAAATGGAGTGGCAGGTGCTTCCACTCTAGGACTAAAGCAGCAGAAGTGCAGGTGAGGATTGCACGTGAAATGCAGCAGCAGGAGGAATCAGGAAGAAGAGGAAGAATTAATTATACTGTTTTTTCAGCTGATGTAAGTAGCATATGATTCCAACCTGAAATGGCCAGGATGCCAACCTGCCTGTGTGGAAGAGGTGCATCTTCAAGCAGAGGCAGAGGGGTGCAGCTCCACCACACTGGGGCTGCAGCAGCTGCCAGGGGCAGCCAGTGGTGATCCAGGGTTCCATCCTGCCCTTGGCAATGGGGCACTGCTTTGGCTGGGCTCTGCTGCAGAGAGAAAGCTGTACCCCTGGGAGCAGCTTGAGAGTGAAAGGCAGGCTTGTTCCTCACCTGCAAAGTGTGTACTGGGTGCGATCTGATCAGAGGGGTCAGTTTGTATACAGGAGTTTGATTCTAGTTGGCTACCACTGGCACGTGCTGATCTGCAGTCTGTGCTTTCACAGTCTTTGGTTTGAAGAATTTATTTAAAATCTATTTCTAGTAATTTAATTTATTTAAAATTTGTTTAAACAAATCCAAAAAGACACAGACATTCAGATTTCTATTACCGGTTTTTCCTTGACCTATATAATTCAAAGTGTTTATTGGTTTTCAGCTGCTCCAAGGAAATTGCAGGAAGTGAAAAAACTGCAGATACGGGTTTTTTTCTTTCAGAAAATATATGGGAGTTGCTTAGCAAATACGACTAACAGCACTTGAATTTTAGTATATAAAAATCCACAAACATCCTTTTTTACCCAAAATTTTATTATTTCTGTGTTCTAGTTTTATGAATTTGCTAGCAATATGATTTTTTTTTTCCAACAAATAATTGCTTGTGGTTTTTGATGCTTGCTTCTTACAATTAAGATTGGGGTTTCTTACACTGCTTTCTTATGAAACAGCTAAATAATGTAGTATAACTCTTTCAAAATATAAAATTATTTTAAAAAGAATGTCTCTTCTGATGGAAAGAACAGTTTGTCCTTCTCTTACTGTGAAGTGAGTTTAATTCTAAAAGAGATTCAAGTTCAAACAAAACAGTGTTTAAATTAAGTTGTAAGGATGTCTGAAAAAAATATGGACTAGCTTTATTTTTTCCTAGTACTCTAAAATCACAGTGTCCGGATTTGGCTTATGCTCTGGGGAATTTCTTCTATTTATTTTTAATGGATCAGTTTTTGAATGCTGAAGCTGATCAGTCCCTGCTCTTGAGATAATATCCCAGCCATCTATAGATAGCACACAATTAACTTGAGGTAAAAGAGGGAAAACCAGAAAGGAAATATCTACTAAACACAGAGCATCTCTCTATGTTCTGTATTCTGTGTCAGTTTTAATGGGTCTGTAATTAGGTCACAGGACTGATTGATATCAGCACTTAGCTTCCTAGGTGACATCACCCTCAGCTTCATTACTTAATAGAGATTAAGATGTTGACACATAGAAAATTCTGCTTCCTGGACTGGGAAAAGTAACTAATTAAACAAGCTGTAGACTTGACACTGTCTGAATTATTTACCAATATACTCACATAAATATATCTCCAACTGGAGACTAATAGGAAGGAAGAACACGAAGCACATAAGGAAACAGACGTGCTTGCAGTCCATGTGTCTAATTTAAAGAAACTATTTTAGAACTAGTCTGGAACAGGACCTGTTGTGAGTTAAATGATGATGCATTTAAAATTTTTAGGCAGAAAAAGTAAATCTAAATACTGACAAGATACTTTGAGATTAAGCAAGAAAAGAGATGTTGTAATGCATGGTCAAATGGGCAGAGATCTTGGCATGATCCAAAGAGCATGTGATTCAAAGAGATCAACGGAAAGAAATAATGAGATTAGTTCCTTATATATCTATATATAGAAAGCTCATAAATCCAGCAAAGGACACAGCTTAGAATGGTCCTTTATTTAAAAAAATTTGCTGTGATTTAAACGGAACATACAAGGCTGCCTCTGTGAAACACTGCAAAACACAGCAAGAACCTTTCACTCGTCCCTATAAAACTATTATGATTGAGGTACTGTATGTTGCAGCTGAAAGAGATTGATGCAGTCATTAGTGCTTTTTATTATTTTGTTGCTAGGGAGGCTCTTCCTTTTTTTTTTAATTTCCTTTTAAGTTTTGGAGACAGTGTTTACTCAAAATTGATTTAAATTTATAGGATGAATTTTTTAAAACATGACTTTTGAGATTTTAGGAATTTTGTTGTTAAGAATGAAAAAACAGGGAAGTATATTTTTCTTAGCATTATGCCTTAAGATATGTGTGTACTTGAGAGAGACTGCTGAGTGATATAGGATTACCTTTATTCTTGAGAGGGCTACAAGGAGTAAGGTTGGACAAGTCTGCAAGAACTCAGACCTGATCGTAGGAGCAGGCTGCAGCATGAAAATAAATACCTGGGTGTGAGAATAGAATAAAGATTTGTACAATTTTTTGGTAAGTGATACCTATGAATGAGATTAATCTCAAGAGATTTCTATTACAATTGTGAGTAAGAACTTATTTCATGTGTGCCACGTATAAAGATTTGCTTATCCTTTTGATATCCTGCAAGAGTCCTCAGACAGACATATATCTGCAAGAAGTAAAAATTGACATATATATATATATATATATATATATATATATATATTTGCTTTCAAATAAATGAGGAAACATTGTGTAAATAACATTTTGATGCTGTTCCATACATACAGGTTTTCATCTCCTATTTGCCATTTGTAAGTCCTGAGTATCATAAAATGCACTGACAAATTAATGCCTGTGTAAGTTTTGAAGTTGTTTCTGTTGAGAGGTCTTAGTGTCACGTTTGATGACACGTAGAAAATAGTATGGATACCCTATGAAATTCTGCTACAGTATTGCTCCTGACAAGAAGAAAATCAAATACACTGATTTAGAAGCACTAAGAATAGGCTTAATCCAAGTCTGAAAGCTCTAATCCAAAATTATACAGAAGCAGTAATGAACAAGATGAATGGCTTACTGGCACCTGATCTGACAGGGGAAGAAGCAGAAATTAGATACAATGCATGTCTCAAAGTTTTGGTTTTTTTTTTTAAATATCTGCATCCATTTGATTTTTAAGTCTAGAATCATTGGAAAATTTTTTTTCCAAAGTGCCTTCTTTTGTGCTCAACTCTAAAGATTGAATTCTTTGTTAGTTTGTGGCTCAGTAATAAATCTGAATGCATCAAATCTCATGAGCTACCATTCATCAAGTAGAGGGAGAGAAAGCAGAAATTAATTTAGGTAAACACCCATGCTTCAAAAAAGTCTCTTCTAAAATTACTTGTGCTTCTTCGCAACATATGTCTCCAGAAATGAGCTATAATTTAAAAAAGTAAAGTAGTGGATACTAACAACCCTTCACGGGTCATCTTAACAGTCATTAGCCAGGGGTTTTTAACTTATTTTCTTCCAGAGTTAAAATTGTGAGCAGAAATTGACCAGTGAGTGAAAACACAGCTGCTGTCCAAAATTTCCAGCCATACAGTAGTTTGAATGGATAAAAGAGAGATAAGCTTGATACTTCATGCAGTCTAATGAGATGAATATAAATATTTGGACATTTCTATTTTATGCTGTGAAGACATATTCACATGAAGAGCTAGATACATCTATGTCATCACTAGTTCTGTTCCTTTGGCTTTCAGAAGTATGTAGGATCATAACAAAATAACAAAAAAATAACAAAAATAACAAAAATAACAAAAATCCCAACCAACTAACCGACCAAAAAAAAATCCAAAAAAGCCTAAGAACAAAACCACCTTATCACCTTCAAAAACAAAACAAAACAAATGAAAAAAAGAAATTTCTATGTTTTTCCTCAGATTTTAAAACATGTGGATGGGAGATTTCTCACTCTCCTTTCTCACCTTCCTCCACTCCTGAAGCATGTGTCAGTTAGGAGAAAAGTCATTGATCTTTGACAATTACCTGTAAATATCTGCTGGTCGGCTCCCACAAGTTTTACTTGTCTGTTTAAAACCTTTTATTCAGAACAATTTGTACCAACATTTCAGAAATAAATTAAACAGTCAGTTACTTTTAGTTTTGCTCTAGTCTCATGTAGGTGGGTCTTTGTATACGCTTGTTATTTTTTAACCCACTTTCTATAGCAGTGCCTAAAGTTTTCTTACAGGGATCCCAATGTCTTTTCATCACTGACTTTGGTTGGTGTCAATACAGCTCTGCAAAGAGCAAGTCCCAGGACAGAGTTTTATTTTCTTAGAAATCCTTAGTTTTTCTAGACTATCCTTTACTGGCAGACTGCTTTGCAATTGTTGTGACTATTTCTTCATGCTGATTTTGTTTTCTTTTTTTTTTCTTTTTTTTTTTTTAATCTTTTTTGTCTTGAGATGATTATGTGACTCCTCAGGACTTATTTCTATTACACCTTCTGCTATAGGTTAATCCATTTCTCCTTGATGCAATGAAGAATTTTAAGTTGAAAAAATTACATGCCAAACTTTTCACTGAATATTTTAGTAATTTTTCTAATTGAATTAAACCGGTGATCTATTTATGAACTGTTTGGTTTACATTTTGTGCACATAGTTGCAGTAGGACCTTTTAATTTTCATTAGTATCAAACATTTTCAGAATATATGGAAGATTTTAGTTCTTCATGATTTAGATCCCAAAATTCCTCAAGATGGCTGAATTAAAAGGCTTTGTGCATCCCTGCAATGTGCTATATTACACTAGTAAAATAATTATTGATACCTGGAAAAGAGAAGAGAACTGCATAGATTTTAGCCCCTCTTAGCCCCACTGAATTCAACTGGACGTTATGTTTCAATATACAGAAATAAGTGGATACACAAAAGTAACTTTTTTGAAAGCAGGCTTATACATCATCAAAATTTGAAAAAGAAATGCATTATACATGAAGAGTTTAATAATTGATAGACATGAATAATCCCTATTAAAAAAATTTATACTGAACATTGGCAGTGGATATGATCCTTTAGTGTAAATCTGAATTGCTAAATTTCACAATACATAATTATTCTTAGGATCTTTCCTAATGTGATGCAATGTTTTTTTTTTACATTGAATGTTTACAGTAAATTCAAAAAATAAAATTAATCCAATTTATCAGTGGGTAAAGCAGATGTGTTTTATTTATAGTCCAAGGTGATTTATATATCATCTTACAATTGTGACTGCTGTGGGTCAAAGGTTGAGTGACTATTTTTGGGGAGGCTGACTAATCTTAATTTTAAAAAATAATAAAGGAGTAAGTTTCTAAAATAAAAAGCACAGATAATAACAACACAGTACTTGAGGTTTTAAAAATAGACATGTAGGAATTGAGAAACGGAAGGTCACTGGTAAAGACAAGGGTAGAATAGAAACATTTTCAGGCAAGCACCCACTCAAGGCTCTATATGCACATGACTTCGCTGTTGAAATATACCTAAGCTCCTTCTGCAATCAAGCTAGATTATGTTTTTAATAATATATAATTGACAGAGGACTGAACATTGTAGCTAAAGCATGTGAAGGGGGAAAAACTCATCCATCCCAGAAATCTTTCACTAATATATTAATTCCTGTTTCCAAGTAACATTGAACTAACTCTTTTAAAGTGACAATATATTATAGGTAACTTTCCTTCCAGTGAGTGATGGTTGAGAATAGAGGGTCATTTATATCTCCATTGGCTTTTATTGTTGTTTTTTTTCCTTTAGTTTGAGAACGTGTGGTTTAGTAATATTCCAGGCACGACACAAAGTCCTTCCTGGTCCCATTTCCCCAAAAATTGCAGAATGTTATTTCATTTAGAAGGGATCAGAATTTGAAGGAAACATGTTGCCATATGTTTTTCTATATTAAATTGGAAGTGTGTGGAATGTTATGTGTATAAATAGCTTCTACTTGAGAAATACAACAGATATATTATACTTAAACCTTTTTGTTAGTGTTTGTGTATTTCAGGAAGTTTTTCTTTAAAAGGTCATTGGTTTCAAATTTGACAGTGAGTATGATGTTTCATTGAATGTGATTTGACTTTTTTTGTGTAACAAGCCAGGGGTGTCTGATTTGGTCTTTGCTGCTTTTTGGTTTTGGTTTTTTTTTTTTTTGTTTGAAGACTGGAATGCCTATAAATTGCAATCAGAATATGATACAGAGCTAAATAAATATCTTAAAGAAGATAAAGCAAATCACATAATGAAAACACTGGTATTGAGCAGCATTGTTTCATTCTGCCTTTTCTGGGATACATTGAATTTCTTAAATTCTGTCTTTTGTTATATTTACTGCTAAGGAAAATAAAGAGGAAATGCATGTGTACTAAGGACAGCCTCTGAAGGTTGAATCAACTTAGTGGAATCACTTCTTAAAAATTCTTTTTTATTCTCTTGACAGGGAGTTTTCTAATTAACATATAATGTCCAGGCTTCCACTTCATGGATCAAATTAAAATTATCCTTCCACAAGGTCTTCCTCAGGTGATCTGAAAATTCTCTGATGTGATACGTTGCAATTGCCTATATAATTTAAACTTCGTTACATTACATGATCAATGATCTACGGAACAAGAAGTTACTTGGTCATAGTTGCATAGTCCGCCAAATCCTCACAATCTAATTGTGTTTCTTCTTGATAGAGTGACTCTAGCAGGTCCAGAGGAAGAAGGTTTAAGCTTTGAACACTTATTATTCATCTTTGACGTCTATGGTTTTCAAGTGGTGTTAAGGTTAAATGAGAGTTCATTTATCCTCTATTTCAATTAGTAAGTGCTCTCATAATTAAATGCAGATCCATGTAATTTAGTGATAGAAAGAGGAATTAATTAAGTTTCCTGAGTAAGAAAAAGTGTTAACAGAACTGCAAAGGTTATAGAAATTTAGCCTCTGCTTAAGGTAAATTAAGTGCAAACCACATTCCTGTAACATGAATCAGATTGCATTAACTGTAACTGAGAAGAAAATTTAAAATTCATTTTCATCATCTGTGGGCATCAATAGCAAAAGAAAGCATGTATTTAATATATCAATACAGTTTATATAGCTTTCATGCATTTTGTAATTTATTTTCTTTTATTTTCTATAACAGTTAATATTATTGCAAACGCTTATGAAACTGTCATGGACTTTGATTCAAATTTTATTTTTTGAAGGAAAATTCTAAAAGTGAACTAAATTTAAAGATAATTGCTCAGTATCTCAGGAAAAACTGGTGGCCTTTTATTAATTCTAGTGCCAAGTTTTGTATTTCATCCAAACTCTAACTTTCAAAAAGTTTTAAAAATCAAAGGGCCAACAAGCTTTCCCCTCAATTTCAGTAGAGATGAAATTCAACAAAAATGTTAGAAATATTTGGGTCATATAATGATAATATAATAAGGAAACATGGAAGGTCTGTTTCCTATCGTAAATTTAAAAATATTTTGATTTTGGTTCATATATTTACTTAGATACATCTGCATGAGAGAAACATGTTTTTCACCTAACTCTTGAAAGTATTTTCTTACTATTGCCATAGCATTTTTCTCATTATGGCATTCAAACATATCTTGACGAAGAATTAATTCCTAATTAATTCCTAACGTTTCTCTTGTAAGTGAAAAAGTATGTTGAAAATCTGTAATAGAATGCCTCTTGGAGTGCTATGAGCTTTCTTAGTTCAATAATGCCAGTTTAAATCTAGGATACTTTTTTTTATGCTCTTCATACATCTCAATTATCTATTCATTCAATTACTGTTTTTTCTTGATCATTTTTACATTGGTTCGAAAAAAAAAAAACCCAAAAAATCAAAAAAACCCCATTGAGTTAAAATTTTATTTCTGCTCTTGATTTTTCAAATTTCTGCCAGAAAATGGAAAATATTCCAAATCAACAAGATATTTTCCTTTGCAGCATTCCACACTCTCCTGTGTTCCATCTGTTAATCTCATTAGCATGGCCTTTATACTTTATTTTTTTCACATTGTTAATGAGGAACTTAATTAAAACATGACCTAGCACTCATCCCAGCAGCATTCAACAGACGCATCCTTTTGACACGATACATGGCGATTTTCACAGATCCACATTTTAAATATTAGCCAGTTTTCAAAGCAGTGGTGAGCAGAGGTGGCATACCCTGATATTAGGGACAAGTTATTGAATCTTAAAAATAACGAAAGTTAAAATGGTCTTCAGGAAGAAAGTTCCACCTTTCTTTGAGCCATAGCCTTCTTAATAAACCTTAGTGACTCAGGTTCAAAACAATGACATTTGACTTTTTGTATTAAGGAGAAAAAGATGAATTAAGACAATTATTAACTGACAAGCACTTTTCATATTTTTCAAAGAATTTTGGTATCAGGCCTAAATTTAAAGCTCTTAATTATGTGGTAGCAGTGTTGGAAGATTTGTGCAGAAGTGCTAAAATATTTTTCCACTAGTTTGACCAGGTCCTTTGGTAATGTAACTACACTGGCTAATGTTAACCTGCTATAACAACTGCTTCAGAAGTTGTTATTATGCCAGGAATTCGCTCCCTATAGTTTTTTTATATTTGCTGGTGCCCAAATCTCTTGAGATATTTGTATTTCTGTAAAGAATACAAAGGATAAGGAGGAGAAAAAAGTGCAGTAGAAAGTGTAGGGCTGGATTAACTAAGTCAGGTTTTTCTGGGGCTGTGTCTACTCAGGTCCTGAATATCTCCAAGGATATTAATATTTTCAGAATCTGTAACAGTTTAGTAACCTCCATAGTGAAAATCTTTTTATTTCTTAGGTTTAAATATATTTTATTGCACTTTAATTTGTGCCCATTATCTGCTGGCCTGTCACTGGGCACCACAGCGGTGAGCCAGGCTCTGTCTTCTTCACTGCCCTCTTCACCAGTATTTAAGTGCATTGACCCCTTGGGACTCCATTCAGATACTGATGTGTGTCATTCAGGACACCCTTGTTTGTCCACCTCCACAAAGGGGAGCAAGACACCAAGAATCCCAAAGTCTAGTGTGTGATTGGGCCCCTGTTGGAACAGTTGCTGTAGGACACGCTGAATAGTTCAAATGGTGATAGTGCCTGTGTTTTCAAAATTTAACTAATCCTGAAATACTGGTATGAAAGATTCCATTCAATATTCAGAAATTTATTGCATAAAATTGATCAGTGGGCTTATACTCTAATTATTACACCTAAACATATATGCATAGTAAAGGATGAGTTACATCAGAACAGGTCCAAGAAGTTTATTTTTTAATCTCCTGGAGAAGCCATCTTCATCATATGTGGTGTATTTTGCATCCTGTTACATAGTGAGAGACTTCAGGGAATTTTAAAATTGACTTTCAGGGATCCTAATGAATGGGTGACCTGTTTTACCATGTCTCATTAAAGCTTTACCTACTATGTGTTTCCAATGACAGCAGTCAATTGTCTTAAGCATGAATGATATAAATAGGGATGATTTTAGGCATGGATATTTGGATAACAGACTGTTAACAAACAATAATTTGAATAAAATATGTAACATTCAGGACTCCTGAAATGATAAATTGTCACTAACTACTGAGGCACACTGCAGTAATAGGAGATACAAAGCTAAACAGCAAGAAATACTTCCCCAAAGCAGGGGTTGCTATAGTGTGTAAAATAATTGAAGCCCTTTACTTGGGAAGTAGAACAATTGGACAGATAATTTGTTTTATGGCACATTTGAAGCTCTTCAATATGTCTTTATAACTTGAATTTTATGGTATATTAAAAGCCTATATTATTAACAGTATCCACTAAAATACACACACAAAAAAAAATCCTATGTGAAGATGATATAGTGAGATGAGCAAGACATTGGAACCTTTACAAAAATGTGAATGATAACACTGCATGAATCCCACTTTAGAGGTGCACTTGAACATCAGCTAGAGCTCCAATTTTCTTTCCTTTAGTGAATAAAACTGTATAATAGGAGAGTAGTTTAAATACATCACTGTGAATAACATTTAGCTCTTTACATCTTTTGTTACAGCCTATACTTTGGAGCTTCCAGACTCTATTATTCTAATGTAAAAGTTGAATCACTTCCCCCCCTGCCCCTTAATACCTTGCTTAAGGTTTTGTGGTTCACATTTCTTTCTTTCCATTAAAAAAATACCTTTTGAGAAGATACTCCTCTGGTACTGTTCTTCAAGAAATGTGCTGTGATGAGTGATGAGGCTAGAATTAAGTTTGAATTCTCTGCTTGTAGAGAAACAAATTTCATGAGATTAGAGAAACTGGACCATTTTCATAATTGCACAAGATATAGATTAGGCAGTAAGAGTAGAAATTATTTGGATTTAGTTCAGTTATATTTATATGAGACAAAAAAATTGTGTTCACAAATGTATTTAGAAATGCTATGGTTTCTCCCTCTTCATCCTGTTTCTAAAATAAGTAGGTCATTATCTTAATTGTAGGATCTAAACAGCAATTTCCTTATGAAATACAAAGTTAATGATAGTAACTATGATATACTGTTTCTATATATATTCAGTGACATAACACACCAGTCTGGGTTGAAGATATTTCAAGTCAACAGCAATGCTGGTCTTAGTGTTTATGTTTTCTATTTCCTCTGCCACGAATTTTTTAAATATTTAATTGCCTAGAGTTTTATTTCTTTTTTTTTCCAGATGTTCTTCCAATAATCAGCATATTTGTCCTAATTGTATGTGTGTTTCTTATGAGAACTAATTTGATCTCAAGTATTTCACTTATGTGTGTAGTGCTGTGCAATCTTTGCACATGATATGTTATGAATGGTAGATGAGGAGATTGGAAATACTGGCTCAGCTATGTTTATCATCTGCAGTGTCTAAGCTTTATTGCATCTCATTGGAATCTCCTTAAAATGCCAGATCAAACGCACCATAGCAATGGCTGATAATTGTGTTATCAAAACAGATGAAAAGAGAAAATTAGGTTGACACACATATTCTTCAGCATTTCGAAAGATATTTATGGGGAAAACTGGCTAATAGATATGAGAGGAGTTTGACATTATCATAAACCCAGTGTTGTCCTCTTCACCAAAATGTAGTGGACTACTTGAGGTGAGTGCTCTTTAGGAAGGCTGTGAAGGTCCAGTCCTGTCCCTGCACCAGCAAAGCACTGCAAGTGCTACCAGTCTTTCCCTCTTCCACTCTAGAAATCACAGTGATTGATCATTCTTCAAATTTGGCTTCCCAGTATCCAGGTGTTGTGTTCACTTGGCTTTCACACACTTAGTCTTCATTGACGAGTAACAAGAGCACAAAGGGCTGAACTTTCATTCAAACCAGAATATCTGTTTAGTTTTTTAGAATTTTGTTTTCTTTGGAATGTTTATGTGTTTGTTTGTTTTGGGTACTTCTATAGGTAAATTATTAATGTCTGTACAACTTTTCCTAACTCAAGCAGAGTTTAGCAGAGTTTTTAAGAACCATTTCTGAGAACAGAACTACCTAATACTGGTCCCTCTCTGCTCTGCTCTGCACTGGAGCAGCCTCACATTGAGTTCTGTGCGCAGTTTTGGGTGCCACAATACAAAATGACATTAAGCTGCTAAGGAGCTTCCAAAGGAGGGCAGTGAGGATGGTGAAGAGCTTGGAGGGGAAGATGTACAAGGAGTGGATGAGGACACTTGGTCTGCTCAGCCTGGAGAAGAGGAGACTGAGGGGAGACCTCACTCTGATCTTCAACAGCCTGACAAGGGGAAGCAGAGGGGCAGGTACTGATCTTTACACTCTTGTGACCAGTGACAGAACTTGAAGAAGCACCATGAAACTGAGTTGAAGGAGGTTTAGGTTAGATGTCAGGGGAAAGTTTTTCACCTAGAGATGGCTGGGTACTGGAATAGGCTCCCCAGGGAAGTGGTCACAGCACCAAGCCTGACAGAGTTCAAGCAGTATTTGGGCAATGCTCTCAGGTGTGGTTTTTGAGGTGTCCTATGCAGGGCCAGGGGTTATACATGGTAATCCTTGTGGATCCCTTGCAACTCATCCGATTCCATTATTTGTTACAAAAAACCCAAACACAATAATTCTGAATGATGAGCTAGATTTAAAGGCATTATGATCTGATTTAATGTGAGATGGTGACACACTTTAAGGATGGGCAACGAAAGAGGGCCAATTGATATAATCTGGTCCAGCAGCATCTTACTGAGTCAACAGTATTAGTTAACATAAGGTATTTATGCAAGATTTTAATTCTTTCTTGGTGCTTTATGATACTTAATAGGGGAAAAAAAGTAAATATTGAAGAAAAACATATGAGAAGCTAGATTCCAGTTCTATTGTGCTGTTGTAATTTTAGAAGTCCTCTCAATGGTTATTTTATCTGACAAAATATTGAAATAATAAATGAGCATATTCGTGTTAGATGTACATTATTTATTACAAGTATGAGTTGCCCTCATTTTACAGGTTACAAAATAGTTTTAAGACATATTTTATGCACAATATTGGTAAATAATATACTTAGAAAAGTTATTAGTCAATAATTAACCAAACCTAAAAGTTAAAGCTGAAGCTTACTAATCAGTCACACTAGGATATGACCCACTTCTCTATCTAGTGGCAGGTGAGATTGCAGGCAATATCTCTCTCCTCTAAATCTAGTGGGTTTCAATGTTATTATACCTTTTCCTCTGAAGTGTGTGGCTCATTGACAGCCTGCTCTGAAATCTGTTTTCACAATATCTGCAGTATTATTTTGTTAACCAAGATCTTACCTGCTGTGAGTGAAAGACTACATTTCCATTACATGGAAAAATTATTTTACTGTTCCCTCTTAATAACCTCCTGCCCAAACCTGACTTTTAAAAAATTTGTTTTTACTGGAGACTAGACTTAGAAAATGTGTGAAAGAGCATCTGTCTGCCTTAGGCAATGAACAAAGTGGATGTATCTAGGTAGTAAATTAGTTGGAAGTAAAGAATTTCTCCTGATAGTTCTCATACTTAAACTGTATTTTTCCAATAATTTACTACTCAAGTTAAGACAAAGGATATAATCTATTAGCTGGTGAAGCCTCATTTGCTTCTCTATTGCCACAATCTTACCTTAGTATCATAGAATAATAGAATTGTTTAGATTGGAAAAGACCTCTAAGATCAAGTCCAGCCATTAACCCAGCACTACCAAGTTCATCACTAAACCAGGTCCTGAGTGCCACGTCTACACTCTTTTTAAATACCTTCAGGGACAGTGACTCTGCCACTTCCCCGGGCAGCCTGTCCAGTGCTTGAAAATCCGTTTGGGAAGAATTTTTTCCTAAGGTCCAGTCTAAACCACCCTTGGTGCAATCTGAGACCATTTCCTCTTGTCTTAGCATTTTTTACTTTTGAAAAGAGACAGACATACTTGTTTTTACAAGTTATTTCCAATTTGCCCGAGTTTTCAGGCCATGGAGGTAAAAATAAGTAAAATAAATCTAAAGAAAAGTAAAGAAATAATCAGCAGTGTTTTGAAAACTCTTTTAAAATCAACTCTGACTTCTTAGACAAAATTGATTTTTTTGTGACTAGTAGACAGATATGTGAATGATTTACCTAGGAATTTTTAATAAGACAGCCTTGGCAATGCAAGTATATACAAATTCCTCTAACTACAAAATTAATTTATATGGTCAGAAATCTTTACTACATGAGGCACAAACATAAAAAGAAAATAACAATTATAAGGGTAAAACCAGCTCTTGAGTTTCCTAATACTCCTTTTAAAAATTTTACTTATTTTAAGAGGTTGCCTGTCACTAAAAATATCCCAGGTACACAAACACTAGGTTGAATATGATTTATGCAAATATTAGAATTTCATGTTTTGAGGTTGTAGTAGCATTTCCATGCTTCTTAAAGCTTATAGTTTACTGCTTATTATTGTGATGGGTTCTTATTTGGTAGCCAATGCAGAAAATAATGTGTGTTATAATCATAACATGGAACTCACTTTCTTGTAAGCTTGATAGAAATTTGAATACAGTCAGTATATGCTTATAGAGTAACACCTATTTTCTTTCTACTGTATGCCTGTTGTGTGTTTTGTTAATCATCACAGATAATCAGACAATTGAATTACTCTTATTTCTGCAACTTTCAAACAGTAATATGCAAACTACACAAGCATATTTCAATAATGTATTTTAAATGCAATTGAATATTGAACTTATATACAAAAACAAAATGATATTTAATGTTGAGTGACTGTAAAGTTTAGGGGTTTTTTTGGTTTTTTTTTTTTTTTTTTTATTCTATGTAAAGAAGCTAGAGTATATTAGCATGTAGTGACCTCTAGTACATGCAGTACAGCTAGAAAAATCTGTATTGTTTACCTACATTATAGTTGGCTTTTGATCCTTAAATATCTATTTTTGCATTTCAATAACAAAATTCCTGTGTGGAAATTATTGGAATGCAATTGAAAAGCAAAATCAAACTTACCTTCATCAAAGGTATGCTTTGGCTTTCTTTTAATGGATACTTTTTTTAGTGACCACTTTGTGATTTGTTCTAGTGATATGCTATGTAACTTTTAAAACTTCATCTTTTTAAATAATAAACTTTATATGGACTTGTAAGCCTATTTCTACTCTTGAAAAATAGAGGCACAGGTAGGACAGGGGTGTGGTAAAGTACTGAACAAGTTGTTCAAAAGACTTTGGACCTTAAGATCTATGGCTTTCTTCCTAAATTTTTCAACCTCTGCTTGAAAAAAAAAAATCTTTAATTTGTAACATTTTTACATTTTGACCTAATATGCATACACAGAAGACACACATATATGCATATGGGTGTGTGTGTGTGTATGTGCATTTGCATATGCAGAAATATATAGTGGGTATGTCACTTGCAGTGATAAAAACTTAGCAAAACTGAGAACTAAGCCCATGGGTCTAAAGTTTTCACCCAGAGACACTTGCTTTCATCATCTCCTCCATGCAAAGCAATTATATTTACCTACAGCAAGCACTCTCTCTGTTAACAGTAACTGCTCTTCATTTCAGTGTTACTCTACTTCAGTACCTTTTACCCCTGGTGTCAAGCTATGCCCAGAGAAGATTAAGTTAGTTGGTGTAATACTTGAAATCTCATCTCTGTGTCAGTGCTCTTCTGCAGTTCTGGGGCTTGGAACTCCCATCACCAGGATGGCTTCTAGGAGCTGAGTGACACATTTAATATTTTGAAATGTGTTAATATCAGTTTGAACCTTTTGAGAGCTTACTTTCCTTAGTGAGATGCTAGATTTCTTGCCTGAAAATTTTAGAATATCTTAAGGGTTGTGATTTGCAAGTGAAGTGTGAACAGAAAATGAGTCTTGATTACCTTAGTTTCATTGGTTTGGAAATGTGTCTATTATGCAATGTATGGGAAACAGAGAGAAGACATAAAGGTTTCTATTCTTTATTCCTTAATCCCAGTAAACTCCTTGATATGCAATGTGTCAAATTATATTTGGTCTTTGAATACAAATTTTTCTAGAGTTACATTTCTGGCAGTTTCAGCACAGTAAGTTAGAAGTGTGACATGGAGTACTCCTGAGATTACGCCTGTGATAGACAGTTTTTATTTCCAAATCTAGACATAATTCAGTTCATAATTACCTTTAGGTTGCATTTCAACTCATGGCATTCAATCTTGCCGTTTGCCTATTGTTTTATTCCTCAGAAATCTTCCTTTCAGACAATAATTGTTTTAATTTGAAGTATGGATGATGCAGTGTGTTTGTCTGTGATTACAAAACTGCTTATGTTTTGAAAGTTTTCAAAATTTGTTCCAATTTACAAGATTTTTAAGAAATACTGAAATTTCAAAAAAGCATTGAATTGTCAACTGTTAAGACAACTACCCAATTTATAGACAGTACATGTCACCACAAAATTTAAAAATTAAGAAAGCATTCATCAAGAGCTGCTCTAGAATTATTTAATATTCTGAATCTATATTAATATTTCTTAAACAGAGTTTTCTTAATGGGCTTTTTTGTGAGGTTCAGGTTTTTTGACATTCAAAGGAATGCAAATGTGAACCATAATTAAAATTATTACTTGCTCATTTTTACATGATTTTGAATGTTATAATATTTCCAGTTTTCTACAACAATAAGAGTTTATAATAGTACCTATAAACTGAAAATAAGATTTTTTTTTTGGCTACTTTTTCATTTAAATGATGGTCAGGAATACTTTCAAAATTATATGATAAGGACTTACATAGGTACTAAGGAACATCAAATAAATGGAGATACATCCCATATAAATTAAAGTTAAAAGTTGTTAATTAAAAGTGAATCTCAACCATTATGGAGGGAGACTGCAGTCTAAGAAATTGCATTATTAAAATAAGTTTGTGAAGAATTGAATCTAACTTCCATGTGGTGTTTCATTTTAAAACTGGTTTCATTTTACTTGCTTCAATGGAAGACATGATTTTAATATGGCTTGCTGAACAACTTGAGCTACTATTTTCACCAGTAAATTTCAAAATTTATCTGCGGGACTTGGTATCATTCTAAGGGGAAAATAAAAAAATATATGATTGTCCCTTGGGAAAAATATTTATTTGACAAGCAAAAAAATCCATAATACACAAGATGGCACTGTTTCACTTGTGAAAATGCCTATTTTTCACAAATAAATGTGAAAAATCTGATAAAAGAGTGCAGTAGGTTTTATATTTTTGTATAAGTGCAGTGAAAACAAATTTGCATAGTTGGAGAGATTTGGGTTTTTTTAATTATTGACCAGCTAAGATATACAGATGCAAGACTGCATAATTGTGACAAGTGAAAATGCCTCTGAAATTACTGTAGACAAAACTGAGTGATTCAGAAACTGGAAACCAGATATGAGCTGAAATTCTCTGTGATTTCTCTTTCTAAGAATTCTGGAGAATTTGGAATTTAGTTTTCAAATGGTTATCTTCCCCTGGATCTTCTTTGAACTCCTCTGACATGCCTAATAAGCATATCATCTCAGTTTCTTCATTCTTCTTTTAAGGTTAGCTTATAAAGAGTAAAAGGTATGTGCTAAAGTAAATGAGAATTTCCTCTTGTGTAGGGGACTTAATTTTTTAATTGAGCATTGAATTCTAACGCAGTTTCAAACTTTTTATTGGAAAAAAAACCCCTAAAATTATATAGAATAGTTTCAGAAATTTTTTTCCTATTGAAAACATTTTTGATCTTAGGCCACATTCAATTTCTCAGTTTTTGTGAAAACCCAGATACATCTATTATTGTACCTAAGCACAATACAGGAAGGTAATTCTTAATATTTCATAATCTTTCTCTAGGATTTATTACATAAATTGACAGTGTTTACTTATTATATTAATATTCTCAGGACAGAGCAGAAAATCTGCAAACCTTCCATTAGGTTAGATGCAGTAGTTGAAATAACATTTCATCATTTCACTGTCAGATGTCTAAATTTAAGTACATAGATAGTGTTAGGTTGCTAATCCTTAATGTGTTCTAGAGAGGAATTCTTTTGTTCTTAAGTAAATATCAGAAGTCAGTTGTCTAATTTTAGATAATTTTTTTCAATGTAGATATCTGTTTACTTTTCAGAGATTTGAGCTCTACTTAAAGGCATTCAGGGAATGTCAATAAAGGTGATATTCTTACCCACCTATAACTTTTTACAAGAGTTAAAGAAGTTCGCTGTGAAATTTAAGAGGTTTACGTACATATATATTTACATTCAAATTCATCAATTTGAAATTTAACCTGTTGTTTATTTGCAAAATATCTGTGGGAGTATGTTTGAAGCAAGTCTGTCTTAAACAACTGTCACTTTTTTGTTTTGCATCACTGAGCACTCTCAACATTATTCTATTTGAGAGAAGAACAAACTGAAAGGTCTTCCCTGCAAGCATATGGCTCCATATTTTGTGGCTGCTATGTGGTGCTTCATCACAGGATGAAATCAGAAGTAGATGCCATCAAAAATGTACAGTGTGTTGTAGAGTCCACAACACTAATAGCTTCTTGTGTAATCTGTCTCTAGTCCACTTCCTAACATAGCCAGTATCTGTAGTTCTTGCTAGTGTACCACGCAAGCAGGAGGGCTTAGAACTTAAGAATGCAGCTTGCAGTCTGTAAATAAAGCTGCAAACTCTCAAAAGCTGACTATTTCCTTCTTATAACACTTGGGGATTTTCACTGGCCTGAACATTCACATTGTTTCCTTGCCATAGCCACCCTATCTCCAAATTGCTGTAGAAAACTATTCTGATTTATAGACCTCCAAGTGCTCTATAATCACAATGTATGTGCAATTTGAGATAGTTTTATTCCTGTTTCCTGGATACAGGAATTTGAGCATGATAAGACATTGTGCTTCGAGCAACAAGATAGTAATGTAGTTTTGTAAAAGGACCACTTGTGGTAACTACATTTTGTAGACCTTGACCATCTCCTAATGACAAGGGACATTGTGCATGTGCATCATAATAAATTGGTCCAGATCAAATTTCTCTGGATTTGCTTATTTATTTAACCATTTCATACATAAATCTAAATGGCTTGTGTACTTCTTCATGTAAATATCTTTGGAGTGATTAATTGTATTTTGATACTTCTGCCCTATCAAAAAAAGTAGTTGTGATCCTCAGCTAGAGATGCATATGTCTGTGCTACAGTAAAAGTGACCCTCTGCTATGTAATTACTTGAGGAATATTTTAATCAAGAATATTTACAAGTAGTTCTGGATAGTCTTCTGCATTAAATAGCAAAAAGATCTTGAACCATTTTTATGTAGAAATATTGTCTAGAGACTAAGGTCAAACTAGAAGTGACATGTTCTATTAATTTTAATTTGCTTGCAAATATTGTTTGTATGTTGTTCTCTTCAAAGCATAATTTTTATATAAATTTGCAACTATGAAGTTTATACTGTAAGTGATAATTTTTCATTTGCTGGAGACTAATAATGTATTTTAAATTTTATATTTTGAATTTCTCCTGTTGCTAACAATTAAATTTTTAAAGTGCTCTTGGGTGAGGCTTTTTTGTTGGTAGTGGTTGGGGATTTTACCTCTTATTTTCTGAAATACTGTTTGGGCCACCAGGAATGGTCAACATTCCAATTTTACTCTGATGTTGCATGCAGTTGGAATTGGACATATTTTCAAGAAAACATCTGTGGAAACAAATCTGTGTCCTGATTATACTGAGGAATGCAAATAGTGCTCTATGAAAGTTTGCAATCAAATATTTTTCTAAAAAACCTTACTTTTTTCCTCTGAACTTCTTCAAGATTTTGCCTTAAAAATGTAATTTTAATTTACTTTTGATACTTTTTAAAAGTGCATTATCAAGTAACAGAAGGCAATTCTTCAGTAAGTGAAATGACATTGGAGGAATACCAGCAAGGGAACCAGTGTCTTACCCCTTGCCTTGTTTTAGAAATCTAATGAATGATAAAGAAATATGACCATAATGAAGAAACTGAAGAAACTAGCTCCCTCAAAAACTCCAATTAAGACTGGAGTGTCTTTTAAGTGTCCCCAGGTCCTTTTCCACTGGGCTGTTTTTCAGCTACTCTGCACCCAGCCTGCAGTGCTGCCTGGAGTTGTGCCCCAAGCGCAGGACCCAGCACTTGGCCTTGTTGAAGCCTCAGCCCATCAATCCAGCCTGTGTAGAGCCTTCCTATTCTCCAACACATCAACACTCCAGCCCAGCTTGGTGTCATCTGCAAATTGACTTGGGACGAACTCAATTCCCTCATCCAGATCATTGGTAGAGATATTAAAACTGCCTATCCCCTTACCTGAACCCCGAGGAAAAATAATTTTGACCAGCTTCCAATTGGACCTAATTACAATCACCACCACACTTTAGGCCCAGCCATCCAGTTGTTTGCTGTTTTTTGTTTTTTTTTTCTCAGAGAAGTGTATACCTATACATGAGAACCGAGTTTCTCCAGAACATTGCAGGAAAGAGTGTCAGAAGTTTTGCTTAAATTCAGGTAAAGAACATCCACTAATGCAGTCACTTTGTCACAGTAAGAGAACAGGTTGGTCAAGCACGACCTGCTTTTCATAAATCCGCGCCGGCTAGGCCTTGTTCCCTGGTTGTCCTGCACATGCTGTGCTGATGACATTCTAGATGATGCTCGTAATCTTTCCTGGCACTGAGGTCAGGCTGACAGGCCTGCATCTCTCCAGATCCTGTTTCTGACACTCCTTATGGATGGGCATCCCACTGGCAAGTCTCAAGTCCACTGGAACTTCCCCATTTAGACAAGAGTGAGGGTAAATTATTGCAAGTGTCTCCGTGAGCACTTCCACCAGCTTCCTGAGTACCTTTGGGTGAATTCCACCCAGCCCTTCAGACTTATTTGTGTCTGAGTGGTGTTGCTGATCATTTCCCCTTGGATTATGGAGGCTTCATTTTGCTCTCTGTTTCTGTCTTTCAGTTTAAGGGACTGGGTACTCCAAGAACAACTATTTTATATTTAAAGACTGAGGGAAAGAAGGTGGCCTTTTCCCCATTCTTTGTCATTATGTTTTGCTCTGCATCCATTAAAGAAAGAAGATTGTCCATAACTCTCCTTTTTGTTGCTGATGTATTTACAGAATTTACAGACTTTTAAAAAAAATTTTATTTAGGACCTTTGGGTATTTATGTATTTAGTTTTATCACTACATGTTTTGTCCCCTTCATGACATCCTTGTAGTTCTCATTTTCCTGCTCTTTCTTTCTAAGCTCAGCAAGTCTTTTTTTTGACCTGAGTTCCAGTAAAAACTCTCTATTTAAAGGTTCGGTTATCTGTTGTGCCTTTATGCAGAATTATGGTTTGTTTTTTTTAAGCATGAAAATATGTCATCACCTGAGAAAGGATAATCTGTTTACTCAGGCACTTTTGACCATCTCAATTTCTCTCATTTTTAGTTGAGATTCCAAACAAATTGTTACTGAAATTCTGATTGAAGAGCAATAAAACTACTAGAATGTGATAGGATGGTAATAGATATCACTTAATTTGAATTTTTTAGCCTAGCATGGTGATGTTCTTTTTTTAGTTTCCTAGCATACTCCTCATATCTACAAGGCAATAAATAGGAAATAGGTACCTAGTTGCTGTCTGTGCTTTCAGAGATGTTCCTTACCATTACTGCAAAATTTGGTTCCTATAACTATCTGGATGTTTTTAAATGCTAATTAAATAATATCAGATTTTTACAACTCCGGGCATTTAAAGCAAGCATGTTTATAAAAAAAGCCTTAAGGTATTTAGAACATCTGTGAAAACATAAGTAGACCATAAACTATCATATTTTTCTAGAGTCTTAAATGTATTCCTTCATTAGTTGATAAAAACAGGGAATATGCTTCACTTCCATCCTCCCAAGAAATGTAAGCATCAAAGGGCATTCATATTTTATATGATCTTTCTTTTGCCTACTTAGTCCATGCCCTGTTTTCTACATATATGAAAACTTTACTACATGATATTGTCTCTCTCTGTCCCTAATCACAGTGGGAAGTTTACTGTGATTCTGATTGCATTGAGAAACTTCCCTGTGAAGTTGAAGACAGCATCTTCTAAAGATTGTTCCCTGGTTTCTCCTTTCAACAAAAGTACCCAGACAACCATAGAGGGGTTTAAGGAGTATTTGTACAGAGTACAATGACATCAGTCTTCAGCAATTTTATCTATATTTTCCCTTCTCCTTCAGTTTCTGCTAAGCTGTGTACAATTAGTGGGTTTTCTTAAGAGTTAAATTTGATTCATTCGGAATCTTTACATGGACTGTATTGTCTTTCTAAGTTTTGGAAGGTAACATTAAATACTTGCAATAATGGAAAGTTGGACATGAACAGTTTTCAAGTCTAGTAAATAATAGCATTTTCTTTCTTTCACTAGAACTCTATTAATCAAAAGATTCATTTGAAAGGTAGAATATAGATGTTCTTAAGCTATCCATAAACATGCCCACATAAAAAAAAAGTTCTAAGATGATATAATTCTTTGTAATATCTATGCCAATTGCATGAAAATCTTTTAATGCACATTTGCACAAGGTCACTAATGACTTACAATACCTTTTCCTTTTGGATTTATGAAAAAGTAATTTAAAATATCTTTTGCAATTTCAAAGGACTTAAATATGATATTTTGCTGTCCTATAATGTCATCAGTATTTTATATAAAGTGAGGACGAAAAGCATATTTTAACAAATGAAAGACTTTGAAAATTATATATATTTTCCTTTCTTTTCCTGAAAGATTTTTTTTTTACATGTAAAGGTGAATAAGGATCTGAAAATCAAGAAAGATCCCATTGACAATGAAATGGGTGATAAGACTGTATTTACTGGAGGAACAACCCTCTTCATGTTGCTTCAATATGGGTTTTGAGACTGGTCCACAAGAATGGGGAATCTGGGAGTGAATCCCCTCTGGTGAACAGGCAAGACCATCCAGCAGTCAGCAATCCAAAAAAAGCTGAGTTAGCAAGTCAGGCCTGAAGGCAGCCTGGAAAATCCTAATGAGAGTGAAGGAACAAGCAGGAGCAGGACTGGGAAAAGCTGTACCTCTGAGAAATGCACCTGGCTCAGTTCTGTTCCAGATGCCCCAGATCCATGTGCATGGGGGCATTAATGAGGGTCTCTGCTGAAATGGGTCTGGGCAATAAGGGCCTGTTGGTGCCTGCAGGCATCTGCGCTGGTTGCAATGAAATATTTCAATCCTCTGATGGAGAATGTCACTCCACAGAGATCCCCCCCATGCCAAGAGGATGATGGGGAAATGTAAACCAATCAGACAGATCATTCAGCCCTAGATTTACAGGTGAAATTTAATCACAGGATGTGAACCAACAGAGCGTTGTGAATCGGAAGGTGGCAATGAAGGCATGGATTGCTCCTGGCATCAAACTGCTTTACATTCAAGCATGCAGGATACTGTTTTCTGGCATATTCATATAATTTCATGGGAGAAAGACTGTCATTGCAGCTGATTGTATTTTAGCAATCATCTCTTAGAAATCAGTTTTGTGATTTGGGCAGGAGAGGTGGAAGAAAATGGACAGTAATGGACACTCAGTCCTTTCAGATAGTATTAGATTTATGCTTATTGCTTTGTGTAGGATATTTTTTTGTGAAAGACAGCTGGCGTGATCATATCCCCAAGGATATATTAATCCTGTTACATCAATACAAGTTTAAAGAAATGCCACTGACAGTAGTTTTTCTGATCTCCTTTAGCGTGGTTTAAATTTCTTTGATAGTCAGAATCACTGCATTGATGGAAATCAAATACTTGCCTTTAGAGCTCAGCAAAAACAGACTTTGGTTGGTACATCAGAAGTCAGTGCTCCTAGTTGTATTGAAAGATTTAGAAAACTGTTATAAAATTTTGAACACATTTATTTTTATGCCATTAACTGTGTCAGATTACTAGCATGCATCTTGTTAATTATTTAGAAGGAACCAAAAGTCTGCAGGGGTTTCAGGCAATTTTGTTGGTATTTTGTTGATAAAAAGCTCTTCTTTATTTTGATGTTAATATCTAAATCTTTTTGGACATCTTAAAGCAGAGTTATTAAAGAGTGAGAGTGGTGGTAATAAACCTGTTTTCTGTAATTTCTTTAAACATGTGGGATTATAATTGAGTATCTTTTGGCAATTTTATTTTTTAATTTTGTTTAAAACCAGTGCCGTCAAATCAGTGCATCTGCTGTATAGTCAGTCATGTTGCTGAGATTGCTAGTAAATTTTTGTTTCATTTTTTTTTCTTTATATTGTTCTGTGTTGTGTATTGCTCCCTCCTTTCCCTCCCCATTTCCTCCTTTCCCTTCCCACCTTCCCCCTCTCCTGCAGACTAAGGAGGTACAAGACAAATATGAATGCCTCCAATTCTACTATGCAGCTATTGATGTTGTTGTCATGGGACATAGAGCAAGGGAACAGTTTTTTCTATATGGGATAACCTTATGTAGAAGAAATTAGTCTGCTTCAGTTATATTTTCTAAACCTTATCTTTGGGCTTCATGGTTTCCCAGCTAATCTTCTTGAATACTACAATTCACTGCAGAACAAAGACAGGGGGAAAAGAAAATATGTACAGAAAGCAAGTTCAAATGTTCAGCTATCATTTATGGTGATGACATCCATCTCATGAGTTCTATTTATGACACAGTTTGTCAGAGTTTCTATGGTTTCATAGAAATTTGCATGCTACAATTCATTCAAGTGTACTCTAATAAAAGTGTCAAGAATTAGCTGCAGAAATAATTCTTAACCTATGGCAGAGTCCTTGAGTCATGCAGATTTGGAAATAGATAGTCCTTAGAAATACCACTGGGAAACAATGAAGAGGGAAAACACAGCTTTCACTGGTCATATTGTATAGATACTTCAGAAAGCACAGAAAATATATTCTTGTAGTTCTTCCTCTTCTACTGGATTTCCTCCTCTTCTCCTGGTTAGTTTGTCTAGTCCATATTCCTATTGCTGAGCCAAATACTGCTTATGAAATTGCATACAGGATTTCAATTATTGTCAAAGGAGTCAATTGTGGCACAAAATTACAATAATTCTATTGTTGTGATTAATGTAAATCATATTTCAGAATTTTTACTTTTGTAATACATTGTAAATTGAAAAGGATGCAGACAATCAACGTGCACTCCTTTTAAGAAACAAAAAATTAGCCGTGTTTTCCTTGGCCAGGTATTTTAGGCACTGTAGCTTAGAGGAAAAGCATGATTAAACAAACTCTTTCACCTTTCCTTGCCTATTTTTTTTTTTTGTCAGAATTAAACACATTTATTGGTGTGACTTCTGCAGAAGAGCACCCTGTTTCAATCACTATGGTCAGCTCCTGTAATTGCTAAGAATTTAATAGATAAACTAAGTGGAACAATTGTATTAGAATAATTCTAAGAAGATTTCCAAGTGCTTTTTTGTAACACTTTAAACTTTCCATATTCTGCTTACCTTTGACAAATATCCGGCTTTAAAAGAATAAAATCAATTATTCTAACTCAGAAAAATTATAAACATTCCTATAGAAATCAGTGTTCACTTTTTGAGTATTTGTAGAAGACCAAGAAAAGTATCCTATGGAAAGAAGATTTGACACTTCTATGTTTGTAGATGGAAGGAATTTGGAAGAATGTGTTTGGATCAGAATGGGATCTTACACATTATCTTTGTATGCTTATTGAATCACTCCTAGCACAAAAATTAGAAGGAGAAAAGAACTCCTTTTTAAAAACTGGAATCACCTACCAATTCATCTAGGAGTTTTATCAAACCAATTGCTTCAAAGCAATTCAAATTTTAAATTTAGTAGTGAACAAGTATCTGTAATGTTAAAGTACCCCACTCTGGAATATAACAGCCTATGCTGTCCCACAAAACAAATGCAGCTAATTTTCCATTAAAAAGTGCCACATATATAAATAGGCAGATCAATCCTGTAAACATGGAAATATTTTCCATCTTATCATGGTCTAAGAGAAAACCACTAGTGAATGAATAGTACTGTACAAGAATATGTATCAGCTTTGAAAAATAAGCAAATTATATCTGTCTGAAAACAGTAAAGGTATTCTAGGTTTGCATTTTAGAAGGAGCTATCTTAAAACAGTAGAAGAGAATATTGGTTTGGGGCATGACACTACAGTGAAAAATGCAAAGGTCTAACAGTCCATAATTTATCAGTCTGTATGATTGTCTTACCAATGAATGAAAGTACAAAATTATTTAAATTAATGAAAATAGGAAATATATCATGCAGATGTGCTCTTAATTTCACAATGAAAAGTTTAGATTTTCTCTTCGACTTAAGAATACTTGAAGTAATCTTTGCTTTTGCTCTGTCACATCTAAAAAATTCAAGCATTATGGAAAACTAACAATTAAAGAGTAATTCAGTGCTGTGGCAAGCACTGCAGGACAAGATGAGAAGGCAGGATTTCTGGGATTTGTCAGAGCAGTGCTCACTTCATTCAGAGTTTTGTCTCCCAAGGATGGGACCATGACAAGTTGGAAGTGCCTAAATGTTCTCCTGCACCACTGCTCTCCTAGTGGTGGTTGGAGAAGATATTTGAAAGGGAAGAGGGAGAAGGCAGGTGACTTTGGCCGTCTCCTGTGGACCAGTGTCCTCCCAGTGTTAACACTTTTTGACTTCATCTGCCAGTTTTGTCAGATCCGCTTTTGAGAATGGCAATGCATCTTGCTCTCAGAGACTTCCACGGCTCCACATTTCAACCATTCTGTGTTTGCTGTGTAGAGTGCCACATTCTTCCCTTTCTTTAAGCAATCTCCAGTTTGTCAGGCACCATGTACATTGGTTTTGTCAGGATAGAATAAGTAAGAGCTGCATGTTCTTTGTACCACTGCAAGAGTTAATAAACCCTGGTTGTGCTCCTTTCAAGTCCCTGCAAGCTGGAGTCATAGCTTGTTAAGTCTTTTCTTACAAGGCAGTTGCTTAATCTTGTTTACTATGAAATTTTTCTTCTTTGTATGTCATATCAATCAATTAGTAGGGAAAATGAAGTATTGACATATCTAGCTTCATATAAAGTGCTGTAACACAAGATCTTCAAGCCAGTTATACTTGTGTCTTGATACTCAGCATATTTAAAATTTACTTAGCATTAAGTAATTAAACAATAATATAGATAATTTTATGGTTTTAATACTGTGATTATTTAAAATTAAATTACCAATGCAAAGATATGGCATTCTGGTGATTAAAAATTAAAGAAATATGCGACATAATATGTCAAAATGAAATACTGAGAGCATGGGAATTAAGATGAAAGTGTTCTTCACACTTACTCTTTATGTGCTTCTTGGTACTTGAACATTCTCTGGTGTTCTTTTACAGTACAACTGAGAGCAAAATGTGGGATGTTGCTGAAAAAGAGTGGTTTATTGTTCTTCTTGTCTCACTCTTGTGTTGCTTTCCTCATTGCTGGCATTGGTATTCCTCTGGCACCACAATGGGATAGTTTAAAAAGCTGAACAGAAAACAGATTAAAACCTATCACCTATCCCTCACCCTTCCCCACTCCCCGTTGCTCTTTTTTCCTTGATATTTTCTGTTAACTAGGTCAAAATGCTTCAAGTAGTGTCTGTTGGGTGTTATACAAAAATAGAGAGAGAACTGGATATCAGGAACTGCCCAACAGCAGCAGAAACAGCCCAAAGATAAGAATTTCCTTGCCAGCAAAAAAAATTCCCATGTGTGATTATGGTCTACCAGGAAAGGATTTACTAAATCTTGACCATTTATGTTAAGCTGCCAAATGACATCTTAGAGTAATAGTCAGTATATTTTAGCTCAATTACAAAATTGTTGCTTTGAATTTATTTCAATATTTTCTTAGATTGGAACAGGCATTTAGTTTTCTGAGTTGAAAATTGATAGACTGTGGTGCTGCTTTAGACCTCTAAGCAATGAAATGTCTCAACTCCTATTTGAAGTTCAAATTTTGCTGGGCACAGCTTCATAGTGTGATATCTCTGAAGAACATTCCATAGGTTTAATATGTGGAAATTTAAAAGCATATTTCATATCTACTGCTTAATTTTTTTAGTTGTGGCGCTGCATCCAGAATCAGAATGCTGCTGTTTATTGAATAAGTGTCTATGAAAATGCATGCCTGTATCATTGCTTTATTTGATACTGGAAATTATTGCTGTATATTAAAGGGCACTCTTTTTTTAACATTTTTTATTATTATTCAGTTTTGACACATCAAAAGTATTTTATTGGGTTAAATAAACACACAAGCAAGAAAAAATGTAATGGAGAATTCATTAATTGATTGTTTAATATCTTCATTACCCACTATAGAATTCATATTACACGGAAGATAACCACTCCACACTCTAAAAATAGGTATTTTGCAAAATTGTGCTTTTGAAATACATAATTGCCTGGATTTGGTTGTTTCTTGTTTCTTGTAATTCTTTCTGACTCTTTTTATAGAAACACTGACTTATGGTCAAAATCTCATTAATTTATTTAAATGTGATTAAAATAGCTAAACTGATCCCCTGGATGGAGATTCAGTAACACTTTAATTTTATCATGTAACATGCCAACTTTTTCATCTTCATTTAATATGATTTTTCAGGTTGTCAGTGTACATCTAATGCTAATACCACAGAAGGTTCAGGGAATCATTTGTATTACATAAATTGTTTTTGTTAATAATTTCTTCATTTGAAATTGCTGATGGCTAATTTTCAGATTTTCTGCTATTTGAAAATTGAGTGGAATTAAACTTTTTAATCCATTGTACAAATTGTGTGGTAAAGCACTATTTCTTTTTCGGAGGGCTTCTTGAGCAGATTTCTTAGGATAATGCTTGGTATTACAAATTTCATTTGCTACAGATGTCTGACATGAGTAATACTAAATTTTGTTTTCTATGTTGTAGACACACCTTTCATAGGTAAAGAATTATAATTGTCACAGAAATGCAGTATAAATGGATGGCAAAAGTAGTCCTGCAGATGGGCAGGGAGTTAGCAATAATTAACTCTTTCTACTAAGCTTAAAATATTAAAAAATTTAAGAAGTCAAAGGCAACTACCATGGTGTTGTTTTTCTGCAGGGTTTCAGCAGCACTGCACTGGGGGTTTGATTTAACACGAGCAAGTGATTGGAATTATCACTAGAGTTGGGCTTTTACAATGAGCAGTGCAGGGCTCTGTACCTAGAGTGTAAAGGGCAGGTGTGTGTCTGACGTGGCAATTGATGGACTGGTAGTATCTGCATTCATACCTCCACAATTGATAAAAAATCAGTAAATGCAGTTGAATTATTTTGTACTGTATTGGGTTATATGATGGACCTGGTATCAGAGCATGGCGTGGTGTGCTGGAGACAATCCCATTGAGGTAGTAGTATTCAGACTAAGTGAGGATAGCTGCTAGAAGTGAAATCAAGCAAGACAACCGTGTTCTCCTCTGAAGTGGAGAAGAAAATCAGCAAGCATGATTTGCTTAATTAAACTGGTAGATAGGGTTCATTTTTAATTTGTTATTCTCATTAATCTTGGAAGTAGACTGCTGATATCTAAACCCTATTGTGAATCAGTATTCCTTTTTCAAACTGAAAACCACCTGTAAAGTCTCTCATGTTCAGCAAGATGCTCTTAGGAGCAATGAATAATAGCATTTGCATTTTTATAATGATATCAGAAGAGCATAATAGTAACGCTATTTGTGAAAAGATTGTTAACCTTGTCTGAAAAAAGAACCATTGTCTTAGTGTTTTAGATACCTACAGGACTGCAGGGGGTAGAAGGAAGGAAGGAACTTTGGGATAGGATAAATGAGCAATAGAGACATGCAAAGATGTGATTCTGGCTGCAGTCAGCTTCTCACAAAAGAAAATGCAGAATATGGGTAATCAGACGCTTCATTAACAGCTACAGTGTCTGGATGCAAATTTCATGGACTAGTGTAGCCCCTAGCTCTAACAGTAATTGTACTTTTGGATACTCCATCACTTTACAGCTGTGGTTCTAATTAAGCACTGTGACACTGTTTGCCTGCATCTGGAGCATTAATGTGAAAATGTTGGTAGAGATGTGTGCCTAATGACATAAAAGTGCTCATAACAAAAAAATTTTAAAATGGAAGCAGCTTTTTCACTCTTATTGAGATAGGACTAGATCCTGTGTAAATGTTACATTTTCTGTGGCTATTTTTAGGAACTATTACATACTTTGTTGGTCAAGTGTTATTTAATTGTCTGTTGAAAATAAATTTCTTCAATTTGATCTACAGGATCAGAAAATATGATGCTGTGCTCTGTAGAGGAATTAAACAGGATTTAAATAGTTACAATTTGCCTAAATGAAAAATCCCTTAATATCAATATTTTTTTGTTTATTTACTATTTGCGCACACATACTACATGTTAGCCAATTAAATATAACCTCCTGATATTGTTTTACTCCTTCTATAAAATTGGCAAGCTGTCATAAAGCTGAGATGCTATCATCTTCATGTGTGAAGGCTGTTGGGTTTTTCCAAAGCTCTATATATTTCTGGTTTTAATGACATGAAAAGAAATCCCACAATTCTGTTTTCCTCCTACCCTAAGAAGTAAGAAAAACTCCCTCCCAGCAAAATGCCAGATGATGTCTTGGTGTTTATAAGGGGGCAAAAGTGTGGGAGAAGACAGTTGCGTCTCTTTGTGGGAAAAAAAATTAAAAGAGGAAATTCTAATTCTTTTGCCACCTCTTAATCATAAGTTCTAGTAGAGATGTCTTTGATTCTGATAACAATATGCTAAGAAATTTCAGAATTTATTCTCTTCATATTAAGAGGAACAAACATTAAAGGTAGGGTTCTTGCAAAATATGAGGGAGCAAAATATGTGGCTTTTCTAAATGGCAAAGCAAGATAAGGTGGCTTCAGTCATAAAACTTCATGCCTTCAAGAAAAATTTCTTCATCTGTGAAGTTGGGGCTGAGGGGTTGGCCTTAGAGAGATTTTTAGAGCTTCTGAGGAGCAGGTAGACTTTACAAGGTACATTTTTTACCCATTCTGCACAGCTGGCTCTGTCTCATTAACAAGGATGTTTAGAAGTGCTGCAGATGATGGAAGAAGGCCATGTAGAAGCCCAAAGAAAGAAAGAAAGACACAGCCTCTGAAGGCACATTCCTCAGCCCTTGGTCTTCCTTCCTCTGCTCTTTTTTCTTTCAGCCTTTAAGGTCTTTTCTTTAAAATGTGCTGAGGAAAACAGAGCTGTGTAATCTGTCAACTTTACACCGAATATTAAGTTCACATTTATGCTCTTCACATACATTTTTCATATATAGAATAATTTTATCTTGAAATTTGTATGGGAAGAATGTATGGATGTATGCATACCCTTTAAAGATAGAACTTGCTCTTAGGAATCTCAAAACAATTTCAAACTAGCTGCCTTTTTTCACCATCTGCATTAAACATCAGAAATCAATTTACTTCTTTAAGACACTAGAAAACAGGTGAATGATCTAAGGTCATAATTTTGCTTTCCAACAGATGAGGTGGCAAAAGACCAACAGGAGAAAAATAGATTTCAGCAAAGGAAGGCAGTGTCAGTCCTCCTGGGTGTCCCCACTAATTGAATTAGTGTGCTTCCCTTCTTTCTTTTTTTCTTCCCAGATGATCCCAGCATGTCAACTCTGCAGGGACAGAGAGTTCTCTCTGGAAAAACAAGTCTACCTACATGACAGCAAGACAAAAGTAATCTCAGAGAAGTTAAAACCAGCAATAAACACTTATGTTAATTTCCTTCATAACAGTAAGAAGAGTAGTTATCTCGTGGAGGGGTTGTTTACATCAAAACAATTTGTGGCTTAGTGCATTGTGCCAGCCTCACATTTTCTTGAATGTTGTCATTGTCAGAGTCAATCATCTTTAGTATGAAACCCATGGCCTTGCAAGAGTTGTTCCCCTGAAGTTTCCTTTTTTGTCTTGGAGTAGGACTATAATTTGATTTTGAGAATTGGGTAGAATAAGGATTTGTGATAAATTCTGAACATCATCCTTCAACATAACCATTTATCAATGAGACAATCAATACATGATGCCCAAAAAGTATTTGGGAGCTCTTTCCTCAAGTGTCTATGAGGTAAAACCTAGATCTTGTGGGAATAAACATACTAGTTTCCACTCATAAAAGAGCAGTTGAAGGATGTCTGTAAAAATTATCCTGTGGACAGCATTGAACAGAAAAAGGAAGAAAATAATTAAAATTATCCTCTCCTTATGATATAATGATGGTAAACTGAATCTATTTATATTCTGGCAGATTTCAGTGCTCAGAGAAACCATTTAATAAATTATGCATTTAATTCACTTAACACTGACAGTGACCCAGTCACAGAGGAAGAAAAAGATCATTGCTTCTGGTTTGATTCAGACAGTTTGCATCTTAAAATGTATTTGATCACCTTAAAAAAACTAAAGTAGTCCTCTCCAGTACTTGGCACATGTTAAATTTCAGCTGTCCCTAGAGATAGCAGGAACAGGCTTAGTCCAGTGAATAAATTTCTGCGCAAGCAGAGACATCACATCTTGCACATACCATTCTTTATCATTTGATACAAATCTTCTGGCAGTGGTAATTCTGAGTGTTAATTGTACCCAAGTGTACTGAGTGTGAACTTCACAATGAATATATCAAGTGGGTTGTTTCTACCAACTTCAGGACTACAGAAATAGCAAGAAAATAGCAAGAGGGAGGAAACACATTCTTGTAATTTTTCAGATTAAGATTCTTAGAAATTTCTATTACTTTTTTTTAACCCTTACAAAAATCATTTTATTCAGGCATAGTTTATGGCTTTCAGTCACTTTAAGAAAAATTGTGGGAAAGAAACAGAGATTTAAGTTGTATGTGTTAAGTTTGCTGAAGTCTGCTACTCTTTTGGGAAAGGACATGGCAGTTGTCTGGTGTTGATCCCAGGAGTATTTAGGAGCAAACTGGTAATATGATATTAATTTATTCTTCATTTTCTTATGCTTGATGTCTTGTATGCAGATGTACCTTTACTGGACAAGATAATTTAGGAAGCAGTTATAGAGATTTAGCTTCTCACTTCTACCTCTGAGCTATATATTATCAGCCCATTTATTCCCAACACAGTTCAGCAGCCTTCCTTAAATTCCTCAATCCCAAATGTCATATGCAGCCTGTCTCCTCAGCTGCACCATAACTGTATCAAGGCATAGAGGTTGCATCCTCCTTATGTGAATGGGAGAATTTTGTGCTCAACATTTACATCACTGAGTGGCACAGATCAGCATCCACTGATATTTCATTTACTGAATGTATTGTACATATGGCAACTTGTCATCCTTGTATTTTAATACAATTAAACCATTAGGATTGAAAGGCACATCTTAACTTAGTGGTATGAAATAATCTACATAACTATCAATCACTCAATCACATTTGATCTGGGTGTTTTTTTGGGGTTTTTTTTTGTTCTTGTTTTTTTTTTTTATTTTTTACTTCTCAAGTAAAAATCAAAAGTTATCATTCAGACAGAGCAAGGGAGGCTTAAGGTTAAATCGATTCTGGATAGAAGCAGAGGAACACTAAAGCCCTGGCTTTTCTTCAGGAGGAGAAAAACATTTGCTTGCAGAATTCTGTTCTTTAACAGGAGCCTGGCTTTTTTGAAACATGGAGGACATTTACCAAACTGAACAGAAAGGTAGTGCTTGGGATGATTATACTGTGACGAAAACTTTAAGTCTAAGCTGACATTTCTGCAGCCATCTACCTTAGGAGGTGCCAAACAGTCTCTGCTCAAAACCGGACAGCTGGTGACTTGTGGGCTTGCTGGGGGATTGATAGAACAGTATCTCTTTAGGTTTCACTTTTGACCTTTGGGCTTTGCTTTCCTTCGGTCCTCTGCCAGCTAGTTCCCTCCAAACCAAACTGAACAAGCAAAGCTTTGTAGGCTGAAGGACACTTGTACAAATGGAGTACATAGAGTACTCGAAGGATAGTAGATAGCACATAGAAATAGGGATCACGTGCAGGTCAGTGTGTTTGACGTGAGTGGGTACCTGACACATCTGGAAATCTAATTGTGGTTAATCAGTTATGGTAGTAGTGATCGCCAGGAAGGGAATTTCAGTTCCACTGCTTTTGCTGTGTCAGAAAAAGCATCAATTTAAATAACACTATAATTCTGGCTGTAATTTGTTGTCACTCTCTTGCTTTCCTAAACTCTCTCATTTCCTGACCCCTTCAAATTCTTAATCTCCCGGTTGTTAGGAATCTGTAGGAAGAAAATTGGGTTTTTATGTTTAGTTCAGAACACAAGACTGGACTAGTGAGACATGACCATAGAGGAGTTTATGAACTTGAGTCATTGCATCAGAATTTGATCCTTATTACAAGGCATGCATTCCAGAGTCAAACGCAACTTCCTCCACTGAGCCTTGGCAAAAAAGCAGGAGATGCTGTTAGTAAGTTTGGACTCTGTGTTTGGGATCAGGAAATTTATAGGCCTTCCAGCAGATTTCTCTAATTATCTAAAGTTTTCTTATTATGTCTTTCCAGATGTCTGGATAATTGGGGTTATATGCTGAATTGTTTTATTTAATTGTGAACTAGTGCTGTTTAGCTGAGCTTTAGTGCTTGGAAAGTCTTTGGTTTTAGTTTTTATTTTTTGACATCTCTACCAGTGCAGTGTCTCTTTAGCCAGAAGGTAGGGAAATCGTACAGTTGCTTGGCCTATAATTAGTACAAACATTGTTTTTTGATTAAATAAACGTCTAAAAGAATTTTCTGTTTGGATTTATTTCTAAATTCCTATTCACTTTGGATGTGCTTTGATTTTGACTGTTTCCAAGGGAGTATCTGCTGAGATTTTGGAAATTAGAAAAATCTTGCTTTTAATAAGAAAGTGGGAGTAAAAATTGTAATGTGCTATCAAAATCCTTTTCAAACAAAGCCCTTCCTTTGTCAATTTAATAATTACTGATCAAAACCCAAGAATCTATGCTCCATTGTTCAGCAGTTTTTTGACATAGAACAAAATCCAAAGCAATCCAGAGTAGTATAATCAAAAACAGCAGATGCCAGTCTTTTTCCAAATTACCATGTGTTTACTGCTGTTATATTAGCAGCAATTCTTGCTTTGAGATGACATGTTGTACTCATTCCTGACTTCTTGTTACATTTTCAAGATAACAGAAGGAAGAACATCCAGGAATTTGCGAGAAAAAGAGAAGAAATAAGCTTACATTAAGAATGTTAGCAAGCCTTTTGCCTTTGTAGTATAGAGATTTACGTGTGAAATAAGATGGATGCCCATTGGTATTATGACAACTCTGCAATATGTGCAATATTTCACTGTTTGGATCCTTATCCTTTTACAATATATTTCTCTTTGGCAAGTCACAAAAAATGCAAAAGTGGTAACAGCCATATTTTTAAGTGGGAAGTGTAGAATTGGAAAGCCTGTGTTACGTTGGTAAGAACTTAACTTTTCCCTGTCTCTGTCTCTTTTTGATTTTTCTTTTTTTTCTGTTTTTTCTTTTTATTCTTAATCCTGATGTCATTATCCAGCAAGATATCCCCATCTCTTTCTGCTTGGGTCAGAACAGTTTAGTAAAAGTATTCTACAGATCGTATGGACATTTCATCATATCTTTTCCCTTTGCCACTTGAATGGGAAAGTTGGAATCCTAGTGTTATTTCTTGTCTGAAGGTAGACACTGCAGTGATAGACAGTCCTTGTGCTGCCTAGTGAACCAGTCCTGCTAATAACTTCTCACTTGGCTACAAACATAAATGTCATCGACCATCTGGTGCTTAACAATATATAACAACCACCCTTACCTGGGCTGAGCGGTAATTAGCCTGCCCTCTATTGCTTTCCCACATTAACAATAATAATAAACATTCAGCCACTAGATTGGTACAATGAAAAAGTACAGGGTTTAAAGAGCTCTAAAAAGTCATCTAGTATAGCTGTGTTTTCTGTTCTTCAATAGAAATAAAAATGCTGGCACCCAAGAGGTATTAGAGGTAAAGACACTGCAGATCATAAAAATCAAAGCTGAATCTACCAAAAGAAATCTCACAAGCTACTGGGCAGTTAGTATTAGGAACTGACACCCTTCTTCCAGTTAATGGTATACCTTACCTAATGGAATAAAACAAATTAGCCTGAAAATATCTTTTCCTTACCACACAGAGAATATAAAAATTACTGCGAAGGTAAAATATAATATAAGATATTATCAAGAAAATAAATTATGGGAAGACACTAATAGGTCTTGAGAATTGCTGTAATAAAATAGAACTGTAGCTAAAATCCAAGTTCATACTTTTTTTTTTTAAGTCTAATTTTCTCTAAGAATTGAGTCTGTACTTAGGAATATGTAAGCCAGCATTCTTTTTGAGATCTCTGCTGTATGTCATTATTTGAATTTGGTTGCTTTATATTTTGCAGGCAGAAATTGGCCTAATGGGGGTTGAATAGGGAGAAAACCAACTCTGCGAGTTTGATCTGTCACATTCAATTTTTGTAGTATTTCTGTAGCTATAGGATGAATATCAACACTTAATTTCTTTCAAAATTGGTGCATACAGTCTTTATTAGGTGGAACGTAATTATAATTTTTAAATTACTGCATATCCTGCCTTTAAACATAATTTGATTGAAGACTGAATTGAATTCTCCTTCAAAAAAATGACCGAACTCTTCATATTAAAAATATTTTGTTTTCCATTATTGGCATGGGGGAAGACTTTTGACTTCAGTAAATTTTATTTCAGCTTCTTACATCTTGTGCATTACTTCTGGCACCTATGAAAGAAACACTTTATACAGTGAATTCTGGATTGAAGTATACTTTTCCTAAATGTAGCTTTTTATACATATGGGTAATTCAATTTGGTAATTTGTATGTGCAAAGTGTCAACATATTTTGAAAACAAATGCAACATTCATAAAATTTATCCTAAATGTATATGCTAATTACATTATTTTCTTGCCTACCTAAATTTGTATAAAACTGTCTTCTTAATTTCATATGATGACTCTTCTTAAAATTTATGCCATATATTCTTGGAACAGAAATATATTTGACTAGGATATTTTTATAGCAGCCTTCTTCAAGTAGAAGAGGAACTGATTCCCATTTAGAAATGCTTATTCCATCTCTGTACTGACAGCTGGTCTTCTTCCCTGCCTTAAGGCCAGAATTAATTTTTGCTTTACTACTCTGACACTGGACAGACCTAGGGAAACCCAGTCTGTTCTGGTTTTGCAATTCTTTTGTAGATTCTGTAGTCAGATGTAAACTACTCCCCAGATTAGACTACTTTTAGGCAGAAACCTCTGTAAACAGAAGAACAGATGCCCTCTTTCTCAAATGACTGAAGAGTTTCATCTGTAGTAAAGGAGGACATAGCATCAGCTGAAATTAAAGGTATTCAAACAGGAATCCATGAGGAACTTGACATGACATCTTTCAAGAGTGTTTTGAATTATTTTAAACTGCTAGTATTATTTTCTTAAAGAAGTTTAATTCTTAGAAGAAGGGATAGTATAGAAAAAGATAAAGCTTTGGGATCTGTATAGACTGGTTACTCTGATGCAGATCCCCAGAAATCATTGAAAAGTCATAATAGAGTTTAGGAAATACTGCATGTCATCAAAGTGAACCCACCTTAGTTGCATAAATTATGTGTTTATAAACAAGATATTCTGGTATCTGTGTCAAACGTCGAATTGATACAGGTGTTTGAGTTCATACAGCCTACTCAAATTCTCTAAATTAACTGCTTTATCAGCAGTACTTTGATTCAAGAAAACTTGTTTTATGTATCATCTCATATTAGGCCGATTCAAAAATGAAATTGTAAATTGTTCATTAAACTTCAGAATTACCTGAGGGAAAAGAAAAATATCTACCTAGGAATCGAGGCAACTTTTTCATGTTGAAGCTTCATGTAGAAGTCTGAGTAATAAGGATTTGTCCATAATCTTGTATTGGTACATTGCAGGTCAAATAAATACTGGGAGATCATGCAGGTGAAATATATATTGGTTATAAAGTAAATTATGAGAAAGGCAAGACACAGCTAGTAGAATTATCCTCTAATCTATCTCCTAATGAAAGTAGAGCAATTCAACAGAAGGAAATTTAATACTCCAAAATTAAGTTCTTTCATGATCCAGTCTTCTCTTATGATGGCACACTTTTTTCTGAAAATTGCTCTCTCTGGAAACTGCTAATGAATCATCCCAGAAAATTACCTCAAAAATAAGTTTCAATACCCTAACATGACAAAGGAAAAAAAACTGAATTGGCCCTTGAATGTGAAGGAACAGGACCAAAAAGCAGAAATGAAAAAGTGATATTATTTCTGTGCATACATAGAAAGGCCACTATTAAAATATAATGTATATCTCAGGTCAATTTATTGCCAAAAACAATGTGAAGAGAGCTATGTAACACTTCTAAAAAGAAGGTAAAAGAATTATCCAAGATGAGAAAAGTAAGTCCCCTGAAATGAGAGTTGAAGAGTTCAATTTAGTCCAGCATGATCTTTAGATATAGGAACAGTGTCAATAGACAAGATAGCTCAAAATTACAGATTTTACCAGCCTTAGTGACAAAGTGCGACAATGTGCGTGATTGAAAGTTGTCCAAAATTACCATTTTACTTCTATACACATTCTAGCTGTCAGGATAATTAATAAAACTGAATTAATAAAGGCAAGGAAAATAGAAAGCATATCACTATTGTAAAGATGAAGTAGATTTCAAAAAGAGAATTTTTAATCCTTTTCTTGGTGTGTTTTTTAGTTTGGGGCATTGGGGGAGACTTCTGGGTGGTTTTTTTGTTTGTTTGTATCTTGTATTTTTCCTCTTTTTCCCTTAAAATACTTATCTCACTAGCTTTGTTCTACACTCACAGGCCTGTAGTTTACAGCAGAGAAGCAGATCTAATGATTCCTGCTGGACTGTGATAATGCAAGTCTACAGAGCAGCCACAGCATACTCAGCGTCTGCATATCTGTGTGCACTTTCCTGTCTGCACCAGTCATTACTTGTTTATTTTTCTTCCCACTGCATTTATTTTTTCCTTTACTGCCTTGAGCACATGGGTTGCAGCTTTTGCACTTTATAGTCCCTACATCAGCATCGCTAAAATACAGAATACTGATGACTTCTGTAGTGATGAAAATACTGTGTTCTTTTAAATTTTCTATGCTTTCTCCACACTAAGGGCTTTTTGATTGGTAAAGTATTTTAACCATCTGCTAGAAGACAGGGTAGCTTTCCTAAAGAACCAGTGCTGTCTTTCAGGTTACCTTTCAGATTGTGTGAACTTCCACAACATGTGAATTGTTCAAGAACTGGATGAGAGGGAATGTTTGCAATTGAAAATTTGTTGAATAAACAATCCCTTTTAAATCTTCTGTCCTAAATCTTGTTTATTTTTGGTATAGTATCTTTGTTCCTGAAATACCTGAAATTTCAAAAATTGGATGGATAAAGTATGAAAACATCATGGATTATATTTAAATATTGAAAGGTAATTGACAACTTCACTTGTCTGTAGCAATCCTGAGAGTCTGGGAAATGTCTGCACCTTGAAACAAATTTAAACTTTAAGAACACATCTCTTTCTCAGAAACTTTTACCAGAGTTTCTTAACATCAGGTCAGTAGGACAGAATATGGGGAAAAAGCTCACAGTTAGGGTTTCACCTCTAACATTCAGGTTCACACTTTTGCTTGACTTACTCAGACTTAAAATGAAGAGCCTTGTTGTTTTGTGCCCTCCTTGCCCCCCGGTGCAGTAACTAGTGCACTGGTTGATAGATTCCCCCTGTAAAATTACTTCTGTATTGGCATTTCACTTACAGTAGGGGAACAGATACATGGAATTGATCAAATTTCTGGTTTTCCTCTTATTTTTATATGACTCAAGAAGAGGCATTTTACAGGGAAACTGATGGGTAATTACTGATGGAAATGTAACAAGGAAAAAAAGGAAAATAATAAATACTGAAAAAAGAGCAGTGGTGTACAAACACAGTGAAAAACTCAGGACTTTAGGAATGACAGGAAGTAGTAGCAGTTACCAATTTCTAGTGGAATACTTCCTGAAGGTTTGCCTCACACTTTAGGGAGGGAGATAATATCAGAACAAGGAGGGGAATCAGACACACACCACACACCACAGAGGCTGCAACTGTCCAAGATGAGGATAGCTTTTTATGTGCTAACGACTGAAATTCAATAAATTGATATAACATGAAAACTGATTAGATTGGCCATGCTTTGCAACAAACAGAAACAACTTTAGATCAAAGCAACAGAATCCCAGAATCCTAGGAGAGCTCAAGCTTGCTGAGACCTCTGAAGGTCACCCAATCCAAAACCCATGTTCAAGCAGGAACACCTAGACCCTGTTCTCCAAGACCATGTCCAGACAACTTTTGCGTATTCACAGGGATGGCTACTTCACATCTCTCTGGCAAGCCTTTGCCACTGTTTGGTCATTCTCAAAGTGTGAGCTTGTCCTGGAGGGGATGGGCTGGAGACCGGCCACACAGCCACACCACAGCCGACCAACAACAAGCCTCAAGAAATAAGAAGCCTCAACCAATGACATCCAGGGAGCTTATAGTGAGGAGCAAAGGACTCTTTGACCAATTGGGAGGTAGTGGCCATGCAGATCAACAGCCCATGGTTGGCCAGAAGGTTTTTAGAACATTCTGTGAGAGACTGTGTGTATCTATATCTAATCTATCTATATCTATATCTATATCTATATCTATATCTATATCTATATCTATATCTATATCTATATCTATATATCTATATCTATATCTCAATCTATATCTATATATCTATATTTATATCTATATCTATATTTCTATATCTATGTATATCATCTATATCTATATCTATATCTATCATCTATATCTATCTATATCCGTATATATATGTGTGTGTGTATGTGTGCATTGGCCCCACTTCAGGGTCTTCTGAAGCAGCCTCTTTATGTTTTGTTTTGCACCCGCGTTTGTAGGCTTTTTATTTATTTAATAAATACCTTCAGTTTTGGCACTTCAGCTGTACCCGTCCCTTCCTTGTGGCTGTGCCACACAACCACACCACCGTTGTGTTCCCAAGACCAGACGGTTTCCCTGTGTGCCCCACAGATCCCTTGGGGTGTTGTTGCCAGCCCACCTCTGGCCACTCTGCTGCTAGCTGGGTCAGAGAGATCACTGATGGTCGGACATGCACCACGACACTCACAGCTGACAAACTGTTTCCTGATGTTCAGAGGGAACCTCCTGCATTTCAGTGTGTGACCACTGCCTCTGGTCCTGCCACCAGGCACCACTGAGGTCCCTCCCATTTGCACCCTCCCTTCAAGACTGTATACGTATGTATGTTAACTTGTGCTCCCATGCTTTGGAAGCATAGAAAATGGGATCTACTTACAAAAGTACAACTGTATCGTCTTAATGATCACTGTGTAATTTTGCTCCTTCATCAGCTTCTATTGTGTCTAGCTAGTCGGGAATTAACACTCATTTTGATGAAGGAGCTTCTTGTAAATTACATTTCTTTGCCTGTTTTTTCCTCCTTTTAGGTTTATTTTTTAAAAAGAAGATATGTATTTTCATCAAAGAGTTTAAAGAAATATTTAAATCCCAATTTTTTCAAGGAATGAGCTTTAGTATATATACAGGGATAAGAGATAATAAATATCCCAAGCATTTGATTTGCATAATTTCACCTGAAAAAAAATTACATATATATTAATTATATTATATTATATTATATTATATTATATTATATTATATTATATTATATTATATTATATTATATTATATTATATTTATTATATTATATATATACATATATATATTTTATATATATATGTGTATATATATATATATATTGTGTATATATATATATATATATATATATATATATATATATATATATAAAATGTGGTATATCACAGTATCAAAAGTCAAATTTCTCAGTTATTCAATTTAAATTAGAATGGTTTAATGGTTTGTTATATTGTAAACTTTTCATCCTTCTTGTTGTATCTCTGCAAATTGGGCAGCAGATAGTCAAGTCTGAGGGGTCAGTCAGGCTCATAAAAATTGATGCAAAAAAGAATATTTGAGGAGACTGGGATTTTTGTTTCCCTAGGTTATTTTAGAGAATGTTTCATGTGAGATGACTTCATCTGTTTCTGTCTCTTCAGATCATCCCAAACAAACTTTCTTTCCTTCTTGTGAAACAAAGAATTTCCATTTTTGCCCTATCAGTCAATCATTTCCCTTGAGAATTTTTACTTAATGTGTTTTGAACTCATGGAAATTTTTCTATGCCTTTCTGCTAGGTCATTTCCCAAAGACAAGTCACCCTAAGCCAATTTCAGAATCATTTATGTTGGTAGAGGCCTTCACTTATGCCAAAAAGAGCACTCATTCTTGCTGTTTTGTCACTCATTATCTTGCAAGCATTTGTGTGATGTACTACTTTGTGTAGAATTGCACAAGTAAATTTAGGTTTGTATTGATATCAGAGAAGATGCGGCTGAAGCTGCTTTCATTTGAAGCACAATGTAATGAAAGCAGTAGCTCACTTTATGGTCCCCATCAATTCTCAAGAAAGCTCTGTAGAGACCACAAAGAACTTGCTGTACTTTGGCAATAGAATGGGCCATTGTGTTTGGGGATTAAAGTTGTCAATCACATTCTCCTCCTCTTCAGTACAGCCAACTTTAAAGAATCTTCGTATTCAGCAACAATTGTTTGAAGTGACAATTACAAAGAGGGAAAAAGGATGGAACTTTTTTCTTTTAACTTTTTAATCTACCCATTCCTTTGAAAAAGAAGAGCATAAGTAAGGAGCCCAAAATATGAATTTTTTTCCAACACAGCTTTTATAGCTAAAAGAGGTCTTTTCTTGGTCTTCAAGGAATAACATAACACTGTAGCAACCTTACTTAGCCAAAAAAACCCAAAAAAATAAGGTGCCAGTAGTACAAATGCATGTAAGAAGTTGTGTGAATTTCAAAATGTTAGAGCAAAGGAAAGAAATATCCACAGGAAAAAAAACCAACCAAACAACAAAAACCAGTAAATATTTTCAAGTTTGCATTTCCTATACTGAAAACAAAGGGAAAAAATGCAAAGAGAGGAGAATGAAAAACAGCGATTGGGAAGAATTTTTACATTGATACTAAAAATACGCAAAGAGGATATAGTATGAATAACAATAATACTTGAAAGTTCTGAACCTAACTTTATTTAACACTTATTAAAAATATCAATACTGAAAGATAAAGATGAAATTCTAATACTAAGTGCACATGGAGTTCACTGAAATTTTGCAAGAGCTGGTGGCAGACAAAAAGGCTTAACAATAAAGTTTTACTATTTCTGTCAAAAAGTAGCCTGTATAGAATAGACTAGGGAATTAATGGGATAATTTTTCAAGGGAATAAAATAAAAATACATCTCTGTTTCAACCCTAGCAATAAGACAGAAATAATGAAATAAACCTTAAATACTTTTTATTGCGTAAGATCCTTTGGCAGATATAGAGAGAAGTTACCTTAAACCATTTCAGTGAGTCCCTTTTTTGAGTACATCTCAGTATCTTCATTTTATCACTATGTGATCCCAAGTATTTTTTTCTGGATTTGGCCATCAGATGTATACTCGTGTATCCTTGTAGAGCTACATTGTCTGACAGTTGTTTGCTTCTAGAACACTGTAATACTTTTCACATACAGAAAATAAATCCCCACAGTATGACTATTTTATCTCTAATTTGTATGCTGAAGATATAAGTGTTATTTTGTCTGTCTTTAATCTGCTAACACATTTCCATCTTTCTATAGTCACCCAACTGCTAGATGGACACCAATGATAATGTAAATTTTTAAATGGCATGTGGAAACAACAGTGAAATTTGTTAACAGTAGCAGAATTTAATTCCCAATTCCCATTCCATTAATCTCTGTATTTTTAGGAGGTCCCACTAATGAGTTTTTTCTGTAATTAATCATGTTGACACAGTTCAAAGTAGATGATTTAAATCTTAGCTGAGAAGTAAAGAGTCGGCATACTCTTACTTATTGTAGATTCAGTGACGTTAATAGTGAATTGAATGTGCTATGGGGTTTCTCAGTGTAATACCATACTAGACTCGATCTTGAATTTGTAAAATATTAAGCATAAATTATTTTAGTGTATCTCTACTGTTCAATACAAAATGATCTCCAGTTTGCTGCTGGGGATTTTTCTTTTAGCATTGCAGGAAATACACAGATTCCAACAAAAAGGTTTTTTGTCACAAGTGATTCCTGCAAAATATGAAAACATTATTTTATCTAATTAGGAAATAGCGGTATGTGTCTGAAAGTTCAAGTTTTTGATAACATTTGTAAAATGTAAACTATATAAATGTTCTAAAAGTGTACTATTGCAAGCAGATCAGCAGAAACCTTTTAGATGTCCTGCAAGCACATGGAAAGTCACTGCAGTCATAGAAGCTGCTCACTCAAATAATTAGGTCATCTATATGAAAGTTTTTAGAATCCAGGGGCTAATCTGGTGTAATGATGACAAAAACTAAAACTGTATAAAGCACCAATGTCTCTTTTGTGGCTTACAATAGCCCTGAAATCAGTGGAATTTAAATAAAAAAAAAATTAAAATTTCACAAAGTGATAAAAATAATGACCAAATGTTCAATTGAAAAAATGATATTGAAGCTCTCATTTTCTATTAGCAATGGAATACAGGAGATACCAAAGACACTCTGAAAAGGCATTTCCTCAAACCTTCTGTGTTGATAAAGACAGTCAGCATCCCAAGAAAGCCTAGATCCTGTGCCCAACCAGTCTGTCAGCATGCAGTTATGGGGACCCTTCACTGAACAGTCTTCTGGATCAGGGAGTGGTTGGACTGATTTGATCAGGCTCAAAAGCCAACAGAGAGACCCCCTCCTAGGTCTCCACATCTTTATTTGAGTATGTCACCTGCTGACAGCGACTGCCAGCACCCATGAAGCACCCACACCAACCAAGTTTACAGAACACTCTTTATTAATGAGATTGTGACAAGTTAAGGTTTGAGAGTGACCATTGATAGTGTCTGACTGAAAAATGTATTCAAAGCAATATACTGAGAATCCCTAACACAAGCTGGCTTGAGATAATAATTCAGCACACATAAGAGTACAGTTCTTACCTGATAGAAGGGGAAGAAAACAGGTTCAGCCCATCAACTGATTCCAAAAATGACAAAGGAGTCTTCCCTAATTTTGTCCCATTCTTAACTAACTTTTATGCTATTTTTTTAAGTCTTGGTGGAGCTGGAGTAACTCCAGTAGTACATACGTTTGTCACTGATTGGTGTAAATTCTAAGATGTAGTCAATAAAATATAGAATACTTCTCTGTGAGGGGTGGTGGTAACCTTGGAGACAGGTAGCTTTGGCATAGAAGTGTGCATCAGTATGACATCTGTGATCTCACCATGGTTGCTGGTTCAACAGCAAGGCATCTTTTTTCTCCCTTGATTAACACCTCATACTGTTATTAACAGTATCCTTGATTAACAAATCCTCATACGGGGATTATCAGCTACAAGGTGCTACCGAGATCCCTCCCTCGCAAGGATTTTAACAAAGCCTGGCTGCAGTGTATCCTCTCTACTCCACCATCCATTTCATTTCCCTTATCATGACTTGTGGGGGGAAATTAGGCTGCATCCCATCCAGGAGTGCAACTGCATTTCACCTGGAAATTTCTACACTAACTCCTGTTAGAGTGTGAATATAACTTTTCAGTTTTCTCTGAACCCCCAAGCCATTTTCCTACATTCTGATACACAGAAAACAAATGGTGGGAAAAGGCAAAAGAAGGAGAGAGTCATAATGAAGATAAAGACATATAGAAATAAGAATTTCGTAATTGGAGGCTTTACAGTCTGTTTTGACTGCTTCCTAAATCAGAGGAAAGAAATAAACTGATTTCAGAATTTGTCTGAAGACAATCTCAATAGGAAAAAGCAAAAGTGTATTGTTGATGATCATGCATCTTTCATCTGGCAGCTATGAAACGTGGAGGAGAGTGTCTAGAGAGCCTTCAATTTTCAGGATGTCATCACTGACACTGACTAAACTTTATTATACTGGCAGTAATATCCAACTTATCAGGCAAGCCAGGAGTGTAATCTCTGCAATCATCAACAAAATTTTGTTCTTTAAGAGATTGTGAATGAAGAGCATTTTGTTCATTTTTTCTCTAGAGCCTCGCACTCAAAACATCGGTTCAACATGCTAGTCTTCAAGAAAATGTGATAGCTGAAATGACAGACCAGTGCTTAAAGCATATTGATACCTTCCATGTTATAAAGACACTTTATCTACTTTAAAGTACGACAGTAATGTCTTCAGGAAATGTTTTTGTTTTACCTGAGAACTGCATGGGAAGAAACTTGCATGTGCACAAAAATGGTGGTATCTCTGAGCCACTAATATAATTTGAATATCTAAAAATAATCAGTCATGACTGGTTCTTGGTATTTCCTTGACATTATGAAATAGTATCTGTTTTACAAGTCAATTAACATTTTTTAGTCACAGTAGACTGACATGAGTCATCAATTTAACAGTCCTAAATTTTGGCATATTATGCATCAATAGACATCATTTCTTGCTCATTCTTTTCATAGCTAGGTCTATTAGATTTTTTTTTTTTTTTTGAAAACTCACAAGATCACATCAGCAATGAAGACATGGGATCCTATTTTGATAAACCCTATAACAGAAGACATTCCAAACTAGAACCAATTTCAACATACAGATGATTGACTTTCTTTCCATTGCAGAATACAACTAAGATTTTTCTTAGGTATAGCTAAGAAGAAAACTTGATTTTCAGGAATTACTGTGAATTTTTGCTGAGAAACAAATAATTTTTTAAAACTATTCAGTGATGGTTTTTATTTTCACATTTTCCTGTCTGTGTGTGATTATTATAGTTATTACTTTGTTTCAGTTGCATTTGTTTAAAATGCTAAAATGATGGCAGCTTTAGAAATAAAATGGTTCTCTTTCCTGTATCAGGCACTAGCGTTTGGTTTTTTCTAAAAAGTTTTTGCATTATATATCATTGGTTTTGTTTGGGGGAAGAGTATAGTGAAAGAAAGGAGACTTTTTTGAAAAAAAAAATTTAAAAATCCCTTTTTCTAGCTCTTGTCAAAGTTCCACCAAGGCTTTTTAAGTTGACTTTTTGAATTCATGCATTTATATGAATGCTTCTCCCTGCTATCAGCAGTTTGAAGCTATCATATCTATCAGTTGTGGAACTGGCTTTTGCTGGTCTGACAGCCAGATGGTTTTATCTCCTGATGTGTTCTCCCTTCCAGATCTTTCCCCAGTGCTTGCCCACCCTTTAAAGAAGCTAAGGCCAGCATGTTTCCCTGTTCAGTTGTACTGCTGAACTCACTGCTCAGCAGGAGGTTTTAAGAGCTATTTTCCATTGTAAAAAACAAGGAGCAAACCCTACTCATGGGAAGTAGAAGTGTGGCCAGGTTAAAAAAAAAAGAGAGAAAAAAAAGTAGAAGAAAATTTCTGTGTATCAATTATTGTCTTGCATGTATAAGCCCTTGACCTGGGCCATAGGTATTCAAGCACCTTTCCCCTGTGTGCCTACACCTGGGTTGGCTCGTGGTGGTTGGAGCAATGCATGCAGTGCCAGCAGTTTTTGTGATTGCTGCAAGCCTTGCTGCCCTCAGGTGGGCAGCTCCCCTCGGGATCACATCAGTGCAGATGGCTGATGCACTTTGTGCATCATCTGGCTTCCCCCTCTAGGCATGGGAAAGGTTTTGGACAACCTTGAAAGGCAGCTGCTCTCAAGGAGTGTTTCTGCTTCTGGATCTTTCTTCTTTCCCCTTAGTAATATGAGGACTTCAGAAAAGTTCAACACTTTCCAGGAAGAAAAGTCTGAGTTGTCCCCTGACTAGTTTTGAAAATGTATGTTCTGTAACAGGTTCTTTGAACTTAGGTTTCCATAAAATTAACAAAGGCACATTAATAACTAACATTAGATAAAGAGTGGTTTATCTTCCAACTTTGGTGATACTTAAAAATCTTTTTACAGTAGATGGGCTTTAAAAAAACTACAGCAGAAACAAAGAAATTAAAAAACACATTATTAATTAAAAGGCATATTAAAGGACTTAGGTCTTGAACATGGAAATAAAACTTTAAATTTAATAATGTCTGTGTTGGAATTTAATAATGTCTGCTTATTAATACTGATATTGCATTGGGACAAAAAAGAACAGTGCTGGAGATCGATTTTTCCTATTCATTTAGGTGCTTATGGTGATGTACTGATTCCATTAAATGCCACTGATAAAAATATTTTTAGATGTGGTACAACATCAAAAATATTTTGTGGTAAGGTCAAAATCAAATTAATATTAAATGAAATTAATTTTACCTAGTATAAGCTTAAAATATCTGAACACACAATAGTCCACATACTGTAAGTGTTAAAACACAGGCAGTAAAATGTTATATGCATAAATTTATGCATAGTGTACAATGAGTTTTCATTTACAGCAATAAAGTTCCACTTCTATTGAGTCATTCAGAAGAATTAGAAAGGATCAGTGATCTATAGCCCTGTATTATAAAGGACTAGAAAGAGAGAATAAATAAACTTTAGGCTTTGAAAAATGTGTTGAGTATTTTTATCTTAAAAAATCTTTAAGGAACAACTGGTTAACTCTTCCTTACCAATCAGGATTTTAAATAGTGTTATGGGTTTAGATCATGCTTTTCTGTTGCACTAAAAATGAATATTGTAAACACACTAGTTTTCTTACTGCACAGTCTGTTATTTGCATCCATACAGGTAAGTCTAGCCCTTTTAGTAATACATAAAAATTTCTGCTTTTATTTTCTCATTGCAGATCCTATAAATATAAGAATTTGGCTTGGTGGTCTTTAGCACAGCCAACTGAGACAATAATTTCTTACCACGTAAAGAAATAAGACTGGCTGGTTCATTGGGTGACTGGCATGCAAAGCTATTATAGGTGACTAATGTGCAAAATATTTTGCTATTGTCAATATAGGAAAGGAAAAAGGATGTACTGGCCTGTTTTAAAATATCTAGCTTAGTTTTGCAGTTTCAAAGAATCTTCCAATACAGGTTCATCTGTCAACTTGCATACTATCCTATTGCTCATGTTGTTGACAAAGGTGCTAAATAGTGTCTAGACCAATACTGACTCTTGATCCATGTGGTTCTCAGAGTCTTGCAGTCCAGCCAGACTTTCACTACCTTATGTTCTATGCAACCAATAAAGTCCTTAGTATGACTATGGGGATATTGGGAAAGAATGTGTCAAAAGCTTTACTCAGGTTGAAGGAAGGTATTTTTTCCAGCTGTCTACATCCACTTGTTTCATCAGAGAGGACAAGTTCAACATGCAAGATGTCCTCTTGGTAAATCCATACTTGCCAGTCCAAGTCAGGCTGTTGTCCTGAAAAGCTTTTGGGGGACTTGCTTTATAAATTATATAGGGATGCAAGTAAGGTTGACCAGCCTTGTGGTTTTGTGGATATTCCTTCTTAGTATTTTTGGAAATGAAGTTGATCAAGGGGCTGAAACACCTCCCCTGTGAAGATTGGCTGAGAGAGTTGTGGTTGTTCACCCAGGAAAGGAGTCTTTGGAAAGACTTTACTGCAATCTTCCAGTATGTAAAGATGCCTACAGATTATGGCAAGGGCATGTAGTACTAAGACAAGGGACAATGCCTTTAAGAGAAAAGAGGGTAGGTTTAGATTGGGGTTTTCTTCACTGGGAGGGTGGTGAGGCACTGGCATAAGTTCCTCAGAGAAGCTGAGGATGCTCACTTGTGGGGAGTGATCAAGTCTATCTTACATGGTGCTTTGAGGAGCATGATTTAGCAGAAAGTGAGCCTGCCCATGGCATGAGGGTTTAAACTAGATGACCTTTAAAGGTCTCTTCCAAACCAAACCTTTCAGTTATTCTGTAGCAGGGACTATTTTCCCCAATGACAAGAGTCATTCCATTCAGCACTGCTGGATGTATCCTATCCCATTTTTCATTTCTCCTGTTTACCTCCACACCTCTAAAATGATTGAAAGAATGAGGCATTTTATCAGCAGATGGAACATATTTTTTTAAAAACTCCTGAAGCCAGTAAATTGAGTTACCAGATACAGGAGCTGTTAACCATTAGAATTATAAGAGAAATGGCTGATAATTCAGTTCTTCAGTTTCTTAAAGCAAAATTAGAACCTTCCTGGACTATATGCATCAATCAAACCTCAGTTGTTATGCTTACTACCAGAGAAAGTGAGTGGAGTCTTTTGTCTCGTCTTGCATGTGACTGCCACTTAATGGTTCCTTCTTGGCTAGAATCTATAGAATTGCCATTGCAATCATTTCCTCAAGAGGAGCCACTCTCCAGGAGCTTTGATTTAATGGCAGAAAGAATCAGAAGAATAAAACAAATCAACAGCTTATCTAATGTTATATCAAAACAGAATTGATGAATTCTACTTTTTAAAAAACTTTTTTTTTCATTTTGGAAGATACGGGATCAAAACCAAAGTATTTTAGTAAGCCTTTTTATGGGAATAACACTTTATATGATGTGCCTTTCCTACACCTTTAGTGAACAGATGGGTAGTAATCGGTTATGAGTGCAGTTGGAGCACTAAAGAAAATGTTGTCATTTTTTCTCCTGCTAGCCATTTATCTATTTAATTCCTTGACAGAACAGAGGAAATGTAACTAAATGTTCTGTTTTAATTAAAATGAAAGTAAATTTATTAGTCAGGGAAACTCTGTGTACTGTTTATGCTTGGGGAATAGAACAAACATATGTCTCTGCTTCATTGTTTGTCACCATCTAACACGAGGTTATTTCTTGTTGCTCATTTGGCCTATTAAACAGATCATACTAGTCATAAACTTGATTTTTCTTAATTCTAACTAATTACAGTGGGCACTAATAAGTAAATGGCAAAAGAAAAGCACATCCTGAGAAGCATTCCAGTAGATGGCGGTTCTATTAAATAAATGGCATCCATGACATTACCTACATGGAAGCATGTAGTAGGCTTGTGGAACTGCAGTATTTCTTAACATAAAAATAAAGAGAGTCAGAATCAAATTGCTTCTTGATGCTCATTTCCATTTCTTCAGTTGTCATATTGCCTGGCTAGGGGAATGAAACAGAGGGACAGCAGGGAGGGGCTTTTACTTTGGTGATACTAGAGACTTAACCCCACTGGAATTTTTAAACCTTCAAAATAATCTTATGATCTACTACTTGTGCCAAGCACACTGGAGAGGGATAGACACACAAGGCTAGGCACTGCAGAATAGGAAGGATGCTGTACCTACACATTAGCCTTTATGGGGAAGAATCCCCATCAGACACAGTGCTGAAGGGTGCTGATGTGGATAGCATTATATGGCTTTTAATCTTATTTTCTCATTTGACACTTCTAAATAAAAATGTTGTCAACCCAACAACAGCTTTCAGAATTTGGAAGTGACCAAGAAGTTTATCCTTTGTTTCACTTCCGCTATTTCTTCCTCTTTCAGAAAAAAAGATGAATCCTTTTTCCTACTCTAATTGGAAATTAGTTTAATCCAGTTAAGAGAACCACTGGAATTAGACATTAACTGACTCTACAGCCCTGCACTAAACACTGTTGTCCCACAAATTATAAGTGATTCAACAACTAGGAGCTCTACTACAAAGCTCAGCAAATTTCAAAATTCAACTTTGTCCTATGTTAGTGCTCAGTATAATTACAAAACATGGCTACTAAAATCTAGTGCAAATTTCTCCCCTTGTGACAAACAAGGCCAACTAGAATCCTGGGCTGCATTAGAAAAGCATTACCAGCAGCTTAAGAGGAGTTGTCCATTGCCCTGGTCGTGGTGAGACCATTTGGAGTGCTGAGTCCCACTCTTAACCCCTCAGTACCCAGCTCATGAATAAGCATGTACTAGAGCAAGTGCAGCAAGCAGTCATGTACCTCATCCATGGATCAGAATATCCACCATATCAGGTGAAGCAGAGAGGCAGTGCTGTTTGGCCAGGAGACAAGAAGGCTCTGGGAAGGTATTACCAAAATGTAAAAAATACCTGATGAAGCAGGGTAGGAAGAGGAAATCAGACTCCTCTCAGTGGTGCCCACTGACTGGGCGTGAAACTATTTATATATATTGCTATATTTAAGTATGTTATTGGTCATGCAGCTTTTTGGAAGGAGCAAAATGACATCTGTACACATCTTCATCCTGGAAGAAGTGCTAAAAAGGAATGACTGGAAAAACATACAGCTATAGTACAAGGAGAATAGGATAGAGTACAGAAGGACTGCTAAGTTTCAGTGAAGATTCTACATCAAAAATTACCCAATTTTTCTTTCACATATCTTCAGCATCATTCAGCATTATGGTTTCAATGGAACGGATATTCCAACTTCAGTAGAAGTCTCATCATCATCTTGTAACATATTATATTTACCCTTTTTTTGATCTACCCTTAGCATACTGTGGGCTGAGTCTAAGAGAAGCAATTTCATCTTATTAAAGATAAAAAAAACATAATATTCCCCAGAAATAATGTCCTTTTGGATTATATTATGAAAACCTGTCTCTATATTGTCCCAGAAGCCTTTGCTTGTTAGTATTTCCCTACCACTAAGCAATACTTTATTAAAGCTATAGTTACATATAGTGGGAAAGAAGGTTGTATCTCACTACCAGCTGTAGAAGCCAAACTCCACCAAATACAGTGTTCATAATTTGAAATAGGACATATTTGTATCTGATGTTTTATACAGAGTATCTGAATAACCATTCGCAACAATTCAGAGAGAATCTTGACTTGAGAGGATTTAATAACAGTCTGTGTATGAAAAAGGTTTATTTTTGCCTACACTAATTTCAAAGCCACCAAGATAATTTCATTGACAGATTTAAACTTACAAAAATGTCACCCATTACACACGAACATAATACAATTACCAAGACGTATCCCATTTTACACTGGTCAGTGCATGATCCACAATTACACAACTGTATTAGTTTCCCAGGAAACACCCCAATTAAGCCAGTTTCTTGATTGAATATTGTCTATTATAAACATTAGTGTGAAATTCCATGGGATGGGCAGAAAGGTCTACTAATGTCTAAGTTAATTACTGCACTGACTTCAGCTGAGCCTTATTTCTTGTCTGTTTCCATGCAGACACTGAGAGATTGACATGCATGCTCTTCTTTTGTGGCCCTTTATATTTTTTTCCATCTTTCCTGCATTCAGAAAGGGACTGATTAGCTCAGAGTTTTACAATAACAGGTAGCAAAATGCCAGGCATTATGTTGTTTTCTCCAAGTCCTGTCAGTATATTTTGCCTGCTGTTTCATGGAATACTAAAGGCAAGTGACTATATTATCGCAAGTTTTTGTGACTGGCAACTGTTACTGGCATCATATATCTAGGAACAGCTGTTGTTGTGTTATTAGAAAATACTCCAGTGATGCTTAGTGTAGAAAGGAGCCAAGCCAGTATCAGCAGTGTCATTCCCTCTGCAATTAGTATAGTGTAGAATTTGCTAACCTGTATTAAAATTTTCTTTTTTTAATCAACTATTTAGATTTTCTAGAGGAAATGCATTCCTTACAGAATATTCAGAGACGGTATGCAAAATAAATTGTCTTAATCCTATTTCCTCTGAATATTGTGCACATTACCAAATTAAAAATAAAATGGAGGCATGGTATGAGAAACCTCCAGAGAGTCTTCATTAGGAGCATGAAGATAGCTCAGTTGTATGTTCATTTACTAGACAAGTTAAAAATTTCTGTTCCACTGTTATGTATCAGAATATGAAAATTTTTACTGCCATGATCTATTTTGGTAGTATTTTCTGTTAGCTACCTAGAGATGAAAATGTAACAATATTGTAACAATGTAACAATTTGATGTCAAAATTATCTTTGCATTTTTGTATTTTACCATATTTAAGTCCCCTTCAAAATTGAAAGAGCAGTAGTGTGGTGAGTCAATTATGTCTCATTGTGATTCATCATCAAACTATATACATTATTTTTATATTCAACCTGACATACTAATGCTTTTTAACTCGAGGCCCAATATTAATTCCACTTGGTGATATATTTTGGGATGACCATTTCTAAAGAATTGTCATTAGTAAACCACATACAAATTTTAAGAAAATTCATTTCTGCATAAATTAGTAGCTGTGAAAATATTTATTAATAAAAGCCAATTAAAATGTTCATCTACTAAGACAAGAAACAGATATTGGTGAAGAGTGTCAAATATGTTCTTAGACATATATTTGGGACCAGCTCTTATGTGCTGCAGCTGAGAAGAAAAATAATGATTAGTGAATGTGAAATTTGTGGCAGGAAATTGTAGAATCCTTTGTTTTCACTCTTTCAAAACTAGGAAAAAGGGAAGGGGTTTGTAATTTTGTGCAGACTGAGAAGATGCTATTGGAAGTAAGGGTTACTATGTTATTCCCTGGTGCTTTTGAACAAGAATATGAAAATTCCCAGTGCAATTGCTCTTAGTGTGTGAGCAGAGGTATGTGGCAGCAACTGAGCAAATTTCCTTCAGCAGCAGCTATCAGAGTACACAAGTTTAAGACAGAGTTGGACTTAAACTTGGCAACATCATTATCCCAATGTGATCTTAGCCATTCCTCATCTATCTGTCTTGCGTACAGAAACTTTGTAATCTATAAATGAGCTGGAATTTTCATTACTTTTTGTATAAATGAACCACTTAGTGTTTTTCTAATTGGTTGACTGTTAGCTGGATGATTAGTTCTCTAGCAGTTACCTGCAAGACAATCAATTCATGTTTAGCATATTAAACACCCCCAAAGAGAGACTGATTTTACGAGCATATTCTATTACCTATTAACTGGAGCTGCAAAAGAATATTATTTTTTAATCTGCAGAAGCTAGTTTTCTTTTGGTACAGCTGTATATTTCCTTCATAACTAGTCTATGTCCTTTTCAGTACTGCTTTTAAACATAGCAAGTCCCCAGGTGAGAAGGGACAAAAAGAGCCTCTTCTCTTCTACCCCTGCAATCACTGTCAGGAGCTCTCCAGTCTGGGAAGGGAACTTATTGAACGTGATTGATGAAGTTCTGTACTTTGATATATTGCTGGAGTTGTGTAAGTTTGCTGGATTCCTTAGGCAAGACCCATGCATACAATGACTTCAAGGGTTATATCCAAATTTCCCTGGAATCCCTTTGGGGACACTGCTGCAGTCCCAGACAGTAACTTCATTTTGAGGTTCTTTTCATCAGACTTTTTTTCCCCATGACGAATTCAAATTCTTTTAGCATTCAAACTGATGAAAGGATTGACCTAACATCAGTAACACCAAATCTCAGTATTTAGTCTTAAAATGTAGGCTTAAAAGAAATGTCAGAGTTCATTGAGGCTAGTTTTTTCAAACTGTCAGCTTTTTCCTTGAAATGGCATAATTTTGAATTCTTAAGAAAACTTTGATCATTGTATATCAAATTAGCCTGCAACAGTGGATATAATCTCTTTAAACAGATATTCTTTACTCTTGCTTCTGAGAAGTCTCTGAAATATGTCAATACAAGTCCATGTGTATGTATTTATTTTATATGTATATATGAAGAAAGAATTGCAGATTTTCACCTTCTAAATGCTTTTCAAAGCATCAAGACTTCCCTCTGCTTGTCAAAGATCTTATTGCAGAAACAAATGATTTGATGACACATGTTCTGAGTATCTGGTGAATATTCATAATTTTGTCTTATTCACTGGAAATTACTGAGAAAAGACCTTAAAATAAAATGCTGTGTTTCCAGCGATGTCCCTGGGTTGTTACACCTAAGCAGCATGTCATCCAAGGGTAGGTAGGCTGAAAGGCAACCCTGTATTTTATCCCTTTCAGTTTATGCACTGAGGTGGGAATCTTTGGAGGATGGTTTGACATGAATTCGTTTTCATGTTATATTGTCTGGAGTTTCAGAGAATGAAAGGAAACGTGTCTTTTCACTCCTTTTTTGACTCCTTTTTTCCCCTCCCTGTTACTAACACAACTACTTCCCTGGCAAAGAGATTTAAAATTTGCTTCTGCCATAGTGCAGTAAAATAGTGAAAGCATCTGGGTAGAAGCAGCCCATCCCCCTGATCATGAGATCTGTCTGAATCTGGAGCTATGCACAACCTAACAGAAGTTGCATGAGAGAGAACACTCTGAAGACTGTGTATTAAAGCATTGATTCATATGTGCTGCAGCTGCAAGCCAGAGGACGTATAAATAGCAAATTGAAACAGCTTCCATTTCATTCCCTCCAAGAGCTTACATCCCCCAAATTCAAACAACTAGCTGCTTCTTGCCTTCAATTCCCTATCCTGCTAGCAAAATCATTTTTAATGTATGTCGCTGAGCAGCTCAGAGCGATTTTGTTTGAAAAGTTCTCAAAATCCAGCAGCCCAAGTGATCTCAGCGTGCAGTGTTGTTCTTTCCATCTAATCTGGCGTAACAGCTTTCCTTCCGGTTATGTTAAATTGTAGAATTACTCTTTTCAGCTCTGCTTTTCAAATCTAGATCATTTTTACATGGGGTACCTATCATTTATACTTCAGATGCTGCTTCTGACTGCAATACATTAAGGAAAAAAAAAAAAAAAAGGCAGTAGCTTTCTTTTCTTACATCCTGTCGTTTCCTGCTGGAGCTTTGGGACTCAGGCACACTCTGGTTTCATGGCTCACTCCAGGATACATGTCCTGCTGGCTGGAAGCAAAGCCCCTTTGCACCAGCAGGGAATGTGCCCGGGCTTTCACTCATATGTTAATTACATTTTTAATATGCTGCTTTAGCGGGTTGAGTAAGCAGAGTCTGACACGGCTGCCCCATTCCTGAAACCCTGAATCAGGAGAATGCCATTAATCTTAATTCCGAATAAGGTGTGTTTGGAGTAAAGATGTTATACAAGGTCCAGATTTTTGAATTACTTTTGCATCAACCAGCCTGCCTTGATCCAGACCAGCCTGAAAGGGCACAAATTATCCACCAGCTTACAGTGACTGATGTAGTGATATGAATACAGGGATGTCAGAGGGCAGGAAATCCTTAAAGGAGTGGGACTGATCTGGTAGGGGACGGGTTGCTAACGTGACACCTCCCGTGCCCCACCAGGACTGGAAGGAGGAATTAAAGGGCATCATTCAGTCTGAATCTTACAGCCGGACTGTGTGGACGGCTGATGAACGAGCCAGCAGTGGAATGTTTAGCAGGCTGTGACGACTTTGCACAGAAATAGGAAAATTTATCGCCGGCTTGCCACAGCAGTACCGTACTGCCCGCTTTCGGTGGTGCGCCCCTTCTGAGCACTCCCGCCCCGCTCGGCAGCCCAGCCCTCCCGGCTCCCGGCCCCCCTTCCCGGCACCGAATTTAGGGGCTCGCTGTCACCAAGCTGGAGCCGTCCTTCTTCTGCACCTCAACCACGAGCAGGGGGGCTTCGCAGCCGCCGCGCAGTTACCGGACAAAGATATCCCTGTGCCCGAACCCACCGGTTATATCGGTACGGGAGAACGGACGGACGGACGGATGGATGGATGTATGGATGCACGGATGGATGGATGGATGGATGGATCGGTATGTAGATGGCTGAATCGCGCATCTGCCCGAGAGCCGGGGCTAGCCCGGCGCTGCCATTGCGCGCAGGAGGCTGCTCGCATGCCCGAAGTGCTGGCAAGGGAGAAAACAAGGCGGGGAGGGGACGGCAGAAGCGCGGGGGCGGGCGGGGAGGGGAGGCGGGCGCGGAGCGGGGCGGGGGCGGCGGCGGCGCGGCCAATCGCCCGGGCTGCCGGCGCTGCAGGAGCGGCGGCGCGGCGCTCGGGGCTCCGAGGGATGCGGAGCCCGGCCCGGGTACCTCTCTGAGGACGGCGAGCAGCTGTGCCGCCAGCACTGCGAAAAGTCCCCATTTGCTTCTTATAAATTAAAGTGCCTTGTCACCAGTTAGGGCAAGTCAGCCAAGGTAAGGCTTAAATAAAATGACACTTTAATATGTGGCAACATGGATATTTCCGGACAGCGGTGCCGCTAACACAGCCTTCTAAGTAGCGCAAAATATTTTGTGCGATAATGCTGTCGTAGTGGGTGCACAACCTGTAATTTGTCTGTGTTAAAGTTGCCGCTGGTACGCAAGCCTTACCCTTGTGGTGCTGTAGGAACGTGTTTGCTTATCCGAGGCAGTGGCAAAGGGACCTGCAAAATACAGGCGTAGAAAGGTAGCGGCGCTCTGTGTATGTGTTTGTGTGTGACCGTGTTCGTAATACCTACAGTTCTGCTCCTTAACTTACGGGGATAATGTGCAGATGCATTTTAATGGTGATGGCAGGCAGATTATTCTTTGGCTGAACTCACATGTGTGAGCCTTTTTATACAATAAAACCGCATGCCATGGTGAACTATATGTGGAGAACATTAAGCTTGGTATTTGAATAGCAATTTCAGGGGTTTGGGTCCCCCCTCCCCCCCCCCCCCCCCATGTTTGTAACATTATATGTGATAACTGAGGATTGAAATTGCAGCAAAAGCAGACCTGCAGATTTGCTTTTAGCTGCTTGTTAAAGCTTAAGCAGTCACCTAACTTAACTTTGTGTAAAGGGCACTGTAAATAACGCACAGGCAGAAATAAATCCTCTCTTCATCTCCTCCTAGCCCACCCCAATAGTACCTCACCTAATGAACAAAAACTACCATGTACCTTTAGTTCACACCACATTTTGACTGATGGAACTGTCAGTGGTCTGGAACTGAGTGTTTTGGCAAGCAAGGAGTTCCCTAGGATGACTTTGCTAATGTGTGTCTCTGAAAACAACATAGTCCTGAACCTGTGTGTGTGTGTATGCGTCTGTGTGTTCCTGTGAGTCTGTTTTGTGTACAGGAGTGACAAGATACAAGGAGGACAGGGTACAGAAGCCAATGAAACATGGCAAACGTAGATGCCTGCATGTGTTTCTCTGACTGGATCTCTGTAAAACAGTATGAGCATTTCTCATATTTCAGTGTAGTTTATCATTCAGATTAGGGGTTGGGATAAATTCAATTTCATGTGCATCAATGCCCCATTAGTTTTTCACAATCAAAGGAAATACAATGGAAAACACAGGTAAAATTATGACTTCAGTTAGTACAGGTGATAAAATCACTTCCTATATTCAAGATACAGAATGTATTTTTCATTCCGAGACACTAGGCATAGCTCCTTCCTTTCCAAATCTTTACTTCTATGCTGCAGTCAGCCATACACAGTTGTGTGAAAACACCGAAGCCTTCCTTCTGCATAAATTGTCCTTCTACTGAATAGTAGTAAATGTTTGTTTTCGGGGCAAATATGGAATGAATTTAAAAGTTTGCCATGTTTGGCATTTTGCCTAACTGTAAAGGTAACAAGATTTAGAGAAATAACCAAAAGGCTTCTTTAACCTACTTCACTGCCTTTGACAGAATATTTCATTTTATTTCATTTCAGATTTTTCTGAAAAAGACATAGTACGGTATAGTTACCTAATGCAAATTAAGGTATGACTCTTTTTTTGTTATATATACCTATGAAAACTATGTAATATTTTACTTTTGTAGTTAAAGTTACTAATCATCCTACTTTTTCATTTCTGCTTAGAAAATGTCAATCAGACAGAAAGCAAACAATCCAACAAAAAACCTACAAAATGAATCAAGAAAACAACCAAACCAACACATTCACTTTTACCTGTTTTTTTTTTTTTTTAATTGACTAGAGAAATAGTATGTCAGACAGCACTTTCCTTTGAAAAGGAGCGAATTCAGTGCACAAGCACGTCTTAGGGGGCACTGTGCTGCTGACTGAACCATTTACAGATGAGATCCAAAACTAAATGCCTTCAACTTGCAGGTACTGAAGATCCTGAAAGACTTGCTAGGATAGCATTGTTGGTTCTACTATTAGGACAAAATGCCAGTCAAAATTTTTTATACTTTGTCTAGTTTAATCCCTCAAGTAGCTTAATTTGAGAGCATTGTTCTTAACTACCTACATTAAAAAGTGTTGTTTAGTGTTTTTGTCCTGCAATGCAGAGACTGTAACTCAGCCACTTTGTTGGTGCATGCTGTGCTAATTCATGGTAGTAGCTCTGGTGAACATATGCAAAGTTATAAAACAACTGGGGATAAAAGTCTTCAACATCCAAAATTAGTGTATGAGGGTGCATGTGTGCACACCAGAGAGGCACAGTTGCCACTGCACCAGAACTGACATTCCTGTGGTGCGTAAAATTTACATAATAGCCTTCAGGGAATAATCTGTACTTAAAAGTGACTTTTTTTTTTTTTTTTAATAATTTTGTCTCTGAACTCTTAAACATTTAACATGTGAGCTCTAAACATTAAAAATATGAGCATTTGACTTCCTAGTTCTCAATATGGTCATATGAAAGACTTCAACCTTTATCTCTGGCTGATAAATGTGATAAATGAAACTTGAAAGGTATGAAAAATTCTGTTAACTATAGCTCCTGCTCCTGGTTAAGAGCTACATTTCTGTTAATACAATTAGTGCTAAAAATTATCAGTCTTATCAGATTGAATAAAACCAGCTAAATACCAGTGAGTCATCTGTTCCATGCAGATGAACATGAGCTCCTGTTTGGGCAGCTAACAGCTAGTTAGCCCTGGCAGACCTGTCCTGCAAAGGGGCCTAAATCTGCCATCATGACACCATGGGGCACAGTTTCATTGCTCATGGGCAATGCAAAATAAAGGTGGCAGCTGACAGGGCAGGAAGCACACAAAAGACATAGCAAAACGCCCCCAACAACATAAAGTGATTGCATTCCTAGAAGAGATTCTATGCATGTTTTCTGAGAAGAAGATGATACATATGCAAAGGTCATGAGAATAAACTCCATATGAAAACCCCAGCATAGCCTACACAGGTCTATGTAAGCCAACACATATATCTCACTAGCATAATTATGGTGGAAAACTTATTTTCCATTATCAGTAGAGCTGCAGTTTAAATAGCATGTGTATGATCTGGTGATAAATCAGGGCAAAGTGCTTAAACTTCATCATATACTTGATTGGTAGACTTGGACAAGTCTCTAAAGCACTCTGTAACTTCATGTATGACGTGAGCATTGCATAATAAGTGTAGAATGAGCAATGAATATTATATGATACTGTTTAAAAAAAAATATTGCAGAACCTAATACTGAAGTGTATTATCTTCATTACTCTATTCCTTCTGTTTTGAATTATACATAATTTTGCCATCCATTTCCAGCAAACGAAGCTACATGGAATTTAGAAACTCAAAGAATGGAAGTGGAATTTTGAAGAAGTTTCTGAATTGAGGGCTAAACAAATCATGTATCGTATAAGGGACAAGATTGGCATGATAAGATTTTTTTTCCCCCCAAAACCAGGTTTTATCCAGAAAACAGTTAATGCTGAAATGTTTTAAAATATGGTTTTAATAATGTACCATTACTTTTTTTTTTGACTGGTTTTAAGAATCAACAGAATTTAGAATAAAAAAGTTTGAGGTTGAAAGGAGTGAATAAGGCTGATCTCCTGTTTAGGGGTTGTGCTTATGTGGAGAAAGTTGTTGTTTCAGGGGTTTCTTTTGGGGACTGGTTTTTTTTTTTTAAGTAATGTCTTTGTGGACTGAATACAATCAGGATAACATAATCATGAAGCTTTATAAGTAATCGACAGGCAACTTGGTAGCATTTGCACATCTGCAGTCCTTATATAATGAAAATACATTCTGCAGTTTCTTGAGGTCTGTAAGAAATACAGTTTTGCTTGATGGCAATTGTCATTTATATTTTTATGGAATTTATTCAAAACTGAGTAGAGGTAAAGCTGGGTTTGTTATAGAAAAGACAAAGCCTTACTTTACTCCCTACTCTTTGTGAAAGTGTTCGCTTCTTTTAAGCAGATCTTCTTGCAAAAGGAAGTATATTTAGGTCACAGACAAATTATTCCATTCTCACTTCACCTTACCTAGGTTTCAGTACAATTTATCCAGTGCTTACAAGGCCAGATTTTCAAGGCTGCTTGTGAAGTGTAGTGTAAAAATACACAAGCTAGCTGAGGCACTAGCTGCATTTCTACGCTAGGACTGTAGTAAGGATCTGTGAGATATTTTGTTCTTTTCTCCTTGTACTGTAGTACTGCACAGTCTACTGTAATATTGAACCCTGAAAGTACTTTGTAATATTGAATCCTGAAAGTACTTTACAGGAGGGATCAGCCACATTGTCTTGACTTAGCAGATGGGATGAGTGATGTGGTAGGACCAGCAGTCTTTTCCTTATGAAATATCTTCAAGTTTTTAATGTACAACAACTGCTTTGAACCATTCTTTGCAGAAATCTGCCTCTCCCTGCTAGTGATATAGAAGTACATGCTTCAGTATAGGTGGTCTAAATGCTTCCTAGCATATCTTCTCCCTGTTCAGTATTCTGTTGAAAACAACCAACTCTATTTGATTGACTCCTCATTTTGGTATTTCCAGGTGTATCATAGAATCATGAAATGGTTTGGGTTGAAAGACACCTTTGAAGAACATCTAATCCAACCTCCTCTGCCCTGCCATGGGTTTAGCCATCTTTCACTAGACCAGGTTACTCAAAGCCTTGAACACTGCAAGGGATGGGACATTGACACCTTCCTTGGGCAGCCTGTTCCAGTGTCTCCATCATGCACTGTGTTGTTTCGTAATTGCCATTAAGCTCTTACAGCACAATTATGGGTGTATATATGGTAAGTTTACACACATATTCTTTGAGAAGGTACAAAGAAATGAATATCAACTTTTAAGAAGTACAATGTTTGGTGCTCTAAAGGCATGTAAAAATTATGAGTAACATTGTGTGGCACTAGACTGAGCAATTTTTTGGCACAAGATGTCTTATGGTCACAGATGGGAATGTACATTTTCATTATTATATGAAATGATTTATTTGAATTCTATGATTAGTCAACTTAACCAAATCAGTAATATATTGTCCTACAAAAGTCATACATTTGGATTTGAATTCTGTTTATTTTACATCTTGTTCTTGCTGGATGGTATGAAAGCTGTGAAAGAAAACCTTTTGGTTCAAGCAAGACACTATGTTTGCTTTCATTTCCAGTAATTATACTTTGCCCAGAGAAAAGAATCTTGTTTTGTCTTTGACTTGTAAACATTTGTGTATTGGGCAGCTCTTTGAAGGAGATTTAAGATGGTGCTTCATGTTGAGGTGAATTGAATACTAAAGCCCATATCTCAAGCTTCAGTATTCAAACCTCCAGTCCTGCTCTGCTGTTGCTTATATGACAAGTGATAGAACAAATAATTTTGAAAAATAGCAACATGAATACAATCTCTATTATTGCACGGCAAGTATTTGAGATATTCAGAGGCAAGTTTCAGACTGTCTCTGCAAGTCCTGTTCCACTTGTCAAATACATGTCCTCCTTCAGAAGAGAATCTTCCTATTATTAGTGAAAAATTTGGTAGGTTAGCAATGATGTCAGGCCAATAATGCTGCTATTAATTTTTGGGGTGTTGGAATGCATATGCATGTGTTTGTGCATATTTGAAGAAAACAGTAGTTCCTGTAAAGGAGGAAGCTCCTTTAGCTCATTCAATGGTGAGAAAGACTTAATTTGACTGTAAAAAGGTATTTTTAACACTGATGTATTGTATTAGCACCTGGGAAGTGCTGACTGCTCTAAATGTAAAATCTTGGCTTTCAGGAGAGGTGAAATAAAACTAGGGCATATGAGCACTGTAGCATGTTAGCCATTAACTGCTCATGGCAACTGACAATATATAAAAATACTGGGAAAGTCATTGATGCCTGGACTATAGTCCTCAATCTCTATTTCTTGTATGCTTTACATTTGGTCTTGCAGTAAATAATAAGCTTTCTTACTGGAGTAATAAAATCAAGAAAAAAGCTACGCATCATTTATTACACGCAATTTCCACACACTTTGCTGATGAAGAAAATTTGTTATATATTTGCTGTTCATTAAAGCTTAAATTCTTGCATTCATATTAGTGAATTTGAGCTCAGAGTTATTATCTTGACTATTCAGGCTAGAGAGATCTTAAATATTTTTCTATTTGCAAGAGGGAAGGTGTAAAATAATCAGTCCATTTATCATTGCATGTTTAGTTGGTTTTTTCTATTTTTTTAAAGTTATGAATAATCTAAGAAGCGTCTTCTAGAAAACTTGTGGAAAAGTATAATGCTTGTTCTTATACTCATTCATTTTCAATGAATGGGTAACTAACACTTTTAAGTCCTGTGTAGTTTTGTAGTAGAAACCCTTCTAAGTGATTTTGGAAAATGTCAGGACAACCAGCAAGCTAACACGTTTTCAAATGGAACTCAACATTTCTAGCTGGTTGGGCTTCTTTCAGTGTTATCTTGTGTACTCTCAGGACAGCTATCCAAGGCATCCAGTTCCCTGTGCATTTACAGAGTGGGTGCGCCAGAATTGTGCCAAGAGGCAGCAGAGTGGGAAGATAGCTGCTGATCCTGGCACAGATGATGTGACCTGCTGCCATGACTCCCTTCAAGCAGCAGGTACCTCTTCCCAGGTGTTTAGCAGGCCCATTATGGGCATGCAGACTGTGCACAGCTTTTAGACAGGGAGTGGGTTCCACTGCGGCCAAGTGCTGTGGTTCACTCCCCGACTTTCTTGCTGGGACTGCAGAAATGCATTGGCTTGACACTGTGCATGCCATTTGTGTGCTATAAATTGGACATTTGGTTTAGAGGACTTGGGGGGAGTGATCATGTTACATGAATATTTTCCTTGAGGAGGTTTTTGTATTTCTCAGATCCCACTCAATTCACTGCATCATTCTAATGCCAACCACGTTTTAAACTATTAGGGAAAAACATAATGTTGGATACCTCTTGGTCTATAAGGAGGAGTTAGTAGATGGATATGTGTTACCAGAGACTTGATCCTCAGAGAGCATAAAGGAGCTTACAGAGAATGTATGCAAAAATATTCAGCCAACAAGTTGCTGCTTTTCCCTAGTAATTTTTTTTCCCCCCTGGGTTAATTTTCTGCTGGATTAAAGAGCTATGTCATTTTATAGGAAGGTTTGTCATGTTCTGGATCTAAAGCAGAGAAAACTGGGGGAACCACAGCCTGGATGCAGGGAAAGAAAAATAGGGCACCATTATTTTGATAATCTTTCTTTAGCCATGAGGCAGATGAATGGAAAAGATGACCAGAGGGATGTTCCTTTGTAAGAACCTTTGAAAAGTAGCCTCCTAGATGAAAACCTTTTCAGGAGGTTTATCAATACCTCACAAGGAAAGCCAGCAGGAAGACAACTGACTATGTAGCCTTGCATTGTGACTTGAAGGCTAATGAACTTGAGTTCTTTCAGACTATATAGGTCAGGTGATGACTGATTTCCTAAAGCTATTAATACCTACTGTGCTACTGAAGCCAGTGGGATTATATTGTTACACTATTGTAGTGTGTTTGCTATGTTATGTCATGGCTATACCTATAAGTTTTCTAGTTCTGAACTGAAACAGGAGATGTCCCCATTTGTGTTTGTTTGGATTTTTGTTTGTTTGCTTGTTTGTTTTCTTTTTGGTTTTTTTTATTTTTTTTTTTAATTACAAAGAGGTATAACAGTCTTGAAATGCAGCGAGTTTCCTTCACAGAACCACTGTGTGATAATTTACTCCTTATATTATGATGAGCACTCTCTCTATTTATTGTGGAGCTTAATATGTTTTAATGGCTATTGTGACTCCCCCACAAAGCAAAACTCAAAGAGTGTCTCCATGCACATGATTCATTTAAGTGGATTTGTCAAAAGTTTTGGGACTTGTGAGCACATACTTTTTTTGCAACATACAGCTATAATTTTGCTTTTAAAAGCAGAACATTACTTTCCTTAGCTTTGGAGAAATCCCAAAATATAGGTGCTTGTATATTTAGCATTCACATTTTATATTAGGTGAAAGATAAGTGGTTTAATTAAAAAATTTATAATAAATTGCAGCTTGTAAATTTGCTAATTCACCACATCCCCCCCCCCCCAAAAAAAAAAAAACAAACTGCACTTTTTAGATTCAGGCTTATGTTTTTTAAAAAATATTAGTTAATATTTAAGTAGGTTTATGGGATCTGCAAACTAATTAGAGGCATATCAATGTAGAATTGTTTTTTGTGTTCTGAAGATTTTCAATATTCTGGCAATAACTGTGTTCAGGAAAATGAGAACTGGAAAAAGAATGTCATACAAATTGACTTGCAGACAAGGTCTTTAGCCTGTCAGTCTGTCTAGTCAATCTTTGGTGTCACAACAAGATCACCAGCAATCTACAAAGCTTTTTATAATGACATTTTTGTAATATCTACATGCAGTGTTAGCCCTAAAGGAAACACTTTGCTCTTCTCTATGCTTTTGTGATGTTGCCACTAAAGACAGATTCAAACTGAGGCGGCTGTTTGAAAAATACTGTTTTATCAACATTGAGACTTAAAAATATCAACTGATTTTCTGAATTGGCAAAGTTGTTTATCTTTTGCAAACCTGAAGGTCAACTTCGTTTTCTTATTGTAAAAAGTGCAGTGTTAGTAAATTCAAACTGATAGATAAATCTTTAATCAAACCATTCTTTTCTTTTCTATACTCTTTCTCTACTGTGACACTTTTATTTGAACAACTCTTATCATCCCCAAAGACTTGCAAGCAGAAATTTACTGAATTTATGACTACACAGCAATTATTTATTTTCTGATAGAAATATTAGGTAGGTAAACTACTCACAGGCAGGATGTTATAATGCCTGATTACTTCAATGTGAGGTCCTGCTGAGTCCCTGAACAGCAGACAGCTACCACTCAGGAAGGTCATGGTGAACCTCCATGGCATCTGAGGATGGTGCATTTGTTATTCCTGCTGAGTTCTTATGCTCCCATTTCCCCACTTTTTCCATTATGTCTTTACACTTTTTAATGGCTTTTTCATTACTGCCAACTCTGTGTTTTTACTTCTGTCTTTATTTTAGCTGTAGCTACATTAAAGGTCCAAGTTCTTTTGCTCCATTTTTGTAGAGTCTGGACATTAGAGAGCATTATATTTGGAACAAAGATGGACTTTGAATAATTTCAGAAAAAAGGAACTTGAAATGGATAGTTTAAATCAAATTTGGCCTCGTTCCTGCTATAACTGAACATACACTGTCTGCAGGAAAGGATAGCTTCTGGACTGCGCATAATGACTGGCCTTTTCAGCTCCTGTCTCCCATGTATCTCATGCCAATAAAAGGAAGTGTTGTGTATCTGATGTGCAATTCTGCTGACCAATTTTAGCAATTGATTAAAAAAGGGTAGAAAGTAAAGGATGAAAGAGATGAAATAAAGAATTCAATAAGGAAGTAAAAGTATGTCATTTAAGAAAGAGATTGAAGCCTTTTTTGGCATATGACACAAAAAAAGAAGGGCATGACTAAACCTGTTTTTTGCTCTTCTTGAAGTATTGTTCCAGATTATTGTAGGAAAGGTGTCAATTAGAGTCAGCTCTTTATGCCTTCTTATCTCTTTTTTTTCACAAGAAGATGTAGTTAGTTTTACAGTTTGCCACATAAAGGAGTTGATTTTTTTCCCCCTCAAGAAGGTATTTATGCAGTAGATATCTTACTCCTAAAGAGGATTACAGGCTTAGACCAAATAATCAGGGCTTGTAAATACTTTTTTATGATATTATAAGCAATATACTAGATATTGAAAATTATACCTATCTACTGCCTAATTTTGGCTCACCCACCAGGGCAAAATATATTTGCATACTGAGCTGAATCTTCACCTTCACTGAGATGCTCAGCCCTCAGCTTTTTATTGATACTTCTGCTTAACAGCACAGAAAGAAATTCTGCAATGGAGGTGGACTCTGTTGGTATTAACCCTCCCATCACAGAGACCAGAGGGCTTCTGCACAGCTGCCACCATTCTTGTAGCCTGAGTAAAGTGCACCAAAAATTTGTCTTCAGGAAGGAAGGTCTTTGCAACAAGGTCAACAGTAGGACTTATTCAAAAAGCCTTCTTCAGACATAAATATATATATATATATATATATATATATATATATCTGTATATATATATATATCTACAGCTCTGCATCAGCTGTAACAGTAGTGCTGTGTAAAAATTTACAGATTTAGGAAACTGTCTACTTTATTTAGGATAAGGAAATTTTTTCTTGCTATAAGGACTAAATGAATTCTGCATCTTTACATAAACTGGGGAAAAGAGCCCAACTAACCACACCAACTTTTCAGCACTTGAAATAGATTAATGTTTTTCCACTTAGTATTTCTTATAGCATAGCCCAGTTGAAAGGTATCAGTTTGGTGTGGGAGTTTTTTGGGTGGTTTGTGGTTTTTTTCTTTGCTTGTTTGTTTTGCATTCTTTCTTTACAACTTACCTTAAAATGATGGGTCTTTTTATATGTGTTATATGTTCCCATGCAGATATTTCCTTTGTCTTTTACTCTATTCCTTGTTGCATACGCATCCTTTCATTTTTATTTGGTTACTCTGCAAGTTGTATATAACTACAACAAATACACCATTCCTGTGTGTGATATCTCAAAAATATTGTTATTGCATAGATTCCCAAAGGTCCTGTGAGACTGGTATCTTAACATTTATTCAGTCTGATCCTCTACAGTTTGCACTATTTCAGCTCAAAAGACCACATAATTCTGTACTGCCTAAAGGCATGAGAGATTGGTTTTTCTCACAAGCAGAATGAATAGGTATTTTCAGCTCCCTCCATTTTGTGTAAAGTTAGTCTTTGAAAGCTTAGGATGATGAATTTGAGATTTCCTTTCAGGCACATGCTTACTTCTTTCCATCACTTATACTTTAAGGTCATACTTTTCACTCCTCATTGTTCAAGTGCAGTAGAGGCTTATTGAACTCTTCCTTGACAGATAGTACAGACATACTACAGTACTACTTTTCCTTTTGAAGACCTTTTTGTACCTCAAGTGCCTTGTGGTATCTTTGATGTTGCCTAATTGGAATCTCAGAAGTGAAAAAATAAATAGCTGAATGAAGACGTGAGTGGCAGGCCTAAGGTTGTACATAATCTTAATTTGCTTTCAATCTTTCTTTTATTCTTATGCCTTACAGTGAGGTAGCCCTCTAATATTATTGCTTTATTTATTCCTATCACCCATTTCTGCATTTGAGTTTCTCAGTTATCTGTCTCCCACACTTTGAACAGAAACTCCTGAATTTTCATTTGTCTTCATGGTCCCTCTGAATCCATCTCTGAACTTTTAACCAGCCTTCTTTTTAACTAGTAGTCTTTCTTGAACAGCTAATTTTTATCCTTTCTCACCTACTTGTCGCGCCTAGTTTAGGCTTAAGTTTCTTAGGACAGGAGTATTGTCTTAAAACTCTGTATAAATATGCTTCACAAAGACAGCTCAGCAGAAGTTCTGCATCTAATTTGGGATTTCCCAGTGCAGTGATAGAGCCCAGCTGCTAATAGTTACATGGAAAGAGGCACGGGAATCTGGTGGGATATGGATTACAGGTGGAAATTGCCCTTACACCAAGGAAGGGCAGGCACAGCGGTAAAGTTGAGGCACAGAATTCTCCTCTTCTGTTGCAGTGGAGCAGCTGTGCCAAATTCGTAGGGCTCCAAAAGAAGAGGGAGGTCAAGAAAATACAGTGATGAGTGGGAGGCCTTGAGTTTCTGGCAGTTGTATTGCCAGGAGACAAGAGAAAGGGCACTGCGGGGAGCTAGATTCAGCAGTGGAGGGGTCAGAGCCAGGCTCCCCTGGGAGGTGCACAGCAATAGGGCACAGGATGGTGGCCACAAGTGTCCGTGCAGGAGATTCCTGTTGAATTTGAAGAGGAAGCTTTTCACAGGGAGCAAGGTTAAGCTCTGGGACAAGTTGCTCAGAGAGAGACCTTCAGACTTAGATGTTTTAAAATTCATCTGGAGATGGCCCAAAAACAACCCAATAAAACTTAGAAGGTAGCTATGCCTTGGGGAGGAATCTGGACTTTTTTGATCTCCAAAAGTCCTTTCTACCTACATTTTTACTCTTATTGCTCACTCTGCAGTCTTATTTGCAGTGAGTGTTGACTTTATCATTTGCTCTTTTTTAGAAATAGCAATCTGTAGAGGTCTGTAGAGCTATTGGTGATTTCACAGAGATAAATTCAGTTCTAAGTCTTCAGGACTATATTTGCCTGACTTGGAAATGTATTGAATCTATTAAGTGCTCATTTCTAGTCACTTTGGATGCGAACATCCACTTCAAACTTCAGTAATTGGACAAACCAGGTTAGAGAAATAGACCCATTTTTAAAGGATATTTTTTTATGTGAACTGATTATTAAATCAAGTACCCTTCTTCCAAAAAAAATATAGTTTTGAGAAAGGCAAGAGTATTTGTGGAGAGGCAAGAGCATAAGTGAATGGAAGAATTCAAGACTTGGAGACAAAGAAGGGTAAGTATCTTGTTTGTCATAATGGCAAGAGTGGAATTGATTTATAGAGTTTTACATCATTTAGGCCGAAGGAAAAGACGCACTTGTGAAGGTGAAACAAAATATTTATATCATCTTGGGGTAAGATACAGAAAAAAAAGTGATGACCAGGACAATCAAAGACTTGTTTGGCACTGGAGTATGATCTGAAGGAATGAAGTTTAAGCTCTTAAAACAAAATTGCTCAGATCATCTGGACACCAGATCATTCTAGAAAATAATGATGACAGGAACATTCTTTGTGTGCTTAAAATATTTCCTTATCTAAGATAACCCTCTTGCTTAGTAGAGCAGAATTAAAGTCCTTCTTCTGATTTCTCTGAGTTTAGAATTAGTTTTTCCCCTCGAGCACCATGCCAGTACAATTAAGAACGTTAATTTACAGCATGGCCTGGCAGAAAACACTAATCTATAGTGCTTTTTTTAGTGGGTTGGGGCCTAGCTGGCATTAAGCATAAGGAAGCATCAACTGCCCTAAAGGACCAACTCTAGTGCTCCATTTCTGTATACATTTAATAATTTCCTAATTTTCACTGTAGCTTTTGATAATCCTAAATAAATGTTACATGTGTACTGCATTGTGCAACCTTTGGAGGAATCTCAAACAACCTTATTATTATCTCTTCCCAGCATATGCTTAATAGTGTAGAGAAAATAGGTCTCGCAGATGGACACAGAAAACAATGCAGACATTACATTAATATAATCTTTTTAATTACTTGTGACCTTTTACAAAAATAATGATACTATGTTATATGTTTTTCTGCTTTAAGTTCTGCAGGAGCGTGTTTTTGAAACAAAGGACTTTTAAATAATCCTGCTAAGTTGATTTTATCCTTTAGTTTTAATGCATTAGATTTTTTTAATCTGGAATGTTTGACCTATTCATGGACAAGGTGCAGCTCAGCATCAGTTTAGTGAGAGACCTTTCCATTCTGATTTGCATGGACTGCTGTATTTCATCTTCTCTCAAATAATATTGAATGTATTAGCTGGCACCTGATAGAATCATAATTGAGTTCAACTGCCAGCTCTGGCCAGCTACTTCAAAATAATCAAATGTTTCTATTTTTTTGGAAGGAGCACATTCCTTCAGGAGTATATAATTTTTGGTTGTATATAATTGTTGTAGCGCCTCTTAGAGACACCTAACTCCTTTTCTGCTTTTTGAGTGAGAATGGTAATTTAGAGTTTTGTTTTCTTCCCAGCGTAAAAATCAGAGTGTATTCAATCCAGGCAGAAATTACAAAAGTAAAAGCTTCACTCTTGCCTTTTCTTTCTTTTCCATGGAAGCAGTGTGTTTTATTTTGAACGTATGACAGACTGCACACTGCGGAGAAAGGAAACATAGTATTTCTCTGGTGTTAATTAATGACAGCCTGTCTTTTATCTAACTTGAAGGGTTAAAACTACTGATTTAACATTTGCAAGTGCCTTCGATATTCCCATCTGAAATTTATGATCTCTTGTACAGAATTAGGACTACAAACAACTCCTAATCCAGTTTCTGGAAAGTGACTATGTTAAATGAATATTTCCAATGCTATCTCAGTAAGATCTTTTTTATTTTTAGTTGTTGTGAAATTAGCAGAGAATAAATTTTATTTGAAGTAAGCAGAGAGGAAGCACATAGTTTTGGCTAAACCATGGGTTTGGAGCCCAGTGTAGAAAGGGAGACGACCCATCCTCTGATCAGCATCGAACTCCGATTTATTGATCTATCAGGCACTTTTTATAACAGTGTAAATTAAGCTCATACATATTGCAGAACCCGAGCTCATCATAGGCTACAGATAAAACACCGATCCCTCCTTTTGTTTTCAATACCTGTGGTTTGTTATTGAAACCAAGATTTGTGTTCTCACCCTGATATGAATGGTTCTCAAAACTTCCATGTCTGTTCCCAAAACAGCCAAGGACAGGATATTTACTTGTTATTAAAAAACAACCTGAGAACTTCTGCTGTTTACATAAACGTGCCTGAGAACTTTTGTTGTTTACAGAAAGAGGCTTTGAGAATTTGCTCCTCACAGCTGCCTTTTACTTTTCCATCAGCTGTACATGATTATGGCATGTCTGAACAAAACTCTATAAGCCATTTCTGAGCAAAATTCTCCAACAGCCCAAGAAGAAGGTGAATTTGCTGTTTCCTTACTTGCAAGAGAGAAATTTTTAGCTTGTGTTGTAGTCAACATTTGCTTGTGTTTAATGATTGGTCGTTGTTAGATAAATATCCAAAGGGGCTGAACCACTGCCTAACTTTTACCCAGGGTCTGGGGGACTTGGCAGCCCCTGGGTTCCCAGAGACAGGGTTTGCATGCACCCAAAACGTTAGCTCGGGAGCTGGCTTTTGTAACCATAAGATGACCAAGGAAAGGGAAGAATTGCAAAGTGAATTTTCTATGCTGTTGGGTCCAGTAAATGCTTCACATCAGCTACTTCCTGTAGCATTGTATTAATGTAGCCAGTCCTGAAAAAATCATATCTTGTAAGGATATAGATTTTACATGCTGCTACATGCCTTGTGATAATTCTCATGGTTCCCTATTTTTACTGGTTTTGATTATTCCAAAAATGCGAGCCCACATAGAAAACTAAGGAGTTCTGTTCTCATTTTTTAGTTTCATAAGACAGAGTTTTTTCTTCAGCCATAGCCAATCTCTAAAAGGGTTTAGGATTCTGTCTGTGATAATCTGCCACTCCTTCCTCTCATCTGTCTCCAGAACTTTGAGGCTGTGGTCTGAAATGCTGACTTGGTTGCTACTGAGCTTGGTGGAAAGATTACAGCTCTGAGCATACCTCGGCTGCTCTTCACTGCATCCTGCCAGAAATTATTATAGCCACCTCTCTGACAGTAGAATTGCATTTGTAGCCTCTCCTTACTGTGTTTCTGTCAAATATCTTGAACTGAAAAGCCAGGTTTAATTTGACACTAAACATTTTGATCAGTACCAGCTCTGACTGTGCATGAAGTTAAGCTAGTAGACCTAAGGGTCCATGAGAAGAGAAATGCTCATGAGCGACTGGGGCATGTTGTGGATGCTAACTTTTTGCTTTTTGTCTTTGTCAGCCAAAAAGAAAGCTAGCAACAACTGTGTAGTTCTAGAAGTGTGAAAAGATGGGTGGAAAACTAGCAAAATATGTCATAGATTTGATGATCAAAATATTTCTTTCTAGATTTTCTTTTTTGCTTTTGTCTTGCTGTGATTGGATCCAAATGAAAGTTTTCTTCCTTGTAACATTGTATTTTTATCCCATGAACAAGTGGGCAGTGATGCCTCAATAGGAGATTAGTTTTTATTTTAAGTAAATTTAGAGAACTGAGTAAAGAGCCCTGCTTAATGAACAGGTCTCCCAAAAATTAACTCTGAAGATAATGACCCAGAAATTTTGCTTATTTATTCCTGATGCAACATCAGTGAGGTCAAAACAGCTGCATAGAATGTAACTTAGAAATAGCTTGAAAACATGGCCAGAAATCTCTCTTCAGATTTTTTTTTAATTACTTTTGGTTAGTTCCTGGTGTTACCTGAAATTCTACATCATTGTTTTCAAAAGTCATTGTTGAATCTGTAGGTCACAGGGCAGTTGAAATAATTTTGAGTCTAAAGATTTACTTTTTTTTCTCCTCAAAAATTGTCTAGTCAGATATTATCCTGGACATTAGTGAGGCGTTGGTCATGGTTTGCTTCCAGTCATGTTGTGGTGGCAATACGGTTAAAAGTTCTTTGGCATGTCTTCCAGAAATGCATGCTTACTGTGGAAGATAAAAGAGGGTTCAAACCTTGGTGGACATATGCTTGTATATGCTCATATAAAGGCTGACTTTCTGATAAACTCTCACAAAAAATATATGGAAAGACACAGGTGCTGTGTGTCTTTATCTCACCATATGATTATTATTTTAAATCAATACAAGAATCATTTAAATTAAATTCACTAAATTTGTACGTATAGTTTTCATGTTCTAATGGGTCTAGAGCTGACCCATTAAATAATGAAAAGTTTTTGTAACTACATGTACTAGTCCAGTTATTAAAGGAAAAAAAAAAAGGTTATAGCTTAAAAAGTACACTTTTGAGAGACTGTAACATTTTCATTTATTTTAACAGTAGATGCAGGTAACTGGTTTAAGTTGATAAAATCATAGGAGGTTTCTTTCCTGGCTCAGATCTGTTTTATGCCTTAGTTAGATACAGCAATGTTTATGTTTGCATTCAGGTCACAGTTTTTCAGAGCACAAATATTTGACAATCACTGTAATCACAGAAAGTTTACTCTGCAGATCAAGTTTAGTTTCGTACCAGAGATCTGAGAGATTTCCTTTGTAAAAGTTATTACTGATCATACTTGATAAGTGTTACAGACTTACTGAAAATCATAGAGAATGATCAAGGCATTGATCTCTACTTTCACGGATTCTTAACTTTATGTATTGTGTCCAGTTCTGTTCCAGTGGTGGAATAAGACAGTCTCTAATGCTGGACATCCAGATAAACCCGCAGAGAATCAGAACTGGGTAACCTACTGGCAAGTAGGTGACAAAGGCTAAAAGAGCATCTAAGACTCAATGTTGTAGCTTCTTTCCTTACAATATATGTGACACAGCTGACATGAAATGGAAAGGTTCAGTTGTTAGATCTATAAAAATACCCACAAAGCACGACCAAGATAAAAGGCAGAGAGTGGAAGGTCATATTTTCTTCTCAAATGGATGGTTCCTTGACTATAGGTGGTTTAGCAACTAAAACTTGTGAAAGAAATATTTATTTTTTAAATCTTGCCCCCTTTTTCCTCCATGAAGATCTTTTTGTTGTTATATCTTTTAGAAGAAAGGCTTTTCTTTTTCCTGTTCTATTATCACAAATCCTAAAGTAGCTTGTTGTAGGACAACCTCGTCGAACAAAGTCACATCTGAAGAGGTGAAACAATGATAAAGGAATGCCAAAGAGTGAAAAATGTCAAGATGTCAAGCATGTCTTCTGGATAGGAAGCTATTCTCAAGAGTACATATTGAAAGGGAAAGAAATTAAGTTCTTTGGACCTAAGTCCAAAGTACAGTTTGGCTGTGAAAACTAGCAGTGCTTACACAGTGACAAGGTTTTGTCTGAAAAAATCAACCAGCAATGTAAGAAGAGCCTAAAGCAAGTAAGATTTAACCTTGCCATAAAGAGGTTAAGCATTTTTTCTTTTACAAGTACAATTTTATAATTAGATTTATTATTACTGGTTTGTTGGTTTCGTTGTGTTTTAGTTTTATTTGAAAAAGTAAAACCAAAAAAGAAGAAACTGGATTTGTTGAGTGTGTTGTCCTGGCTCAGAATTGCAGATTGCCACAAGAAGGGATCTCTCTAGAGCTTTCAAAGGTAAAAAACTTCCCGTAGACTGCTATCAGAACTTGTATGAAAAACTTACCAGGGGAAAAGAGTCTTGCAGTGATTGTTAAGAGTCTGCCTAAATATGCACAAAACATGAAACAACTTGTGTGAGTGTTCAGGACATAGGAAAAGGTTTTTATATTTCTGTAGAATCTTTAAATGTTTAAGCAACTATCCTATCCACTTCCATTGTGTTAATTTTTTGGCCAAAGTGGTCAAGAAAAAGGAATGTGACTCACTACATTAGGACATAGGTTGTGTCAGGGACACCTTATATGTTTTGTGATATAGGATGTTTTGAAGGAAAACAAATGTCTCGATTAAGGTTCACACTGAAGGAAATTCAAACTACACAAATTCCTGAAACTTAATGCTGTGTAAGGAGCAAAAAAAGAGAAGTATATCTCAAAATCTGAAAGTAACTAATAATCTAGAAAATTTTTCTTGGTTAGGTCATTAATATAGTATGCATTGGACTGTGCCAGTAAGAGCAACAAAGTAATCAAAAAAGAGAAAAGGGAGAAAAATGAACCTTGTTTTATTCTCTGACTGCTGCATAAAAGTAATTTGTTAATTTAATACATGGAACAATATTTATCGTAGTATTTAAAATCAGTAATTATTTCAGGGTTTGGCTGCACAGTATATTTCTGATTTATTTTTGTTTTATTATAAATACCCAATGTCAGAGAGATTAAAATTTTGGTATGAAATTGTAGTATTTCAGTTACAGTCTTAGAGTAGGCCTTAGGACTTGCTGTGCAAGGCACATCCAGGGGAAATACCAATGAATGGTATGTTTTCTTGTAACTCTACGATGGACTTCTTGTGTTTAACAAAAGTAAAACCACAAAAAAATCCCCCAAACAACTCTGAATGTTTTTTTTTTAAAGTAATAAATATTTTTTACTAGTGATAAATTATCTGATTGCACATTAGACTATTACAAGGATAATTTTTCATTTAAATATCTCTTCCTTTATTGTGCTGGTTAATCAGATCATTGCACTGTTCAAAATGTGTTAGAAAGAATCTAGAACTGGGAGATTTAGCCCAATAATTTTTTTATTTTTTCAAAAGTCTTCAAACTATATTTTTGAGTAACTAGCACCCACCACCCTTAAAAAAAATAATTTCTCATTAGGACAATAAAGAAGGATAATTTAATACTAAATGTATTAGATACATCAGAACAAGGGACTGCACCTTTTATGATTGCAACATTTTGGTTTTCAAATCAGAGGTGCATTTCGTGTCACAGATATATTGTCAGCAGATCTTGAATTTTGGGTTAATAAAGACTGATTGTGAATTATGTTGGCTGTGGACATTCTTGCAGAGTTTTAAATTTTGTATAAATTTTTTTCCATTGCATGAAAGGAATGGTAAAGCTGATGGAGATATGTATTTCAGATAAACCTGAGATACAGGAGGCAAGCTCCTAGCTTTACACAGGAGCTTGGTGTCATGCAGCTGTGATGCAATTCAATACATATGTCAATGCTTCTGTAATCTTGTGTGCTGTTTAATCATTGTATGGATTTACTCTGTCATGTAAGTGAACAGAATATTGAAAGAAAGGCAGTCAGCATTTATGTAATGAAGTTAATCAGTTGTTTGATACATACTACTGTGAATTGTGATGATTTATGGTGTTTTTCACCTCTCTACTTGAATGTAGGTCATAAATACAGCTCTTTCGAATTACATGCTGTACAGCCAAAGACAGACATTTCAAAAGTGCACCTTGCTCTCATTTTCTGAGTGAAAAACATATTATATCCTGACGTGATTTACTAGTTGAAATTTGGAACGGATATCTATCTAAATTCAATTTGTTGCCTTTTAACCAATTATGTGGTTTGTTAATACATTCTTACCCAACTTGTAGAACACATTAACAGCTTCACAATTGACTATGTCATCTCAAAAGTGCAATGATGTGCTCATATATCAGAAACCTGCATTTTGTTTCTTTTTTTTAAGTTGAAAAAAGTATGTTTCTTGAGGTTAGATAAACATTAAGATTTAAAAAAAGGGTTTATTTTAATGTACAAACTAAGATTAGATTTGTACAAACTTTGCTTTAAGGCTGGTTTGTGCAAATTGATGCAGTCTATACCAAATGTTCAAAGTCATCTCTGTTAATTGCTCTACCTTTGTTTACATGTTTTGGCTTTTGAAGTACATTTTATTATGCCTTAAAACTTTAATTTTTTTTTTTATACAACTTGCATTCTTCTCATTCCCCAATTATCCTATATGTTGTCAGCAAGGTCTTTTACTTACTACTGATTAGGATGGCATGCACATGTAAAGTGAATAGATTTTCTTAGCCCCATTGATTGCTGGTGCTGAAGAGCAATATAGTCTGTGTATATGTGATATATTTTCCATATATATATAAAAGCATATCTTTTTTGGTAAATACCATATGGAAAGGTGTCGACACTTCATGTCATCCTTTATCTGTTTTTGTCACAAAATGGTGTCTGAGATGTAGTGTTTGTGTACACATAAAAAGACAGAAAATAAGTTCATAACTTGCACAATTCTGATAATTCAGCAAGTGGCCTTTTTGCAAGTGTGGGTAGAAGTGGTAACCTAAGTAAGTTGTCTGTTTTACTTAATTCTCTTTCCCCACTGAAGAGGAAAACCTGCTCATGTTTGAAGTGGCTTTATAATAAAACTGCATAAACATACAGCTTTAATTGTAGATTCACATGATTGAAAGTGTAGTTATGGCAATTATGTGGATTTTTTTATCCCTCCTGTCTAGTAAAACTGTAATTGAAAAACAATGGGTATGTTCATGATCAGAAATGTCTGAGATTATTAGATTTATCCAGTTCAGGAGTAAAATATTTGCATAGAATCTTGAGTCAGCTTCTGAAGCTCTTGTCTTCTTTGATTGGTATGACAAAAAGGGTGTTAAATTATGTCAATGACTGCATGGAATTTCATATATGGAAATGTCAATGTACATATATACAAATGAAATATATGTATGCTAAAAAAGTTTATTTAGTCACAAATGATCACAGACATATCTAGCCACAACTCTAAACATCTTCACTGTTCACCCACTTTATTTTAAATGTTGTTCTCTTTTGTTTTATCACTTACTGACAAAAATATAAGTCAGATTTTATAGTCACCTGATCAAAATGAAATCTAGGTCTTCCTCTAGAGATGTAGGAGTAGAGCTGCAAATGTGAGCCTGAAATCTAGGAGATTATACTGGGAGAATTTTACGTCAAACTCTCATATGTAAAGATTCTTTGGGGCTGCAGGCTTTCTTTTACCTCAGGAATGATTTATTTTACCTCAGGATGTCTAAAGAGTCCGGCTTATCAGAATGATTATTCCTGTTCTGTTAGGCTGGGATAGTATACATTAGTTTTAGTGCAACTGCTCTGTAATGTCTATCAGCCTAATTATACCAAAGGCACAATCTAATTGAGTGCCTGGAGCTCGCAGCAAGGAGCTGTTGGTGATGTTTTATCTGTGGTACAGTTAAATATTGTGCAGAAGTATACTTCTGAAACTTGTCTGCAGAAAGACTTCTGGCACGTGCCAACCAAGCTTAGAGAAATTTCACCTGGATTCTGATAATACTGAAGAAATTTTAAGACTTTTTTCTTTCACTATACTGCATGCTCACAATCATTGGATCATTATTGCTTAGAGTTTTATAGAGACGTTCTTAAAAAATTAGAAAACTCAAACAACGTAAAAACTTACATTCGCACACTTTTGCCTCTATATGTGCACAGGCAGATGGTAAGCTGACCAAGATTTTTAATTTTTTTTAATATTTCACCTTATGGCCATTAATATTTTCTTTTATTCATTGGTTGCATTATGATACCACCTACAGGCCCTTGTTAGTACAATACAAGGAGAGGGGTAATGTACTGATGAAAATGAAGAAGCCTTTGTTTGCTGCATCTCATAGTTCTTTAGAACATTTGTTATTTAAATATAATTCTTGGTGTGGTGCTGTGTGTGGGTACCTGGAAATACCTTTGATAGAAGACCTTTTAAATTTAGGGAGTCAAAGAATCTTGTGGGTTGGAAAGGACCTCTTGAGGTCAGCTAGCCTGCTCCCTCAACTCAACCATGATCAGCTACAGCATCTTGCCTGGAACATGTCCAGTTGGATGGTGAATATTTCCAGAGAAGAAGATTTTTGACCTTACTGTCAAAACAGTCTGCCTTATTGCAGTGAAGATGTGTTTTCTCATGTTCATTTGGAATTTCTTATTTTTCAGTTTGTGCCTGGTGCCTCTTGCCCTGTCGCCCGGCAGCACTCAGAATAGTGTTTCCCTCTTATTCATTCTTTTCCTTCAGATATTTATACTCCTTGTTAGGATCCAATCTGAGCATTTTCTTCTCTAGGCTGGCCTGTTCCAGTTCTCTCATCTTTTTCCTATAGGAGAGATGCTCCAGTCCCATCACAATCTTCATGGTCATTTGTTGAACTCTCTCCGTGTCTCTCAATATGTTGAACTCTCTCCAATATGTCCATGTCTCTCTTGTACTGGGGAGCCCAGAATTGGATCCAGAAGTACAGGTGTGGTCACCAGTGTTCTGTGGAGAGAAAGGATCACCTCGTTCAACATTACTGGCAACACAATGACATAGTTGTAATAGGGATGTGATGTTACAGGATTTTGTCTTTCCTTTTGCAGAGCCACTTTAAATATTACCAAGCTGGAAATGTCTGCCAACAGATGTCACCATGTTTTCAAAGCCAAGAGAAATCAATAGTTAGTAATTTTAACTCAATCAGTTAAATTTTTCATGCTGTGGAGTTCATAACTCAGTAAATATGTTTCAATGGAGTCAAGAAAGAAGATAATTTGTCTTATAAAGCTGTGAAAGATACCACTTAGTATTAATTCATACAAAATTCTTAGCAAAATTTTGCAGTCTAAGTAAGTTTATAGGTAATATGATCTCACACCCTCCTAGTTCTGAGACTAATGAATGGCTTATAATGTCAATATTCATAAACAGCCACATTACTGCTAATAAGAACTATGAAACTTTCCAACATATCTTTTGTTAAATGAGTAATGGAAAGCCATATAGTGGCTTCTTGATAATTTAATTTCTATGCACCACATTGCATCATTTGCTAGTTTTCCTTTTGCTAGAAAGATAAAACGCTATTGGAAACTTAAAATTCCATTCATTTCCTCTTGCTAGTGCTTTTATTTGGACTTGATATTATTGTCATAATTACAGCACAGTGTTAAAATGAATCAAAACTCTAATTTTTCTGAGTTTGAAAGAAAATTTATGAGTGAGACCAAATCACTGCATAGTTGGTGCGGAAAACAAATGTTTGTCAATGGAATCAGGAGTAACAGAAAATTGAATGTATTTGTCAGCATGATGCCTTAAGGTGCCACTCTTAGTAGCATGGCAGTAATATGAAAATTTCAGTGAAAGGAAAGGAACAGGCTATCTTTTACTGATCTAGGGATAGAAATGTCTCTGGAAGGGTTGGCCTTGGTCAGACAGATCTTACAGAATTCTGTAATATGTAAATGGGAGAATTAGCTGAGAAGATTGTGGAAAATTGTTTTGGTTTTGTTTTTCTTTTTATTTAATAGAAAACATATCTTCATTGTGTTGCCTTTGGTCACAGATGGTACATGTGTAACTTCTTAGTGAAAGGCTTGAAAGGTCAAAGTGTCATTTATGTTGGAACAGGCCTTCAAGATCACTGATTCAAAACATTACCCTGACGCTGCCAGGGATGATGACTCCACCACTTCCCTGGGCAGCCTGGTACAATGTCTGACCACCCTTTCAGTGAAGAACTTCTTCCCACTATCCAGTCCAAACCACCCCTGGTGCAACCTGAGCCCATTTCCTCTTGACCTATTGTTGGTTACCTTCAAAAAGAGACTGGTGAGTTATGAAAAGACACTGAGTGAATGATATGCAGAATCTATGCAACTATTTAGTACTGTGCTACTTCTGATAGGCAGATCTTAATGAAAACACTTAATTTGCACCTTTTCAAAGTTGTTATTCTCCATTTGCTGTGTCTCCTATGCTTGGGAAAAGGGTTTTGCGTTGTGTCCTGTGAGTCATCAGATCAAGGAAGGAAGTAATTTGCAGATTTTTCCACCAGAAATATCCTGCTATTTGTCACACAGACTGGAGTTTGGTTTTTTGGGTTTTTTTGTTTTTTGTTTTTTGGTTTTTTTTTTTTTTTTTTTTTTTTTTTGGTTTGGTTTTTTTTTTTGTTGGTTTTTTTTTTGCCTGAAAAGCTTGTGATTGTGACAAATGCTGCTACATGAAAAGAGTTGCACAACAAGATCTCTGGCAGAAAAAGTTTGCAAATTATGTCAGTTTTCAGAGGTGGAAAGTGAAAGTGTAAACTTAAAAATCACTTATAGGAACATCCAATTTATTAACTTAGCTCTGCTGTAGTTGCTATTTCTGCAAAATTCTTCTCTATGACCCTGTACAGTGTTTATTTCAAAGAATATTTTCTCACTGATAGTAGATAGAAAATATTGTTGAAATGGCATTTGAGAGGGAAGTTTAATGCATTTTCCAGACACTAGTTAAAGGCAGTGTTCCTGACCCCTACAGAATCTTGGGATTCAACAAATCTTTGTATGGAGAAATTTTGAAGGCTCGGCATATCCTGACACTTTTTAAAAACCTATTTTCTTTTATAACACTGCTTTTCCTTTTCCACAGTTCATAAAAAGTTTATTAGACTAAAGTTGTGTGTGAAAATCTGTACTGGGGTTATGCACCTGAGCTGTTGGACTAACCATAACAGCATGGATTGTCTCTCTTCCTCTTTTTCTTACTCTCTTGGTGCTTACTTCTGTTAGCATCTTCTTCAAGTCATTCAGTAGTACATCTTTATGCAGACTTGAATTATGAGGAGCACCTTATGTACTTCACCCTACTTATTCTTTAATAACTTTTAAATTTTTTCATTTATACATTTTTGATTTCTTTGTTAGGAAAAAAAAAAAAAGAGGTACTGTCAGTAATATGGTGTCACATATATACAACATGTTTCTACAGCTTGCTCCCAAGAAACAGAAAAATAGTAATCCCCTTATACTTTGTTCTTACATTTTGTCCTGGACATTAAAGAATAACAGAGTTTGTCCAAATGTATTTTGATGAAATTTTGTGAATCCTCGCAATGAAAGAGAGCCAACATTATTCAACCAATTAAATTGCCTGGAACAGAGAAACTTCTAATATCTAGTGGGTAATTATAACTTGAGATAGTGTGTACTGATTGCTCAAATAACTGTATAAAATTTATGAGGTTTGTACTGGCTAATGAACAAAGTGAGACATAGTATTATAATTTGTTTGACTATTTTGCAGTATTGAAATACTATTTCAGATGATGTTTCTTGTACCAGCAGAACCTGTTTCTTGGCAAGGACCTGAATATATATTTCCTAGTTAATCCCACTTCCAAATGTCACTTACTAGAAGCAGCTTGTGCATAATAAAGATCATAATTAGGTCCTTTACTGGATAGGGAACAGACTGCTTTGGGTACCAGACATCCTTGGTGCTCATTGAGTATTGCAGTTCTTAGCAACTCTGATTATTTTGCAGTTGTAATGATCAGAACAGTAGTTAGTTGCACACAGGAGGGTGTTTTATCAGTAAAGGGAATGCATCCAAAAGACCTAACCCTAATTTTGATTCAGCCAATGTGACTGCATGCTCCATATGTTTGGTTGATACAGGAGTTGAGATAATTTAATACAATTCAATTTATTTTATGGATTTTATTTTGAGCTTCTTCTGTAAGGAGGGGAACCACACATACAATGACACTCAGATGCAAGAGTTGCAATCTGTATTTTAGTTAAAATTACATTTATTGGCATATGGAGATGATTTCTAACAGACATGGAAAATTCTCAAGTAATAAAACCATTGCTAACACCCATAGTCTAATTCAGGTATGGTCTAACACCTAATCTAATAATACATACTGTCTGTATGTCTATCTGTTATCCTGCCCTCCTCCACTGCTAACAACTTTTTAAACCATTGGCCAGTTCTTGCCAAGTTTCACAGATGGCTAGAAGGCTCAAAGATGTAAAATATCCTATCAATTTTACAAAAATAAGTACTACTTCTAGGAGAAAAGATTGCTGTGTGATAACACCTTCTACTAAATATCTCACAATCGGGAAAAAACTTGAGTTATTTTGATTTAGCTATATATTATGATATAGCAATGTGGTTCTGATCTTTCCAGGGCTGCTGTGAAAAAAGGTGTTAATTGCATCACAAAGAGACAGTCTTCAAAGTTAAGATAGTTGGGAATTAAAAAGGACTTCAAATGATGCATTTCTGCTATTCCTCCTGTAAAAGTATGATTTTATAAATATCTTCTATATCTGTGGTTGAATTTTTTGTTGGTTTTTTGGGGGTTTTTGGTTTTTTGGGTTTTTTTTTTTTTGTCTTTTTGTTGTTGTTGTTGTTGTTGTTTTTAATTTGCCAGTGAAAAATTGTGAAAGGAATTTTCTTTCTTATTCATTCCTGGACTAGAAGCTATTCAATGTTATACCAGAGTGCTTCCACAAAATGGTAGAGCTATTCCTCAATTGTGCTAGTACATATGGAAGGAGATTTTGTTATTTCCTCTATTGGATTTTGTTGAAACTTCTGGAATATTATTATTGTGATTATTTTCTTCTTCTCTTACAGTATGTTTATACATTAGAAGTAGCTGAAAACCTATGTAGCAAATTTTAGAATTGTAATTTGAATGAATTAGAATTTATCATCCAGAAGCTGAAGTAAAATATGATTCTGAATGGAATACTGATAACTGAAATCAAATTCTAGATATGGAAAGTGTTTAGAACCTTCTGATATGAGAACACAGTTAGAAAATTTGCTTTAAATACAGAAAACAAATCTCAAAATTGAGCAAAAGTAGAAAGGCTTTATTCTTTGACACCAGCTGAAGGGAGTGAATGTGGACATAGGAGGAGGAATCTGCCAGAGGTATGAGAATTTATGGAATGTTAAAAAAGAATTTTAATATCTTATGGAAAATGTTAAGGAAACATTATTTATATCATGTGAAACACAAATTTGCCATCAAATACCTATTTAAACATATTATTTACAGAGTTATTGCTTAAAAATATTTTTTTATTGGATACAAACAAAAGGTTCTGTTCAAGACAATAGATTATAAATATTCTGTCTTAACATAGGATAGAGTTACTTAACAATGTCTTTACAGCATGCATAACATAGCACTATCACCAAAACATACTAATGGAAAACTTTATCTGACAGCATTATGGCTGTTAGGGATTATTGTGTACGTGTGATTCCCCAGTCTTTCAGAATGATAGCCAGCTAACATTGACCAAAATACACGTGCACTTGAATCTACTTATGAAATACTTTCTGGATCCTACAGTGTTGAGCCTAATGCCTCAAAATTTAAGCTCCTGTCATTGAGGCTATTGACACTATTGGTACCCTGCAAATTTGCAATGGACTGCAAGGTGTTACAGGAAAGGAGTTTAAATCAAGTGTTTCCCTTGCTCAAAAAATTGTTTCTGTATCTGCAGCTACCATAGATCTTATGAGACTCTTCCTTGTTCTTCAGAAAGCAAGGCAGTTTTTGTAAATCTTGGACTGTTTCTTTCTCCTTATCATTTGAAAGTATTATAAAGCCCTCAGTTTCCTCTCCTTGCCATTATTAAAGAACTTATAGTTTTACTTGACCAGACTGAGTAGTATCATTGACTCCTTTTCACGAAGTGAGAAATGGATGTTGGATTTGTACTTGCACAGTTAAAGATGTGTTAAAGATAGATTGGTGAGAACTACTGTGAAGTCTTAATAGGTAAGTAAATGAGAATAAATAGAAACTTCGGATTTAGCAAGTGAGTATGATCAGAGGATATGTGTCAGTATAAGTCTTGTTTGATATCACTTTCTAGGACACAGCACTAATTATTATTTGGACAAATTAGTTTAAGAATAGTCCTGGATATGCTGTTTTTTTGTCCAGCATAACTAAATGGATATATTGAAACAAGGAAATAGGCAAATTCTATATCAGCCAGAAGTTGTCACCACACAAAAAAAAACAAACTTGCAGAACGATTGTGATTTATGGCTAATTTTCTTATTAAGAAGAAAAAACCAATAAGCAAACAATCAGAAAGGACTGTGTAATAAGCCTGCCACTTAATCTTCATAGCAACGAATAAAAACAAGTGTTTACCTGCAGTATGTCTTAGGTAATTGCAGCTCATGGATTTAACTTGTAAGGTCAAATTCAATATTTTTCATTTAGTAAAAAAAAGAAAGGTAAGAGAAATCCTCATATCCTAAATACTTACTATGAACATGGTTTTCTATAAAATGCACACATATAAAAAATGTAATTTTTTGTGGTTCAAAACAGATTCATTTCCTAAGTACTCTTTGCAATCCTATCAGAATTGTAGAAAGAGAAAATTATTCCTATTTCTATGAGTTATTGTCCTTGATACTGAAAGTGAGAGAAGATTCTAGAGAGAGGTCATGGTGCTTGTCCTGTATTACATGAAGTGTAATAGAAACAAACATAGAAAAATGAGGAGAATTAAGTACAGGGAGTGTTTCAGCTACATTTTTGAGATCAACTACTCTACCTTTACTTGTAACACTTCAACCAAATTTTGAAAAGCCCCTGTCATCAATTTACTGTTCTTCTACTGAATGACAGGGTAGCTGAGCTAACACTAAGTCAAAAATGTAGTCTGCATGGTGTATCTTGTAGTGGCAATGGGAACTTTTAAGACAGATATCAAAAAGGGGATATTCTTCCTTGTGGATTATTTTTAATGTTATATATTACATCTTTTCAGGAATATGAGGGGCTAACTTGTAGTTATCACTTCTACAACATTCTTTCAGGCTTTTATAGAGACTTCTCACCCACAACATCTGCAGAGAGTAGCCAACATATCATGTGCTCCAAAATTTCCAGTGGTTTACTTGCTTAATTTCTTTTTTGTTTGGTTTGGTTTGGTTTGTTGTTATTTTGTTGTTTTTCTTTTGGTTCTATTGGCTTTTAAAGTACATACATATTTCTAAAGGCTTATACAATCTCTGATTCTTTTCTCAAGTTTAAACAAAGTTATAGTATGGGCTATGCATTTAGTACTGTAAGTGAACTCTTCATTGTGCAACTCAATTTTATCTGTAGCTGAGTTGATTATTTATGATGACTGTTGGTATACCATAGGAAGTGCATGGTTCTGTCCAGGTATGTACAGAACCTTTCCTTCCAAAGCAAAATGGGGGATCAGAAACAGGCATAATGCCTTTATAAAATTATTATTTGAGAAAATGTGAATTATATCACAGGAGTAAAAATTGATGCGCCTCCTCAATAAATACAGTAAATAATCTGTTCTGTTTTGGAGAGTGGAAATTTTTCTGCAATTAACTGAGTATCTTGTACAAATGTCTTGTTCTTTTCTGCATCCTATACATGAAATAACTCACAGTGACAATGGCACACTTTATCTTCAGTACCATCACAGAATATTGTAGTTCCATTGCTACAACATTGTGAAAGTTGATGCATTCATTTAAGCAAAGCTTAAGCCGTACCTTCTGCCAGATCACACATTTCACAATGTCAGCCAAGAAGATAATTTAGTAGGATGATTTTTGCATACTAAGAATCAGTCTGAGAACATTTGCACTCCTTTAAGTATTCAATTTATGCCTTGTCACTAATGATGAAGACAGAAATCAGATACCTTAAGCTCTGGGCCCTTATCCAGCTGGGCCATTTGCTCTGGAGCATGGAGCACTCTGGGTTGTGGTAGGGTGCCCTGATCACCATCAAAATCCCAAGCTGTAGAAGAGGGGCCTGTCGTCAATGGGGTCACTTATGGAAACAGCAGGTGTTTTCCTGTAACCTGACAGAAAACTACAGCTGCATTATTTTCATATGGAAGCCAATTTTCTCTCTTATCAGAACATCAATATAATTAGAACATTTCTTATAATGTTACATCCTAGCTCTCAATAGGAAAAATATTTGAACATAATTTCTTTTTCTAAGTTTATATATGTCCATAAAATATTTGCTTCAAATACAAATAACAAAGGAAGTAGATAGTATTTTTTTCTTTGATTATTAATCTCCTATTAATAGAGTTTTGTTTTGCAGGATTAGCTATTTCTACAATGGAGCACATTTTCCCTACCTTGTATTATTATATTGCCTTTTTCTCTGACTTCCAATGGTCTTATAGAATACAACTGTTTATTTTGAAAATTATTACACTTTCTTGTGCATTACTGAATAAACAAATATAACCTTGCTGCTAGTCTGTGACAAAAGAACTACTTGGTAAAATAAGACTTCAATGAGGAAGGGCTTTCCAAGCACAAGAGATTTGAAATATTATACAGAATTAGATTTTTTTGTTGTTGTTATTTAAAGTTTCTGATTTTTCTTTTTATTATTAATTGTCAAATCTATACTCTGAGTTTCCATGTCTGGTACTAGAACCATTGGATTTATAATTTTTTTTTCTGTTTTTGGTGGTCAAAATGGGAAAATACTGTTTTAGAATGAAATGAAAACTGGAAAATGTAGCTTCTAGTAACTGAAATAATCAAATTATTGATTTTTGCTTAAAAATATATTTTCAAATATTTTGGAAAAAAATTGAAAATAAGAAGGTAACATTCTAATGTAGATGTATACAACATCAATTTTCTACAGAATTCATGCTTTCTACAACAAAAATATTCTCACCAGATGCAGTTGATGTCTATGTGAGTGGAAAACAGAAAGACTTGGGACCTGGGACCCATTGTGACCAGGGACCCATTCTCTGTAGTGAAGATGGTGGATTTGCTTTTACTCTTGGCCAAATACATAGTCTTCTGATCATGAATTTACTTTGGCTATGATCCTTCATGGTTATTTAAACTATTGCTCCTCAATACCCTAAATTTTAGAATGGAACAACATTTGGAACAGCATTTATTTAATTACTAGTAAAAAACCTAAAAATTGCACGCTTATTTAAAAACTATTAAGGTTGATGGTATTCCATGCAAATGCTTAGTAATTAAAAAAAACACAAACCAAAGCAAAAAACATGAAGGTGAAAAAATCAGGAATTCAGGCCAAATGAAGAGGAAACTAAAATCCCTTAATTTTACAGTTTCACAGGCATGGAAGCAAAATTTTTTTTCAGCCTCCACCTAATACAATTTTTTTTAATATTAGAGAATATTACAGGGATCAGCATAATGGAATGATAAAACTGCTACTGATATAAACATGTGCATTCCTCATTTTGTTTTTTTTTTCCACTCTTTCTTAAAGACCATATTCTTTAATTTTAGGATAGTGTTATTGTGTTAGTGAGAAATAAGATAATTGAAAGAGTGAATAGAAGTTTGAAATAAAACAGCTTTTTGTCTTGGAAGGTAGGTACTTTTTGTTGTTTTATGTAGTAATGCTTTGATCTTCTCTTCTGGATTTTGTGCCCTTATAATCCAGATTAAATCAGAAATATTTTGAGGCAGATAAAAGAGAATGTACAATACAATTAAAAAGTAATGAATCATTGCTATATAATGTGTGTGTTAATGTGTGTGTGCTAAAATTGCATGCATGCTGCAGACTTATGTTTTAAGGTACCTTCTTTGCAATTCAAGGAACCTCAAGATTAAATATTATAGACTTACATTTGAATAACACAGGACCATTGAATTGAAATGTTGTTTTCAGCCAAGAGCTGAAATTCCATCTGCTCATCTCAGTTCTGTGCAAGTTCTCTGAGCTCATTAGAATAGGCTTCATTGAACGTTTCCTCTTTTATTTTAAATCACACATTTTGTGATAAAGCAGTTGCAGGACCTGTTACAGAAGAAAACATCTAGGCAGGTTGCCTTCTTAGTTAATATGAACAGAAATTTGGTTATAGTGAGGTTTGAGTTTTGCTCCTTTTTATCTGTCACCCAAGAGTAATTTCTAAAATTCCTGGGACCAGTAGACATTCAGCCATGATTCCTTGCATCAGAGGAGCAGTTTCTTTTAACCTAGAACCCTGAAGAACCTTGTAATACATGGGATTTTCTCAGAAAAGCTTCCTCCCATTCCTATCCCCTCCTCAGTGCACCTGGAAGTGTGGGCATGACTGAAAGGGAAAGTGGGTATTTTTTCTGTGCAAAATCTCAAAAATAATTCCTTTTATATTAATGAAATGTTTAGGACTTCTCTGGCTATTTGTACTTATACTATATTTTCCTGAGTTTCACACAAAATTTGTTTCACACTCACTAGCACAAAGTAAGGGGTCCTTCTCATCTGCATGGCTTTTTTTTTCTCCAAGGAATCAAGAATTTTATGAACCAAGTAACTTATTTTGCTCTGATGTGTCCTTTCTCCTCCATTTATTAAAAAGCTGTGAGCTATTTCTTCAGAATTTGTTTGAGGGAGGAATAAAACAAAACCCGCAAGAAAGAGGGATGTTAAGTTAATGTTACTGAAGTCAGTCATACCAATAAAACTGATTACAATGTGACAAGCATTTACTCCTGGTTTTCTGCACCAGCTCATAAAATTCAAATTAATCCATTTTTTCTCTTTTTACAACATGTTTATTATGATATTCATAGAAAAATTTCTCGAATTCTTAGGAGTTACAGGCTATACAGAAAAAAGATGAAAGAAGATGCTTCCAAATCATACCAATCACAATGATTTGGCATACAAATACCCTGTAAACTAATTGGTCCAAAACCAACCCTGTATTATAGGCGTCAAAACCACAGTTGTCACCTCAGACTGTCTGTGATTGCACTTCCCCTTCATTAAAGAAATGCTTGTCTTTTTGGGCAGCACCATCACTGGAATTCTATTTACCCTATATTGACTTAATTGATTGTCCAGAATTTGCAGTTCCATAACTCCATCCAAGAAATGGAAATTATGGAGATATTAAAGAACTGTGTGGACACAATCCTGTGCCATGTGCTCTAGGATGACCCTGCTTGAGCAGTGTGGTTGGACCAGATGGCCACTGTGGTACCTTCCAACCCAACCCTCTCTGTGATTCTCGGATATTGAGGCATTAAGAGGCTTGTTGATGTTGTGTAGAAATGTGATTCTCACAGACCCATATTTCTTACCATTTTCCATTCTTCTCTCTGCTACTTTTTACATGTCTATAGACAAACTGCAATGCATAATTGTAAACAGGGAAAGCTGAAGGATTAGTTGATGTCTATGTGATTATCTCATTGTATTTTAGATTTGATACTTAAAGAAGCAAGAATCAAAACACCCAAAACCTTCACCACACAAAATCATCAAAGATGTTTTTATAGAATGTGATTTATATTGATCCTTTTGTCACAAGGACAATGTCAGATACTTACTGATCCTATACTTGAATTTGATTCCATTTGCATTTCACACATGAAGAATTTGCTTCAATGGCCTGAGGAGAAGAAAGACCTTTTTCTACTGGACCTTGATATATACATATATAAAAGGGGTCCCAATTTTTTAATTCCCTTAAAATATTAAATCACAGGAGCAAAAAAAAAAAAAAAAAAAACCAACAAAGGTAAAGTTGCAGTAATATAAACTATTTCAAAGGCCATTCAGTTTTTAAACCAGTGTGAAAACAGCTGGCTCTGTTTTGTGTTAACAGAGAGAAAAAAAAATAGGAAAAGTCTTCTCTGCACTAAAGTAAGAGGTCTGTGCCTCAGTCTGCTCACACTGTGCTGCCTTTGTAGTAGTGACCCCCACACCCTCATAGAAAGGGTCACTGCTGAAGCAGGCTAAGGATCTGTGTTGCTCATTCAGCTTCCTGAAATGACTAACAGTGGACAGGTTTTAAATGACCTGAGGTGGATCTCAGTGGAAGGAACCCCTTTTTATCCAGGGTTCTGATTTTAAGACCCAACCCCCTGAGGAAGGAGGATGAACCCTGTCCTGAACCTTCTGTTGCAGGGTTCGCTGTGGATGAAATGCACTGCTGCAGTCCCAACTGAAACACTTTATCAGAATTAACTGGAAAAAGTGTATCTTTAATTCAATTACGTATTCCTGTAAATGAGCCCTCCAATTCCAATGCAGAGTGCTCCTATATTTTCTGCTCTATTTGAATGGAAGAAATGGGAGAGAGACCACTGAGAATAGTAGTCTAAGGTACAGAAAAGCTATTTATATGCAGGAATACAAATACAGTGTGAAGGCAAACCTGAATAAAATTGATGTAGAATATATAATGGATACACATAGATGGATAGAAACTTGTGCATGTCCAGATATAAATAAGTGGCTTATTAAAAATGTGTACTTTTTCCTTCTCTTGTGGCCTTTTCCCACTTCAATGTTTTCCACTATTATGTGTGTGGACAACAAGGAGACAGGTGCTGTTGTACATAGAGAGATTCCAATTTTAGTTTGATTCAGTATTCTCTGTTCTGTACAGCCAAATCTGAAGGACTCTTTCAGCCTATTGAAGTAATTGACATTAATCCAAACAAATAGTTATTTATATCTATGTTTTGTAACTTTGGTGAATTAGTATTACACACACAAATACTTTGCTTTGTCCAAATAAGCAAAAATACCACGCTGTTTTCTCTCAGCAAGTAGCATCACTTCTGAGAATATTTCTCTAATAACCTCATTCCACAGCAGCTGTCACCCAAATTAAAGTCATATATGATGAATGCACATAAGAAAAGCTGCAGAGAGGGGATGGGTTCTCTGATGGAAGATATTTTTGTCTTGAACAAAAGACAAAAATATTTGTCTTTTTGTGAGCTAGATTTAATACATGATCAGAATCTTGTGTACTGTTGTATTTTCAAGTGTTGTCCTGCAACATGATTATTTACTTTACTGGTATGCAGACTTAGATGTTAAAGAGATAATATGATGACAAAACAAATATTTATTTCTGTTACAGGATAAAATCCAGGGAAAAGCTAAAGTTAAAGCAAAGAAAAATATTTTTCACCTCTTGAAGGAATTTTTTTGTTTTACATATACCTTGCTTCTGGAATTATGGCAGCAGCAGATTGTGAAATTTGTCCTTAAAGATGGACAAATGAACACTATTGTTTCTAAAATTTGCCTTAATGGTGTGCCTTAAGAACAAGAGTAAAATTTTCGTACTCGTGTGGATGTGATTATGCCCAAGTCACTGTGAATCTTTTCTAAGTAGGGAAAACATGGCTAGCATTACCCTTTACTTATTGTGGAGTATTCAAGTGAGTATATCAAAGACCTAAAAATAACACTGCTTTTTTAAAAATTTTTCTTTTGATGCCTTTGTTAATATTTTATAAACGTTTTCAAAATAAAGCAAACCACAAGAAGTGTGTGCTAACTTAGCTGAATGAGAACTTGTATTCCTGTATAGATACAATAAATTATTAATTTTTATTTCTGTAATTTCGAGTGAGTCCAAAGAAGCAAACACACAGAAGGCTAAGCCTACATAATTTGACCTCTCTGCATTGTTGCTATACTTTGCATCTCACATTTGATAAGCTTCCTTATTATTTGAAAAAGTCAATGTATTTTATCAAGTAATGTTTATGTGAGATAATTTTATTTTCCTCTGTGAGCTTATTATTGTGCACTGCTTTCTACTGAACATTTAAAGCCATGCAAGTTATGTTCATTATAAATAAGACTATCTGTGGACTCAAAAGTGACTGTGAGGTGATTTGCTTATGGCTATGTCTTTAGCAGATAGAGTAAAAAAGTGCACTGAAGAGCATGCAAAATAATTTTTCATTCATTCTTGGATACAGTTCCAGCTTTATTTGAGCTAACTTGTAATAATCCTTCTCTCCTTAGTTAACATTTTTGAGCTAAATCAATCCAGCTTCCTCAAACGTGATCTTCATGCTTCTTATCCATGAACAATGCCTCTGAAAGTGCTGCAGAACCCCAGGGAAGATCTTAATGGGGTTCACCAATTCTGGATTTAGACTTCAGAGTAGACTTGTCTGTTCTAAACATGTATTTTGGGCGCAGTTGAAACTGTGGCCATGGTCACTATCTCTTTGGACCAGCTGCAAAGTCCAGTCCACAGACCAAATATTTATATGGCAGCAAGCTGCAGATCCATATGCGGGAGGTGTTGGTCATCCAAGACAGAATGTAAGCAAACAGCAAAGACTGAGACTATGTGTTCCAGCCTGCACAGGTGAATGAACAGCAAATTAAATATGGGGCAACCCTGAGAATAAACGAGGAACTAATGTGTTTATACATTTTTTATAAACATTTTTGCACTTTTGTAGCCTTTTTTCCATTCTTTCACTCTGTTCCTCTTATTTTTTATTTTAAAATAGGTTTTCTAGAAGAGTCAGTTGGCCTATAGGCTAGTCACCTCCTGAAAGTGTGAGAGAAAAGCATTCCATCAATGCTTCCTTCCCCTGTTATGTGTGCTTTCTTAAGCTCCAGTTTCTGGCAACGAAAAATTTATTTTAGAATTCTAGCTTAAATTTAAAAATAATAGCAAGAGGATATTTCCTTTAGCATGCAAGAAGGATCTAAAACATTATTTGATTGTACTTTCCAGACTCAAAAACCAAATTAAAAGTAGCCGTCTTTTTTTTTTTTCTCAGAAAGCTGACCTCCAATAATTTAGTGCTCTGGGTTAGCTTAGCTTCTGTAAGAGTTACAAAACCTTTCAGGCATCAAAAGTCACCATCTTGATAATCCATATTTCTATTCAAAAGGCATCCATATTTTTAAATTAGTGTGCAAAAGGGAATGAAAGAGAAGCTGGAAAAAAAATCTATGTGCGCTTCTCATGGGAGAATATCTGCACATGCAGTGTATGAGACAGTATAAAGATACAGTGGGGCATTTATTTATTGCCATTTACATTGCCTTTTATTTATTCCCCTGTGTTATACAAATCCAAATTCTTCATCCCAATTATATTTATCCTGAAAAATATTTTATTTGTAAAAAAAAAGCAAACCACCAAAACTAAACCTCCATCATCCTTTTTATTTCTCTAGCTGACCATCTGCCTGCCACTTGAGAGGGTTGAGTGAATAAAAGAAAATAAAGGGGTATAAAAAATTTTAAAAAGCCAGTTGGTTTAGGTAAGTGATGTACCTGGTAGGATTTAACAAACCAGTTTAGATTAAATGAATGGTTCTGTATCTTTTAGTCATACATAGAAGCAGATACAAATGTCACTTGTGTTTAACCATATGACACCTCTGAGTAAAATGTTACCTGTCATATTCTATGTGAAATAGGTTTGAAAGTTTTGATGTTTTTATCCCCTGAGAGACAAGAAAAAAAACTATGTGATTTCATGGTATTTAAGCAGTGGATCAAAAGAAAGAAAAAACCCAGCACCTGAGGTTTCTATTCCCATAGAGTTGTAGGATTAAAATTAATTGTTTGAATTGCAAAAGTGTTTGGAAGCTAGAACAGTTTTTGAGGTTCAGGCAAGTTAATTAGTGCAGGAATAGTTCTTTTCATAACAAATGAGCACTGTGGCATTTTATGTTAGCAGTAGCTGTAATCATCTGTGCTAAGGAGTGGCTTGATTGCACAGAGCTTCATCTTGGTGCAGTCACAAGCCAGCAAAGAGCTGTTCCACAGCATCAGTAATGGTCATGGGACAGACCAGCCTTGGTTCCATAGTGAAAGGCATCTGCTTCAAACCACATGCCCAAAAGGAGAGAGTAGATAAATTCTCTGACCAGCTTAAGGAAGTTTTGTGACTAGGAAAATCATGGAAAATTTACCAAATTTGGTATCTGCTGGAAGGGCAACATAGCGTGACAGAGTGCAAGCAATTTAAAGATAGGAAAGATCCTTAATTGTAGTGACCACAAGACTGCAAAGTTTAAAATTCTAAAAAAAAACCAAAATTACCAAGGCAAATAGAATTGCAGGGACTTGGGGAGAAACACCTTTGGCTTGTTCAGGAATCTTCTTGGCAGGATCCCGTAAGAGTCTGAACTGGAGAACAGAAGCACCATGGGGAGCTGATAGACCTTTTAAAGACAATATCACCAGACTGAGTGGTCTATGCCAGTGTGCAGAAAGAAGCCACACAGGTATTGCAGAAGACCCATTGGGGTGAACAGCAGAATCTTGCCTGAGGATGAGCAAAACTAGAATGTACACAGAAGGTAGAATCTGGGATGGGCTTCCTGGTTATTTCCAACCGAGGCATTTCTGCCCAAGCGTGTAGAGGTGATGTTAGGAAAGCAGTAGCTCAGTTGGATCAAGAGCTATAAAAGAAACAAGACTGACTTTTGTGACTACATTGGCAGCAAAAGGCAGCCTAAGAAAATTGGGCCCATTGTTCCAGTGCGGCAGAGGATTTCATGACAAAGGACATGAAAAAGGTCAAGCTGACAAAAAGTTCATGAATTTCAACAAAGGTGAATGCTGAGTCTTGGATCTGGGTTGGAATAATCTGCCATGCAGCAGTGTGGGCTCTGTGCCAGCAGGGCAGAAAACATCTTTGCAGAGAAGGTCATGGGCAGGTCTTGGTAGAGAAAGCCAAGAAAAGAAAGACAATTGCATTCTGCAGAATAGTAGTAAGAAAGAAGCCAGTAGGCTGAGGGGGGTAAACCTCTAACTCTATTAAGCACTTGTGGGGCTGATCTGGAGTATTGTGTGTGGTTTGAGCACCCTATTTCCATAGAATACATTGATGTCTTGGAGCAAACTGAAGAAGCTACTGAGATGGTGGGGGTGATTGGAGTACAGAATGAATGAGAAGAGGTTAAGAGAGCTGGGTTTGTACAGTCCTAAGAAGATAAGCTGCCGGGAGGGTCTTATTGCTCTCTTCAGATACTAAATGACAGAGAAGTGTACAAAGATGGAGATAGAATCTTAATGGTGCATGACAAAATAGCAAAATACAATGGGTACAGCTGGTGCATGAGAAATTTTGGTCAGAAAAACCATATATATAATGAGAACAGTCAAACAGTGGAACGGGATTCCCAGTGTGGTGTGCAATCTCCACATTAAAGATGTGCTAAACTTGACTGGACAAGTACCTGAATAACCTGATCTCCTTGTCCTTACTTTGAAAAGATGTCCCATGAGACTACATAACTCTACTGCTCTTTGGACACTGCTTAAAATAAGATTGACTGTCAAAAAAAAACCACCAAAAACAAAACAAAGTGTCATGAGTATAAAATAAATATTTAAAGTACCTAACTTTTAATCTTAAAGTTTGCTTTATTGTTTGAATGTGAAACTTTACTGTATTTTTAAAAAAACAGATAGAAACTGAAATGTAGCACTGCCACTTTGTTTTTAGCGCAAATAACAGATGTGTAGAAAAGCTCTTGTTAGGAGCTTCTGAGTTCTACCTTCTGTTTTTCAGAAAAATGCTGTATGCAGAAATATTGAGATAAGCACTGAAGATGCTTCTGACTTTATCTGAATTGCACTCTACTGTCAAAAAAATTCAATATTTGCTAATTATTTATGATGAGTCCACAAATTAATGGAATGAAAACCAATCATACAGTGCTGGGGTTTTGACCATATTTTGATTTTTCACAGTTGCTGAAAGATCAATACAGCATTTTGTATGACAAATATTTTTGTTACGTCAGAACATCATTAAGTGAAAACCATTTCCTCCATTCTTATTAAAAAAAATTATGACTTTATTGGAAGTAGACCCAGGATTTTAATATCACTTTGTCATTTCACTGCACAATTTAAACAGAAAGAAATAACAAAAATATTCCTAGTTAACTTCAAAATAATTTCCAGTAAGCATTCTTAGTTACTAATTTTTCTAGCAGTTTAAGTGTATTTTTTTCTAGGAAATATCTGAATATCTGAGGATATAAATAAATAAACTCTCAGTAGTAATTAAGGCTGACATGGATTTTAACAGAGGCATTGAGGTTTTTTTGTTGGTTTGGTTTGTTGTGGTTTTTTTTTAATCCAGTGAACTGAGTAATATACTCTTATCTGGACAAAATATTCCAATGCTGCTAATTTGCTAGGAACTCTGGGCTCTAAGGAAATACATAAATAATAGCCAGAGGTTTATTTCTCTATTAAGAACAAAACAGGCCTGTTTCTCTTTAACTCTAATGATCATACTGTACTTAGTGTCCAGCCTTTAACAATTTTGTAGATAAAACTTAATTTCTTTCGATGTGCCTGAAGTACATGCATGTATTTATATTATGTCAGTAAAGGAGTATCAGCATTATTTATGCCAATTAAAAGAAAGAAGTATTTATAGAAATTTGTTGATAATTGTTGATACTGAAGTAGAGGAGATACAAATTTTTATGTGTTGTTAACTGCAACTTCAACAGCATCTTGATAAACCTTAGAGGCTTGACTGTCAAAATTGTCAAAATTATAGCCAGGGACACATTAATGGCTGTGGTGTTGTTATTTTCTACCTTGAGATGGACTGAGGGAGGTGACCTTACTGCGAGATTTATTGTAAGACTTTGTGCAGGACAGAGGATCAGACTGTAGCTATAATTTTACTTCCCATTAGCTGTCAGTTAAAAAATCTGCTGGGAAGATGTCCTATTTACAGATTTCTTTATAGTGCAGCCTAAAATTACATATTTGAGCATATTCAGCTGACAGTTACATGAAAGTAATGATACAGTTGAGAGGAAATAAATACTTTGAAGCCAATGAAACGTAGTTCCATAAGTGAATGGAAATTTTCTAAGAACATGCCCTCCATGGAATGAATATAAGTTAAACATAGATGAAACAAGAAATAGTCTTATACATATTGAAGGGCTATTCTAACATCAAGCAGCATGTGATAATTATTTTTTACAGTTTTATTCTTGTGCATTCTGCAATTTTCAATTTGCATTATTTTACTCAAAACATTGCAGACTAATGACTTTCAGACATGATAGTCAGGGTGTGGTGTACCTGAGAATCCTCTAATAACTTCTTACAAAATGGTAAACTTGATTGATTGACTCAACTACTTTGCAGTAATCACTGAGGGTGGAGTGGAGGAGTTAGTCAATGGTTGGGAAGATTTTGAAATTGGCAGACCATTTTCTCATTGAGCTCAAGTCAGCTTCATGCTGTGTGAACCAGCAGCCTCTCTGGCTTTTGCAAAAAGAATGTCAAATTCTTTTCCTGAACAATTTCAGTCACAGATGCAAAAACATGGCTGTACAATTCAAGGGCATTTATCTTTGAGTTATACGGAGAGATGGGAATGTCCAGCTCTAAAAGGGATGTAAGCTGTGGGCAAGGAATGGTTTTCTGGATCAGTGAGAATTACATGTTTGGTAGAAACAGTGAATGCCTTTAAAATCTGTCCTATGAGGGAAATTAAAATTGAAATTATTTTACTCTGTTGAGCTATAAGGCTCTGGGACCTGACATTAGAATATATAATGATTTTCAGTGATGGAGAATCACTTTATGGAGAGACCCACCCGGACAGCAAGAGAAGCTGGAGCAAGCTTTGTGTGTTTTATTTTTTTCAGGCTTGGGGGTAAATTGATGGAGTTAAAATACTCAAGAAAGGAATGGCAGTCCCTCCCTGTTAACTTAAAAATCAACTAAACAATTGTGAATTGGTACATAATACAGAGGTAAATGAATACATTTTGCAGGGTAGTGTTTTGTTGGGGTTTTTTTGTTTGTTTGTTTGTTTTTTTGTTTTTTGTTTTGTTCTGGTTTTGGGTTTTTTTTTGTAAAATTTTTTGTTTTCTTTTTTCGTGTGTAGTTTAATTATTTGAGGTACCTATGCAGATATCTCTCTTCTAAGCACCACAGAAGTTGTATTGAAAAAAAGAACTATTTTCTTTTTTTTTCTTTTTTTTTCCCCAGCATAATTTTGTTACTATTCAAGTCTTTGGTCAACATTTTGTCCCTTCTTTTTGATCATAAATTATGAACATAATGTCTAAAGATCCTTATTTGGGAAACTGTTTGAGCAAAAGCATTTGCTTTTTCTCAGGGCTATCTCTGTTTTAGAATATACACTAGGAGGGAGGATAGGTTAACTCCCAAGGTGAGCATTCAAACCAATATCTCGTTTGCATCCCAACTGCAACTCTGTGTTCAGCTAAAAAGAAAACTCATTACCAGGTTCCTCCATCTGACTTGCACACTGTTTAAATAGGAACAGGTTGTGTGATAGCTGTAGCAAAGAAAAGGGAAGCAATACAGTGAATATACAAGGAAACTCATCTGTTGTTTGAAATGGCACTTTCCTACAACACAAAAACAAGAGCTATTTTCACAGCCTTGAGATTAGAATGGTGACTGCCATCGAAGAGCACCATGTCAAGTCACTGAGCTATCTTTCTTGCAGATCTCTATTTTTCATGTGATTTTAGGACTGCATGGAAAACATTGGAAAATTAACGAAGGTAACTGTTTAGTGGAAAAATGTGCAACAATATAAAATAATAAGAAAAAATAAGAAAGCAGGAACTAAGAGAACTTAACCTCTTTGATGACTAATTGTGCTTAGTTAACTATCCCAGTTAGCCACCCTTGTGAGTTAATTATCCTTGCAGATGGTCTTTTCTAGCAACAGGAAAGCATTTTTTAGCTCTACCTTATATAATGTTATTTAGTTATTATCTAAGTGATCTTTATTAAAATAATGTTGAATTATTTTAGAGCCTGTCCCCTAATTATTCAAGCCTGAATTTATATGAGTAGTCCTTTCTTTCTGCATTGCAGCACTTGTAAATGTAGCATGTAAGAACTTTGAGATTTTAAGTATATGGTTTGTGCATTTACACAAACATCTTTGAAAACTTTACACCACTGAAGAACATTTTTAAAAGATTTCTTCCTGCTATATACAAAAAATGATAATATTAAATTTTTGTGTATCTGATCGACATTTTTTGTAGAAACGCTTCAGTCAACAGACCAATTGTGCATTTGAGATTGAAATTATTTTAGAAAGCCAGCTTTGACTAAGTCCATTAATAAGTTTTTGCTTACCTTTTTCTGAATTCCTTGAAGGAAATCCTCTTTTATGGAAAGTAGAGATTAGTGTGAAAGAATAATATTTGCAGCTGATTTAAACCTTTACTGCCATTTATGATTCCATTATTTGCTCTAAAACATCTAGATGTCAAACCTCAATGCAAAATCTGTAACAGTTATATTTCTATAAAGGTAGAGGCTTAAGTGTTTACCAGAAAATCTTATTGTGTCCCAGAGATTCCTCAAGGTCAACAGCAGTCACTAGGAGATGCTTCTGTTTCCATTGGCCCTGTAGTATCAACTTTGTATATCCATCCTCACTGCAGCCTCAGAGAAGGAGGAAAAAAATCTATGTCCGGAGTTCTTGTTAGGCTGTTCCAGGACCCAGTTCATAGACTTTAAAATCATTAAAGATAGTTTGCTACCCAGTTGCCACTAATCAAACCCAACTAAAGCAAAGTTAAGGTTAAATTCAAGTGCTTGCATCTGTCTATAGCATTCAAAACAGTCTAGACCACATAGTTTATTAGGCTAAAGGGAGGGGCGTTGCAGTATCCTTGCTGCACAAGCCTTGCATCACATTGTTTGTTCCTCATTCCTTGAGCTGAATTAAATATATGATGTCAAAATGGCAGGCAATCTTACACTATTTCTGCTTGTATTAAACATCAAATTACACTTGCTCAAAAGGTTTGGTAAGGTAATTTATAAAGCACACTTGGTGGCCTCTTACATTTCTTTGCATGTAAGTTAACACAGTATAATCTGTACTTTAAAACTGTGTGTTGCAAAGATCTCTGTAGAATAACTGAATGATAATATTTCATTGGGACCAGATGTATTATATGCTGAGATCACCCCTATCTATATATAATGTGAAAGTAAACTAATAGGAGCACAAGAAATAGCAACAAGTGTTCGTGATATATGAAAATGTGCAAAAAACTTGATAAAGAAATTACTAGTTTGTGCTTATTTATTGGCATTACTGCTGAAAATGCCTGCCTGAACCATGTTAGGTGTCTAATTCTGAAGAACTTACACAGAGAAATTGAAGCATTTTGATTGAATTACTGTCTAACTGTACACTTGATATCAGAACTGTTCACCAATCCCTTTCTCGGTACAATATTTTCTTGAAGGTTTAAAATCTATGATACAGAGAAATCATTCAGTTCATCCATATAGTCTATTTTTCACTAAGGGTTTGCATCATCAGAGCTATATAGAAGATTTTACCTGTGGATAAGTCCCTGGAATTCTCTGCAAGGTTGCACATTTAGTTTACAATTTCTGTATCAGGAGAATGCATATGTTTGCTCTGTAGACAGAGCAGCGCTGGCTCTTGAAGGGTAAAGCTAAGTCATGTCATTACATGAATCATTATATTCATTAGCATTCATTGCCAGAGGGATTTTGGTCACTTGAAAACTTTCAATATGTGACAAAAAAACCCTCACAGAACAGCAGAAACCAAGATTACTTTCCTATGTTTGAATTCAAGCATAACAGTTCACAAGAGACCATCTAGCATACTTATAGCATATACCATACTTCTGTACACCAGCCTAAGGGAATTGGGCATTAAATATTTTTTTCTGTGAATGATCTGTCATTTGTGTGAACATATTCCTCCCCAGTTGCAGGACTTGGTGTTTTTTCTTGCTGTAATTCCTGGCATTGCTCTCTATCCATTTCCCCTGCCTGTTGACATCCTACTGAGTGGCAGTACAACCATCTGGTTCATCTCGGCTCCCCACACCCACCACTGGTTTTATATCATCTGCAATCTCCAGAAGAGTGGACTATGTCCCATTTTTCAGGACATTTATGAAGATCTAAATAGTGTTGTGGCACCTGGGGTACAGCACTGGCTTCCAGTTGGACTTTGTGCTGCTCACCACAACCCTCTCTGCCTGGCCCATCGGCCAGTTTTCAATCCACCTCAGTGCTCTTGCATAACCCATACTTCATCTGCTCGTCTGTGAAGATGTTACAGCAGTGTCAAAAGCCTCCCTGATGAGGATGAAGTAATCAACACTCACTGCTGCCCCCTCAGCCACTAAGTTGGTCTCCTCATTTATTGAAGGGAATCAGGATGGTTAACCGCAATTTCCACTTCATAAATCCAGCTGACTGCTCCAGATAATTTGTCTTTCACGTTTCTGGAAACATTTTCCAGTGTTAGATGCTCCATCCCAGTGGTGGAAGTGAGGGTGATAAACCTATAAATTCCTGGATCTCTCCCCTTGTCCCTCTTGAATTTTGGAGTGATATTTGCTTTCTTTCAGTCTTCAAGAACCTCTTCTGGTTGCTACACAATAACCCACCATAGTTGTGGGTGCTTTCTATCAGACTTCATGGGCTTATGTGTTCAGGTTATTTAAACTTTCCCTAATATGGTTCTTTTCCACCAATGTCTTCCTTACTCCAGACTTTACCATTGGAAAAAGAGGCCTGTGATTCCTGAAGACTAGTTTTCCAAAAAAGACAGAGCTACAGAAGTCATATTTGCCTCAAGGCAAAATACTTAATCAGAAATATGTTGGGCTTGAGTAATTTCATAGAAAGTTTTTGTAGACCATTGCCTGAATTAGAGTGTTGTAAATCACAGGTTTTCCAGGCCATGTGGGTGTTATATCCATGGAGTTAGAAGTCTGCCTACACCATGTGTTCATGTCTCAGTGTCATAGCATAAGGCACCAAAGTGCCATTGGGTTTAAAGATTCCTGTGCAAGGAATGCAAAAACAGCCTGGAGGTTTCAGAGGTTACTTTACATCAATGTACTTTGGTTTTTCCCCTTCCTCTGAGAATTTAAAAATACTGATGTCAGATGGTAGCTAATTTTATTTGTTCTGTTCTCACAGTGACTAAACTACACCGAAAAGAGAGTTAAGTGACTTACTTAGCTTGTAAGTGACTTGCTTATTTCTTGTACTTGAAATTTAATGGTTTTATGTTGTGTAAGCATATAGTTAATGTTGATTATGTGTAACCCTTAGATAATGGCTTTCTAAAACCTGCTGCACATTTTCATGGCAAATATATTCCCTGAAATGATTTATAGTTATTCTTTTATACTTCAAATCTTTTTTCCTTTCTCCCAGCCAGTGGAGGGAGAAAAGTTGTCACACTAAAAGCCTGACTTTGTTCCGCACTTGCACATGCAATCCATTTGCTCAGTGGGATTCCAGCTATGTATAGAAACAAGAGCATCACACCGGGGGATGTAAGCACCTAACAGCGACCTGAAAGTTTCCAACCTTAAGCTTTGCTAAAGGAAAATGATCTTAGTGATCTTACTCTGCTGTATCTCAGGCAAGAATTAGAGAAAAATGAAAAACCTTGTCTTGCTCACTTCAAACTTACTTGATAATATATGTCATATTATTTTAAATTGTTATCTGTATCTTGTATTTTCTTCAAGACACAGAAGGTAGTGTTGAACTTTACTTCTTTTCTTAATCTGCCAGGAGCTTTTTTTGTTGGCACAACTGGAATATGAGTTAAATATAACTCCTTGCTCTGCTCAGGCGTGTGTAGCAGACCACAAAATTTAGTGCTGTGTGTTCTGCTCTGTACAATGAGCTTTAGCCCGTTTCGCCAGTAAGCCCACTGCAATTACTGAAGCCACTCAAGGAATGAAGCCTCTCACATTTCAAGTCAGGGCTTTGATTGCACCCTATTTTATCTAGCACTTGGTCAAAAGATGTACTGAATTGTTTCAGACACTTGTTTTGTTCTTTAATCATAAGTGAAAGGAATAGGCACATACAGTGTTTGTTTCTCCCTAGTAATAATAACTTCTGTATAGTGGGAGATGTGACTTAAGAAATAATATAAATAACCTTTTCAGAAACAGCATTTCAGCAGTTTAATTTGGTTCCCAGAAGTTTTTTCCTAAAAGTTACCTCTGTCAGTCACTGGTAGGACTGATGAATATACAACCAATCTTTCCTCAGCAAGCACTGAAAATACATGTGTTAGCTAAACTGTTTTCCTTTCTCCTGTGCCCATATTTTATAAATGTTTTAGACTTCCAGATGATCATTTTGGATCATTCTTTCAGCAGAGATTATAATTAGGGGTATTGTAACTGGATTTGTGATGCTACACTGTAATTTTCAACAGAACAATTGAGAAAATATTAATAATGATACAAAGCAGATGGACAGTTCATACTAACTATATTCTTTATTAAGAATTACACAAATTGCAAGATTATGAAAGACATCTGTAGGAGTACAGAACATTCAGCATCTTTTAAGAGATACAACACATGAATATTTTCAAATAAAGTAATTGCTATCTGAAATCATTTAATAAGATTTTTATTTCTGCCCAGGAATAAAATATACACTGGTAAAGCTAAGCCATTTCTGTAAGGTAAGTGTCTAGTCTTGATTAGTAAATATATCACTAACTTCAGTAAACTCTTACACAACAAAGAAAGGATGCAGGATGAGGAAGGCAAGCTGGAGACCAGAGAGAAATAAGCAAAGTTAGTGGGTTGTTCTAAAAACTAGACAGATGATGCTTAATGCTGCAATAGGGTCTAGTAGAAATTGTGGAGCCCATTCTCATTTTAGAACAAACAGATAAATCACTGACCTGAACCCAAAAAATCTGCAGGAGTTACCCTAATGCTTTTAAGCAAAGTTTTAAACTCATATCTCTTGCTGTCACTGTGAGAAGGTGAATGTTTCTCTATTTGATTGAAATAAGCATAGTTACAGTCACTGATGGATGAGGCATGCTTTTTTTACTAGTCCCATCCAACCTGACCTTGAATGTTTCCAGAGGTATGGTGTCCACAACCTCTCTGAAAAACCTGTTCCAGTGCTTCACCACATCATTGTAAAAAGCTTCTTCCTTGCATCCAGTCTAAATTTACCTTCTTTTAGTTTAAAATCACCATCCCTTCTTTGATATCAACAGGCCCTAGTAAAAGATTTGTCACCACCTTTCTTATAATCACTCAATGTTATCTGCAGTAGAAGACAGGAGTCTTGCAGCATATCTCACTTGTGCTTTTCCCTGTGATCTAATGGCAAAACTGGTCCATAGCCCCATGGCCTTACTTTTCCTCTTTTGTTTTTCTGTTGGTGATTTGCAAATTCCTTCACCTTTTTCTCTCTAGGAGTTCTGATAAAAAAGATACAAAAGTATTTCACCCTTTCTATTCCTTGACATTTTTCCCAGGTCTCTTCTAAAATATAGCAGCAATAATATTTTATTTTCCCTGGAACAGCCTTGGGGATCAGAGCATGGAACAACTCCAATAATGTCCTGGTTCGTGCCCCTCTGTTTTGTCCCGACTCCAACTCTGTTTTCATTTTGCAAGAGCACACACAGAAATGCCAAGTAAAACACCTGTACTGGCAGGTGTCATTCGGGAGATGAGAATTATGACATTAAATTGAAATAGGTGAAGAAGGCAAAATAACTAAGCACTTGATTAAGTACTCTATCTTCAGAAAAGAGGCTTTTTTTTTTTTTTTTTTACAGGATCTCTCATCTCTAAATTCAGGTTTCCTGCAGTGCCAGAATACAAATGTGAATAACAGAAAGTTGAAAAAAGTACTACTGCCAATGAAAAATAAATTAAAAAATTATTTTCTTGATAAAAATTTAATTGTAGCTTGGCAAGGATATGACGTTGGTAGCAGCTCATCTGTGTTTCTGTCCCTTGCAAAGTTACTCAAGTAGAATGAGTAGAGGTTCAGATCTCATTTTATCTGACTGCTGCTTGCATGTAGATTTTACCCCATGAAATTGGGCATGCCTCATTTTTCTGCTTGTAATATGGAAATAATAGCTATTTTCATGCAGGGAAGGTTTCTCTTCAAAAATACATATTTTAATACATTTTTTAATACATTTCCACCTATGCAGTACAGAGGCTGTCTCTTTGCAGTGTGTAAGGAGTGATTCTGCAGTGCAGCACATGAAGGGGTCTTCATGTTGTCTGTCAGTATTGCCACCAGCTGCTGTGAATAGAAAAACATTTTGTAGCTGGTGTGGTCTTGACAAGAGTGTGAGAATGATACTGACTTTTAGAAAGCAAACTGTTCCTATTTCATGTTTTAGTCATGATGCATTTTACATACCTTGTGAAACAGAATTGTGCTCAACACCGTGGCATGTCTAATATATATTATGTCTGAAATGACTCTTTAAACTTTAGTTTTTTAAGATGCTATCTGGTGTTTTGTAAATGAGGCTTACTGTAAAGGAGGTCCTGCATCACACTAGTGTTATAGGAATAATGCCAGCACAATTTATTTCTGCTAGAATCACAACTATTAATAACTCTGTTGAGCAGCAAATGTTAGCACTGCATTGCTTACTCAAACCTCTGGGGAATGCTAAGCAATCAGCAGCTTTCAGGTACTTCAGAAAATGTGTTTCTTACAATTGCCTTTTTTTTAATTGCATTTTCTCCAGGGGAAATTTTCAGGTTTTATATAAAAAATAAATAAAGCAAAAGTGTTTTCAAAGAAGCTTTATTTTGTATCCAGGTGTAAACATTTGCATTTGCAAATTAAAAAAAAGATACTGATATGATTGATGGTTGTAGACAAACCTTCGCTAATTCTTTAATACAGTTGACCAGAGGAGAATGCATTAGAAAAATATAATTAATTGTTGAGTTATTGATAGTTCACAGTTTGATAAAAAGACAAACAATTAAGCTTGCTTTATGCTTATTTTTTATATTTTTAATATAATTTTGTGGTATGTTTTTGTTCTTGTTGGCTGAAGATGTTGACTGTGTCCCACCACAGCTCTCCTGAGAAGAGATCTTTTGTTCACATTCTTGTTAGCTGTTATGAGAAAAAGTTGGTGTTAATACCACTGTTACATTGCTCTTTCCTTTCCCTAAGAGATTTTTTTAGTAAAATACCCTCTCCCTCAGTTCCTTGAATTCTGACGTGTGTGTGGGTTTTTTTGTTTTTGTTTCCCAGCAGCTAAGGAGGCAGTAGGTTTGATTTGGCAAACCACTTGGAAAAGGAGGAGTGGAGAAGTGTCCCGTAACCATTGAACAGTAAGTGCCAGTTTTACCTGCTATTTTAGCCACAGAAGCAAATAGAACATGCAGATGGATTGGCACGAAACTTTTATAATACTGAGAGGCATACAAAAATGTGCCCACCTAGAAGTATAACTACTGTGAAATACTTCAAAAAGAAGGCCAAGAGATCTGCTTGGATGTAATTATGGATCAGGTCATGAGCAGCGTTGAGGTATACAACGTAAATTATTGAAAGCCAAAACTGAAAAGTACCTTAAGTGGCATTCTGTTAAATTCATTTGGATACTAAGTAGTTTGAAATATTCAATATACAAAGCCTCTAAAATTAGAAAACGCAGTTTGGATGTGTGCACACTACTCTGCCCTTGGAAACTAGGAACTAATTGAATAAAGACATGCCTGTCAACAGTATTTGCATGCTATTAAAAACACTGCTCTGCTATATACTAAAAATGACTGTCAGCTTTGTTTTCAGCATGCTTGTCTGTTAATTTTAATGCTTTTTTGATTCATGTCAAATTAAAATTTCAATTTCAAAATGCAGGTGTTAACTGCTTTCAATTTCTCTACAGCAGAAACTCTCTCTGTAGCAAAAAGCACGATATAATAATGAATATTACAGGATAGATTTGGATGTGAGAAGCTGAGCTATCCTAATGAACTCTAATCAGTGAAGCTCAGCCTTAGAAGCATTTAAATGTATTTGTGAGTGTATTATGGACTTAAACTGTTGTTTGAGGATAGTAATACAAGAAAAATATTTAAACCTTACACTTAGTGTATAATGCATTCAAAATTTGATTATTGAACAAATTAGTTTAAAATGAAATTTTTACTTTTCTTGCAATTCAAAATATTGCAGCAGCTGAGGCAGAAGTTCATAGCACTAGGTTGTACTTCTGTTACCTGAGGAAATATGAACATGGCTTTAATTTAGTCTAGTGTATTTTGTTTATACACAAGTGCAGGGAAGGAGAATGCCATAAGACACCCCTGACAGTGGAACAAACTGCTCCTTGTATATTTTTGAATACACAGAATATTGATCCTTTTACAGCAGCAAACAGCATGTAGGAAATTAAAAGAACAGTGTCGTGTTTTAGTGGAATAGGACTAGCTGGAAAGAGCGTATTTTCTTTTTTTTAATGTGGATGTACCTAGGAAGCAGATTAGACCCAGTCAAATCAATCTTCTTGTTCACTGTTAGTATATTTATGGCTGTCAGCTATGTTTCACTCTCATTTTTGTACCACGTCTGGCACTCATTTATTTCCTTGGGAAGTCATATGCAGCACAATAGCCAGAGAAATACTGATTCAGCTAAAAGAGATGAAGGGTTTTCTGTCCATTAAGTGAACTAGATTGAATTGAGATGGCAGGAAATGAGAGGAAAACCAGAGGAAGTGGACCACAAATTTGACCATTTCCGAGTGTTGAAGGAAATCCTCTGTCTTGTCTAGCTACAAATTTTTTCCATCCACAAAATTTAGTTTCAATACTTCTGCCTCTGAGGGACTGCACACCTTCCTCTGCTGTCTCCTTGGGTTTTGGATGGAAGCTAGCTTCAGCTGCTGAGTGATGAATACTGGTTTGCTAGAGAGGAAGGGCGGAACTGAAAAAGTGAGAAAATTGATAAATTACACAAGCTACAAGGGTTGTGGGATTTTAATGGAAAAATAAGTGGTGTGTTTTGCTTTTTTTTTTAATAAACATTGCATATTTTAGGAATTACTGTGATATTATAGGACATCTCCTGTGGTTGGTAGAAATATGGCTTATAGAAATCATCTGAAAGCAAGTTGCCATGGGGAGTAGCTGCAATACTGTATTAGTAATCAATGTCAAGGCTGTGTTGTACACAGAAGTCAGTCACGGAATTGCAAGTATCGTGGAATTGAAACCAAAAGATTTCAGTAAGATATTGGAGAGAATGATGACGATTGCAAGGCTTATAATCCCTTTACCAGAATTTTGTGAGCAGTACATAGCTGATGATCTTATTTTCGGAAACAAAATTCTGATCCTAGGTTACTTGTAAAAATCTTGCCCTGCCTAGCAGGATCAGAGGAGTTGCTATCTAAGGGTTTTCCTATGCACTTGGCACTAATTATACTCTTATTAAGGAATTTATTTGAAGAGATGCTACAAAGTACTTGTGTTGTGGGCATGTAGAATATTTTCTCCTGTATTTTCCTAAAGATTATTTTTCAGGACACAACATGTACAATGAGTTTGTGTCAGGGATAAAGACTGATTACTTTGACATTAGCTGAGGCCTTGCCTGTGCATATGAGAAGGTTCATGATTACTGAGAGTGTTCAGTCACTGATGAACAGTTGTTCTGATGGTCTGCAATTGTGCAGAGTGGGAGTATATTGACATCAGTAGTACATAGCTGTTACTGTGTTTATTTAAGAAATACTGATAAACTAAATTGAGCTGGATTTTTTTGCGTTGATGTTATTCTGGTGATTCATGGTATTTTGACATGTAAATTTTTGATGCATTGGATTTTATGGTTGAGTGTTGAAATAGATAGAAGTAGAGCTGTACCATAACTTGTTTGCTTTCAGTCAGTTATTTTTTCAGTTATTTTTTTACATATCAAACAATTCTCATCTTGTAGGTTGTGTCTTAGCACTAGAATGTGTAGTCAGCTTCCCTGGAGTCTCATTTTCTTTCTCCTTGGTGAAAATGCAGTAAAAAATGAATTAGAAAAAAGTGTGGTCTCTAGTACCTTACTTTCATAACACCATTGCTAAAGGCAGCTGTAGTAGATGAGATGGAACCCTTCCTGTCTATAACTTCTTTATTCTAAAATATTGCTTATGAAGAGGTGGTGTTGTTGTTTTGGTTTTTTTCTTTGCTATCAAGAGAAAATAGATGTGCATCAGAAAGTGAATTTTAGAAATGCAGAGGGATTTTTCCCTATATTTAGAATGCCTGTGTTTAGAATAAGATCGTGTATGTATATAACCAGATTGCATAAAAAACCATTTTGATTTATTACAGTCCATATAATAAAAACAGTGAAGGGTTGAAGATGAAAGGGAGGAAAAAACGTCACTACAATCCACAAGATGTTTAGCTATATAATTAAGTTTTTGGTAAAATTTAGTTACTAACAGTAGAAAATTTGCTTTCTTTCATGTATAAATAAGGCAAAAGACTTGGAGGGTATGGTAAAAATTAATAGGATATTTACTAGAAGAAATTATGGCTAGGTAGTTTTCAGGACCAAATATTATTGTCATATATGCGTGCTTTGCATTTATTTTTATCTGTTAGCTAAAATAAGTTAATTGTTTCTTTCAGTAGTCTATGAACATGGTATATTTGAATGATTTTCTATCCAAGGTATGTTAAGGGCATCTTACAGTCTATATATAGGATATACTTATCCTTTAGTAATCTCTTTTAAATGGGAAAACTACATACCAAATGTCCTTGTTCATGCATTAAACTCCTGTTTCCTCATAGCAGGCTGTATTTCTTAGACATTTGTTTGAACACATGCTGAAATGAACAGGGTTGAACTCTGCCTCTTGATAATACATTGGTCTGTTCTTGACCTTTTTTTACAGCGGGAGATGTCCCTGATTGACAAAATCCCTGGTATAGTGCAAATACACTGGGATGAGCTCTTAGAAAATTGGCTTACACATGTGTGAGTGTACATGTGGTGTCTGAGCACTGGCCTTTAACCCAAATGCCTGGTCATATTGTGGAGCTCAAGCTCTGTCCTTTGCTGTCAGAGCTGGAGAGATGCTGTTCACAAAAAGCATTGCTCTGATCCATATTTCCTGTTTACAGACAGAATAACTGGAAACGTAAATGTCAAGAAGTTATGTTGGACATATTTTGAATCCTGATTACATTTTTCCTCTTTATTTTTTGTCCTTTTTCTTTTTAATTATATATACATTTTATAATTGAACTGGGCTTTGTACGTTTCTAAAGAAAACATAAACTCAGATTTTGAAATAGAAAATCTAAAAAAAACCCCGCACAACACACTTTTATTAATTTAAAATTTGGAGTCCAAACTGATCAATACAATTGATTATGAAAATATTTGTAGAAGACAAGACTTCAGTTTAATGAATTTCAGTCCTTTCCCCAGTGTTTTCCAAGAGTAATGGTTGTAGTGCAGTATAACATTGAACTCCTTTTTACTATTTTCTCTCTATTTGTAAACTAACAGAAGTCAAGAATAACTGTTTTCATGAAATGTGGTGGAAAGTATTATGTAAATTGCTGCAAAAGCTAATATAATCTAGAAAACATAGAACTCACTATTTTATAAATTTCATACCTTATAGAAATAGGTTCTTTAGATTACAGAAACAGAATATTTAATTCTTTGGAATAGTAAAACAGATAACTGCCTTTTTTGCTTTCTGTTATTTAGGGGAAATACTACAAAATATTATTACTCTAATAATTCATCAGTGTCAATTCAGAATTGTTTTAGTTCTTCAGTATTATTTTCATTACCTTTGGATTAAGCATTGAATATTCTTTACTGGAATATTCTTACTGGATATTTTGTTCAGTGTATGTATCTTTTCATGTGTCTCTTTTCCTTCTCATGTGCAAATCTGCATTATTGCAACAATCATGTAAAAGCTCTTCATTTTTGTGCAAGGGGCAGGAACAAGTGCTTAACACCTGTCAGTGTTGCTTAAATCTGACACAGGTATCTTTTACAGACTGCTCAATATCAAGATGTGTACAAACCCAATAAAGTCAGCACCTCATAATTCAGAGTCTTAGAAAAAAAAGCCTTGTATTCAAGTTTTAAATTTACAGCAAGCTGCATGATGTTGCTGGTGATGATGGTGTGTAGGAGGTGATTTCATAACCATGAAAAAAAAAATGAAGCTTTGTTCTGCTCCTTGAGAAGTGATGTTGCCTCAGAAAACAAACAAACAAAATATTTCATGGCTGTTTTTCCTTCATAGGATGGGTTTTAGAGTGAAAGATAGTTGCAATTCAAGCTCTTATTCCATCAGCCATCAGCTGGGGTTAAAGATCAGCTGGGGTTAAAGAGCAGCCCCTTAGTCTCCTATCTGCTAAGTTGCCTTAGCCTCCTTTGCAATTTCTCTATGAAGAAGAAAGAGGTTTAAAGCTTCTTTAATACTATTAAATCTGCATCAGATCAGGATTATGAACTTTTATTAGCTTTTTAAGCTTTTCTAATCACTGTGGGTAGTTTTTGGTTTGTTTGTTTTTGTTTGGTTTTGGTTTTTTTTATAATGATCTGTCTATCTGAAGATTATTGCTTGTTGATAACTGAATCCTTTTTATTCCTAAAGGCTGATGAGGTTTTGCTAGTAGTCTCACAAATGGCCGAATCCATATCTAGTAATAGTAGCTCTATGTTAGAATATGAGGAAATTCATGTACTTTTGACAATGAAATATTTATTAACTTTAATCAAAAGTAGCAGGTTACAGATGAAATTATACGTACACAATTTTAGTTATTATTTGTCTTGATTGTTTCCATTCTGCATATTCCAAGCTGCATTTGAAAACAAAAAAAAAAAACCACAAAAAATAAAAAAACAAACTGGGAAGCTGTTGCACATTAAAATTTCTTTTTCATTGTTCTATCTCTCTTTAAATTATTCTCTCTCTAGTAACTTCGCTGGATGACTGCTTTCATAAGTAGGATATAACTTATTAAAACTTGTTCAAGATAGTTTTCATGTTTATTTAGGTATCTTTGTCCACCATTTTCATGACTTGCTTGAATAGAGTTCTCTGAACACAGTGTAAGAACTGTTGAATAAGGCTCAAAATGGGAATGAGATACAAGCCCTTGCCCAGAAACGGATTCTTTCTGTGAAATGCTTTCCATCTCCACTAAAGTGAGAGTGCAATTTTGCTAGTCCTTCAGTTCTTTTTCTGATGCTCATTTAGTGGTGATCAACATCACTAAACCCTCATCCTGCTCCAGAAAACATGCAAGTTACCATTTGAGGCTCTCTCTGAATGCAGAGTCCAATTTTTTTTCCTATTAAGCACACTGTGAATGATTTCTTGAAGGTCTCCAGCTCACAGTAGAAAGTCTTGTATCATGCACCGCGCTTTTATGAAAAATACCATGCGTTTATGGACAATATCAAAATGATCTTACAAGGTTTCGCTTGTCATTAGACTACTATTGTGATAATTGAAGACAAACTTATTTTGAAACTTGATTTCTGCATTCTTAATTTTTCCTGGTGAATTTATACTTATAATCTTATCTATGCATAGAAGCTGTTCTTCTAGCACCATAAAATACAATAATGTGATTTTTAAAAATGTTCCATTTTAAGCTAAGTTTTAGTCAGACAAGCCAATTAATGTGAATGAGCTTTTCTTTAATAGGCCTAAAGTTAAGTAACTCTTTTTTTGTTTGCTCAATCAGAACCTAAGACATGATCCTACTGATTAACCTAGATTCTCCTTCCCCTTCTGTTTCTGAGGATTTGCTGGTGTTGTGTTTTGAACATTAAATCTCTGTTTATCTACCTGTTTATACATTCCTGTGAAGTAGTCAAGACAAGAATGAAAGCTAAAATTTTCACAAGCATGAAATCAAGTTGCATATACAAAGTCTATGGCCATCAGTGGGATTAGTATATTTAACACAGTTTGCTATTTAAGTTTTAAACTAGTTTGTGAAAATTGTCCACTGTGTGAAACTCAAATGAATCTTAAGACCAGTAGTAAGGTCTGACTTTGTTTCAATTAAAAACAACTTTCCTAGAATAACATAGAACTTTTTAAGGAAGAACTGAGGTGACATATCTAGAAAAAAAAAAAAAAAAAGTAGTAACACAAAAGTTATAAAAGCCTACCTTGCTGGAATGAAGAACTGTCTCTCTGCCTCAGAAAAGAGGCTTAGGAAAAACAGTAAAAAGCAATCTGAAATAAAAATAAGTCTTTCTGCTCTCAAAAGATGAGTAGGAATGAACATGATTTTGTGTGTTTTAGTATTAGCACAAAACTAATTTCTTTAAGATTAATATAACAGCATTAATTAATTAATATAATGAAATAATATGTGTTCATAGACACTGTTACACAAATAAAAATTGAGAGTTGAGTTTTTTGTTGTTGTTTTGGTGTCATCTTGTCTTCCTGAGAATAAAAGTTGTGAGGATATGCATAGATGTTAGAAAAAACAAGGTATCAAATAGTCAGACAAACAGAAGAAAATGTCACTGTCTTTCTTATGTCAATATTGACTTTCACTGATAACTGAACATTATTATTTAACAAGTACACTGCCATTTTTATAGTTATTTTTACCTGTTTTACAAATACCATGTTGTCTAATGCACAGTTTCTTAAGACAGAGAAGGCATTCCATTCATCCTGCTTATGGATCCTCTCCACTTCAAGAAAAAAAAAAAAAAAGCATATATGTATACAATACAAACCAGCATGCATACAAGAGAATTTTCACTTTCTGATAGAAAAAATGCAAGATTAAAGAACCAAAGACTGGGCCAGGTTGGAATGAAGCACAGTGGGTCATCTGGTCCAGCCTCTCAGCTCAAGCAAGGTCATCCTGGAGAATATTGCACACGATTTTCTCCAGACGGTTCTTGAATGTCTCCAGGGAGGGAGAGTACACAGACTCCTCAGCAATTCTTTCCAGTGCTTGGTCACCCTCAAAAAAAGAAGTTCTTCTTGATAGTGCCTATAAACAGTTTTTATGATTGAGGTTTTTAGTTGTGGAGTTTTCTTTTTTTTTTTTTTTTTTTCTTTTTTTTTCCGGTCAATAGCTTTGAGTACTGGAAATGGAAAACTGGGCAAAAACTAATTAATCAGGGAAGATTTGTTTCTAAAGTTAAACAGACCAGTGCAACTCCTGAAAGATGGGAGCTTGTAGGAGTTTTGTCCACATTGGTACACACCTGTACAACATGCATATCTAGTGGAGACATCAGAGTAGTGAAGTTGTGTGGTTAACAGATTCTAGTATGTTTGGCCGAAGAAATTTCACAGGAGCAATCACAGACTTAAAGACATCTGAGTTAAAGTGTTATGTGATAACCAGGGCCTATAGTTACCTTTTCCTTATTTGCCTTAGTTTTTTTACAAGTACACTGAAGCTCAGTATCTCTGGTAGCATTACCTAGGTAGTCTCAGCTTTAGAGAGTCGTACTCACATAGTCATCTGGGCGGTGTGGACTTTGCAAGACTTGACTGTCCAAAAGAGCCCCCATATGCTTCTGGGATGACCTGTATATGCTTCTGGGATGACCTGTGGAATTCATCTGCTTCTCTCACAAGTCTCTGTGAAATTGGGCCATTCCTCTTGGCTCTGTCTCTAACTTATCTGTTGCCCCTTGTTTTGCCATATTTGCTGTTTTCTGAACACTTATTCAGTTAGCCTAACCCAGACAACAAATTCCTCTGCCGTTAAACAGTTGTGTGCAGCCTAGAAACCCCCCAAAAAATGCTGCACATTATGTATTATTAAGATTTCTGTAACAAGATTATTATTAATAGTGTACATGATTTTAAGAAGTTTAAAGTGCAGTGCTGAACTACTAGCAAAGAACAAGAGGTAAATGCCTTTAACTGCTTCTGAAGCCTCAAACATCTGCATTAGATCTCTCTTCCATTTATTTTTTGCTAGTCAATGGGATGCTACCATAGTGCTCAGAGGAGCTCTTGCTATTCATTTTTGAGAAATAATTTGTTAAGACAAACAGTACATGTGGACTATACACAAGTGGGTTATTGCAAGTTCTTTCTATTTAAACTAAGTAATTGCTCATCAGTGTCTCATGTATTTGCTTTGTTCCCTGATTGGTGACCTGACCTTAATAAATGCGAGGAATGAGTCAAGAAATCAGTGGGATCTTTTTCTGCTAGCAAGTTCCTTGGGAAGAGAAACAGCACATAAGAAAAGCCTCTGCTGCTTTGGGAATAAAATGGGACCTTTGCACTGCCTTGCATGCCTGTATTACCCTTGACTAGCACATGGACCTCAGGTATAAATGTAGATAGTTTCCTCTCTGGTTGAGGAACAGAGAGAGACATGAGTCAGATTAATGAATCATCCCTCTGTGTTTCACAGTTGTTCCTTTCACAGCAGGTAATGGCTTGCATGACTGTGTGTGCAATTATATTTACAGAAACAGTGGCTGGATTTTATCTGACTAATTGTGTTGTTACTGTGTTGTGCTTCTGACAGTCACTCTCTGTGCAAATCATTTGGGTAGAGTTGCAAAAATATTTCTTCAGTCATTGGTTATGCCATTTCATTTCATTTATCCTTGGTAGTTTCCATATCTCTGTTTATGATGAGCAAAATAATTTTTATGCCAACTGAGGATGGCACTGCATCCCTTAATCTTGTTTTAATATCATGTTTAGATTATCTGTTCATTATAGCCTGTGTACATGCAGTGCTCATTATCTGCCTGTGTACATGCAGTGCTGTTTGCAGATTAAGAACTTTTACAGTCTTGTTTGCAAACTTTTCAAATTCCTTTTTGTTCAAGAAAGATCTATTTCATAACTCATTTAACTCTTTTTCGTAAAATGTCTTTGGTCATCAGGGTACCAAATCCATTGATTTTTAGTAGTGTTTAATAATTTCCTGTACCTATTTATGAATATAAGAATGCTTTCTAATAGCTATCCTCAATATTTTTTTCAAAAATAAAGGGGTCTTAAATAATCTCTAGAGTTAACCACTCCCATTTAGTGGAAAAGACAGCATAGCAGAACACAGCTCATCTTGCACATCATCTAATCAAAGCATCAATTACATAACCTTTAAAAATCTTGCTATGGCAATACAACTTTGATTGCATAGTGGTTCTGATATATTTTCAGCAGGTAAGGATCTTATGTGGCCCATCTGTTTGGGTCTGGCAATGATAAACCTGCTTCTAATGAAAATTTCAAGGGCTGATAGCGTTTTGTTATGGAGCATTGATTGTTTGTATATAAAAATTTAACATTTTTGTATACAAAAAACACTAGAACCCCCCTCCCCCGCAACTTTTTGAAAAATTTTATTACTGTTGTTGAATAAAACAAAACCATTTTTATTTGAATAACATTTTTTGAAATATATAGAGGATTTTGTGGTTTTTGTTTGTTGTTTTGTTTTGGTTTTTAATTTTTGTATTATATTGGGAGTCAGTGTGCTTAGAATCCTTTATTTGTACTATTTAGAATGAAACTCCTTGGCCATGTAGGGTGCTGGATTAGTCACCTAGTGTAATGTGGCTGGTTTTCATTTTTGTGAGTGGTGCTTCAGGTCATGCTATCCATTAAGAAATCCATTAAAGCTTGTGTTTAGTGATAAGCTATGCACAGTCCAGAAGAAAATACCCTGATCATGACTCCACATTTATTGTTACAAATTCGTTGAACTCCTATTAAATCTGCTATTTTAAGACATTGGTAAACAACAGTCTTGACTGTCTTATTTTTCAAAAAAGGAATGATAAATCAGATGTTAGCCCAGTAAGTATTCAGAAGTTTTTTTCCCAACATAAAGACCTTCTGAATATGGGATTATTTTTTTTTTTTTGGGTGACTATTTATTTTCTAAGCTTCTTTTGGCTTTTCACACTTCATTCATCTTCATGGTACAGCTAGGTAGGATTCCAGTGGGTTTTCTTTCCCAGTGAAGCCCAACTAGATAAAACACATGACTAATCTCCTTTAATCCAGGAGGGAAGGTGTTTGGCCAGAACTGCTTGCACTGGTTCAGCATTTCTGTGCTCTTTTAATTGCAGGTGCTGCTAGGCTTTCCTTAAAATTCTCTTCATAACAAAACTGGAACCACAGTTCATGCCTCCTTCTGTAAGGAATGTGATACTTCTTCTACTAATAATTGTAGAATCACGGAGTATCTCGAGTTTTAAGGGACCAAAAAGGACCATCAAACTCCAGTTCCTGGCACTGCACAGGACATTCCCAGGTGTTACACCATGTGCCTGAGAGCATGGTCCAAGTATTTTTGGAACTCTGACAGGCTTGATGCTGTGACCATTTATTTATCTGGGGAGGCTGTTCCAGTGCCCACCCATCCCTCAGGTGGTTGTGACCTTCCTTGACACAAGTACATGTCATTTCCTCAGGTCACTGACCAGCAGAGAGAAGAGATCAGTGTCTGCCCCTCTGCTTCCCCTTGTGAGGAAGTTGTAGACAGTAATGAGGTTGCAAAAGCTCTTATTCATATGATGTCTATTTTCTTTTGTGACCCCAGCTTTAACTGATGCAACCTGTTCCAGCCAACCAGGTAAGTTTTTAATGCTTAGTAAATTAACAGGCAGTCTAGACTCTGAATAGTGTAATTATTTCTAATACTTGAGATAAAAATAAAAGAAAAAGAAAATTAACTTTTATCTAGGACTTGAATCAAACCTATTCTGGTTGATTGCTAGGGCTGCAGCTACGATTTTAAAGTAAAGCTTGCAATTTTCTATTTCACCTTGACGAAGTATAGCTTAAAAAAAAAATCCAACAACAAAAACACCCTAGAAAATTCAGGGTGTTAATGCTTGAGTGGAAAGTCATCTCTGGTCTTACCTTCTTAATTTTTCAATCTCATGATATTATTAACACAACATAGTATTTTTACAAAGGAAAACATCTGACTAATGTTATGTGCTAGAAATAAAGAAGAATCCATACTTATGCTGGGTTAAAGGTTTAGGTACAAGCTGTCTAAAATCAAACATATAGCGCAAATATGAACAAATCCACTATCTTTCAATTAAACCTCTGAAAACTAGTGAAATAAGCTAATAATTATAATTATATAATATAGAAGCTTATATAATATATAAGCTAATAATAATAATTATACGCTAATTAGTTATTCAGCAGTTGTTAATCCAAAAAGATGGCTAAGATTTATTTTCTGTGGTCTTTATGGAATAGTAATATATCAGTTTCTGTTACTTCAAAGCTACTGGAGCTGAGTACTAAACAAGAAATATTAATTTAGAAAAAATTAATTATCAATAAAACTTATGTAATACTTAACTGAAGGTAAAAGGAATATTTCAAAATCGTATATGCCTCAAATGGAAGAAAAATTGGAAATAGAAAAATAGAAAGGCTTTACACTTTAAAAAATAGCCTGGATTATGAACACCTTTGGAAGAAATCCTAGGTGCTACAACCTGTAGAATTTATGGAGTCTTCTGACATTTTCTCCATGGAGCTCCAAAGCAGTAAGAGGAATGGAGTCTCATAAGTGTGGATTATTTGATGTGTGTGTTTCAGTCAGGATGGTGTTGAAAAATCCATCACACTTTGCTGTCTGAAATAATTTAAAACAACTTAACGATGACTCTGCAGCTAAATGCTACTGTTACCTTTAAAAAATCCCATGGGTAGAGAAACTTATTTTTACCTTTGCACTGACTATTTTTTTGGTATCTAATTACAACATTAGAGCATGTAAAACCCACATCTGTAATGCCAGATTGTCTTTCTGTTATGTAAACTTCTTTTCAGAGGAACAGCTAGCTTGCCTACCCATGAGAAAGATTTCTCTGTTGTTTTGGTTTTGCTGCTTTAGAATGCCCAAAAATATGCGATTTCCCTTTAATAGTATTTCAGGATATGTCTGCTGTTTTTTGTCTCTTCCTGAGCTTTTGGTATAACTGTTTCTTTCCTTGTAGGTAGATAGGAGATAATGGGTAAGAAAAAATAAAAAGGATGGCATTTCTTTTCCTCTTCTTGATTTTCATTTGGGCAATGTCAGCAAGAGTGATGTACTCATCTAAGTAATTAATTTTGTATAATGTGTTTCTCTGATTGTAAATTGAATCTAAGAATATCCCAGCTTTTTGCACATACTGCATAACAACTTGTAGTCATTAAGCCTCTACAGTTGTTCTTATACTGTTTTATTTCTTTATATGGTATATATTTTTTAATTTTTTTGATATCAAATGTGTTAGCAGTTGCCTTGATCTGTGAATTATATGTGAAAATGTGAAAGTTATAAGAGCTTTTTGGGTATGCAATGTAAAAATGGTAGGGAAAAATATACTAGCTTTCTATTTCCCTTGCCATTTTCACCATACCAATTCCCAGAAATCCATATTCCTTGTGGAATTTTGTTCCATAATTTTTGTTCCAAATTCATATTTCCTTTATTCAACTGTCTTTCTCTTGAACTTCATTAAATATATTTCTTACATTTCGTAAACATTATACTGTTGGATTTTTTACATCTTCTCTTACAGCTTCAACTGTTTCCACTTGAACTTTCCAATCTGCGGCTCTGTCTTGATTTGTTTTCCAGTGATTTCACAGAGTCTCTTTCATATATTTTTTTTCTCATGCTATGTTTTTTTATTTTTTTTTTTTTTTTTTTTTTTTTTTTTTTTTATTCACCTATCCACCCTTTTGTTCACACAAGAGAATTTCTGTTGCCATAAATGAAAGAACAGTCTTTATTTTTCATGGAGGTGCTTCTATTTTTTTTCAATTTTAGTTGTTGTTTCTGTTCATTCTGTACAGGGGAGTTTATGTAGAATAATTTGATAGGTAAACAATAGTTGGTATTAGATTACTACAGACACTTTTTGGGTTTTTACTAATAGATATGCTCTTTATCAAATGCTGTGTGTAAATGTGAAAGAGTGTTACAAGAAATAAGCCCCCTTGACACAGTATAGACATCAGCTAGATTTGCTGGTTTATAGAGGTGAGGAGAGGGGCATTCAATGCTTTTTTCTGTATATTTCTTTAGGAAACTGATCAATTTCCAGAGTGATAAAGACTATGTTTCAGAATAGTAATATACCTACAAATAAATTTAGCAATAATTTAGGAGTTTGATATCTCATGCAATTATCTGACCAATTAATGGAAATTTATTTATGCTATTGAAGTAAAAAAGGAGTCCAGTTTCCCATTTCTAGAAGGTCTGCCAATATAGAACTATAGTTAAAACATTTTTGGTTATTGGAATCGTTATTTAACTATTTCAAGAGCATTTTCTTAATTAGAGTTTTCTTAGCTTTCAGTCTCACACACATAGGTGCAACTAAAACAACAAAAAGGCAAAATAGTCACGTGCAACACAGTTTTAAATGCATTCTAAAACAGTTTTGTCACTACTTCTGTCAGACTGACTAGCATGTGCAGAAGACAGACAATTATATATTGTCTCTCTGTTACCTAGGCTGAGAAGAACTTGGTGCTTCGGTTTATTGTGTAACTTCCCATAGCTCAGCTCTACCAGACTTGGGAATAGAGAATGGAGATCAACTACAGATGAACAACTCTCCTTCATCTACCTAGAAATGTCACTGTTTTTTCTGCCGCTTACCTGAGATCTTCAGGAATACTGTATGTTCTCTTGGCAATCTATCAAACTCTTATTCAAAGGATGTAACAAAAAAATCACATTCAATTTTCCTTTCTGACATAGTGCATTATTCTGCCTTTGGTCTCCAGGTGAATACACCATTGTTTCTTCCATGCTGAAGGATAAAATATTGGCAATAAGCAATAAACACAGGCAGTCCAGGATGTAAGATTTTTTTGGGGTGTTTAAATATAAATGATAGATATTTGAAACTGCTCAGATTTTGATAATATTTTTTTTTTTTCTGATAGGAGGAGATTTACAGGGCAGAGGGCATAGAGAGAAGTCAGAAAGCATATAAACAATTTTAATTATTACAAGTTCCATAGCTAATTGCCACTCTGTCACCATGGAACATAAAAGGGATTTATAAAAAATAAGTGGAATTGTGCTAAATGTGCATCTGCAAAACTCGATCGTTCAGAAGAATTCAAATGAGATTCAATTTGATGGAAGACAGAAGACACTGAGATTCAGGGCAAGATCCATTACAAAAGTTGCATCTCCTTGTGGTGGTGAAATATACACATTTTGCATCACTCTGCTCCTGTTAGTTTCCTGGGAATTCATTATAGGGTCTTACACTAAGCAGTAACTACTGTGCTGTAATGATTTCCAGGAATGTTGGTGGAACTTTCCCATCTCAGCTTATTTAATTATTTTCATTTTAACTCACTCTGACAGTCTCTCGAGCTACACAACTCATTTTCATGAGGGCTCCCAGGAGATGGCTATAACACAAGTCTACTCTGCAGCTGCATGAATCTTTATAACAAAAGTCATAAATCAAGAAACTGACTCTGAAGCTGCAGACAAGAGCAATGAGCAGGCAGCATCTCAGTGTGTTAGCTTCAATTCAAAGGATTTCAGAAAGTTCATTTCTTTTTTTTTTCTCCTCTGTTTTTCTTCTGTTTCTTGCCAAGTCTTTGCTTTACTGTCTCCTCTGCGTTAACTGTGTGAGCTGTTTCCGTCCGAACTTTCCCCTGCAGACACACTCTGCTGTCTTCAAGGTAGATTTGAGGTTTCTTTTGGAGTGGGTGTCAGGTCTTTATTAAATGCTTATTCTAGACCTTTAGTAGGAGAGTGCTGAATAACGACCTTTGTACTGAATATTAATTAGGCTTTGGCTTCAAAGATGTTTTCCAGAGGTGTAACACTTTAAAGAATTGACACATAAATCCCCTCCTCTTTTGATTGCTGAATTTTTCTTTTTGGAAATGATTCTTTAGGCTTCATGTACAATTCAGGAACTGTTGAAGGCATCAACTTCTAAGTATAACAGGAAGTAGATATTGCAATGTTTTTTCCTGCTACTGTTGTTATTATTATTATTAAGTATATTTGTTCAGAATAAAGGATTTTAAAACTTTAATTTTGGGTTCAGGCGCTTAAAATTAAATCTCTTAATTGAATTTATTAAAATAATGGTTTTACTAAATAAAAATGTTTTGCCTCCTTGTTAATGTTAATGCTGAGATGAACAGACCTTTTTTAGTCGAAAGACGAAAAAAGCCCTTCATATTTTGCTGTAGTATTTTATCTTATTTTTACAATGTATTTGAATAATATATTTAATATTACAATACATATATATATATAATTTATAATATATATTATATACATATACACATATATCTTTATCTATATATCTATTAATAAATTATGTCCTTAATATTTGTTCTGGCTCATATGTGACTGTGGCATAACAGTTTGGAGGCTCCATCTTGATTGTTTTGTTTTGTTTGGTGGTTTTTTTTTTCCTATGGATGACTTCTGAGAGGGAAGAGAAACAAATTCTGTTTAGTAAGTCCTGATTTGTTGGTAGCTTCTGTACTCATATACACAATTTATGAGGGCAGAATTTTCCATCTCAACTATTTCCACAGATTTTTGTAAAAGAAAGTTTAGTAGTAAATAATCTAAAATATATTTTAAATGTGCTATTTTGAGAAATCTCAATGCATTTACATACCAATTGTAAGTTATTACCTGCTGCTTCTGGTCTTATGAATGGCTCCCAGGCATTTCTCAGGATAGAAACAAAGGGAAGAAAAATAATACTTGAATGGATAAAGCTAAAGAGTTAATATTTTGTGAGACACTTCTTAATTTTAATATACATCTTAAGTATAATGATGACTAATCTATTTAAATAGATCATCTGTATACATAGAAATCTATACAAGGAAACTGCATGCCTCAAGGTAAAAAATTATTTTTAATATGAATCAGCAAAGAATGCAGAAAGGCAAGGAAACTAAGAAATATACCCAGAAACAACTATGAGACCCAGAAAGGCTGGATTTTATCCCTGATCTAATTTAGACATCATACAACATTTGACTGTAAACAAAATCCTATTAATTCACATTTGAATTTATGAGAGATAATAATTATTCATGTTATATAAACCTTTTCAGAGATGGAATGCCAGAATTTTAAGGGAATGGTGTCTTGGACTTCATAGGGATTGAGGGGAGACTAAAGTGCTTTGGAAACAAGTAAGGGAATGCTAGATGTCTAAAAACTTATTTCTTCAGTTGAAAATGATGTATAGAGTTTCATTTTGAGTTCCTGCACAACCTCAAGAGACTGAAATTCTTTCTTCACTTCAGCAATACCCACTATCCTGAACTGAGTACTAGCAATGGAAAATAATGTCTTTTCTGTCTATTTCTAATGTTCAGTGGTCTTGAAGTATTCTTCCATTGTTCTGATGAGGAATTGTTTTCAGCTAAGAGGTCTGGTTATGGACTTGAGAGAAACATAATTTCAAACAAAATTGCAGCCAAAAGACACCTAATAAATTTTCTTCCACTGCAGTATTTTTTCTGTCTGATTTCTAAATTCTTTTTTGGTTCCTCTTTAGGGATTTTGAATTTATTCTGTTGGGTTCCTATGAAATCTAGAAAGAAAATTAGTTTAATTTTGTTTCTGTTTATGTGGTTTATGTTTCTGTTTATGTAGCTTTATGATACTCAAAAAAGACCAATATAGGAAAAGTCCAATTTTTGTAGTTTCAATTGCATGTTTTCAGACTCCTGATGGACTGACTGATATGGAGATAATCTTTGACATCATCAGATAACTGAACAAATGCTTATTTAATGTAACTGTTTCTCTAAGATTGAAGAAATATTTTACTTTCAAGGTACTTGGCTTTAAGCACTACATCACCTTCCACATATATTCACATTTTATTATTGTAATAAATTAGGTTACATTTTCCTTTTTGAGGCTGAGAAAATATTGCAAATATACTGAAAATACTGATATCAAAACAACGTGAAATTCCTGTCAGTATGTTATAATTTTATGATGTCCTAGATGATATTGGTTTGAGTTTATATAAATCACAAGGTGTGCTTTATATAAAATGTGTAAAAATGCACATTTTGACTGAAGCTTCCTGTCAGTATGCTCTAGTATTGACTCAGAATTTTAAAAGCCCATTTTGGTGGCATTCTTTCAAAACCCATTATAGACTAGATATTTTTCATCAAGCTGGATATCTGTGTGGTGTATAGAACATCAAAAACTCATGTGAAATGATTCAGTGATCAGTATTTAATGACACTGTAGCAGTGATTTTGTTCTACTGCCAGACCAGGTCAATGATTTGTAGGTAAAAGCCAAAGGAACTGTTCTGAATCGTGCAGGTTTTAATTATGAGTGTTTTCACAGCTTGTGGGAGTCATGCTGTCTTACTGTATTTTAACATAAAAATCAGGAAATGCTTTTACAGGAAGCATTGAAATGAAATTTTAGTTCCAATGGTAGTCTTTGACTGAGTGCTTAGTACAACTTTGAGTGTAATCTAAGGTCAGAAACTGAAAATTGCTGGTTTTAGTGATGAGTAAGTGTCTTTCTTTCCTTTTCATATTAGATAGAAAATGGTCGGCCGTGGAACTCTATTGTGAAGACCTCAGAAGAAATATCATTTTTTCCAGTCAGCTTTTCATAATGTAAATATAATTTGAGCTTTCCCAAATGGGCAGCTAAACCATGAACAAGCAGAAAAACCTAATTTGGACTGTATTTCTGAAGCAGACTTCACCTTCACTCTCGGGACCTTATTGAAGGATTACAGCTGAAAAGGACAAGAGAAAGAAAACCTTGAACAGGAATCTTATCCTACAATGAGAATTACAAGTACATCTTGTATCTGCCCAGTCCTAGTTTGTCTCTGTTTTGTACAAAGATGTTATGGAGCTGCTCACCATGGCTCCATCAAGGTGACCAGAAATCAAACCAAACACATAGAAGGCGAAACAGAAGTGCATCATCGTCCAAAGCGTGGATGGGTGTGGAATCAGTTCTTTGTTTTAGAAGAACACATGGGACCAGATCCTCAGTATGTAGGAAAGGTAAGGTGGTTGTTCTCCTTTGGCTTTGGTTTGTTTTTTTCCATTCCCAGAAATGTGGCACTGATAAGAGGCAGATCATTTATGTCCTTAGATGGCACCTCTTCTTTTAAGGGAAGACACCTCTTGGATTGCTACATAGATTTACAGTGAACTTGCCAGTTGCCTGTGAATACTTTGTTTATTATCAAAAGGATAAATAAAAGTATATAGGATGAAGATTCTAAAATGTGATAAAATAGCTTTTATTCTGAGCTCAGCTAAACAGAGTGTGTGCAATTGATCCTGTTACATCAATTTCTATAATCCTAAATGCATGAGGTCACTGCTAATGGCTTTTCCAGACTATTTCAGAATTATTTTCAGTTCTGCTTCAGGGAATATTGCATATTCAGTCTAAGCTCCGTAGGGTATTCATTCCACTCTGTAAGGTGGAAAAGGTCTCCTCCAAAAGGAAATCTTTTGTGGTTTTTTTCATACTAGGAGATACAAGGTGTGTTACTCAGAGTTCCTCAAAAGTCTGTAAGAACAAGCTCTGCATTTATATTCTGATATATAGAGTGAGCTTCAGATATAATGTTCACACTAATGTAATTGAACTGGAGCCTGGGCAGCTGAAGTCCGATCCATCATATGTAATGTTGTCTGTAGAGCTTGGGTTTTAACTTGCATTAAATAACACATAATCCTCTATATAACTTTAACCCATGATATATGACAGAGGAAGTTTTCCTCTCCTTGAAGACTGTCTTGCTGCATTATGATAGATTTTTTTTATTAGATAATCTACATGAGTCTTAATTTCCTTAATGAAATCAGAGAAATACATAGAATATGAGGGGTAAAGTAAGATGGTTATTGGGGAAGAGGGCATGGAAAAAAAAATTCATTTTAGTTTCCCCTGATATTGGAATTCTGAAAATTATATTGTAGAAAGTGATGCAAGGGAACCAGTAGCCTCTGAAATCACACATGTCTGGTAGTGAGGGCTTCCAAATTTGAATAGTATCTTCTGAACTAAAAATAGGAAGTGGAACAACTTTATTTAAGAGTCTGTTAACTCAAAGGATAAAAAAAAATGTTCTGTTATACCAAACGTAGTAAAATATTAAGTATTTCAGAATGCCAAAAATTATTGAGCTATATAAGAAGAAAATGTAAACTGAGAAAGGACCTTTCTAAATGGAGGTAATGATTTGCATTGGAAGAGAAGCTTTTAAAAGGGGTAAGGGGATGAGGAGATATGCATTCAGGCAGCTTTACACTGATTAACATTTTCATAAATGATTTTGGAACAGAAAAAAATGTTGCAAAAATATTGTTGATACAAAGCTTTGCAGAAGAATGAAAACATTGTCTGGAAAGAGCTAGATATTATGAATATGGTTTGGATATAGAAATAAAGAGTAAACATTGGGAATAGAAAACAATGTTATGAATTTCTGTTATACACTAGTGATTTACTGTAATTGAGAGAGGAAGAGAAAGAACTGGTTACCAGATCTAGTGTCAAGTCTTAAAGAAGGAGAATGTAATACTAAGCTGCAAAAGCTGATATATAAAAAAAGTGATAAAGGGCACTGAAGACATTGTGGAAAATAGTGTTGACCTATATGCTATTCTGATTACTTTCAGCTAAGAAAAATGATTTATATGTGAAGCTGTACAGAAAGAATTGAACATTATGGCTGCGATAGTAATGGAGAATAAAATATGCTTGTTTAATTATTTCCATAAATAATAGAAGTGGGCACATGATAGTCTATAAATACACCTCCAAATGAAGCACAATGAAAAATAAAAATTATTTACGTTGATTACAGTTTTACTTGAAAAAATAAGGTTTTGGTGGCTGTGAGTTAATTTAGAATTCATGTTTAGTAAATTTAGAATGAAAACAAGAAAAAATCAGATTCTGAAAGAGGTTACTAACAGGAAAAGAAAAAAAAGCTGAAGGTGTTTCAAAGTACAGCATATTTGTCTTTATGAAAGCATTTATAGACATGATGCATGCCAGAACAGAAGCCTGGATTCAGTGAGCTAAAGCATGGTCCCTTTCAATTTTATGTTCTTATGAAGCTATTATATATTTCCTTTCATCCTCTGACCACTCTGTTAATGCCACATTTACAGAGATCAATGAATAGAATTTCTTTCAATCCTTTGTGGTCAAAATGTGACTGCATGCCTTGGTTGAGAACATTTCTCCCTCTATACTTACCAATTTTTCTCCCATTTTCCTCAAATAATTCCCTCTGGTGCTTATAATTTTCTACTGTGAGTACTTCACAACATTAGTAAGCTTGTCTTTGCAAAAGCTGTGGGGAACTTGAAAGCAACTGTACTCTATTTTTCATTTGGTTTGATTATTCTGATGACCTGATTTGAAGAAAAGATCAATTATATTAGCTCAGGCATATACTTTCAATTAAAAAGAAAAAAAAAAAAAGGCGGGGCAGGGGGAAGCCTGAACTGAGACTGTCATAATATCAATAGTTACCAAAATTTCAGTAGTGGTCATTTAACACAAAAACCCAGACATTTTAGAAAAAAAATATTTTTTACTAATTTTGCATTAAATTGTACACACCTCATCAAGGTCTCATTTTACACACCTTTAATTTGACAAGTAATTTTGACACAAAGCCGCTCAGTTATAAAGGAAGTCAGTGCCCTTCAATTTCAGATTTCTGTTGGGTGGTAGCATGCTGTCAATTCAGTCAATTATTAATTCTGTAGACTACTCTGCTTCACTGATGACAGTTCTTCCATTTCAGATCTGTCCTTTCACATATTTCACACCCAGTTTGGGAGTAACATCACAGAAAGCAGAGTCATGATGTACAATGGTGTTATAATGCTCACAGGCATTGTCATGGAAATGCACAGTGAGGACAAGAATGGGGTAGGCCAGAACTGAAAATGGCAAGCTTTCTCATTCTTACTGTGAAATGATTGTCAAGAGGATGGATTAATTCACTGCCATCATCATAAAAACAGTGTTAGGACAACAAATTATTATAGTATTTTAATATAAAGCATCCCCCCATTTCTCACTCATTTTTTCTTTTCTCCAAGAAAATGTTATTTGGAGAATTCTGTATAGAATTAATCCCTATTAACCATACTCACAAGGTTTGTCTAGGAACCTGGTGAGACACAGGTCCTGGAAAGATTAGCTTATTGTAGAAATGGAAAATGATCCTTTTGTAGATATTGTCTGTGGTTCTGAGATTATTGAGGCTGATTCCCTGCTGTTGCACGTGGGGTAAGTCTTTAGTGTTTCAAAATATGTTTCACTGATGGAAGAACCCAAATAAATAGTTTTGTATTTAAAAAGGTATCTTTAAAGTGTTTGAAACCACAGTGACTTCTTTTACCAAAATTATTAATTATTTGTGGATGGTTTCTGGAAAACTTATGAATGATCAGTGGTATCTGGAAGTGTTAATTCAGAGAGACTATTCACCTGCAGGTGAAAGTATGTGTGTATGTTTGTCTGTGTGGGTGTGTTTGCACTGCAGAATCTGTGGAAATTTGAGAAAGGAAGATAAAATATCATTGCCTCAGATAAGTAACTTGAATGCATAGACTGAGCTTTCAGTTATATGAGACTTCTTATCTTTTGTGTGCCCCTGATGTAAATTTCTAATGAAATTATAGCCATGAATACAGAAAGGGGCAAGGTTAGTGAATGCACTAGTGTCTGATGATGAGTCAGTTACCTACTGCACCAGAACAGAGGAAGGAAGATTTTCCTGTAGAAATCTAGAAAAATTCAGGCTGTAGTACTGCAAGCTTTTGCATCTCTCAGTTGTCATAGCTGATATAGTTTACATTTCTCTTGCATTTTCTGCATGTTTCTAGGTTAGATAACTCATGTCTCAACATTTGGAAAAATAGCAAATAAAGAATTTTAGGAAATTAATGAAGAAGACTATGTGTTTCTATCCATAACATTCTTCATTTTGAACCTTCACACCTCAGTCTCCAGAGGGTCTGCTCCTTCTTAAAAGGATATTTCTAAAAATCAGTTGTACTGGAAGCAAGTCATAACTAATCATTTGCTGTGCTTTTTCTTTGGAGAGGGAAGTAAATAAGCAGTGAAGCAGGAAGTAAATAAAATGAAGGTCACTGTGGATTTGGGGCTGAGTGAGTCATGCTATTAAGACTGAATAGCAGAAGACTATGATGCACAAGACTGAAAATTTATCTGTGAACCCTTTGGATCTCTGAAATACCAAACCTATACCTCTTAATCCATTTCAGATGACTTCTGAACAGTAAATAAGAAAGACCGTTCAGGTATTCAGATCTGCATTGGTTTTCAAGTGTTTTTTTCTTCCCTAGTTTGGGGGATGGCACTTCACTTAGTTCTTACATGTTTACCTGTAGTGCAAAAACAATTTCAGATTAACATTGATAGAGATAAGGAAGTATGGAACAGTTGGAAATTAGTGTGAATATAGGAAAGGGGAGAAGAAAATAACAATTTTAATATATCTTGAAATGTTTCTACTGAAAGTTAGATTAGGAAAGGAATTCCAGATGTTATATTGGATTTACAAGATAGCAATTCTTTTAATTCATCATTTTATTCTTGAAAACATAAATACAGCATAACAGACTTGACATTCAAAATTATTTTTTTCAAAGTAATATGTGACATGTTATTGCAATAAGTTAGTTCTGATACAAGACAGTGAATCTAATCTTCCCTGACTAGATCAAGAGAATTTCCCATCTCTGATTTAATGACAGTAAGTGGGCATCATGTTTTAGAATAAGTGCCAAGAGAAAAAAAAAATTGGTGTTTAACAACTAAAACATTTTTATTCCATTCTAGAGGTTTACATAAAAAAATATATCAGACGTTTCAGCATTTTTAGCACAAGCAAATAGTTCCAAAATTTATTGTGGTGAAAAGGAGTTTTATTTTATAGTAGAGAAAATTGAAAGGAAATTTTGGATGACATAGTCTAAATATTTGCACATGATTTGTTAGCCATTTTTATGCCTCTGTAAGGTAGACAAGCGTCATCAGCAATGAAAACAACTTCTCAAATAACATGCATCTCACTTTCTACCTTTTGGGTTGCTAGCACAAATAATGTATTTATATAACATAATTTTCCTCTATACCTAAGGAAAATGTAGTAGCAAGAACAACATGAATAATAAACCTGATGTCAGTATAGCACAACATTATATGGCCCCATATCACATTAGCCATCTCCTTTTCTTTTGTAATTTTTACAAAAAAGCTAACTCAATATTCTTTCCAAACTCAAAGCTTTCCCAAATAAAAAGGCATGCATATGTACTTGTTTTGTCCTGAGTTCTGTTTGCACAGACAACTTTGCTGCCTCCTACCTTCATTTGAAAAATGTCATTTGGTTTCACATTTAAAAGTTGAAGGCATAGTACTTGAATTCTACAAGTCCACAAATGCTGTGGATCTTTTTTTTTGGGGGGGTCAGGGTTTTTTTAAGTGGCATCTCTAAATATTTAAAGGTCATCTGGGGGAAAATCACATCCAAGAGAAGAGGGAGCTTTCATCAGCCAGATCAGTCTGACTTTCTTCCAGTGTGCCCAGCTATATCTGAGGTTTCCTGAAGCATGGCACTGACAGGGGCATTTTGACTTGACAGACCAACCAAAGAAACAGAAAAGCATGAAAATATTGAAGTTCAGTCCTAGTCCAAAGACATAGGATAAACTGTTTACCTTGTTTAACTTCATTTAAGTCAACATGAAATTGCACCAAAAAGAAACTGGCTCTTTTAAGTCAAAACAGCTACATTAAGTCTAATATGTCAAAGTAATAACTGTTTTTGTAAGGAAGCTTTATAGAGTCTGTCAGTTCTATATTGCAAAACATCAGCTCTCGATGTGAAGACTGTTATTTAAATTAACGGTTCAAAACAATTTTGTCAAGGTGATCTAATATTCCCTGAAGTTATTATGGACTGAAGAACTGTTTTGGTTTGTTTTTTTTTTTTTTTTTTACTTATTCTTTCAGGAATTTGCCACACCAGCAGCCAGTCTTTATGCTGAACAATGGCGTTGATGAAACCAACATATTTTGTGTGAAACTGCCACTTCTTACTTAAATGGTTTAGCAGTAATTTTTTTGAGAGAAAATCCAGCCTTGTTCCCGCCTTTCTTTTTTTTTTTTTCTTACTTTGGTAATGAATTGGTTTAACATTTCGAAGTGCTGGCGTGCCCCGGCACTGCACGGGCCGGCCCCAGGCGGTGCCAGCGGCTGCAGCGGCCCCAGCGCAGGGCACGGCTGAGCCCCTGAGCCCCGGGGAAAGGCTGGGCAAGGGAGGGCAAAACGCCGCCCGGCAGCCGGGGCTGAGCCAGGGGAAGCGAGCGAGAAACAGCCCTGCGAGCCCCGAGGGGACAGCGGGAGCAGGGCCGGGGGCAGGAGAGACCCGGCAGGGATGGCCCTGCGGCCTGCGAGAGAGCCCGGCCCGCCTGGGCCGGCACTGCGGCCCCGGGAATGGACTCAACGTTGGAACAGGGATAATGTGAGGAGAGCGGATGCAGAGGGGAGCTGCTGTGGGCTGCCCGCTGACCCCCATTCCCCATGTGCCTGTGCCCCCAGGGGACAAGAGAGAGACCAGCCAGGACTGAAAGTGAACTTGAGAAAAAGTCGGGTGTGGGAAGAAGTTGTTTCTAATTTTTTTGAATTTTTTTCTCTCAACATGCAAGTCTATTTTAATTGCCAGGAAATTTAAATCAATTTTCCCTAGTTAAACGTGTTTTAGGTACTAGTCAGTGATCTTCCCGTTTTTCCCAGCCCATGATTTTTGCTACATCTCATTTTCTCCCCCTGTGATCTTAAGAAAGAAGCAGCTGGGTTGGTGACTAGGAGTCAGCCAATACTGACTCACCATGAAGATGATGTGGTACAACATGCCTGCTCTGTAATTGCATCTTTAACTCATGCCATACTCTGAATGCATAACCTCTTAGCCTCTGATAGTCTTTATATGAAAACTATGTAAGATGGCCATATAATTGGTGTCTGTTAAAAAAAACAAAAACAAAAACAAACAAAAAACCAAACAAAATAAACCCCAAACCAGAAAAACAAACAAATAAACAAAACCATAAGAAAAGTGGTTTTGCACCAATTACATCCATCAGATGAAACAATGAAGAAACAAAGATAATTTGCATATTTTTATATTAATTATGATCTTAGTAAATTCATTTTTAAAGGATATTTACCATCTAATTGTAAGTCAATAGATAATGAAGTTGAAAGTATGCTGATAAACTCCAGTGTTCATTAGCATGCCAGTTACTTCTGGAGTATCTTCTTGACCTTATCTTAAGAGAGGTACTCATTCATGTTCATTGTCTGTGCAACTTTCAACACCTACATGCCTTGTTGTCTTTTAAAAAAAATTGCCACATCAATTTGCTATTCAATATAGTTTATCAAATCATTCAGGATATATTTGTAAAATTATATCTTATATTTTATATTATATATTATGCATATTATCTTGACATGGCTTGTTTAAGCACTGACAGGAACACTTCTGTTGAATGATTCAAACTGTAGTCTAAATAATTTCATTTACTGTATAACAAACTACAAAAGTTTAAAAAGGTGAAGTAGATTGAACATCAAAATTAGGTCTTTTTTCATCTAGACCTATATGACAAATGAAACCATGCAAAACATGCTTTTCTGGTCTGCTTTTCTAAGATGAAGATGCTGTAACAGAATAGGAATTTCAGGTCTAGTAGTTTATTAATTACTCTCAAAATATCCAAGAAGCAGAAAATTATGAGACTGCAATATTCCTAGACTCAGCAGAGGTAGCCAAGGGTGATTTATATACCATATTCTGTACAGCTGTAAAGATATTTACTCAGTTTTGTTGATTTTGAATGTGGTGCCTTCTCAGCAATTGCTTCTTTGCCTTAGAAGTTACACTGGCTAGATGTTATCCTTCAATTCTCATAGAAAATTAGTATCTAATGCCAGATTGTATTTTCTTTTGTTCTAGAACACATGCACACTTTTTAATGGCAATAAAAATGTGTGAGACAATAACAAGTAAAGCAGGAGAACTGAGGTTTAAATCTTAAAGTTCTCTGTCATTTCTAATCATATAACACACAGTCTGTGGAACTAAAATCACAGTGACGAATATTGAGATCAAATGTTTTTGTAAATGTTTAATTTCTAAAATACTTCAGATTTTTATCCTTATTGTAGTAGAAAAAAATGCCTGTAAAAAAATGAAAGCACTATTTCAGAATGGTTTTTTTAAAGTTTTTTTTGCCTAGCTGGATTAGCTCTGGTTGGTCCTTGGAAAGCAGTTGGTTCTTGTTTAAATAGTTATTCCTTCAAGTTTATCATTTGCAATTTAAATATACTTTAAATAACAATAAGAAGAACTCCAGCCTCTTTGTTTGGAAAGAAAGTGGAGAGATGAGGTGTGCATTCAGATTATGCACAATGGTTTACAGTCAAGAACCTGAGCAGTGATAGATCTTTACATCTGAGATTAGAGCAGAATAATTTTAAAGTAATCTTTGTATTCTTGTGATCTTGGGACCATTTGCTAAAAAGTCTCTTCTCTCAAGAATTTTGCTGAGGTTTTCTCAAAGATAGGTTGCCTGTATGGAGCTATTCAAGACAGGAGATAGAACTGTTACAGAAATATCTTTGTATCAGGTCTTCATTTTAGCTCTTCTAATATTTTTTTTTAATTTTTCATCAGATTACAAACAAAAAAAATTCCAATCATCAGAGTTAATAGTTTGTATTTGTAAACTCACACTTCGGATTTCAGTCAGGCTTAGTGTACAATTAATTTGTGCGGCATGAGATCATTGCATGTCCTTGTCTGTTTTGTTGACAGATATATGTAACCTTAACTGTTGCCAAAGTGTGGGGTTTTTTATTGTCTTCCTGTGAATTTTAATAATGGATACTTAAGCTATCAGTATGAAAAAGGAGAGCTTTTCAAGGTTTCATATGAAAGACATACTAATAACTGCAGTTCTACTGAAGAGATCTTTTCATAATATTCAAAGGTCCCACTTGAGGCCTTCTTGTGATACTGATAAAAGAGGTGCTATCCAACAAACAAACACCCTCCTTTACATTAAGAAAGTCAGGAAAGGGTTTCTGTATATGGTTGCAAAGCAAATAGAAATGTTTATAACTAATATGGATTTCCATTGAATATAAATGCCCATAATAACAATGCATTTTGAAATATATGGTCGATTTTTACCTTTTATATATATATATATATGTAATACTACTTAGTATTAACTATAAATCTTAATTGTAAAAGTCAATAGTGGCTTAAAGAAGTATGATTCTGAATTTGGAAATATTACAGAAGCAATGTTTAGAGTAAAGCACACTCTAGATATATGAATCTTTCTATCTGAATACCTTGGATGGAAATCATGGCAACATAACTTTCAACAAATTAAACCGCATCTGACATCTGTATGGATGTTTCAGATGTAGTATTAAAACTGTGAGAACATCATCATTATCCTGCTGACTGAAATAACAAAGTTGCTGATGATATGTTGAGTGTTCAGATGGATTCTAAGACAGGAAAATTGCAGCAATGATGGGAGACTTCAGTTACTCCCTGGAACACAGGTTGAATTTTACATTGAGCTTGAACCCTAATATCAAAAGGTTGTAGGCCTAAAAAATATCTGCCTCAGAAGTTATCTAGTCATCAATCTAAAAAAGAGGAACTAAATCAAAATTTAAGCAATGCATGAAGCTAATGCAAAATACTCAACACAAAGACATGAAGGGCTAAAGGAGGTTGGGATGACCAAATCATACAGTAATGAGGGCAAATAAAGGTGTAGCCTTTAAAAAAAGTCTGTTTCCAGATAAGAGAAATAGAAAGGATTGAGAAACGTTACACGTTAATTGTGAAGCAAAAAAAAAAAAAAACGCTTTAAAGTGAGTTTGAGGAAAAACTGACAATAAAAATTCTTCTTTAGAAATATGAGAATCTGGAACCCTACCAGAGGCTACTTTAACAGAAGACACTTCTGAAACATTAAAAATCTAAAGAAAACAAAACAAGACTTTTGCAGAAAAGCTAAAAGAATGCTTTTTAATCTCTTTAGGAGACCTTGAACAGTTATTTTATGAGGAATGTATCAAAGGTGAAGTCTCAAACTAAGGCATTGTGGGAGAGACTCTGGAGAAAATCAACAAATGAACAGTAATTATCACACATATCTGCTGCAGTAACCCAAGAAGAAATACCTCACCAAATAACTTTGGCATATAGATATATAAAACTACTTCGGTGCCTGAGGACCAAAGTGTGCAGTTATAGCAACACAGTTAACAAACAAAAAACAATCTCAAAGTAATCCCCAAAACTTTCATGTGAGGAAAAGCAATACCACTTAACATTTTAAACTATTTGTGGGAAGCAGGTAGGTGACAAATAGCTAGGTGACAAATTTTATTACTGAGAAGAAAAAGGGAAGGACCAACCATAATGAAGTCTAGCAGAAAGACCTTCCAAGAATGACTGAAATTCAGTACAGATAAAGATAGAATGAGGCACATGAGCAGCAACTGAGTTGAGTAGTTTTAACTGCATTAACAGTTACAACTCATTGAAAGAACTGTGAGGTTCTATGATCTCTAAGATAAAACTCCATCAGCTAAATGCTTGGAAACAATCCAATGAACAAACTGAATATTAGAAATCATTGGGAAGGGAAAAATCCCCCACCAGTAACTCTTTAAAACCACAGTGCACTTGTACCTCAAATGCAAATCATGGTTTTCATATTCTTATCTATTTCCACAGCAAAAAAAATATTTCAGAGAAGATCTACCAGGCTGATGTAAAGTATAGAACAGTCTCTGTATGAGAAGAAACTAATTAGATTATTAGCCACATTATTTGGTAAAATCCATATTTTCAATTAACAGCTTCATTTCTGGAATTTTTATATTCTTTTATAGCTGTTGTTTTTCTGGGTACAGGATTTTTTATGGGAAATTATGGCTTTGGAAGTAGTATAATAAACACTTGAACAGGGGAGGACTCTTCTGGCTGAAATAAGATGAAGTGGGTTGGGTAGTGACCTAGACAGTATTAAGTAATACAGTAGTATGAATCAGGAATGGTTTTTTACTTTCTTTCCCTTCTCTCCAACAAGCAATAAGAGTCATACTAAGCTGCCAAAAATCATAAAACGCAAAAGAAAAAAAAAAAAAAGAAGAAAAGACCAACTAAAAAAAAGAAAGGTTGACAGCCTAAAAATAAAGGAAACAATGCAGTTGTTCATGTATGTATGAAATTGGTGAAACTGCTTAGTATAGCATTATTTGATATTTAATGCCACATCAGTGCTCCTAATTAGTCCCTCAATAATGAATTGAGATAAGTCATCAGGTAAAAATTATGTCACATTGACACAAAGGCCATGCGTTCAATAAATCATGCATTCAATAAATAAGTCCTCAAATACAGATAGCTCAGATAAATGTTAACAAAAAGCACTTTTACCTGTCACACATCTGTATCATAAGGGTTTGTTGCGATACTAAATATTATTCCAAGCTTGACTGTGTCAGAGAATATCAGTGATGAATTCAGAATTTCCAGTCCATCCTCCTTTCTTAGAAAACCTTTTCTCTATATGTCTAAAAGACTACTAGCAAGTCTTGTTTTACATTTTACTTGGAAGAAATAGTTTCTTGATTTTCTATCTACATTGCATAAAAACATAGTGACATGATTCTTTCCAAGAACAAGGAATAGTTTTCATACTTAAAGAAAACTGACAATTTACTCATTCAAATTTTATTTAAATCATTAATCATAAAGATAATGTAAAATTTTAATATAGGTTACAGGTAAAAGCTGAAATACGTGCAGTATATGGTACTGTTTCTTTAAATAATGACAACAGTGTGTGGGGAAATAAAAAGTCCAACCCGAACCAGAAAACCTCTTCTGTCTCACAAGTGCTAGTGATACTCTGTAGCTCCAGTTGAGTGCATTGTTTAGGAATTAAATCATATTGTTATCTTGTTTGATTTGGTTCTTTCCAGTTTTGACTTTGGGGTATCGGTTAGAAAATCAGATGCCACTGAGAGGCCTCTGTGTATGAACCCTAAACCAGTGACACCCAGAGTCCACTTCCTTCTATGTATTTATTCAAAATAAAAACACTTTTAGGGGAAAAATCTGTAATTTGTTCTTAGCTTTGGCTACCTTCTTATTTACAGAGCTATTAACTTCTACCTTAGACTATACTGTCTTTCATCTATTATGCATTACTTTTCTCTTGGTGAATCAACTGCAGAAAGTGATAGTTTTTATTAAAGAGACACCTCTGCATCCCTCAAATATACTTCTCTAACTTCAGTAGGGATATTGATAATTATTACAGTGGTTAATAAAATCACAGAATCACAGAATATGCTGAGTTGGAAGGGACCCACTACGATCATCCAAGTCCAACTCCTGGTCCTGCACAGGAGCATCCCAAGAGTCACACCATGTACCTGAGAGCATTGTCCAGATACTTCTTGAACTCTGTCAGGGTTGGTGCTGTGACCACTTCCCTGGGGAGCCTGTTCCAGTGCCCCAACATCCTCTGAGTGAAGAACCTTTTCCTAATATCCAGCCTACCCCTCCCGTGACACAATTTCAGGCCATTCCCTCAGGTCGTGATACTGATCACCACAGGGAAGAGATCACTGTCGGTCCCTCCTCTTTGCCTCAAGGAAGTTGTAACTGCAAAGAGATCTCCCCTCAGTCTCCTGTTCTCCAGGCTGAACAGATCAGGTGATCTCAGCTGCTCCTCATACAGCTTCCCCTCAAGGCCCTTTACCATCTTCGTAAATTCCTTTGGACGCTCTAACAGCTCAGTGTTTTTCTTACATTGCAGCACCCAAACCTGCCCCCAGCACTTGAGATGAGGCCGCCCCAGCTCAGAGCAGAGCAGGACAATCCCCTCCCTTGCCCGGCTGGTGATGCTGTGCCTGATGCCCCCCAGGACACACTTGGCCCTCCTGGCTGCCAGGGCACTGCTGGCTCATGTCCGACTTGCCATCAACCAGGACCCCCAGGTCTCTTTCTGCAGCACTGATTTTCAGCATTTCATTCCCTAGTTTGTCTAAACATCCAGGGTTTCCCCATTCCAGGTGCAGAAGGTATGCATAAGACCTAATTAGGCAGCATATACAAGTGTACTTGAGCGAAGATCAGATGGTTAGAGTAATGTTTCTGATTCCTTCTCAAAATAAGTTATTAAGTAGAAATATTTTTCTCTGTCAACCCTTTGTAGCAAACTGTGATTTAAAAAGCCCTAGGTAGAATTGTGACTAAAGTATCAAGCCACACAGGCAACCCAGAGGGAATGCAGAAGTTTCCCTTCTGGCCCAGTAGGTAATAAATAAGTTAACTTCAAATTTCTTGAAAATTGCAAGACCCATTTCTGATATCTATAATAAATGTCCTTCCCATCCTCCTCCCCTCCTTCCCTGCCCTGCAAAAAAAAAAAAAAAAAACGAATCCACATCCAAAACCAACAAAACACACCAAAAAAAAAAACCAAAAAAAAAAACCAAACCAAACTGAACAAAACAAAACACAACCAACAACCTGAGAATTTAAAACTGTAATAAGACAATACTCTTATTCCAAAAAAATTATCTGTAATGTTTCAGTTCTTGAATACCAAGTGCAGAAAAGGAATCTTCTCTGTGTGGGGGAGTGTTCCAGTTTGTCAGCCCTCCTGATTTACCTTGAATAAACTTCTTTTGAAATGTTTCTAATTTCTCTTGGTATTCCCCTCTGTTGAATTGTTGCCAGTTACTTTATTTTCTAACACCTGCATACCTCCCCCATTGTCAGTACTATCAAGGAAGTGGAGGCAAAATTAAAAGTCTGTTCATAATCTGCAGAAATGCTTTGTCCTCAGCCTTCCTTATTCAGCTGGATTCCATTCACTTAAAATTTCTCACATTGCAGTTTCTACTTTCCAGTTTCCTTCTTCTTATCTTTGCCTTGTTTCATGTGTAACTCCAAAAGATCACCTTGCTCTAGCTTCTTGTGGGCCCTTTGGAGGCTAAGAGGATTCAATCTTCACATTAGTGCAGCTCCTCTGGCACTTTATGGAAGATTATATAAATATGTGAGCATTATGTGTGTGGGCACCAGAAGCTGAAGGAAAGCTATTCAATGCACCTTTCTTCAAATCTTTTTCATTCTGAAAAGTACTAAATAGGAAGATAATGTATGTTTCAAGACTGCATGTTGCATTAATATATTAAAGCTACATGTACTGCTAAAGGGGAGCAGGAATGGCTAAAGGAATAGCTAAAGCAATGATTTTGGTTTGTATTGCCTACAGTCTTGTATCCAAAGATTCATGGGAGATATCAATTAATTCGCCTTCACAGCATTTTTCTGAATCTGAATTTTAAGATTAGTTCTATATCAAGAAACTCCTCCCCATTCCAGCATCTATTATATAAAAGGAAAAAAAAAATTAAAAATGTGTACACATGGAGTGGCTTCAGTTTTCCTGGATTTTGTCACCACAACAGACAAATGTATTTTACATCAGACAGATGCAGGCTTGCTACCTATGTCTATTCTAATATGTCTGAAGGCATAAACCAATAACACAAAACAAGGGACTTTACCAACCAGAGTTTTATCCTGAAGTGTTCATCACTCCACTGAAGCCTATAATTAACAGGTAGTCATGCAGTATAAAAGGGAGCTCTGCACCTCCCATTTCCTTCTTTTCTTCTTCTTTGTGAAGATTTTGTGCAGAGAGAAAGATATATCTCTATTGTCTTGTTAAGAGAACCTAAGCACTAAAGTGTTGGAGATCTGCAGCTTTCTAGAGAGTAGGTGTAGCATCTCCTATGATAATTAATAACATCTAACGTACCATTAACATATTATAGAATTTTATGCAGTTACACTGAGTTTCTGACAAAACTCTAGCAATCTACCCTAATGTGACAATAATCTGAATTTCACAGACTGGCTTCTCAGCTGATGTAAATAATTGGATTTTTTTTCATTAAATTGCATTGTGTGATTTTGACACATTTGTAGGGAATTGTATACAATGTAATTGTATGTTGAAATCCGTGTCCTAACTGGTTTTTGTTTCATGCACCCTCTGAAGAATTTTTGACAGAAACCAGTTATTAATTAAGTTTGTGAAGCTCTCCCAGAGGTGAAAACATGACTTAGCTTTGTATAGTAAGATGTCTTATGGAAGCATATGTGTTTATAAGGTGACATGTAGAGTTTTCTCTTCTGCTAGCCATTGAATAATATCACATGTGGAGAAAAAGTGCATTGGAAATACAGAACAGAGCTTACAGGAGCAAGACAAAGTGCAAGTGTGGAAAGACCCAAGGGGTCTCTATGTAGTGTTTGTAGAGTGTAATCTCAGATCAGACAGATTTCAGGCATGAAATGACAGTGAACTTGTTTGGTTAAAATATCCCATCCCTTTTTTGAATGCCTTCTGCTTTGCGTCAGTGCTTTAAGTCCTGTCCCTTTTGCCAGAAGATGTCTTTAGGCTTTGTATTAGTTACAGGAGATGTTTGAATTTTGAAACAGATTAAAATGTTTACCTATGAGTATAAAATGGATGGCTTGTATTTAACATCTATAGAGAACAATTTTTGTAATTCTTTTGAAGTTCCCATATCTGCAGATCACTAAGATTTATTTTTTTCCTTGTTCCTTTTCAAGTTAAAACAAAAGAAGTGCAAATCTGAGGTATCAGAGTTCTGAAAAAATAAAATTAAAATCTTAAAGTTTTGGGCTTCATCATAATCAGTATTTCTGAGAATTTCACAGAACCCTGACTAACTTCAGAAAATTTCCTAAGCATCAAATCAGTGCTTTATGGTTTTGTTAACATTCAGCTGACAGTCAAAAGCTAAATTTGGAATTGACTTTTGTTTGATAGGTCTTTGTTATGTGTCAGTAACAGGATATGGATGAGGTAATGGATAAAAGAATCTGTGTTATTCATACAGTTGGAATTTCAGAGTGTAAAGGAACAATTCTCACCCATTCTGCAGAGGTGGGACGCCCAGCAGAGGACACGCTGAGAAGCTGTGTGGCTGGATTAATTGTGCTTGTGATACATACAACAAATAGAACTTGATTAATTAATTAACTATCACGTTTGTTGATTAGGAGAGTTGCAAATGTCTTGATTTATGGCCTTTAATGGTGAATTTTGTTTCCTGACAAGGAGGTAAACTGAGAACCAAAGACATTTGTTCGTACATGTTTATGAATCTCTACATGAAGGAGGAGAAATAAGCCCCCATTCTACTCTGTATTTAACTATGTGACTGCAAAATTAAATGCATATTTTAGGAGGAGAGTTTTTCTTTCCCTGCTGAAACTAAACAAACATGTGTGACAAGAAGGCCAGTTTCACATTCTGCATAGGTTTCGCTGTTCCTTTTTGTTTCTCATTCTGTCAAAGGTGTCAAGAATATTTTTATGGGTCAGATTCTGACATGACATTTTTACATTGGATTATCTTCTGTAGAGCTAATTTATTTTGTTGATTGGCATCTTTAAATTTTGGATGCTTACTTTTATTGTTTCCTCTTTTGTTTTCACAAATGCTCATAATGTTGAAATAAGTTAAACTGCCTGTTAATATTTTTCCTCTTCCTCTGTCTTGAGGATTTCTACGGTATTCTGAGTACAGGGTGGCAGTGGAGGGAGGCAGCATCTGGAGTCAGAAGGTGAAGCAGCAGATAGCACTGCTAAAGGACACTGCTGAGTCCCTAAGCAGACTCTTAGGTCTCAGGCTGCCGTGAGGAGCAGTGCAGAAGTGCATTCTCTCATAGCTCAGGGCAGCCAGAACAACACCACAGTGACCAATAGCAAGCCATTGCACAAGACAGGTAGAGAGAACATGGAACAATTATGCGCAAAATAACTTGGCAAGTTGGAAATAACAGCCAGAACTGGAACCATGAGGACTGTAAAAGGAGAGTAAGACTACAACCGACTAGTTTTAGCTTCACCATTTATTTGCCATTAAGTTACCCACTGCAATTTTGAACCATAATTTAGCCATAATTGAACCATAATTTAAATTACACTGTAGGTCTCTGAAATCTTTGGATTTCCAGAACAATGGAAAGGATTATTAATTAAATAAATCTCGGTACTGTTATATCTTCAATTGGATCTATTAGTTGAGTAGTTCTACTGAGTGGCATTATTTTCACAGTTTTAATACTGCCTTTTTACAAAAAGTTAAAAAATATAAAATTCCAGGTTTAGGGTGCTAAGCAGTATACAAATATCCAAGAGCTTTAGATTTTTTCCTTTCTGTTCTGCTTTGTAGCTCCAAAGGGGAAAGAAGTTTTTGTTATGATTTGCTTAAAAATGAGAAAATATGAAACTCCTCGAAATGGGAGGATCCCAAATTATTTAGGAAAGTTTCCTCACTTTGTTTAAATGATGGGCGGAGATAAAATTACACATATAGCAAGTATGTAACTCTATGAGTTCAAAATGTACTATTTTATTTAAAAGTTCCTCCATAGATGTCACCTCAGTAAAAATTTCTTTTGTCTTTTCCACAAATGATGAATTTCTTCTGATTTCCTTGTATTGTGTGTTTGCAGAGTACAGCAGAATATTGCCTGTTATGTGTATATACAATATATATGATTCAGAAAGACAAATAATTAGCACATGATAAATTCTCTAACTGAGAAGTAACACATGACAGTTCTCTAACATGAGTGGTATGATCACACTTTTTTTGTTATTTAAGCCCTTCATTCATATGGGGCTAATCCTAAACATAAATAGCTATTTCAATAACTGTAAGAAAATGAATGAATCTGTTATTTTTCAAGCCTTACACTTCTTTAGAAATTTGAAGTAGAAACTAGCTGCCTTGTTTCTATGCTTGTGGGTTTTTCTTGAAGATTTTTTTGAATCACAAAAATATGTTGTATTTCAGCACTCCTGTCTGCAAGATAAATTAAGTGTTGCTGATGTGTAATGAAATAATGATTCCCTGAAAAAAAATAGACCCCTTTTCTACCCTTTATAAATGCTACCTTTAAAAGTTAGAGTCTAATTTATTCATAGAATTGAACCTTTACCTTTCCCTAACCAAGGAAGGATAACAGATTGAAAGGAGATGATTTATACATGAAATAGCCAAAATGCTTTTTAAAAATTAGAAAGCAACAGAATTTTAGGTCAGGAAGAAACATCAAAAGACCATTCATTCCATAATGATAGCCTGTTATGGGACCAGCTAAGACCAAACCTTTTCTAACAGAGTTTTGTCTACCCTGTCTCATTTAATCAGTAATCTTTTCCATCATCTTGTTCGTTTCTTTATTCATTTTCTCTCATGTTTTCATTTTTGTGTGTTTTTGTGGGGATTTTTTGGGGGATGTGGGGTTCTGCTGGGGTTATTCTGCTTTTTGCTCTATTTTGGGGTTACTGTTTGATGGCTTTTTGATTATTTTGGGTGGTTGTTTGGTTGGTTGTTTTGTGATTTTTTTTTTAATTATGTCTAAGACAATTGTCCATAAGCCAGACTCACTTGTAGATTAACTACTGAAACTATGTTATTGAGTTTGGGATCTATTAGGGGAATAAGTAGAATCTTTGCAAACTAAAATGAAATCATATTCATAACTAATCAGATTGAAACTTTTATCTATCTTAGCATGATTTTTAGGTGTATATTTATTATTAGGACATCAGAAAATGTCACAAAATTCCCCGATGTGGTAACATTATTGCTGGACATTCCAGGGCCCACTTGATTTTTTTTTTCTGGAGCCCCTGAGCCAATGAGTCTTTTTGCACAGCGAGGTGCCTCTTCCATGCAGAGGCTTCTTGGAGAAGTCCTTTATAAGAGTGTCCAAAAATAGTTATTTTAAATACTTGGTTAGTAGGGAGCATTTCTGATGATCTAGCCTGGATACCTCACCAGCCAAGATTTCAAAATATCACCTTTCTCCTCCTTTTGCTTGAGTCAGGGGAACAGAGCTGTGAAAAAAAAATGCTTCCTCTATCATAAAGAATAGTATTTTTATTGTTAATATTGTCATTATTATTGGAGAGATTGTCCACAATTTGTATTTTTCATGATCAGACTAGTCTGGAAAAAATCTTTTATTGCTTATTAAATACATACTGGAAATGACATTGAAGGCCAGCTGAAAAATCTTTTGTTAGCTGCATTCATATACAGTAATCTGTTCTTGCAGTGTGTCAGGAGAAAGTGGGAAAAATTGATATTTACTAGAAATTTACTGATTTAATATTAGGTAGAAATTTGTTCCCATTTCACAGGCCTTCAATTTTCCCTGGAAAAAGTTTTGAGATGAAATGGAACATGAAAAATAATTATTTACATGAGAAGGAAAGAATTTAAAAACTCACAAAACAAAGCCCGAATTGCGTGTAGCGTAAGAGGTAAAGATACACAGACAGAGGTAGAGCAACAGCATTACTGCTGTAAGATATAAACGGAATTAATCAGAAACTAGGTGTACTAATCCCAACTGTGGGCTGTGAAACCACTTTCTGGATTGTTGTCATTAATTAAATTATGCTTTCACAAGACTTCACTTGTCCTTGAGCATTTTCAGAATTTTGCAAGCAGCTATCCCCCTCACATGCTAATTTGAATAACAGCATGATACTGAAAGGACCACTTCCAGAGAGAAAATAAATGGCAGGCAAACTCATGCTCTAGTGAATGTGTCCTTGGTGTTTTTCTGCAGAGCTGTTATCACAGCCATATCAAATGCTTTAAGATGACTGCTGGAAGCTTTCTTCTTTCTATTAGAAATCTATGTAGAATTGTGGAAAATGTCTTAATTTCCCATTCCAAAAAAACCCACAAAATGGGAGTGAATTATTCTAAAATTCTTGGATATCTAAGCTGTCTTTTTCAACTTCACAGAGATTGTACGTGTGCTGTATATATAAATATGTGTACACCTGTCTTCACACATCTAAATGTGGGTATTCTGGTGGGAAGGGGCAAGTTGTGTTTTTAAACTGAAAATGCATTTTTTGCCTGCCTGTGGAGCCTTTGGATTTGTTTAGGAAAGGCTGAAACACAGATGATCCTGAAACAGAGGTCTCCTTAACTTTGAATTATTTACTCTAATGAAAATTCCACATTGGCTGCGCTAATTCTTAAACAAACAGCTTTAGCTTTGGACTTTTTTCTATTTGAAAACATACATATGTTTTATAACTCTCTATTCGCTGCAGAGTTTTGCACCCAATGATCCTTCCAAAATTCTCCATATCATTCAGCAAAAAATTTAACTGCCAAAATCTTATTTTAAAATTTTCATATGTCCTTGACACGACAGTCTATCACTGCATTCAGTGTAAATGCTGCAGGAAGTGGGATTGTAGGAACTGCAGTGCGCATGGAGCATGTAAACAAGGGTGTTACAGGCTGGGATGCACAAAGGAACACAGTGTAAAAAGGGAAAGTGAAGAGGCATGATGGAACTTTTTAAAAAATAGAGGGGTGCAAGATAGCCCGAGGAAAAGAGCTTGATCAGATAAGGATGTGATATTCTGGGCTGGGGAGTGGGATTTCCCTCTTTGGAGTAAAGGTTCAATTAAAAAATCCACCTCCAGTATATAACATTTTAAAAAAAACCCAAAAGGTGAATCCGTTCTGAAAAATTGGAAGTCTTGAGGAAGCTTCTCCCTTTGATCTCCTGTACCACTGAGTAGTCTGCGGCCTGAGTGCTCACTGCTCCTGCCCTGACCTTACACAGACAGCTGAGCCTGAGTAAGCAATTTATTTAATAATAACCATTTTGAAAACCATCTTGCCCTGCCCTTCATGACTTGGTGTGAATTAAAACCTTGGAGGCTTGTACTAGGTATGGCCTAAGTAGTATTTTAACTATGTGATGTCTGCAGATGTTTTGGAAGCTGAAGGAGCATCACTGGTTGCCTCAATAGGCATCATCTTCAGAATGGAATGTATTATCTCATTTTGTTTATTTTCACACAATTTGAATCTAAACTTGGGTCTCAAGAGGAAACAACTCTTCTCCTGTATGTAAGCCAAAAGGACCTTTGTAATTCAGACTGCAGGATATTTGTATGAATAAGTTTTTAGTATGATTTTTTAAGTGCATCCGTTTGATGATTTTATATATAAAAATATTTAAAATACATCAATATTTTCTAATTTTATGTATTGTAAAAAAGTCAAGCATTAAGTAATGAAAAAAAATGTAGTTTTGAAGTCGATCTCCTACCTATTATGACAAGCCATAGAAGACATATGCAGTATTTTTAGTATAATTTCATTTGGAATTAGTTGTGAGCCAGATAGATGAAAAAGTTACCCCCAAGTAAAACTACTACAGTGCTAGTGTTACTAATCTCTAAGGGAAGTTATAAGTGTCTGTTCTTTAGAATGTAGATTTCTTTTTCTCTCTACAAGTTAGATCAAGTCAGAAATTTATCCTTCTTAGGACTAAGAAAGAAAAAATATACTTCATTGGCATTTACAGAGGAACTGTTTTGATGTAATCTTTCTTGTTTTACTCCTACTGTCAGTATTGTTGTGATGTTGAATACTTATTCTGTAGCTTGCTCCTCTCACGTATATGTGAAATTCTCCAAGATGTGAATTTACGTCTGAACAAAAATTTTGTATATATTAACAGAAGAGGTGGGAAGCAGGAGTCATTCCTGGTTTTACCTAGAGTTTTCTTGAGCATGCCTTCAGAGAAAGTGATATTTTCTATGTTTCCAACATTTGTCTGGGTTTTCTTTAGTTCTAAGAGCACAACATTGTTTGGGTCAGAAGGAACATATTTCCAGTTGATTATGTAATTTGAAAATTATATTTTGAGGGGGGAAAAGAAGTTGACCTCTTGTCAAAATCAGATTTTTGTTTCTGCTGCCTAAATAGTAGTCATCTTTGTTGCCCTGAATTCTTATGTTAGGACTGTATAGCACCACTGAACATAGAAACCTGCTAGATTATTCCTTACATGGAATGCATAGGATTTTGGCAATATGAGTAATATTTACTCACTTTAGGATGACTAAGTGAAAACTTGTATTCAGTGGGTGTTTGAAATATCAAGCAATATGTTTTTATTATTTTCATTTTTTCCTGAAAAGGAATAAATATTTTTGGACCTCACAGTATTAGGTTAGGAAAAAAAAGACACTGGAACATCAGAAACATAGCCCTGCATCTTGTGCTGCGACATATGTGCACTTTCTCCTGAGGCACTTAAATGTAAAGAAAACAGTCTCTTATGGAAAATGTGTTAGTGAATAAACTCTACATCCAAAGAAGACTCTATGTGCTCTGTATTGGCACTTTCTTGTACTGCTAGCAAGAATGTGTAGTATAATGAACATATATAAATGTTCATTTTAATGGCCTCCCAGAAGGAACTATTTTTATATTATTTTCCCTGTCATTTTACATATTTTTTAAAGAATAATTTGTACCTAAGCGTTTGGCAGCCAGTAGTTTTAGGGATTGCAATCCTACTCTGCCTGAGCAGTTTTTCAGAAGGGAGAAGGTGTCAGAGCATCTCTGAAGAGAGAAATCATCGAAATGTTCATGATAAATTACATCTATATTGACGTACCAGCACACCCATAAGAAACAATAAGGAGAGGAATATATTGCCTTGAAGTGTGAATAGTATGGTTCTGGCTTTTAATATAGTTTGAATACTGGTCCTGGAGAAAGATCAAATTTTAACAGATGTCTTTTCATTCCTTACTTTAGTTAGTGATAGCAGTGAATGAAACATCATATCTGGGATTCTTTACATGTACAGAGAGAACATTGGTGCTACCTATTGGAATTAGATGATAGTGAACATAGTTTAGTTCTTTCTTAATCAGAAACATAGATTTTGTATTAAAAGTAATATGCAGATAGATTATATTACTGTTCATTTTAGTAAAACAATAAGACTTTGTTGAAATGCTTTCTGTTAAACACTGTCAAAGGGTAACTGGAAGAAAGTAGTTCTCAACTAGATTTTTCCTGTGTTAAATTCAAGACAATTCCATGGTCCAGATATATCTGTCCTGCAGAAAAAGGAAAACAAGTTCAAGCATGAAACATATGTGACTTTACAATAGACAGCAAAGAACATAAGTATTTTTCAGTCAGAAAAGTAGAACTTTGAGGAGAAGATATTATTTAATTTTAACATATCCATTTATCTAGAGCTATGTAAGATAAATTCTTCTGCACACTTTCCACTTGTTTAACATATGGGGCAATGTTCATGTAAATGCTATTTCTTTTACTAGAGCAATGCTAGAATACCAAATGCTGCACAATTTTACATCCTGATGTCATCTGCAGATACTTCTTGTACATCCCATTATAGAAAAATATTTTATAGCTGGTTTTAAAAACATATATTTCATGGATTAAACACAGGACAAATTAAGTATATTCCAAATTTAACTATGAGTCTCTAGAAATTTGGATGGCTTGGTCTCTTTGGTTGCTATTTCAAAAGTCTGGCATATTTTCTTATTCCCATTGTTAAACTATGTGTTGTCAGTCACAATAAAGAATGGCTGCTGTCCATGAAAAGATGGAAATTTCCATACTGTGCTGAAAAAATTTCATGCAGAACTTGCGAGTGTATTATCAGGTGCAAAATGCAGCAAAACTTTGCACATTACACCAGGCCTCTACATGAGTGCTGTTTCAAAACACCAGTCAGTCAATAACTGTAATATAAAACTGTTTTAAAACATTTTCAGAACTTGTGTTTTACTAGTCTGGAAGTTGTCCTGAAGTAAATGTGAAAATGAGGGGTTTGTTATGTCTTAAAATCAAAAACTTGCGTTAGTGGCAGTTCAAGTTTTTATGGACTGCAGTGGGTTATGGTAAATCTAGAAAGACAAAAAAAGCAGTAACACTTTGAAAAAAATGTGCTAATAGTAAAAATTACCTGATTAAAAAACACACGAGCTCAGAAATTGCATTTATTTTTGGGAATGCCTGTGTGAAGTAGGGAAATAGAAAAGATTGCTTAATTTCCCCAGTTTACACATATATTTGTGTATCCAAAAAGTTTTTGTAACAGTCCACAAAAAGCATGGTAAAATTAAGGAAAGTTGTTTACCTTCCCATTCACTGACATTTATAAGTTTCAAGTTTTTTATTCCTACTTGTGAAAGAATAGTCATCTTTGTAACAGTCAGGATCACTTTGTCTCTTTGTTATTGCAGCCATTGCATGACATATCTGTGGAGAGGGCTGGTGACAAGCTTCTGCTCTGATCATGAACCCTCTGACTTACACAAAAAAGGTGTTCAGAGTAGCAGAGCTGGGATTTTTCGTTATCAATGGATTTTGAGGCACAGATGATCTTTCAAATTTATGGAAACATTCACTCATTCCCTCAACGTGATGTTGGGGATCTTTTTTTACTGTGTCATGTAGTACTTTTTGTTTCTAGCAAAGAGGAAGAGTTCTACATTAGAGGAAGAAGGAAAGTGTCTGTACACACAAAAAAAAAAAAAACCAAAACAAAAAAAAAAAGAAACCCAAAAAACCAAAAACCCCTCTTTTTTAAGAGAGATGAAGAAGAAGAGTGATCATATGTGAGAGTTGTAATGGAAAATCTATGCAGAAGCAGTTTATTTACAAATATAAATTTCACCCAACAAGAAGGAAAGCTGTAGACCACATGAAAGAGATGAAATAAAATTCCAGATGCAAAACCAGAACATGATTTTAAGGGTTTAATAGTGCATAAGCAGTGAATCAATACCCCAATATGTTAATATTCTGATATTCAATGTTATGATACTACTTCCTAATATTTCAACAGTATATAACGAAGAAGTCTTAACAAATAAAATGACCAAAAGAAAAAAAATAATCTCAATAATAAAAACATGTATATATTTTACCTGGAAAATGCATTATTATGCTTTGATAGGGAGTTCACAAAAATATGGAGATTAAATCCTTCCTTAACAATGATATATGCAGTCCTTGATGACACATGGTAGTGTATTCTTTTCAGTTTCCTCAGAATGAAATAACTTTTTCACCTGAAATAGAAGCCATTGGACAGTAGCTAACCTGTTTTCTTTGCACAATCTTAAAAATTTCTCAGCAAATTAGCTTCAAAGACATCAAACTCAAAAATGTGTGAACGTTTTGTGGAAGAATGGGATAAAAGGAAGCTGGTAAATTAATTATCTCTCCTTGATCTTTTCCACATAATATTTTTTTCCTAATCAAAACTCTGTAATTGAGCAAGTAATCAGGTCCATGGCAAAAAATTTTCTTCTAGCTGATTTTACATGGCTCACATCAGAAAATCACACATTTATTTTTTTTCTCTTCTTATTAGTATTTCTTAGGAAGAGCAAAGTAAAAAGAAGTAATTTAGAATATCACATGAGTACACAGCAGATTTGTTTTCCCAGAGCTTAAAAATTAATGTACTGTCTTCAGATCTTTCATAGAGTAAACAGTATTAGCTGTAGCACTGTCAAAAAAACAAGCAAGCAAATAAATGGTACTTTGAAAAAGAGTTTGAGTACAATTATACTTACACCTATGTGCTGCAGGGAGTTATTTCTGTCACTCTCAATATCAGGAGAAGCTCTATGCATGGAGATAACACATAGTACAAAATTCACAGATAAGGATTTTAGAGAGCTAATAGTTTTTTCACAATCTAAATAATCCTTAGGTTAGCATTCCTGTTCAATAAAAGATAGACATCCTTTCTCTTTAGAACACCCTGTTACAAGGGGGTTTTTTTCCCTTTTTGCCTTCTGTACTGGAAATAGAAAGAAAAATAAGAGTTTGATTTTTCTCTTTGTCCACGTGAAAAAAAAAAGTGCAACGAGAGTAACTTGACAAAAGAAGCACCAGAAATGAAAGTCAAAATCACCTGTAGAAAGTCTGCAGAAAGAGTATGTGGAAACACACTGCTTTTATACGTGCTTTTAGTCCATTGTTGTCACAAATGTACAATGTTTTTCAGTGAAGAATAGTTTTTCACTGAATCAGTGAAATTCCAAGCCCTGAACTCTTCTACCCCTTGGGGTTTTACAGTTTGTTTTTTTGGGATTTTTTTAGTGTATTTACTGTTTTTCTGACCTTGACCTCTTCAAGGTCTTAAGCAAACATCCTTTCATGTGAAAGCAGGTTGACTTGAGCAGGTAATGCAAGTTATGATATTGGTACCTAGGACTGCTTTTGGCATCTTTGGGGTTAAAGGCATCTGTGACAGTGTAGCTGAATGCTGAGGCATTTACAGACAAAGAACTTCAGTGGTCTGAGTGAGTGAGAGGTTTGCAGACCCGTGCCCAAGAGCACTTCCGTGTACTGAAAAGCTTCTATTTCCCATTACTGCTTGTGCCCATCTGTAGGGATGGTGAGAATTTGAGAAGTGCTTTATGCTGTCATGTCATCACCTTATTATGATTTGGTAACACTAACAAAAACAAAACATTCTTCTTACAATGATGATGATGTGTGGTCAAGGCTTATTTGAGTAGCAATGTATCATCAAGGCACTTGGACTCAAACTGTCAAATTTATGGTCCTCCTGAATGGATCTAGGAATGTAAGTTATCACCATAGAATTCCATAGATTAAAGACTTATTGATTTTAAAGTAAGATTTATGGACAGTAATTGTTAAGGGGTACTGAAAACTGAAAACCAAATATGATTTTTTTTTCTTATTTTTAGTAATTTGCTTCTGTTCAAATCTTTGAAGCTCTTAAAAATCTCTAAAACCCATACACTATGTAAATCATAGTTCTTGGGGAAAAATAAATATATTCTATGCCCATCACAGCATTTGCCTAAGTGAAAGATGTCTGAAATGAAAGCTTACTGCTGTGAAGAAAGCTCAAATATAAACTTCACCAGAGTGTAATTATTTTTCTTCCATATGGAAGATGCACAGTATGGATGCATAGTACACTAAAAGAACAATTTGGGATTCTATTTTTCTTAAAAATATGTATTGTTCTTTGACAACAAAATGACAGGCATTTTATACATAAAAATTTATTGTGTTGTTTTAGAATTACTTATCTTTTTTTTTTCTTTTCCTTTTTCTTTTTCATTCCCTGGAGTTCTTTTGTTTAGAGAGAAAATAGAAGCTGGTGTTGACCACTTGTGGCTGCTTTAGTACGCCTGATGTTGTTTCAGATATGGTTGCTTATGCACCTGCATACTCCTGCCATTGCAGCCTCCCTAATGGCTGCAGCAAAGCAGCAGACTTCAGAGAAGCCGCTTGCAAACAGAAACATCTTGCAAGAGCAGATGTTTGTGTGCTATAGTGTTATATTGTGAAGTTAATATTGTTTCAGTTGTGTTTTTCTTGGATGATTGCAATCCAATTATTTTTCTTCTATCTCAGAAAACTCATTCAGCAGATGGGGGAAATTGCGGTTTTCTATTTTCTTCCTCTGTTTGACAAGGGTTTGGAATAACTTTTTTGTCAATTTGTGGACACTGCTACAGATAGTACACTTATCTCTTTGGCTAATGATTCCCTCTGAAAATTCCATCAAAATGTGTGACATTGCCCAGAGCAGTGTCTTTCATTAAAACATATATTATAGCTGAGACCAAGGGAAGCAAGTCAGCAGCAAATCTGACAATGTTTTCACTGCATAGACACAATGAACATTTCAGTAGTATCAGCTAGACTGCTTTTGTAGTGTGTACCATTAAGAAAAATTTTAAATGCAGTTTTTACTACAAATTATAACATTTCTTTTAAATTAAATGTTTTCTCTATATAAATGTCAAAGGAGGTCAGTATGATTGTAGTTCTTATTAGAGGGAAGATTAAAATATTTTTACTCAGTGTGTTAATGCTCTGCCATTAATTCTTTATATATCTCTCTACATTTTGATGTTTTTAGTGAGGCAATAAACCATTCTGTGTAACAAAAGCAAAGTAACTTAATACAATACTCTATGTTTTGTTAAAGCTCATACCTCATGTTGAGCTAATTTTGTCATTCCTCTGGGCTGGGCACTCCTTGGTAGACACTACTACAGAAGTGTTGTACTGGGTCCCTCTTGTCAATTTAAACTATTGACAGTGACAATAAAAATAAGAGGGGGAGATTCTGATTCTCCTGCTTTCCTTGAAAGAATGTGGTGCTCTCAGAACCAAACACAATATTTATTTGGGACATAATGGTAGTTATGGGAGTTACTACCATAATTCAGGCTTTGCTTTTGGAATCCTGTACAAATTATTTTATTTTTTGCTATTTTGCAACAATAATTTTAATTATCTGCAGTTGTTTCAAAATACTTTAAGTGTTCATGTACATAACCACTTTTGCTCAGATCAAATTCATTAGATTAGTGCAAGTTCTTGATTTTTTCAAATCAGCCTTGGATTTTAATTTAGTTCATATAAGGAAATTCTTCATAATATTTTTGCTTCCAGAACAAGGTATATCCAGATCATATATAAAGAATTTATTGATAGTCCAATTAGAAATACTGTATAAGTCATAAGCAGTCCACTTAAAATGCCACCCACATTACCCTCCAATAATGCAGATTTTTCAACTAAAGCAAACAGGAGCAAGCAGTCATGCAGTTAAATCAGTAACAGATAACTTTTCTGCTTTACAAATTCCCCTCTTATCCAGGCTTTTTCTCTTCTGGTCATGCATGGTTTCCTGGGTGCAGCTTGTTTTCCTGAGGCAAGTGCAGGGGAGCATGGTGATCACTGCGAGATATTGACATTCCGCATTCCCAGGAGAAGTAGGATGGTGGCTTTCTTCTCAATTTTTGCATTGAGTTCTGGTTTTGCAGGTCATATTGATGTGTTTTATTCCCATTGGGCCTCTTTCCTATTGTCCAGTAGTTTCTGCCTATGTGTGGTCTGTTGCTTGACAAGTAGGTATGTTTAAATATTTGGATGTATGATGTGGCTAAACATCAGCCAATACAATGCGGGTGTATGAAGTGGATTGGTAGTGAATGAGGCCAGTGACCAAGCAGCAGTCACCTGACCCTTGGGCTGTGATTAGGCTTTAGCCACTTGATCATTTTTCAGTTACAAACAGTAACCAGACTTTACTAGGTGGGTAATTAGCCCTCAATCTCTGAATTCATTTTACAGCAGTTAATATGCTAGTACATCAAAAACAGTATTTAAAGATTTATAGTGTCAAAATTAATAGAGGAATATAAAGAATTTACTTATTAACTGAAATATTTGCATCTATCTGCAAATCATGCATTTGATTAATGTAGCTCTTCTGCAGTTTCTGCAGGAATTCGAAAAGAAAATGAGCTTTTAAGTGGACTGATGGAAGAAAAATGTTGAAGTCTTAGCAAAACAGGGACACCTTGGTTACTGTTCTGCAAAATCAGTCATACACTGCTGATACGGGAAAGTTAAAGACTGATGAACCATCATAAATCTTCCTGGATGCAACTTGCTGCTAAATATGTCACGAAGCGTAGGCCACCGGGTTGACAAAAGGGGATATTCCAGATATGTCCATTTGCTATAATTTTCAGCTTCTTCGTCCCCTAAAAAAAATCAGAGAAATGAAGAGAGGAATAATGACTGAAGGGGAGGAAAGTTGAATATTTTCTGGCAGCTTCTGGTTGTGGACAGATTCAGAATATTAAACAGATATATTCTTGTTGGAAGCATAACCAAATCAGTGCTAGTGTTTGCAGAATGTTTTCAGCCCATCACTTAGACTAGAGTTCACATTTCCACAGGGAATTCGGAATTCTGCACTGACTGCAGTTTGGAGAATTGGAGACATTGCTGTCAGAGATCAGCAGAGTCAGGAAGCGCCCTGGCACTGGGACACTGGAGACTCCCCCAGTGGCTCATGACTGGGCCATACCCTTTATAGGGATCTAGTTTGAGAAGAATTCCCCAGGTCACACCAGTTGGGTCTGAACAAAACATGGGTTGGCTTGCATTTGTACTGCTTAGTGACATTCTCCTCTGTGCCAAATTAATCTGAAAGAGAAATAGCTATAGCAGTTCCAAGCAGAGAGAAAGGCCACTATTGTTCAGCTGGATTTTGCCCCCTCAGTGTCTTTTAGAAACTATTATGGGCGGCGCTGCAGAAATATACTCTCCCAAACCATGTATTTGTAACCTAAGAGGTGAATAACATTTATTCTATTTGGAAATGTTTTTGTGGAGCAAACCTCTTGTTGTAGAGATGATTTCATAGTACAGAGAGAAGAGAGAGAAGTGCACCATGCTCAGGGACATAAATCTCTAGTTAATCTAGTAAACATTGTCTGAAGTCGAGATTCCCAGGGGCTCTCTCAGCACAACACATATTGCGAATAAGCATTTGAGAGAAGTCTTGATATTTTTCCACTTGGACCAATTTGTACTAAGATGGAAGAATTAAAGAAGACAAACAGTTCTTTAATCTTTACTTTGCAGGAAAACTGAAATATAAACAACTGACAAAGAAAATACCATTTTGCTATGCAAAATCCTCCTTTGTGAGTTTAAAATTCAGCATTAAAAGTTAAAAGGCATAAATCAAAGTGTTATATTTCAAACAATATAAGACATATCTGGAAGTAAGGAAGCAGGAAATTCTTTTGGCTTTTACTTCTTTTCAGTTGTTGCCTTACAACTGCAGTTTAAAATTTCTAGTTGTAAATGGAAGGCTTTCAGTGATTATTAATATGCAGATAGTTTATTCTCATGATACTCTTGCCTATATTTTTCAGTTGAAGTTTATTGAGTAACACAATGTTTAGTAGGCTTAGCAAATAATTTGTTGACCATGAAAGCAGCTGAGTATCTTTTGTGTTTCCTAACTTTTCTTTTAGATGCAAAAACCTTGACTCAAAATAAATCTGTATTTTCTTCACTGATGACAAGTAAAGAGTGATTTCTTCACAATAAAAAAACAGCCAATGTTATTAATTTTTGAAATGGTCCGTGCATTTTGTGCCATCATAGCAAATTTTTGAATGTGCCTTTATGCAGTATGGGATTGGAATGGCATGCCTATGTTCATATTTGGTGTTTTAAAGAACCTTACTTTTTATATTCTACAACAATTCCTTATTCTGTGTATTACTTACCAGGCAATTTTTTAATTGATTCATCTGTTCATGATTCCAGTTATAGACGCAGTGATTTTTTTCTGGGATCTCTATTTGATATACCTGAATATACTTTTACATATATCCCTGTAGAGGTAAAAGGAAAGAAGTATGATGGAAAATATTCAGATCATTTTCAGTTTGGATTAGTTTTGAGCTCCTTATAAACTTTTCAAATTTGTCATTTTACTGTTGGCATTTGCAATCCCGAGCATTGAGGGCTCATTTTATCCCAAAAGGATCCTACAATGCTAATTGTTTTTGAGAAATTAAAGTATCAGTAAAGCTATTCTAGAATACCAGAATACCCACTACTCTTGCTTTTAGAAATAAATCACTTCAAATAACATTTAGACTGTAAGAAGTTTGGATTCTTGGTATTTTATATAGAGTGAATTATTCCTTTGTTATTACAGTGTTATTCTAAGGCTAGGAAGCAATTAATTTTGCCAATGACTACTGTAAATGAAATGTGTAAGACTGTTCTGCTGCCCTATAAAAACACCAAACAAATAGACCCTTTTGCTACTTCTTTCTTTTTTTGACTTAAGAAAAGAATAAAAAGGGTCCACAGTAGTGACCCAGTTTTGTGTTGGTTACTCAGTCAGATCTTCATGAGACTCAGGTAAGTATAAAATGCATTGACTGAAGTTGTGCTGAAATTTTTATGAGTTGAAAACCTTCAATTTATAAATTTCCCTTTTCCAAGCCCCTCCCATAAAATATATAAATTATATGCAACATCATAATTTCATGGATTTATTAAAAAATATTAAAAATCTCATCAAGAACCATATGCTTACTGCTTTTACAAAAGACAATGCAGATAGTTTCAAAGGCAAGACAAAGACTCAGAAGAAAAGATACACCTTGTGTGTGAGAAAATACCATCAACTCTGTATCATGTGTTTTAAATTAAAAAAAAAAGATGTTTTCTACCACACAAATCCTATTTCCTTTCTATTCAACCCTCTATGGTTTTTGAACTGAGAATGAAAACAGGAAAGTAGCACCTTGCATCTTATGAATTAAAAATACCTGTTATTTTCTTTCTGCTTTGCTCAGGTTCTATATCAAAATTTTGTAATGACACACTGCAGATATTAAAAAATATTCAGGGCAGTAGGATAAGGATAAAAATGTCTTCTTAAAATAAGAAAGTTTCCCTTCTGATTTCACATCACAGTATAACTGCACAATACCTGAGGCTGTTAATTTCTGCATTATCACTTTGTTCTTATTATGCTCCTCAATAAATACATTATGTTCTTAAAGTTGTTTCAAATGAAAATAAAACAAATTCGCAAAACTCACTTTATAGAAAAATCATCCTTTCTTATCAAAGAACACATGTTCATGTGGTTATAAACAGGCAAATTCTTTAAAGTCAGGTTAGGAACAGTGAGGCAATGGGAAGCCATTTCACATTATCTTTTAACATACCAATCTATTTAACTGGGTTTTCTTTCCACCCACCCTTCACTTCCCCAACAAAATAACACTTTACTGTGCTAAAGGAAGAGCATAATATATTTAATTTATATTTAATAGCGTAAGGTGTTATGAACAATGAAAATGCTGAAAGTCCCTGTCAAACTTCATTATTTAACAATAAACAATTTAAATACAAGCAAGTTAGATAAGTTTCTGACTAAAAATTAACAAACATAATCTAAAGACAATGCCAATATTTTCTTGTGGAATAGAGTAATTCTGGACAGACATCTGCCACTGGCACAGTGTGCAGTTTCCTTTCACAGTAAATGATGTTGTCTTTTGGGTCACAGAGGAAAGTGTAGGTGGGACTGAATTACCATCATTGCAGTAGACAATTCTCAGTGGGAATGCATCTGGTTTAGTGGTTAGGACAGGATTTCAAGCAATGAATGATGTAAAATAATCATGAGAAGGACTAAAATGAAAACCAAATAAAACTAAAACCATCACAGTTACTAGAATATTCTTGACTTAGGGAAGTTTTCTAGAATGGATGCATAACCCAAGAAATCCCAGTTTAAGAAATTAACTATGCTGGGTGGAAAATTACCCTCAACAAAGTGACTGTGTTGCCAGAAAGATCATATGAGAATTTATGGCAAGAATTGGGAGAGGTCACAACAAAATAGGAGGGTGCTGACAGTAATACCTTAGTTTTTATACCTTATGAAATATTTAGTTAGTTTTATATGTTTTTATGTGTTTCTATTTTCCAGCTGCACTCCAATTCCGACAAAGGTGATGGATCAGTCAAATACATTCTTACTGGAGAAGGGGCAGGGACTATATTTATTATTGATGACACAACTGGAGACATTCATTCAACCAAAAGCTTAGATCGAGAGCAGAAGACACACTACGTGCTTCATGCCCAAGCTATTGACAGACGGACAAACAAGCCACTCGAGCCCGAATCTGAGTTCATTATCAAAGTGCAGGATATCAACGACAATGCACCAAAATTTACAGATGGACCATACATTGTTACTGTGCCAGAGATGTCTGAAATGGGTAAGGAAAACAAAGTGTGCTATTCAACAGTCTTTTAACAAGTGCAAATGCCACATACTGTTTGCCAACGTTATCATCACATCATTGAGTGCATGTTAAATATATTGGAGTTAAGAGATGAGAAGAAGAGATGATAAGAAGATGTGAAATAGAGCCCATATGTTACTTGTGACATTCACAGTAAGGAAACAGTATGCACATACACATGCTGGTTGTAAGAAAAGAGTCACTATTAATCTTGAATGTTTCAACATGCATGTTTTAATGTATGTTTTAACTACATTCTTTGGCAAATTGTAGTTTCCATTCTAGGAAAAAGGTGTATTCATATATCCTCATTCAACTGCAAACTTTAAGGCATTCTCTTAGGTTTACATAAGCAGCCTATGCAATTCACAGAATTAAACACAAAGGAACAGCAGTTCCCTACATTTTTTAGGCATATATTTACTTACCAAGTTTCTTATAAAGTGAACTGAAGTTCAAAAAGATACCAATCTTTGGTTTTCTCTGTTACATCCTTCAAATATTCTTATTCTATGAGGTGCTGCATCATGCAATCAGCTTTCTTTATTTAATACTTCTCTGCTGTTGGAGTTAGTTTATAACTTTCCTCTAATAGAAGAATTGCCAGCAGAATTTTTTACAAGGACAAAAGTGCAGCATTTCTGTGAGTAATATCATAAATCCAGGACAATGCAAACAATACATGTTTGTGTGAATTACTACAGTGAATGCATAGAGCTTCCAGTAAGAATCTTCTGGCTGTGCACAAAACCACTTCACCTGTCTTTGATAATTCACTGTGGCACAAAGCTTTACTGCTAGAATTGCAGTTCATTTCAGTATCATCTAAACTTTTATCTCAGTTATCTCCCATTACACCACAAGCTGTCTTAATGAGGAATTAATTTCCTTTACCAACTGTTTCCAAAAATATGTAACTGTATATTTCTCTTTCTTTGGTTTTCTTTGTCTTTAATGGAAACCATTTTAATTGATTATTTCCTTCACCTTTAGAGGCATTTTATTTTCTGCATTGGAGGAAAGATAATGGAAGAGAGATCAATATTATCTTCAAAATCAAAGTAGCTGATGTAATAATTCTTTATTTGTAGTATATTCATAAAGGTTTTATTTTTCTTTCATCTTCTCAATATTGAGCATTTTTCCATAAATGTAAGTCATATTTCTGCAGTAATCAGAATCTGGTATTACTATTCAGCTACATCATACATGGTACTGTTTTCCAAAGAATGATTTGAATAGTCTGGGATGGTATTTTGTGTTGTAAAACAGGGTGTATTATGGTAAACCAATGAAGTTTTACTAGTAAAACAGAGAATTCATGCTTATGTTTTGCATAAGGCACTTTGATATTGATGCTGAAAACCACCACGCTCACTAGTACATTAACCAGGAAACCTCAAAATTAATCAAATTTTAAATTAGCAAGCCAAAACAACAGCAATGTTTTATAAATAAAATACTTTACTGGTTGTACCTGAGGCAAATCATTAAAATATCTGTTTCACAAGGCTTTTGTGTTGTGTGAATAAAGCTGAATTTTCATATCCTAGCATACAGGCATTCTGTTGTAGGTATACATTACATTTTCGTTGCAGATTTATTATCTCTATTTTCTTTTTTCTCCTCTCTCTGAAAGCATTTTTATTGTCTGCAATTTCAGGAAGACTAATTCTATTACTACCTCCACAGGATGCATTCTTTGTGTCAAATGATGCAGATACCTCTGTCACTTTTATTCATTCTATAATTAGCATAGTTTTTGACATTTAACTGTGGAGTCTATACATAACTGAAATTGTTGATGTTTTTCTGTGAATTTCTAAGGAGCTCTCACTCTGAGTATATCTTCTCATTTTTATATTATCATTTAAAGATCTTTCAAAGGTACTGTCTCTCTGCAGCAGTTCTCATGCTAAGTGGCATTATTTTTGATCTCCATTATTTTGTATAGTTTCAGAAGCAGGTTCTTGTTTGTCTCCTCAAGATCCTAGCTGGTATTTTCCCCACACTTTGAACTGAATTTAGTTGAAAAAGCTCTAAGACCTTTATAGCTTTTCTTTTTCAAGTCACTGACAAGCGAGTAGAGAAAAGTTTTGTTAATTTGTTTTTGGCAATTATTAGACCACAGTTTTCACTGTGACACAAAATAAACATACTATTTATGGTTTATGTACTATTCTGGGAGAGATGAAAGAAAATGTCTATTCCTTGCCTTCAGTGATTTTTTTCCATTAAATTTGGCTCAAGAACCAAAATTTATATCTGAAATTGTTTCTTCTGTAGTGTGAAAAACTCAGTTACACTGAGATTTCTGTAGTCTGCTTTAAGGTTTGTGAAATTCATCTTTATATAATTAAAGAAAATAAGAATATTTTTCAGTCAGTGAAATGCTTTCAGATGTGTTGTAAGCTGCAAAATGAGTGAAAATCTCCATGGAAATGTTTAATGCAGAGATAGTTTGGGGGTGAGACTAAATGACTTCCTGATGACGCTTCCAACCCTAACAATTCTGTGATTCTCTGATAAGAAGGTATTCTCAATAAATTCTGCTAAAGAAATTAATAGGCAGAGTATATATTTCCAAACTTCTTTTGAGAGTATTCCAGTGTGAGGTAGTCATAATTTCAGATAATCTGGAAGACAATGTTGTTCATAAATATGATTTTTATTAGAAATGCCTATTTAACTTTCTTTAATGTGAAGTTAAATCACATTTTGTTGACTTGTTAGTGTTTTCAGACAGTACTAAAAATTCCTTTAGTTAGGCATACTATCCCTGCATTTATTAAATGTCACCTTTTTATAATTTATTTTAAATTTTTGTTAAATATTGATCCATTTGAGATTCAATAGTATAGAAAACTATGAAAAGTAATGCATAAGTATTTACATTCTCAACAGACGTATTTTATGGAACTGCCTCATTAAAAATCAAAAATTTGTCTTCAGAGAGACAAATTGCAGTATTCCCTTTCAGCTTTTCTTGAAAATACAACTTCATAAACTTTTTTCTTGCAAACTGTATATTAAAAAAAAAAAAAGAGAAAAACCAAATGGAGATATTTTGAAATAAAATACAATTTTGTTCCCCATTTGAATTATTTTATTATTTTTTAATACTAGGAAAAAATAAAAACATACAAAGTGGTATTCAGACCATACAGACATCTTTTACAACTCTTTATAAAGCATTAACTAAGAAAACAGAATGCCCAAAATGTAAGCTCTGAAATGTAGCTGGAGAGCATATGAAATGCTAGTTGTACTCTGAATAAGCAGAGACTCCAGTTGGGTGAAAAATGTCACTTTTATTTCCTAACTGGAGTGACAAACTTCTTTCATAGCAAAACTTTCTTGACAGGAATTTTCACAGTAAGTTGGTAAAGGAAGAATAGAAGGTAAGGGTCTGATGTTCATATCTCTCCTGTGGTGTCCAGAGAAATTGGATCCTTATCTTTTGTAGCTGATTACTTTTTTTGGGTTTTTTTGACTTTTTAACATTTAAAATAGCAAGAGAGCACTGCTGTGTAATTCTCTATGTAAATCCTTAATGACACCTAGCTCAACAATGAAAAATTATGCTGCATCTAAATGATACAAATGTATCCAGAATTGTGATTTACCTGTCGTGATGAGCCTGAATTAAAAACTAACTTTGAAAGGAGTAGTTGGAAGGTAAAAGTACCCTCTTTTCCGTTTTTTTTTTTTTTTTTTTTTTTTTTTTTTTTTGTTTTGTTTTGTTTTGTTTTGTTTTGTTTTTTTTTTTTTGTAAAGGCATTCTAACCTGCAGCTTTCACAAACTGCCTTTCCTTGGTGCTCAGCAAATCACACAAGAATTGGGCAAAAGGCTGGTGTGGGGATATCTTATAAAATGCTGAGTGTGCTTGTGTGAGATAGTGAAGAAGTTAAGCTTCTCAAATGCTTCATTCCACTGAATGAGATTTTGAGGTAGGGTGGGAGGTTGAGTTAAAATTTGAGATTCTAAGGGTTCTTTTAGGTAGAAAGAGAACACTTTGCCACTATTTGATGCTAAATTGCTATTATCAGGTGTCTCATGTGAGAGAAATACAGTTGTATTAGAAAAATCACTGTGGCAAATTTTGGATACAATGGCATTCCATTCATGCTAAAAAGCCCAGTCAGCTGCTTATGTCAGATGCTGCCTTTCACTCATTTTGTTTCTTTTCTCTCACATCAATGAGTTATACAAGTGCTAAGATTCTTTTAAAATAAGGAGAGATAAGAAAGTCTTCAAAGAAGGAGAGAATTATGAAAAAACAATATTTCTGATTTTTTTTCTTCTGAAATAGCCAAAATACTTTTATCAAGTTCAAGATCCATCTTGATTTCCTAGAATTCTGGGGAAAAGTGCTAATGGAAACTCACACTGTTGGCAACCGTTTTCCTGGAAAAAGGAAAAAGTATAGACAAAAAGGTACAGAGGTTGCCCAGCATTCTGGATAGTAAACTCTGGTAGGTGACTGACTACACCAGTTGAATGGATATAGATATGCTTTTGTTTTAAATGACTACAAAATAAAATCATTCTGCATCCATAAACTATTAATCTTCAGTGATTCCACAAGATTGAACCATACAAGTTCCTCTCAAGCTAGAAATTATTTGCAAACTGGGCTGCAGAAATATATCATTACAGCATTCCAATATCATGGGCTAGCTGGAGGAAATGTCTGCTCCTGGATGTGACCTCTTTTTTTATGTTTAGATAGCAAATAAATAGGCCTGAACTGATTTCTGGAACATTTTAAGAAAAAACACACAAACTTTCATTCACGTTTGTTTACCTTTCCGCATGAACACAAACGCAGTAGTTTAGTTACCTATACCATTAATATCTCAATAATTGTGAACATACAACTAGCTCCAGCTTGATTTTATTACAGTATTCTACTTCAAAATCATGCAAGGATCCCTATACTTGGTTTGTTACTACATTTATTTGTGAGACTGAATACACTCGGGCTTTTCAGAGAGCAGGAGACACTGTATTTAAGTATGCAGAGCACTTACATACACTTTTGCTAAGTCCCTAGTAGAGATACAAACAGCAGCTCTTGGTGTCCAAGTTAACATGGTAAAAGTGAAGGAAGAGTTTTCAAAGAGGGTAGAAACCAAATCTGTGGAGGTTTGTATGGTGAAGTGAGACTCCATGACTTTGCATACTTCTAAGTCAAGTGCATACTGAGGATGTGCACATTAACAAATGTTTCTGTGCAATGGAAATTGATCTAAGAGGCTGAACAACTGGAACGGAGAAACTGATGTCCGTGCCACATATATTTGTGAAATCTTGTTTTAGATTAGCTTTTGCCTGGTCTCTGAGATTATGTGCCTATTAGCAGTCAGAATAAATCAGATGTGCTGCTAAAGCACATCTCCTGGTTTAGTTGCATCTGAAAACATCTAGGTAGCATGCTCTGAAACAGGTCCATAAGGAAAATCAAAGTGCAACAAATGAAGGAGATCAAGGGTTTCAATTCAGAAACACACTTCTCCTCTCCACTAAATGTGAAATTGAACACCTCAGAGTTGATGTGATACCTCAGGGGTTAATTTAGATGAGAATCTGCTTTCAGATGCAGAGTTATGTGAGAGCAGCCTGTTCTGTTATTATCATGGTATTTTAATGCTGGACCAAGGAGGTGTATAAAGCTGTGTCTGCATAAAGATAAACAAATAGAATGAAGTCTGAGCCTTTATTAACTCACAGTCTTACATGCACTGATTTCTTATGGGAAGTGTTCAGCAGTGATAGCAAAGATTCATCATTACATGCCTTGAAAAAAACACTAAAATGAAAAAAAATCATTTGTCTCCATTCCAGCTGTGCAGTACTTATGCATTTCATTTTCTCAAAAGGGTTACTCTTAACTTATCCCACCTAGCGATATGCTACAAACTGTGATTTTATTCTTCTAGTGGTTTTTATTACTAGCATAAAAAATAATTGTCTTTTGAACTCATATTTCTAATTTGCATCCTCAAACAGGTTCTAGAAGTTATTTCATTTTCACATCTTTGATGCCTTCCAATAGCTAAATTTTTATATTAATTTAGCAACTTTTATTCATTTGGGGGCATTTTTACAAGTTACTTTTAATACTTCAACATTAATTTGTATTGCAGATAAAGATAATCCTGAAGTCCATAAATCTGTTATTTAGAAGTCAATATCCAAGTTTATGATCTATGTGTATAGAACATATGTAAATATGTGTAGTATGTAGTTACTATTTATATTTACATCTCTGTAATTTTTGTTTAAGTTTGTATGTGTGTAATCAATTTACGCATACACATATAAAGACAATTTTTTTTCAAATTGGTGTAATTATTTTTCCTTAAAAAATTATATAATGGTAGCATGATATTAATCTCTTATTTTTTAGAATGTGGGGATTTTGGAGCTTTTTAAAATGTATTTGAAAATATTGGTTGGAAAATTTTATTTATTGCAAGTTAATGTTTATTTTCCTATGTATACAGGTACGTCTGTTCTACAGGTGACAGCCACAGATGCAGATGACCCCACATATGGAAACAGTGCCAGAGTAGTGTACAGTATTCTTCAGGGACAGCCATATTTCTCTGTTGACCCCAAAACAGGTGGGTTATTTTATATTTCTGTTAAAATGATTTAGCTATTATGTTGCAGTTAATTAAGTCTGGTAGGTGAAATGCAATGTACACAATGCAGATATGTGGACTTTTTTCTTAGTGTTTTCGGAGGCTGCTTCTTACTTTAGCACTATGAAATTTATAAGTTGCTATGTTTTGTTGAGCACTAAAATGAGCCTGCTGTGTACAGAATTAATTCTGCATCATGTCATGATGTGAAACATTCAGCCAAACTGCAATAGCACTCTTTCATCTTTTCAAGCCTCTGTTTAGGAAGTGACTCAAGTATGCCTAACACATGATTTTCAATGGTTTGTTTTGTCTGAAGGATAGGCTTGGGAGGATTATTGGATGTATGCTTCAACACTTGCCAATATAAATTGTTATAATTTGTGGTTTTTATAAAATCTCAGGACTGCCATTTAACTGAAAATTCATTCTAGGTTTTGAGAAGTATAATGAACTTAAATGTTTATGCTTAAACTCTATGCATCACCTTTTTTTTTTTCCCACAAAGTGTAAGTCATGTATAATGTATCCAAACTGTTTTATTTAAAGAGAGGAAAAAATCTCTTTTGGGGATGGGAGTTGTTATTAGTTTGTGATTTTTTGAAGAGCATTATTATAACGATTTTAACATGATTATACATTTTAAGTGTGTATTTGAAGTCTTCAATAATTGGTAAATATAATTTAAGAGAGTATATTTTTATTTAAATTTTTGACTGTTTTTCCCTGTCTATATCAAAGCTTTAATACTGAGGGGGGAAAAAAAGGCACACTGAACAGTGTAGTTTTCCCTAGTTAACTGTAGGGCATAATAATGACTTTTAAATGTGCTGGAGTGAATTAACTGTGGTGTAAATGGTTTCCATTTTACTGTTTTTGCATTTACGTTGCTTGACTTGTGTACACTGGTCTCTGTGGTACCTGGAGATGTACCCTGGTTTCACTACAAGAGAATTGTATCTGTGCCGTCTCAGAGAGCTTTGAGGTTAGTACTGCTTTGATAAGGAGACCAAACTCCCTGATCCTCAGAGGACAGTCTGTCTCAAGCTAAAATTTTCTATAAATTTGGGGGGTCATGTAAGAAAGGCCTGGAATGGAAAATCTGTGGTACAGTCCTCACATTCTTCTTGCCCTTAGAAATATAACTAGTTCATATTTCTAAAACCGTTTAGGCACTCTGAAGCAATAACCTGCATTTTTTATTTTTATAATAGTGTAGACCTTGTAGTCTGGAGCTGCTATTCAGTCAGTGAGGAATCATAATAGAAATTCTCTGTATCAAGTCTATATCACACAAAAAATAGCATTGTTGTATGTATAATGAAACAACAGATGGTAGTGTATTTTCACTCCTCAAGCCTTAGGCTTTGACAGGGATTTAATAACACTTTATGAACTCAAACTCTTTTTGATATTTGTATAGAATATGAAAATTATTCTGATACCATAGTCTATGAAAAAGTGAAAATGAGATAAATAGTGTGACGGTGAAAAAACAGGAGGAAGATTTTTGCTTTTATATGTTGCCTTTTTATAATTGCGGAACAGCAGTTAATTTAATTTGCCATGATGAAATGGGAAGAAGAATATTGGGAAAGATGGGAACTTCTTGATGAATAGCATTTTTCACTGTAAAATTTCACTTTGAACTTGTGGGGTTTAAGACTCATGTTTAAAGCATCACTTTTCTGAATTTTCAAGCATTTCTTTGCCTTTCTTCCTAATGCCTCAATCGTTCAATTCCAGCTTAACTATACTTTATCTGGAAGTCTTCTGAATTTACACTTACATGCACAGGCTTCCTTTACAACAAAGGAGGTCCAAAAACGGCAAAGAGAAAAGTCCCAACATTCATGACTGAATGTTGTTTATGCAGCCTGGTGTCATGATCAGTAAAGTTTCTTGAAGCTATCAGAAATAGAGATCAAGCTCTAATGTGAATACTAATCTTAAGAAGTCTGCTACTTCTAGCTTAGTACTGCCTATACTTGGTTTTAAGCAACTTAATATCTGAAGACATAAAAGTTAGGGATTTTTAGAAGTCTAGGTTAGAATAGTTTAAATAAGATTATAGAATAAGGCTATAGAATTTGTACACTTAAAGTATAATAAAGCAACAGCACCAAATTACAAACTCTGAAGCAGGAAAAGTGTTCTTGGCAGAAGAGCTTTGTCAGCTTACCTGATAAAAGGCTCTTCTCCACACAAAATGGGGCAGAGGAGCAGTTCAGGGAGAGTAAAACTCCTGCCCTAAATAGACTGGAGCCTGAGCTCCTCCTAGGGTAGACCCAGGACAACCTCAACCCTATGGACCAGTTCTGAAACCCATCAGGAGGAACCAAAAAGAGACACTGCCCTGACCACCCTTCCTACTGAGAAAGTTACTGCTTACAGGGCTCTGGGACACATTATGAGATGCAGATAATGGGAATGTACAGACTTACTCTTGGATATCTAGAGGAAGGACCGTGGACAGGGAAAGGGATGACTGAGATAGACTGGGGAGAGAAAAGCAAGAGAGAATGGAGAGGTAAGAGGATAAAAGGGGCCAGCCATATGCAAACAGGCTTTGCTCAGCACTGTTATCTGGCCATGCCCTGCCCTGGATCAGCAGTCTGTTCTGTGTTCTATTATGCTCCATTTCCAACTCCATTTCCTGAGTAAAAGGTCTCTCTCTTGCATGCATGTGTGAGTGGAGATTTAAGTAGATTTAAGTGCTAGCAGCTGGAGCAGGGCAATGAGTTAAAGGGGTCTGATGGGTGTCTGGTGTCAGCAAACTGGAAAGTGCAGACTGTAGGTATATTACACAGGTGTCTATGCCAGTATGGTATTACTACATGGTCAGCAGTCTGGATGAGTGGTTTGGGTGATGGATATCCATTTGTCCCAATGTCCAGACCAGAAAGCTCAGGAGTTAGCTGTTGGAGGAGCCATGACCAGTCTAGAGCAACTGTGTGGTGTGTGGTTTGATAGTCCTGTTTGTAGTTGTGTATCTCTGTGCTTGAGGCAAGGGGAGACCAGGGAGCCAGGAGCCAGCTGGATGGCATTGGGAACTGAGTGCCCAAGGGGCCCAGGTACTGCTACTGGATGTACTCAGTGTGTAAGGCTGTGAGGGATCAATAAGTGTACTGGCATGAGTGGAGGTGTGGGACGATGTGCAGGATGAAAAAGGGGTGTGTACCTGGAGCTGGAGGGCAGCTGAAGGCCCCAGAGCTGGATGTCCAGATGACGCCGAGTGCAAGGCTACTGGATAGACCAAATATAGCAAGTTACAGGAGCAATCCATGCTGGGTTGTGAGTATATTTCCAGTTATAAATAATCCTTCCTTCTGGTCAGCTGGAGAAGAATGAGGCTGTTTGTGCTGTTTGTGTTTGAGTGCTGAGCCATCCCATTGGCGTGTCACCCGCTGTGCATTGCATCTGTGAATGTACCTTGTGGGAACAGTCGTGACCTCACATTGCTTCTAAATCGTGGATTAAAAATAGGAAGGTGCGGCAACCTCATCTCCATCAGGCCACCAGCAATCTAGTTTATCAGTTGATTTGCTCTAAGACCTGTGTTTTGTTTTGTTTTCCTCTGGGGAAAAGTCATGAATTCTCTTCATAGAAATTTGCTGCAACCATGTAATTTTGGCTGTGAATGTCAAAACTACTTTCCATGCATAACCTAAAGTTTTAAGACTTTCAAAATCCTTTGATGGCTTTCTATTAATTGCTCTCTATTTGTGTTTATTAATTACTTCTGGTAATTATCTGCGGAGTGTAATAGTAACTAGTTATGTAATTAAAAATTACCTGCAATAGCCTCTAGTGTTTACTATTTGTTTTCCTCCCCATCTGCAGCAAAGCTCTCAGCTGAAATTTTATAAATAAGAATGTTCTAATAACTATGGCAAAAGAGAGGGAAGGAGTAAATATCTAGATCTTATGTATATTTGCAAAGATTATTCATATAAGATTGTATGTTTTCTTAAATCAAAATATTCAGGGAACCCTAGAAAAAATTAAATGCTTATACTTTTATAGTATCATTAACATCTGTAAAGAGAAAATAAAAAGCTAAGTTTTTAGTTAACAGGGGAGCAAATAATTTATTCAGATACTTAGTGTTTTAATATGGTTCTCCCTTCTCCTACTCCTACCTTTTTACATATGCATCCCCTCCACTACCTGTCTTCAAATTTTGAGCATCTTTTGAAATGCCTAAATACACATGAAGTCTTTTCTGGAGAGTTTGAACTGCAAATTCAATATTCCACCTTTCCCAAATCATGAGGTCTTTCGATGCATAAACTTGATCTGGGATCGATCCTTGCTTGTTCTTTGCTCATGTCAAGTGTGGCTCATCAAACAGCAGCAGCCGACATTTCACTGGTAACCAAGCCCCCAGGAGCTCTGTTTTCTGAGGAAACCTCAAGTTAGACTATGTGCTTTCAGTCACAGTTATAGCAGCACACTTTCTATTGCTACATGCTTTGGGAATGAAAGAGAAACCTGTAGTCCACTTTGACTGCTTACATGGTAAATGCTATTTGGAGTATGTTAGTTTCACATGGCTCTTTGTAGGTACATTCATCTTTCTGAACCACATATACAGAGCAAAGTAATGTGTAGGGCATGTCTTTTCAAATCAGCAGTTCTGCTGCAACTGTTGTAAAAAAAGGGATAAAAACTCCATTCGTTGCAGTTTTGAATTTAAGTGTAGATATTGGCAAGACAGAAAACTCATTTGTCATTGAATTGAATATGGAAAAAACATCAGATATTAGTATTTGTATTTATAATGTTCTGCTGTTGCATCAACAGTACTACAACGATCTTAGTCATGTATTAGATTGTCTGGTTTTTTGTTTTACTTTAAGATGTTAAATAGTAAAGAAATATGTATTTCTATTTATCAAAGAATGTCACTGCAAATTAGTCTGGGGTAATCATGAAGTGTGAGATGAGTATCAATCTCCTTCTGCTTTCTGTCTTCACAAAATATGAACAATAGCTTCAAGGATCCCTACGAGAAATTACCTACTCACTGATTATCTAGTTTGGTTCCTGACTGAGAGCACAATACAAATGCAAATAAACACAGTCCCTGGCTGAATAGATGCTTCCAAACATAGAGATGAGCCTCATAAACACCAATAACCCATCCTGGAAGTTCAAGATTTTTGTCCACATCTGTAACTATTCTTATGCATTTTTTTTTAAAGTTCTTGGCCATGGTTCATATGGGAATGGCAGGTTTTGTGGCATTATAATAATTAGAGTGTAATTTAAAAGTTACATGTGCACTCCTCTGCAAAACAAGAAAAATATATTGTTTATCAACTTATTCTCAAGTTCAATACTGCTAAATAAGCATGACTACTTAAAAATATAATTAATTAGTCTATTAAAATTCTTTTAGAGGTGAGATATCAATAATTAATTTAATGAATTAAGGCCCCCTGCATCTCCTTATAATTGACAAGATCATTTATATAAAGGCAAATTGAATAAACTTTCCAGTTCAAAAAAGAAGAGCACTCTTTTTATGCTTTAGTAGAACAGCCTGTCATGGTATTCCAGATAAGAATCTACTGTCCTAATTGAAATAATATTTCATGACCCTATGTCCCTGCACACATAGAAAATGATATCACAAGAAAATACTATAAAAATCAATTTCTGCCACATTCTTGAACAAGCATCCCTATTTTTCTTATGAAGAATTCTTACTTTTTTTAGTTGAAATATCTTAGTGACATCTCTTTAATGAGCATGTTTACTGGGTTTAGTGATTCCCTGCTGAAATGCAGGTTAGTTCATATTGGACTGCTAAGTGAGTGTGAAAATGAATTTTGTTTAGCAATATGATTGCTTTCTGCTCAGAGGCTCCAATAACTTTTAAATGACCTTACAGTGCCATAGCAGTATCTAACATAGGTTGAATGCTTCTGATCTGAAGGAATATCTTATGACAATGCCCAAAATCCATGACTAAGGGCACCACAGCCAGTTCCCAGGCTCCTGTGGACATCTTATAGGGTACTTTGCCTCATCTACCCACAGTTTTTGCAGGTGGGCTTTTAAACTGCGATTGGACACCATGTGTGTAAAGGACAGTGAAGCTGGTGAAGGGTCAGGGTCTGGAGCACAAGTGTTGTGAGGAGCAGCTGAGGGAAATTGTGTTGCTCTATCTGGAGAAAAGGAGGATCTGAGGAAATCTGATTGCTCTCTAAAACTGCCTGAAAGGAGGTAGAATGTACCATGGTGGAAGTCGGTCTCTCCTCACAAGTAACAATAGAAAAAGGCCACAAAGTGGCCAGGCAAGGTTTCGGTTAGATATTAAGAAAAAAAAGTCTTCACCAAAACGGTTGTCAAGCATAAAATTTTGATAAAGACACATTCTGCTTGAGCTAGATAAAGAAATGCCTGTGATGAAATTTCTGAATTTTAAATGTTCTTGCATTGCAGAACACTTATTTATAGCTATTGGAGATAACTCCATTATATGTTATTGGTTTCTACTCAGTATCAAGGGGATGTCACAGTCAAGAATCAGTTTGAAAATTTAGTTATTGTAATGAGTGTTACATTTTTCTAAAAGTGTGCAGGATTAAAATAATTTTGTGAATAGGTACTGAAATTTTATCTTTAAGTTGTAATAACTGTATTTCATATTCAGGCTTACATAGGTTTGATTTCCCTCAAGGAATTTCTGAAATGTTGTAACAGAAATTACATCTCTAGTGTAGACCTTTTCCAATGTCTGCACTTCACTGACAAGAGGATCACTAGGAATTCATACTCAAAATTTGAAAGAGTCTTACCTTGTTTTTATAATTCCACCAGGTACTGTACAGTGCACTCCTCCATTCCTGCAGGAACAGAAATATGTGCATCATCTAAAAATATTGTCATGAACACTTGTTTGAGAGTGTCATCTGTCAGCTCTAAGCTAAGAGTAAATACTGTAATGTCTTTTGCTTTCAGTTTAAAGTAAATATTGAATTTTCTACACCTACAGTTTTGACACTTTAAAAAAAAACTGCTCTGAACAATGGACTTAATTCTCACAGTTTTCTTTTGTGTTCAAAATATTTATATACTCTTACTGTTTTCCCAAGAGTCATTTGGAGAAAACTCAAGCCATCAGACAGCAGAACAATCTACTGCTTCTTTTAGGTTTCTGGGGACGACATTTTGGTACAGTTAGAGACTTTGTGAGGGCATTGGTTCAACTAGAAACCTTGTTGTTTAGACCTTGTTTTCTGTTATCATGGAAACAATGCAGGAAGTCCTTTTCTAATCAAAAGTGTACAAAGAGGAGGGGCAGAATGTTCTGTTCAATCTAGCTCATTTACTCTTAGGATTACTGATATTTGGTGGTATATCATCCCTCTTATATATCCTTATGCAATTTTTGGCATCCACCTACAGGAAACTTCGTGCAGCAGGCTTTGCAGGGCACAGGATGGATTGGTCACTCATCAGAAACAGTGTTCTGGCACTGTATTTTCCTTTTTTGATATCTACCAATATTTCTCTCCCAGCATTCATCATATAGTTAAAAATGACAAGCATAAGAGGCATCAAACTGGGAAAAAAAGATTGCCTGATGTTCTAATCTTGTTTTACTTCTCCTGTGAGATGAACCCTGTGTTTTGGAGATTGAATTCGACTACTGTACTGTGTTCCTTTTGTTGGTAGACATGCTTTTATTTATGTGTGTATATATTTTTAATCTTTCATCTGTAAATACACAAACATGTTTTTCCACTTAAAACATGATAGCTTCATCTGGGCTAAGCCTAGTAGACAGCTCAGCCACACACAACCTCTTACTCTCTCCCCACACAATGCAATGGGGGAGAGAAAAGAAGTGGTGCAACTGAGATGAAGACATTTTAATAGGGAAGGTAAAAGTAATGTACACAAGCAAAGGAAAGCAAGGAGTTGATTCATCACTTCCCATGGGCAGGCAGTAATTCAGCTCTCCCCAGGAATGCAGAGCTCCACCACACGTTACAGTGGCCAGGGACAACAAATGCCACAACTCTGAGTGCCCTTTCTTTCTCCTTCTTCTCCCCACTTTTCTTGCTGATTGTGATTTCATGTGATATGGGATGTCCCCTGGGTCAGCTCTTCCAGCTGTGTTCCTTCTGAGATCCATGTGCACCCTGAGCCTTGTCAATGGTGGAGTGGTGTGAGAAGCAGAAAAGTCCACGTTGCTGTAAGCACTCCTTGACAAGGCTAAAACATCCCTGTGTCATCAGCACTGTTTGTGTCACAAATCCAAAACAGGACCATATGACCTGCTGTGGAGAAAATTATCTATCCCAATCAAGATCAGCACACAGGTGAAGCACTGTTTTTATTTGTGTTACTAGACTGAAAGTCCTGAACTGAAAGCAGTGAGACATCCATAATCATGTAGGATAGATTCTGTCACCACATCTTTTACAGTCTTTCCCTTAGATATAAAATTGCTCTTTGTTCACCATTTAAAGTCTTTGATTTTACTTTCTATTAGACATTGGAAAAGGTTCCCAATCTTAATATTTTTTAGGCTTGGCTTTTCATACTTCCTGGCATTCACATATTTTCAGAGGCATTGAGGGCTGTAAGGAGTTTGCTCTATTTTATAGGTCTAAAATACCATGCTGTATCTGTTAGAAAAAGTTAAAGATCTTGATATGAGGGAAACATTACATTGCAAGTGCCTGTAAAATGTCTGTTTTTCCAGAGTAGAGCTATTTTTATAAACATGTGTTTGTGTCTTTGAACTTTACACAAGGGAGATATGAACCAATAATTTAAGTTCTCTGTTTTTAAACATAGAAAGCTTATTCATCCAAACAAAGTATGAAAATTACATGTGTGATAAAATGTGTTTAACTTTAGGGAAATGGAATGAATAAAATTTCACCCTAAAGCAAATAATACATTACTGTAATTTTTAGCTCAACTGGGATGAGAATCAGGACACTGACTGAGAAGATTAATGCACTAGATTGTTAAAAGGCTCTGCCCTAGTCCACATGTTGACAATGTTTCACAGAGTAATCTTTATTGTTGTGAAAAAAAGGCGGTGACTTCATTGTCTTTAATTCAGGTAACGGGGGTCCTTTTTCTAGACAAGGGGTCATTATTTACATATGTAGTTCTAGAAGAATCACCAAGGCATTGAAAAAAATTCTCCTCACACACACCCTTGAAATTTTGGCTAGGGAAATGAAACGAAGATATAGAACCAGGTATTAAGTTGAACTTCCCACAGGCGTCCTAATTCATACTTATGTCTCCTTCTTGATCCGCATTTCCCTTTTCCAGCTTAATTTTCCCTTTTGTAAACTGTTATGGATATTGCTATAGTTGAGGATAATAATTTCCGAAATGCAGTTAAAGGTGACAATGGAACTTAGCAGTGGCAGTGAAAGTGAGGCAAAGTGTCATTGCGGTTCTATTCCAAGGGCTGTTATCTACTGATTTGGTAATGTTCAAATGTCTGCTTATGGTTGGTGATACCCTGGTTAAATATATTTTTAAAGGATCTAATTTCTTGAAGTTCTGATTTTTGTTGTTTTAGGTTTTTTGGCTTATTAGTTGGGGTTTTTTCAGATATATTGTGTTAATAATGTTATTGTTTTAATAATAAGCTTCATTGTGGTCACATTTTTGCCTTTCATATTTGATATTTTATACTAATTCACATTAGAGTGGACAAGACCAGTGGTCGCAGACATGTGAAAAGGAAATTATAAATATAGAACTGATTGAGGATATTGTTTTCTTTTATATAATTTTTATTAATAAGTTTATTTTATTTTGTAATTCTTACAAATCCTGTGATTTAAAAACATAGTTACACTCAGAATTCATGAATAATTTACATTAGGTCAATAAATATGTATGCATCTGGTTTCCCATCAGTCTTATCTCTGAGAACAATGCATACATTTTCAGTGACAATTTGAATAAATGTGTCTGATAATATCTTGTCTTGTAATAAACCATACAGAACAAAAAACTAGTATGAAGACAATGATTTGCCAAAGAATATGTATAAGGAAAATGCTCCTCATGAAATCTTAACTAGGAAAAATAATCCCTCTGCAGTTGAGATGCCTCTCAAGAAAAACTGAACAAAAACTTTATAAAATTAACAAAACCTCCATATCTATTTGCCATATACATGAACAAAGAAGTACAATATGTATATAAACCAATTTTACACCAGTTTTACAATGATAACCACCAAGATGACATTTGGAGACTGTGACAGTGTTCACAGGGGTTCTTGGATGAGGGAAGAGACGAGAATGTTGAATCCATGTTTCAGAAGGCTTGATTTATTGTTTTATGATATATATTACATCAAAAATATACTAAAAGAATAGAAGAAAAGGTTTCATCAGAAGGCTAGCTAAGCTAAGAATAGAATAGGAAAGAATGATAACAAAGGCAGATGCCTCAGACTCTCTGTCTGAGCCAGCTCAGATTTGCCATTAATTACAAACATCCAAGATGGGCCAATCACAGACCCACCTGTTGCATTCCACAGCAGCAGATAACCATTGTTTACATTTTGTTCCTGAGGCCTCTCAGCTTCTCAGGAGGAAAAATCCCAAGGAAAGGATTTTTCATGCAAAGATGTCTGTGACAGGAGACTCTTATAATTCAGTTCATATCTGACAAGAAAGGGAAAAAGAAATTACTTTCAGAAAACACCAAGAAACTTGTGATCTATCCAGAAAATTCAACATTTTCCAGTTTTGTCTTCTCTGTTTGCATATTTTTCTTTTGAATATTCACCTTTGCCGCCTTCCCACCATCAGTGCCTGTGCAAGTGGGGAAACGTGAAGTCTTGCAATAAATTTAGTCCGTTTCCTTTGGTGGTGTCCATCTTTTCTGAATGTGCTCTGGAGTGTGTTTTCATTCCCTTGCCAACTATGTCAAGCCCAGGAGCAGCAGCAGAATCAGTACAAATAGGCTTTCCCTGGTCTCTAAGACTGAAGATAGGCTCTCATCAAACTCAGCAACCAGCAAATTCACTCCTTTGTAACTGCCTTTATGAGTTGCCATCATATTTCTAAAAGTAAAATTTAGGAGAGACTATAACCAGACTTCCTGTGACTCTGGGACTGTATTTCCAGTAGAGGATTCTGTTAATTTTTTTCTTTTTAATTTTTTTTTTTAACTTATCTTTGCTTACACCTACATACTGTGACTTGATTTGTGAATGATAGTAAGAGTTAGTTCTTTGGTTTGGTTTATTATAAGAATTAGATTGGTCATAATGTATCAGCCTGGCTGAGGTGGTCCTGTGCCTGTCCCCAGGTCCAAGGAGGTGCCAAGGCCTGGCACTGGGGCTGCTCCAGTGCCCCTGTTTGGGGGTGGAACAGGCTGTGGCTGCCACCACCATCCTAGGACCCTCCTGTCACCTGGCCCCTAGAAGCTGCCAGCCCCTCTGGTGCCCTGACAGTGCTGCAAGTGCTGCTTGTCAACAAACTTTTGTAAGGACAAAGTTTGGACAACATCTACTTTTGTAAGGTGGATGTTTTTCTTCACATTTTAAAAATAATTTTTAAAATCCATCCCTCAGTCAAAAAAGAAACCAAAAATAAAAACCCCAGAGCTTTCCAAATTTGCAGTCAGTACATTGCTTATGAAATATTTTAAGCATTAGGTAAAGCCCCTGAAAATTCTCATGCTAGAAGAGGCAGAAGCAGATCTGTGTTCACTATCCATTGCAGAGGAGTAAAGCTCTGTCTGCAGTCTATAATTCAGGACCCTGAGGATGTATTTTTTTTTTTTCACATAGTTTTGTCTTGTTTTTCTCTTGGTACACTCTTCAGGATTAAAGCATGAAATTTTTTATTATATTTATGACCATGATTCAATTTTAAAGTATTCTTAAATTGCTGATCCTCTTTCTGTTTCCTTAGCAGGCCCTTATTTCCTTCCTATTTCCTTATCTAAGTCTCAGTATTTCTATTACATAGAATTTTCAAAACGTGCTTACGATGTTTTCAAGGAAAGGTTCAACTCTATCTGTAACACTAGGAAAGGTGCAAGAGAAGAAATCTGTCTGGAATTTGGGGAAGCACTTGCAGTCCCAGGAGCAGATATAGCTATCATGGGAGCAATCCTAAGGGAAGTGGATAGATTAAATGAGATTTTTTTCTCTCCCAAACTCTTCTTTCAAGAAATACATTTTAGATCAATAGATTGCATCTAAAAGCGTCCAAACAGAAAATGCAACAATTCCCTGTATATCTAACCACTATGTCAGTTAGACTTCACTTTACTTGAATGGAAGAGGAAAATACAGTGAGGGACTTCAGAAGCTTAGGCTGTTTCTGCCTCAGAAATCTCTCTTATGATGAGGTTTTCTTTTTCTCTATTTTCTTTGTCTTCAACTTGAAATGGCAACAGCATGTATCACAGCGTAGAACCTTTCACTTCAATGGATGTCCCAAGTCTAGGCTTTAATCCAATTAATATCAGTTCTGATTAAAAGTTACATTCATGGCAAAATGGATCTGTAAAAATCATCTATAAAAATAACTGCATCCGTGAAATACATATAAGTGTGTTTATTTGTGTAATCCTTCACATTTGCGAAAATATTCTTCTGTACTTTAAAGAAGAATGCTTTATTTTCAAAGGGGACACTATTATGGTAAATTTCTGGTTTACTTTGACCTTTTGAAGAGAATACAAAAAAGAATACTGGTTTAAATTAGGCAAATTAAACAAAGTTTTAAGTTTTTCAATGCAACTTTGCACTCCTATATAATCATGCTTCTGGATTTTTCCTTGTAATCCTCTGTTTTAGTAAGTAGATTAGATTTGTTACAGATCTGATACAGTCTCCAAGAGATTCTCAATAATCCTGATAATATATATTAACTATTGCATTTTTCTGATTCTGAAAAAAAAAAATTGATACATTTAACATCAAATTTTTTTTTAAAGTACTCAATTTTTTTCTTCTAACCTCATATTTATGTAGTGCAGTACATTGTCCAAGAGTTTCAAAATGCTCTGGTAAACAGCAGTTGCAATGTATGCTGAGCTATTGGAAATAATACAATTAATTAAAAAATGTAATAACACATATCACACCATCTTCTTGTTCAGCTAATATCCCATTAATTCAGGAAACTAAGAGTGAGTAAAATGTAATATGAAGCACTTGTAGTACAAATTAATTTGACTTGTGTAATGGTTTTTAAAATTCTTTTTCTTTACATAGGTTTTGGATAGTCATCATCCTTTTAAATTCTGTATTTCTGCTTTTCTTGAGGTAGAAGCTTTTTTTGCTGATAGTTTTTCCATGATAAAGATCTCGCAAATTAATTTTTAATTTGGAGTGCTGAAAAAACATTAAGCAAATATACCTAAAATCAGCATCTGGTAATTTTAATAAATTTTGAAACATCCATTTCTGGTGTTGCTCCTTTTCAGAGAAGAGCAGATATAAAATAGTTTATTTTAAAAAAATGAAAATTTAAATATAGTTGCTTGGTCTGTGACTTTTTGCTACAGGGTGAAAAGAGGGTGATACATATTTACCATCCATGTGTTTTACTTAGGATGCATTGTTCTTTAAAGATATGAAGAGTTATAAATTCTGGTTTCTCATAGGAATGGCCTCCTGGTGTAGGAACTTGTTTGGGTTTATATGTTCCCTTGTTTGGGAACTTTGAAGTGTTTATATATCAGATACACATGTTATCACCAAAACAAGCCCTGAGATACATGGAACTGACCATTTTTCTTGACCAGCTAACCACACAAGAGGTGAAATGCCCACAAATATATTTCATTTGAAAGTGGATTATTCTGGCTTCACAGGAATTTTGTCCACCTGGCAAGACTTTAGGAACGCCCTAACCTCCACAAACATTTTTTGTAGGTGATCTACTGTATTCATCAAGTACTGCATTAAGTTGCCTGTAAAATCTAGTAAGAATTTTTTTTCTTCTTGATTCATTTTCAATTAATAATACAACTAACAGATGTTGCCAAATGACAGCCACAATGCTGTGGTATTTTAAATTTTTTCTTCTTTTCATTCTGAAGATCCTTTCTGATGGAAATCCTCAGGGTGAATTTCAAGGCCTTGAAATTAAAATTTATTCATCTAGCTGCTGACACATATTCCTAGGTAGAAGCAGAATAACAAATCAAAACAAAATGTCCTTTACATTTTCTCCTAACTCAGCCATTTTACTTAAAAGATTCTAAATTATAACTAAAAATTTCATTTTTGATAGGGCTGTACTACATGGTAAGAACATAAAAATAGGTTAAAAAGTAGCAGTAGTTTTAAATTCATGTTAAGTTTAAGATTTTGTAATTTACTTTACGTTTTCTGTGCATTACTATCTGTCTTTTATCGATTGCTAGGAATCTTGTACCATTCATTTTATGACAAATACCGTCTCCTTGTAGAGCATGAGTTGAAATACTCATTGGTGCAAATATAGAGAGGAAAATATTTTTTTATTACAGGATGTAAGACTTGGAAGAATATCCAGACACATGCCTTTTGCAGTACTTGCAACTTTTGTGGTACTTTTGTTGGTACAATGATGTTGGCTGTGCTGCAAGGTGCCTGTGGCTCAAAAGAATATCAGAGTACCTGTCTCCAAGAGTGCCATAGTTATCTCAATTCACTTTACATCTGGGACTTTCTTTAGGGATCACTTAATTTATCTGCGCAAAAGGACAGTCCAGCGCATTCCAACCAGTCAGCGTCCCCTGACCACATCTGTACTGCCTGTCCTCAGGAGCAAGCAGGATCTGGGGGCAGAGGCTTGTGAAAGGACCAGCCGGCCTTTGAACCGGTGTTCCCTGCAGCTGTGGGCTTGTGTGGACATTCTCTGCTTGCAGAACCCTGCCTGGTACAGTCAACAGAAGATCAGAAAAAGGCTTTGATGGCATTTTTCTTTTCGACCGGTCAAGGTGGAAAGAAGCAGGTCATGTTCAGACCACAGTCTTAAAGGTCTTAAGATCATTAATCTTAAAGGTCTCCCAACCTTCATGATTCTTGCACTCCATGTTAGCACTTGTTTGTGCTGGCCAGTTTCTTATAACATGGACACTGAGGCTGTCAGCATACATCTGCCTTTCAATATACATCAAATGGCAAGGGAGTCTGTCTGAGGATCACTGGTCCTCATTTCCATGGTAAAGGGGTCTTCTCTCCAGTCATAATCATCACAGTGCCTGTGCAACACTGTAATGTCATTGGGTTCCATGGCAGGGTCTTCTGATTTCCAGTCCAAATCAGTTTCATATAGATTATATTTCACAGCAATGGATGGATGGATGGATGGATGGATGGATGGATGGATGGATGGATGGATAGACAGACACATAGATAGATAGATAGATAGATAGATAGATAGATAGATAGATAGATAGATAGATAGATAATGATACTGTTCTGAAAAAATGACTTAGTAAACTGTGGTCTAATCCAAAATATAATATGATGACATTGCTCCTTTTTCATTGCCCATTGATGGCCTACTTCAATGACTTAGCTGTAACAGAAGCCAGTGGTAGAAAATCTGATTAAACTCTCTTCATTTCAAAGGGATTTTCTTTTGCTATTCAGTGAAATTTGCATTAAGCTCCTGAAATCAAACCTTTCAGTACTGAAGCAGAAATTTTTAAGACAAAAATGCAGGATCTAACTGTACTTTATTGTCTTTATGTGTGCTTTGGTTTGTTACAGTGTCTCCTTTCTGTCATTAGAAATACCAACAGATAGAAAAAAAGTATATTTGAGGAAGAAATATTTTTTAAAACCTTCCTTTTTTTCAATCTCTTTATAAATATCACATGATAACATATTTTAAGAAATACTATGGAGTAGTTTTTTTTATCCTTTTAATTTTAGCTGAAGATAACTGTTTATTTCTGAGGATAATTTGAATAACTATCTTACAAGAAGTGGTAAAAAAAGATTATTTTCTGAATCAAAATGGAATTGTTAGTGGTATGCTTAGTAGGGATAAATTTTCACTTATGAAGTAATTAAATAAAATTTGTCTGATCCAACATCAAAGCTCTGATTTGCACTCATTTCTTTTGAGATTGGCAGTCACTATATTTTAGATAGTTTAGTGTAAGATGTTAAGTGGAAGGGATTCCTGTCTAGCAGAAAAGTGAGAAGGAAGAAGTTTTCTGCTCAACCACCTGCTTTCCTGCCCAAGAAAAAACAGAAAAGCATCCTTGTGTATTAGAAGGTGCATTTATCTTTGAAAAATAACTTCTACATAAAACCTTCAGATAAGCTCATAGTTTGTCTTTTGAATATATTTCTTATGTTACTGGCCATTCTCATATATATTTTTAGTTTCTGTTCCATGATTCAGTAACTGTTGATGAAGCAATACGTAATGATCTAATTTTGCTATTCTGCTTGTTGGAAATGTGGGTGTAATACTGAGAACATAACATAAGAAGTAAGATGTTTAAAGTTAGAAATTGCTAATGGCAAACCTAGGTGGTAGGTTAGACTGCTGTTAACTCTGAATTAATTATGTAAGGTGCAAATTCTCCTAACTGGAAAAAAGTATCAGCTTTCAGATGTTTGGGGTTTTTGTACTGTGTTCAGAAAAGAGCTTATAACAATACCTATGATTGAGGTTAAGTAACAGTTCCACTATGAGACATATAGGCTTTGATACATTTTGTTATTTAAGCTGAAATGGTCTGTTATATAGCTGTTATGTCTGGTGATTGTGTTATTTCAGCAAAAGCTCTATAGGCTTACTATTAACATCTATAAAAATCTATCCTTGGAGGTCTTTAATGGATATCGTGACTCAGAAACTGCAGTAGGTCAGCTCTAGAAATCAGAGATGAATCTGAAAAATTGACAAAATCTACCCAGTACAAACTTGCTCAAGTTGTAGACTGCTCAAAATAACTCTTCTGTCACTGTTAAAAAAAAAACTAAAAAAAAAAACCTAAAACCGAAATCCAAATGGGAAAGACACTAGTATATGATTATGTAATTATTTAGAATCCCTTAGAATACATTTCTATAAGTTGAAGAAGATCTATAAGAACATCTAGTCCAGCCATTAACATAACACTGCCAAATCCACCACTAAACCATGACCCTAAGTGACACACCTACACTTATTTTGGTGACTCAGACACTTTCTTTAGCAGCCTGTTCTCAAGACTGAAAACCCTTTCCACAAAGAAATTTCCTAATATCCAACTTAAACTCCCCATGATGCACAGGCCATTTTCTTGAGGCCTTTTATTCTTGTTTGTCACTGATTGCCTGGGAGAAGAGACCAAAACCCGCCTGGCTACAACCTCGTGTCAGGGAGCTGTAGAGGTTAATAAGGTCTCCCCTCAGCCAACTTTTTTGCAGGCTAAAGAACTCTTCCACATATTACCTCCAGACTTTTGACCGACTTTATTGTCTTCTGGATACGCTCCAGAACCTCAGTGTCTTTCTTGTAGTGAGGGGGCCAGAACTGAACGCAAGATTCAAAGTGCCAAGTACAGAGAAAAATTGCTGCCCTGGTCCTGCTGGCCACACTGTTGCTAATACAAGCCAGGATGCCATTGGCCTTCCTGGCCACCTGGGCACATGGTGGCTCATGTTCAGCTTGCTGGTCATTCTTGCGACCATGGTCATTCAGCTCAAGGCACAGAAATGCTCTTGGTTGTCTTGGATCTGTGTTGAAGACAGAGGCAAAGAATGCCTTAGACACCTCTGCCTTGTCTATGTCCCTATTTGTGAGATGACCATCCTCATCCCGTAATGGGCAGATGTTATTTCTACACTGCCTTTCAGCATTAATATGAAAAATTCTTCTTATTGTCCCTCAAATTTGTGGCCAGCTTAGTTTCCTATTTGAGCTCTGGCTGCATAAATTTTCTCCCTACAGTGACAAGCAGTATCTCTGTATTCTTCCCACACTTGACCTGGTTTTCACTGGACATACATCTTCCTTTTCTACCTAAATTTCAAGAGAAGATTCCTGCTTGGCCAAGCCAGCCTTCTGCCTTGCCTGCTTGACTTCTGACGTTTGGGAATAGCCTGTTCCTGTGCCCCAAGAAGGAGATGTTTAAAAAGTAACCACTGTTGATGAACCCTAGCAATTCCAAAAACGTTTTCCCAGGGACGTTACTCACTAGTTCCCTGATCAGCCTGAAGCTGATTCTCCTCATGTCCAGAGCTGAACTTTTTCTGGCACTTTTCCTCCATTCACCAAGGATTTTAAACCCATTCACTTAATGGTCCTTGTGGCCAAGATGGATGCTGACCACCATTTCACTCACAAGAGCCTCTCTGTTGACAAGCAGCAGGTTAAGAAGGGCATCTTTCCAAATTGGCTCCTTTGGGACCTGCTCCAAAAAAGCTGTAATCTAAGTTTTTTAAGCATCTTCTGGCCTGGGTTGCACCAAACAGTGTGATGCTCCCAGCTGATGTCAAGTCCAGCATAAGGACAAGGGTGGTTGACTGGGAAGTATCCCTTAGTTCCTCAAAGGTTAATTTTTCAGTGTCATTGTTCTGGATAGGAATTCTGTAATAGACTCCCACAAAGCCATCCAAATTACTAGTTGTTTGTCCCTCGATTCTTACCTAGAGGATCTCAACTGCACCATTGCCAACTGTGAGCTCCCTACACTCTAACCCTTCTATTACATACAATGCCACCCCTCCGCCTCTTCTGCTCTGTCTATCTCTCCTAAAGAGCCTGTAACCATCCAACAGGGAAATCTAGTCGCTGGAATCATCCCCACAAGTTTCACGTATATCAGTGATATCAAATCTCAGGGACTGGGCCAAAGCTCTGAACTTATCTTGTTCTTCATGCTGTGTGCATTAGTGTAGAAACATTTCAGGTGTGGCACGTTGTAGACAACACCTTGTGCAGCAGATTGAGATATCCTATTAGTGCTCATTTCCTCAGGATTTGGCACATCATCCTTTTGTTTACCACTAGCAAGCCTGGTATTTTCCCTTTCCCCCTTCCAAGCTCTGTCAATGAGCTCTGCTGCTCTTGGGCTAGAGCTCCTTTCCTCCTCTGAGAAAGCCACATGGTGTCAGTGGGCCGGTATTGAATGAATCATCCCACGGTCAAAAAACCCCAAATATTTCTGCCTACATCAGCTCAGAGCCACACATTGACCTGATGGATTTGCTTATTCCTATCAGTATTATTCCTTGTTAAAGGATATCTGCGTTCCTGTTTCTTCAACCAATCATCTCAGAGCCCTGAATTCTCTTTTGATTTCTCCTAGACTACTCTGTATTTTGATGCTGCTGGCTTGAATAGCCAAAAAATGATAGCAATCAGAGAGCCTTACTGGAGACTGTGAAATACAATATAATGTGATTATAATACCTACTATGAAATCTCTACCTAGAACTATTCTCTCAAATGAGATTGTGTGTTTACATTTATACTCAGCATGATAGAATAAATCAACAAATATAATAAAAAATATCTCTGATTATCAGTGGTAAACAATCATATTTCATGACTTTCGTAATCCAGACCTATTTGAACTGGTAAATGTAGATATTTTTTTTGTACTGTTATTCCTGGTGTGTATTAATTTCTGCAACTCCAAGATAAAACTGATCTTGTAAACAGTTGTATGTGTGCTTAGCTTTAATACTAACCTGTGTTTGCATTGGCTAATGCCCTAATGTATATGAAATGGATTAAGATAATGCAAGAGGATTTTTTAACTGTTTCAATCTGTGGTCTTACATGTGTGAACCCCTATACTTCATGAAGTCTTGATATCCTTCAAGTGAAAGATGGGGTTTTTTTTTCATTTGACTTAGAAATTTCTTCCTTCTAAGCTATTAATAGGAGATAAAACACTATGCATGGGTTTTATAAAAAAAAGAAACCATGAGATACAAAAGAATGCAAAAGCTTTTTCAAAAGGGTGGAATATCAGATATTGCCAGTAACAAGATGACTATATTTAAGAAAAAAATGGTGTTTGGCAAATAGGAAAATAGGAAAAACGTTTAATACTTTTTGAGAAAGTTAGAAATCTTTTATTTTCAGGATTGCAAGAGCTAAAACTATCTTTAATGAGATATTGAAGAAAAATAAGAATAATCTTAGGGGTAGATATGAACTGTGTGTCTTTCGAGAGTCTGCTTTATAAAAATGGGAATTTGCAGAAACCATTAGAGAAATTACTCTATTAGTCTAGGCAAGACAAAATGAAATAATGGGTGACAATCGTATCTGAAGTAGAATGGTAGTATTTCATTAAAATGTCTATGACTTTTACATCTGTAAAGACCTTAGGACTGTATTTATGTAAGCAATACCTTTCTTTGAAATTAATATTCACTGTTTTTGAAACCATGTGCCCTCACAAAATCTTTTCTATCAGAACTGGTACAAAAGAAATATCTCACTGGCACCAAAAATGTTCTTGTTCTGCTTCTGGGTGTCCTTATAGGGACTTGAAGTGGATCACACTAAACATTCTGGTATCTTATTTCCTGACATATTCTTATTCTCTGATGACAGGAAGTGTATTTAATAAATAGCAAAGATCCAGATACCCCATTTTGATTCTTACTGTGTGAGTGGACACTGTTATGTTGGCTGTGTAACACGGGAAGTCCCATGTAAGCATCCATTATTTTATTGCAGACATTTACCTTATGTGTTGCTGTTGACAATCCCTGCACATTTTTTGTTAAACACGTTATAGAAATGTTCCCCTTTTCTGTTATTAATAATTCAAATGTCATTTCTTCAGAAATGGTCTTAATTGGACATGACATTCTTCTCTTTGGTAATGAGCAATTGCATACTCTTTTGCATCTTAGCAGGTCAGGAAAAGTTTCAGTATGATTGGAGCATACAGTAGATTATACCAATTATACCCAGGTAGTGATTTTGTCTGACATTTTAAGGAATCACTGATTGTTGATTTCTTGGAAAATGTGTTAGAACATCATCATTCTTACTCCCCACCTTATGTCGGTCTTTTTTTGTGTCAAGTACAAAATAGTCTAATTATTTTTGCATTAAAAAGGGTTGACTTATTTTTACATGGACGAATAAAAAAAAAAGCTCACAATACTAATAAAGCCAATAGAGTCATGCTAGTATATCCCAGGCATGATCTCACTACTCTGATTTCACAATATTTGCTCTTAATTATTCATAGTACATATGCTCCAGTAAAACCTCATGACAGCCATCATCTTTACCATTCATATTTTATGCTAATAGTAGGTGATTCCATCTTGTGACTCTTATTAACCAGACAGGTGAGTGACTGGTAATTTTAATGAGACCATTGAAAAACAATAGCTTGGATTTCTTTGTCAGGAGCTGTAGTGATAGGACAAGGGGTAATGGGTGCAAATTGAAAGAGGGAATATTAAGCTTAGATATTAGGATGGAAATTTGTTACTGTAAGGGTGGTGAGGCACTGGAACAGGCTGGCCAGGAAGGTTATGGCTGCCCCTTTCCTGGCAGTGTTAAAAGTCAGGTTGGATAAGGGCTTGAGCAACCTGGACTAGTGAGAGGTGTCTCTGCCCAGGGGGTTGGGACTGGATGATATTTAAAGCCCTTTCCAACACCTTAACATCCTATGATTCTATGATTCAGGGGGTTTTGTAGCTCAATATGAAGATACATAGACCTTTAGCTTGCCACTTTGTTGATTCTTATCTCATTGATATAAAGATAATAAATGTAGTGTTTGCACATTTGCTAAATTATCTAATAGAGAACAAATTTGGAATTGATACTACTAACATAATGAAAATCTTCTGCTCTGCTATGGAGCAGTGGTTTTGGCTGCTATCACTGTATGTTGATGAAGAAACCTCTTTATTTTGGGATGTGCATCCCAGGCAGTAGGAGTGGGATGTCATACTGACAAAACTCTAGCTTATGTGTTAAATGGTAAGTATTACAGCCATGCAAGCTGGAGCTGAGTCAAGCCTTTTTTCTCAGCTATGAAGTCATGACTTTGTGCTGTTATAGTTATTGGCTTGACAGTTTTGTTAATACCAATAATGTATTATTTGTTCTTTCTTTCATTTAGCTACACTTTTGCTTAATTTTGAAAAAAATCCTGTGCAATTAATTCTAAAAGAACATATTGAGTACTTTTTTACACTTGCATATATCATGTTTAGCTTCTCCAAATTATATCAGCAGTGAGTGTAGCCACCACAGCAGGACATTGAAGTGAGCCTGATAAAAGATTGGTCCTTTCAATGTTGATAATTTAATGTTAAGGGAGTTATTTGTTTATTTTGTTTGATTGCATAATTAGTTGGGGAAAGGATGGAAGAAATTAATGTAAAACTGATTTTTTTTCAACGCCATTCTTCAGTGGAAATAAACCATCAAATATTTTTGTTCAGAGCCTGTGACACCAGATATACAATTACTTTTAGTTCATTCATAATAAAATTGAGAAATTTAGGAGTGGAATTAAAACAGTGCCAATAGAAAGATGATTATTTCATTGCCCATTTTATCTAGTGGGAATTAGGTAGGAGATGGAGTTTCATATTTTTCTTTGCTTAGGGTGTTTGAGCCTATGCTTTGCATACAAAGAATATAATTTAAAAGGCCAGACTGTTATTGTTTAGCTGCACTTTCAGGTAAAAATATGGAAGTGGCAATGATTGTTTTTGCCCAAAATGAAGGAAAATATTCTACAGTGCAATTTTATTGTTTTGATACCTTTAGAAAGAAAATTTTTAACTCCATTTTGAAATTAGTTTATCTAAAGGTTTGTTTGCTAAAATATGCCCATGCAATGGAAGTCCCAACTCAGGTTCCCATTCCACTCTCTATTCATGAAATATTTTATATTGAAGGGCAAACATGGGGTTGTTTTGTCCTCTCTGAAAAGCTCTTCTCTGAAAAGGACATTTGTGGCATTTATAAGAAACGGTCCTGATTCTAGAACCTTTTGTCATTATTACAGTAGGTTTGTATTATATTTTCTATATTCAGAAAGAGTAGTCAAATATGTAATATAATTAAATTGATAATATTACATTTAAAATTAACTGTTTAATGAAAAAGTTTTAAATTATTGAAACAGCACTGAAACGAGTGGTGAGTTATTAATGATTTATTGGACACAACCATGATCAGACAGCAAATTGGAATTTTTTTTTTTAATGGAATTTAAAAAATATTTTATGATAAGGAAGTGCAATTTTTAAATCATTTTAAAGCCCTCCCTCAGAAAAAGATCTGGTCTTTATTTAGTAACTATCTTTGCTTTGTATCCTTAATGGAATTGTTTTCCAGTGAGTAACACCTTTAACGTTTCAAAGTACAGTTCCTTGAAAATATATCTCCAAAGAAAACATTTCTTCTGAAAGGTAGTACTCCTCAGATATTTGTGGAAGTGTGGTCATGAAAGGAAAAGGAGAGGAAAAATAGACTGGGCAGTCAAAGGAAGAATAGAGGGGCACAAAGAAGTGTGGGAACAGTGACTGTTCATTTGTGGATGCTGAAATTGTAAGGGATCAGCTGCATCAAATGAATGTTGACAAGTCCATGTGTCCATAGTAAGGCTTTTTATATTGTCCTTTGCAGCATCCTTCTGGAGAAGTTCCCCAGCTGTGGCATGAGCAAGTTCACAGTGTCTTGGGGGAAGAACTGGCTGAAGGGCCAGAGCTCAAAGGGTTGTGGTAAATGGGGTTACAGCTGGCTGATGATTCATTAATGGTCACCAGTGATGTTCCTCAGGTGCAATTCTAGGGCCAATCTTATTTGATCTGTTTATCAATCATCTCCAATGAAGGCACCTTTAGCAAGTTTGCCGATGATGCCCAAGTGAGAGGTGCTGCTGACTCTCTTGAGGGACAGGAAGCTCTACAGTGTCACCCAGACAGATTGGTGCTTTTGGCAGTGGTTAATGGGATGAAATTTGACAAGTTCAAGTATCAGATTCTGCATTTAGGATGGAGTAATGTTGGACACAGCTACAAACTGGGAGAATATTTTCTGGAGAACAGTCCTGTAGAAAGGGACCTGAGGGTGCTGGTCAGCAGCAGCTCAATATGAGTCATCAGTGTGTGCCCTGGCAGTCCAGAGGTGGCTGATCCTGCATCCTGGGGTGCATCAGAAAGGGCATCTCCAGCCAGTTAAAGCAGTGATTATCCCACCTTATTCAGGGTTGGTGTGACCTCACCTTGAGTACGGTGTGAACTTCTGGGCCCCACCATTTAAGAAGGACATGAAGGTCATTCAGGGTGCCCAGAGGCAGGAAACAAAGTTGGTGATAGAGCTGGAAGGGATGTCTTGTGAGGAGCAGCTGAGGAGTTTGATTCTGTCCAGTTTGCAGAGAAGGAGGGTGAGTAGTGACCCCATTGCTCTCTACAGCTTCCTGAGGAGTTAAAAGAGAGAGGTAGGTGCTGATCTCTTCTCCTTGGAAATCAGTGACAGGATGTGTGGGAATGGTTCAAAACTGGCCAAGGAGAGCTTTAGACTGGGAGAGGTGGTCGATGCCCCAAGCTTCTCAGTATTGAAGACGCATTTAGATGATGACCTTAATAACATGTTTCAACTTAGTTGACCCTGAGCTGGTCAGGCAGTTAGACTGGATGATCATTAGAAGCCCCTTCCAACTGAAATAGTCCATTCTATTCTCTGGTATCCTCTATTCCTTCTGAATTTGTGAAAATGTTAAACTCCCATAGCTATGTACATCTTACTGCTACAACTCTTGCTAAAATATGTGTCCCCACCCTTCTCCTAGGCCTCCTTCAAGAAAGGCCGCAGTAAGGCCACAGTAAGGCTGAACAATCTCAACACTCAAAGCCTGCCCTCACTGGAGAGGTGCTTCAACCCTCTTGTAGTTTTTATGGTCTTCTTTTGGACCCACTCCGAAAGTTCCATGTCTTGCACTGAGATCTCCACAGCTGGGTGTACTACTCCATAAAAAATTTATATTCATCATAATTTAGTAATTTATTGTAAAATAAATAATTACAAACTAATCTTTATTATTTATAATATATTCAAAAACTGATATATTAAATTTTCAGTATTTCTTAGCTTTTGTCATTAACTAATCTCCTGAACTGTAGAATACAAGAAATTCTAAGATTTTGCTTCATGACAGATGTGCTGTTTCAAGTTATGAACACAGTGGTCCTTAACATCAAAATATTTTTTAGAAAACAAGGTTTTGAAATTTCAGTTCCCAATATAAGGATTGTACTGCACTAAATAATGTAAATAGAAAAATGTAGGTAGAAGGAGAGAGTACAATTTATTTCTATTTTGAATTCAATATCCTTTCACACACTGATTTTCACCTCCAGCCAAATTAATTTCTTTCTGATTAAACTGGTGTTGTCTTTTGCATTGATTATTGACAGAGTGAAGACTTAAATACATGTGAATTAAACAAGCAAATCCATTCAACAAAATTAATAGCAGTTTTCTGTGTTTAAGTCCTCTGCCATGTTTACTGTAATTTTGTGCTGCATTTTTATTTTCAACTGCTTCTCTACCAGCTTCTGCTGCTTCTGGAAAACAAAGTTCCTGGTTTATCATTTCACACATAGTAACTACCCAAGGGAAAGAGTTAGATAAAATCTTCTTTCAGATTGTCCTCTGTTTCTATTATTCTAGTGTTCTTTATTTGCCCACTCATGACATTTAAGCCTTCAGTTATTGTCTCTTTGTGTGTATGTGTGTATTCCTTTATCTTGAATGTTGTTAGTAGTTTTTACATTACTATAAAACATCACAGAGTTTTGATTCCTGAGTGAGTGGAATTGAAAATCTATGTAAGTCTTGCCTTTGGCAAAAGTTGCCATAATCTCTAAGAACTGAATTTACCTCTCAGACCTAAGACTGTACTTTATTAGATATATTTGATTATATTTTACCTGAACCATGAATGCATGAATAATTCAGTCTTGACTGAAAAGATGTAAAGTTGAAAATCCTATTGAACAAAGCCATCTTAAATAATCAAGATATTATAAAAGCTTTCTGGGTTTGTGGTCCATCTAGCACAGTATCCTGCCACTGACAGTAGGGATGACAGTGTCAGTAGGGTAACTTGGGCACCTTTTGCTCCTATAATACTTTCCCAGCATCCATAGCTGTTGCATTAGGGTTATAAGGGTTTGTCACATATTGCCCTAGTCTTTACAATATCTTTTTTATGAATCTGTTGTCTGCAACTTTAGCAATTTCTAAACTTGCTACTACTCTTCTGTGGTAGCAAGTTCCAAAAGTTCACTACCTGCATTTCAAAGTAATTTCTACCTATTTCAAACCAGCCTCTCTTACGAGTTTCATTTACTGTTTTCAATTATAATGTTGTTGAATTTGCTGAACAACAGTTTAGTGTTTATTTTCTTACATTTTATTACCCATCAGAACTTAGTGCTGTCTTCTGACTTTGAGATTTCACTCCTTTGTCTTTGATAGAAATACAGAATAATAGTACAGTAAAAAAAAGCAAACAAAATGATATAACAATCCTAGTTTTCTTGCAGCAAAATGCATTAGCTTTCCCATTCATAAACCTTGAGTGTATCTTCCTGCAGTTCTCAGTCAATAGATCAAAGAAAAATAGCCTCTCTAGTTCCTCCTTGTAAAGTACTTACACTGAACAATCAATCTACTGCTTCATTTCTGTTCCTGACTTTCCTTGGACTGTAAGGTATGTGTTTTTGTACTTGAAGGCCAGAACTTCTTCAGTACTTAAAATATGGATACATTAAGATATAATGAGTGGCACAATGTCATCCTCTCTTCTATTCGTAATACATATCCAAACGTGTTGAAAATTTAATTCTCTTTTGCAGCTGCCATTATTCCTGTGATCTAAACCTACCAACATTAACTAACACCTTTGCTTTCCTCAGTTTTAACCACAAGTATACATAGGCAAAGTTTAGCTAATTTTTTGTGGTACCTTTCCCTGCACTAAAGCTGATCTTTCACCTTTCTGCCCAGGTTTTTATAAGTTTTTATAAAACTTCTTGCAGGAGTTGGTGTTCTTTTTAGTTTCCAGCACCAGCAGCTTGGCTCCATTACTATTCAAGTATAGACACTGATGGTTTTCTTTAGGTTTCTCTTGTCTCAAAAGGTTCCTGACTTCCAGTTTGAAAAATTCTTCCTATCTACACTACACTATCATCCACATAGAGAGATCATAAATCCTTACTTGCATCTCAGGTTTTGTATATCACCCTGGCAGTTTTCCATAGAGACCCTGGGCTTGAGTTTCCTTGCTGTGAAGCCATGAGCAGTCCACCGGAGCATCCATTTTGCATTTTTCTACATCCCTGATAACAACATAAATATGCCTACTGAGTCCTCCCTTTCACCTCCCAGCTTTCCTGACATATTAGCAGACCAGTGTAACATTTGCACCTAGCAGACTATTGCTGCTATAGAATACTCTTTCAAACCTCAGCTATGGACCTTTCAGATTTTCTTAGCTGTTTCTGGGAGGTACAATAGCAGTAGATGTTGTCGAGTAGGTTTGACAACATGGTGTTGGATCTTGTTCGGGTGCTAGATCTTTATATGATCCTTTTGCAGTAAATTAACAAAAACTTATTAGTAGATTGAATAAATTGAATATTGCTTAATACTAACAAACAGAGTAGGAAATGACACAGAGAATGGACCCAGAAAGAGTGATCTGGAACAGCTGAGAAATTGCTATATGCTAAAATACCACAGAATGTGAATACTGTTCAAGTCCACCTTTCTTTGTCTGAGCTAGTCAGTCTCAAATCCTTTCATGTTTTGGGAAAATGAGAATGTCTGTGAGTTCTCATTTCATAAAAACATCTAAAAAATCCTAGATCTATGTAGTTCTTTTAGTTTGATAGAAAATCTAGACAAACCAGCTCAAGCTTAACTATTGAAGGTATTTAAAGTAAAATCAGATGAGTACACAAATGCCCAATCAACATGGAGAGGAGAATTACATTAGGCTTTCGCATGTACTGGTCCAAACCTCTTTTGGGTGACAGGTGTATTTTCACTTGAATGACTGAAGTATAATGTTTTTCACTTCAAAATTTGCTTCAGAAATTCAAACCCTATTTATAAAAATAGCTTGGAGATATCCAACAGCCCACAGTCTTTATCCTTTAACAGTCTTTAATGAGTTATTAAAAAAAAATTATTACTTCCTTATAGATTACATTTTACTGGAGCTCAAGGAATGAATGAGTAACAGTGATCTCCAGCCTGCTCTTGGTTAGGAAATCAAACTCATAGTTTCTCTTTTTCCATGGCTTTTCTAGAATTTAACAGCTTAGCTTTCTACACTTTAAGGAATTTTAATATGACCTAGATGATAAACAAATTGAATTATTTAATTGAATAATTTAACTAGGAGAACTGCTTGCCTTTTCCATATTTACTTGTTATACTAGAAGAATGTACTATTTTGAAAGGCTTTAGAAAATTCCCATTAGAGATGCCGAAGGAAAAAAGATATTTAAAAGCTTAAATTTTTTCTCTTTCATGCCCAAGTTGATGAATCTGTGGAACATTAAAATCCTCAAAAACATAAGTCTTTCGGCATAGTTTACATTTGTTACTCTGATTCCAATTTTCCTTCTCCTATAGAAAGTTTTTCTTCTGAAATTGTTGTTTGTGTATGTTCATCTAGTTAAATATGTCCTTCTGCATCTTTGTTACTCAGTCTTGAGTTCTTTTATGGTTCTTTGAAGGAAATGGGTACTTCTGTCACTTTTTGTCCCATTGAAATGTCTACAGCATCCCAGAGGCAAGGTTTCACTTCATCAGTTGAAAAGATATTTCATTGCTTAGAAGATAGCATGATTGCATGTCTGAACGAAAGTGTAAAAGTAACCTCTGATCATACCTGTATAAATATCTTCCAAGATGCTATATTTTAGTTGAAATTTCCTGTTTGAAAAAAAAAAAAAGTAATCAGTACTGTGTATAATACAGAGGTTACAAAATATTAACTTAGTAGAAACTTAGAATATAATGTTGACTGAAAGATGTACAGGGCACTGTTGCAAGTGTTACATAGTAACACTCCCCCTTAACAAAAGCTTTCATTAAATGACTAGAAGACCCATTATAATAATCTTTTAACTTTGTTTGACCTTGGTGTATCCTCAGCTTGAATCTTGCACCAAGTTCTTGGTACTCAAAAAATGATGGAGGCTAAAAGCGTTCAGTAAAACTAACAAGCAGGGTAAAGATTTCAGGGAACATTTCCTGAAAAGACAAATAGAGAGCCTTGTCCTTGTTTTCACAGAAGGAAGTGACTGGAAAAATAAATTTTATAAGAGTCCTCAAATATCCAAAAAAAGACTGTAGCTAAAGGAAAATTGCTTTCTGTGTCTGTTGCATATGGAAAAGTTAATTAATGTGGATTCCCAGATTCCATAAAATGTCATCTTTTGTTTAGATTGGATATAAGGAAGTCTTTTTATATTGTAGGGGTCTTTTCTGTGTTTTTTTTTTTTTTGTTGTTTTTTTTTTGTTTTTTTATTTATTGTTTTTTAGTTTTTGTTTTTTTTATTGCAGTGAAGTTGGTAGAACACTAACACAGGTTGCACAGAGAGGTGCTGGATGTCTCATCCCTGGAAACATTCAAGGTCAGGTTGGGCAGTGTCTGGATCGAGATGCCCCTGCTCATTGTATGGAGTTTGGACTAAATGACTTTTAAAAGGTCCCTTCCAACCCAAGCTGTTCTATGGCTTCATGAATTTAAAAGAAGCAAAACCCACAAATAAACAAAAAAAACCCACACATGCAAGAAAAACAAAACAAATATAAAATAAGGAAAAATCCAAAACCAACAGCTGCCACAACTTAGGTTTTACAGGGAAGAGAAAATCCTCTCAGCCAAACAGTATCCAAGTTATCCATGTTATTCAAAAGGATTTGGAACGCAGATAAACCAGCACACAAGCTCAAAGTGATGCTAGTGAGGGAACAGCAGAGCAAGCTACCTAGCTGGAGTTGTTTATCCTGGAGAAAAGGAAGCTGATGGGAGACCTTGTCACTCTCAACAACCACCTGAAAGAAGGTTGTAGAAGGTGTGAGTCAGTCTCTAACAAAAAATAGAAAAAAAGGACATGGCCTCAAATTGCACAAGAGGAGGTTTAGATTGAACATTAGGAAAAATCTCCTCACTGAATAGAACACAAAGCAGTAACTCCTCATCCCTGGATGCATTTTAAAAACACGTTGATATGGTACTTGGGAACATGGTTTATTGGTGGACATGGTAGTGCTGGCTTCATGGTTGAACATAATGTTCTTAGAGGTCTTCTCCAACCAAAATGATTCTATGACTTTAGGACTTGTAGAGTAAAGAAGTAACTAAGAGGCATTCTGCTACAAATGTTAAAAAGCCCCACACCCCACAGTTGCAATGGGGAAACTGTGAAGAACTTTTTATATATATATATGCCTTGTGCTGAAAGTGGCATGCTCTTTACAGAAATATTTTTAGTTGACATTTAGAAAAACTTTATAAAATTTATATTTAATATGACAATAATTTCAGCATTGAGAGGAAAAGCAAACTAACAACAACATTTATGAACAAATTTGAGAATAAGATATTAAAATTCTAAAAAAAGTTACAGAATATAGAATAGAAAGATTAAATTAAATTAATTCAACAACTACATGATTTGTTGTATGCAGTTTACATAGCTTGTTAGTAGGGGTGCTTTTTTCAATGATCAGGCAACACAAAATGGCAGCATGAGAAATGAGAAACAGGCTACTCATATGTAATGCCATAGTTTCTCCTGGTCTATCTGAGCTGTCATAAAGAATACAGGAAAAGTTTACTTGGAATAAGTATTTAAACTGCTCACAGTGTGAGTGATGTCTCTATACTGAGAGTTTTCTTGCAGAAGAGCAGTTCTGCTGCTGCACAGAAGCCCACCAGCCTACAGTGTTACACACCTTACCATATGCCAATAAGGGTAGGACAGGAAGGGAAATTAAAAATATTTTATGTCTCTATCAAGCATGTCTTTATTTCAGTTCTATGGTATGGCCACATAAATATTTGAATAGATAGCTTTAAAGAAAAAAAATAGTATATTCTGTCAATAGGCATTTTAAAAATAGTTCATAAATCGATGTTTGTTTCTGTTTTCTCAGTGATGCTTTATGTTCACAGTAATAAGATAACTTTTCCATCAGCATGGTGGAAAAATGAAAGATCCATCAAGTAGGTTTACACTATGAGATTGTCAATTTGTTGATTATTTACTAGAGACCAGACCTTCACTGGCAAAAAGAATAGGACCAGTAAGCTGCACTGTTCTCTTTAACTAATCTATCCAAGATGTATGCATTTACCAGTAATAAAAACACAAAAGTAAATACTTTACTTTTACTGTTTTAATACTGAGTTTTTTCTCCTTTACATCAAGGGAGAGCATTTAGATTTATTGCCTGATTTTCCAGTGTACATCCCTGTGAGTAAAGAATTAATTCCTGGCTATGAATGTGTCAAGTAGCCAGTTCTCAAAAAGATGGAGCCTCATCTGACGAGGAAAAGTGTTTTCTTAAAATAAACATTCCCACTGCATTACTTCATATCTCATCACAGCTTAAAAAATTAAAGGAAAAGAAATAAACAAATGGAAAGAGTAACAACAAAAATCAAACAATGAACAACAAACAAATTTTGGGGCATTAGGTCTCGGTAAACAAGATCAATGCAGCGCAGTGTTTGTCTACACAGGAAACAGCCCAACATAAATGTGACTTGCCAGCTATTTGTACTAAGAATAAATTGCCAACTGTTGATGTGGGTGGCATCCACTTCACAGTTAAGCAATCAATCACATAGACTTTTCATATCCCTTGTTTTTGCATTCCTGCAGATGTTCACATAGAAAACACAAAGATGTAAGGATTTTAATCCTAATATAGTTTTTCACAGTTACCATTTCACACTTCCATACTTATGTAAAGGTTTATAGACGGTACTTCTTAAAAGTATCAAAAGGAAGGAAAAGAAGTGTTTCTAAATATGTATGTATGTATGTAAAGAATAGATACAATGGCTCAAAATAGGATGGAATGTAATTACAGGATTTTCATGCAGGAGTGATTCTAAAGTGAATGAACAGAGCTTGTGTATAAATTAAAATGCATTACTTGTTTTACTGATTCATTCAGATTAGTGAACATAATTTTTGATTAATATAAAAAATCTTCCAAAAGCAAAAAAATACATAGCAATATTTCCCTCCTTGTTCAACTGCAGCAAATCCCCTTTGAACATATAAATATTCACTACTGTGGAAAAATTGAATCTATCCTTGGGGCTTGGGAATACTCTTTTCTGGCAGACACCTGAAGTTGTGTCAAAGCTCTTTTATCTAGGATGGTGGTCACAGTAATATGGGGCCTCTGGGATAGAAGAAAGGAGAATGAAGGAGGAATTACAGAGCTCCATAAACCATTGCTTATTTTTGAAGTAAGCAAAAAATTGCACTTTTAAACTTCCTTTGGATACGGTCTTCTTTTTTTCTCCCCTGTGACATTTTTCAAGACTATCTAATCTGACTATCTAAGTCAGAACTTTTAAGTTGTTTTGGCTCTGCTTATATTCCATTCCTGGGATAGTAATGTACTGTCTAACAAGGGCAAGCTACACCAAATGCACAAATAACATATTCAAAATTTTTATACAAAAGATTCTGAAATCTACTGTCTTTTTCTATCTGCTAAATTTGTACTTATTTGGATGTATTTTTGATCTGTATCAGGATATTTAGCATATTTATTATATTAGAAATAATTTTACTGTTCTGAGTTTAGATAATCCAAGTGAGGTAGCTGTCCCTTTAAAACTAATCAAAGGTGGACTCATGTACTTCCTTATTTAGCAATGAATTTAGACGTATAGAATGTTAGTGGATCATATATTTAAGCTATCCCCAAGTGCGGCACTTAAGGAGTCAGCAGAAGAAATGAATCCATATTCTGTTCCTTGCCCTGCCTACCAAGATAAGGTATGGAACAGTGGTATTTTTTTTCTCTTTATTTAAGAGAGAGTGAAGACTGAAGAACATCATGAAATCTGTCAATGGCAATCTCATCAGTGCTATTATATAAAGGTTACTGCAAGAAAATGGATTCTGGCAAGAAGTAAAAGTGTAGGCCCTATTTAGAAGAAAGGAATGCAAAGAAATCTGTGCTCAAATATTTTCTCTTTTGTAGAATAGAATATTAGTCTTCACAGTGTCAATTAGATATCATTGTCTTAAATAAGGTAACACCCAAGTAAAGTTTTTTTCAAGTGGCTTTGCAGCACTTTATATGCATCAGCAAAACCACATTTGGTTTGTGTAGCTTTCAGTCAAGATCACCTCCTGAAAATTACCAGTTTTTAACTCCTATGTTTATTCAAGTTAACAAATGCGATGTTAGATAATTCAGCAAACTAAAATGTTTATTAAAAGCAGGTATTCTTTAGATGGTCTGTACCTTTGCTGTGAGGAGTTACAGCTAAAAATTACCTGCTTGAGTTCCATTCAGAAACAAGTGAGAAACAAAAAGCCTTCCAACAATATTCAAAGTAAAATAGAAGTACAGTCATGTTCAAAATTTGAAGCTAAGTATCTAGCACAAGCCCCACTGAGAATCCAGTAAAATTATTTTCCTGGCTTTTAGACCTTTTTGTTTTAAAGGACATAATACAATCTGCTTCTGCTTACTCTAAAAATAACTGTATTTACAAATCAATAGAGGAAAGGGACAAGGGATAATCCATACAATGTGGTTTGCACTGTGAAGCTTAGATACACTTTCAGGTGAATTTTGGCAAAGTGGTGTGAAAAAAGAATCAGACATCTAATTGATACCAATATAATTGCTCATATCTGCAAAGCCAAAGCAGAAATAAAACAGAGATACTGAATATGGTAATGAAATAACTGTGAAGATTTGTGTACTTGAAAAGACACCGTGTGGGTTGACTTTTTCTTTAAATCTGTTTACATGCGTGGTCAGTTTTACTGTTTCAATTATATGTATTTCAATTATATTTCCCTAATGCATCTAGGGAAAGTTACTTTACATAGAAATTACACCTCAGTTAAATATTCCTTTGTGTGTTCCAGAACCACAATTCCAATTATACTTTGGTTAGTCCTAGCATGCCATTTAAAACCTTTTTGAAAGGCTTGCAGAGGAAAACTGACCTGTTTCCTTATGCTGTGAACATGTAGAGAATGGGTCAATTTACTTAGATTCTAATCCTAAATGGAAGAAATTACTTCCATTGAAATCTAGTATAATTTGTTGCAGGCTTTCTGTTAGATAGCACTTTCTGAAGATGATAGAATACATTAATTGATTTTGTAGTTCAGTGACATTAGGTTAAGTGATTTTCTCAATCTCACAGCTTGGCTTTGAGACTTGCTTTCATTTTTCTTCTTCTTCATTTGAAAGGTTTTTGTCAAATATGTGGGAGGCACTTGATGTGAGAAACATAGCATGCAACACATAATTAGTATGATGAATGTATCTGCCAGTGCCTGCCTTTGGTTAACTTGCTGGATTTTAGAGCAAAAGCATTAGTTGTTTAGGAGGAAAAGCAGAGGCTAGATGAGAGACAATGAAAAGAGTAAATAAAAATGATCTTCAGTACTAAGGGTTAGTTGGAAACTATCGCTACAGTATTAGAAAATGAAAGCCATTTTTTTTAAGTAAAGTTACTGTCAGCATTGTTTAGCAACCAGTGGCTGATATTGCATATTATCCAAATGATGCTTATGTAAGATTCAAGACCTGTTTAAAATTCTATGTATTCTGTAAACAAATACCAAATTTTTCTTGTTCAAAACCTCAGTTCCAATACCTTGTTGTCTAGTGGAGAATGAGTAAATTCATCCATCCCTTATCAATCTCTTTTCATTTCTCCTTTTCTCTGACAAACATAAAATAGCTACACTGCACAGAGCAGAATTCTGTGAACTGATCATGCTGGTTTAAAAGATCATCTTCTCTTGCTGTGTTTGACAGTTATCCAATACCTATGGTTTCTTCATCCCTGCCTTATAATGAATGAAAAAGAAAACATATTCTGTAGATGCAGTTCTCATAGGTGGGGGTGGTGAGGGAGGGAAGAAGGGTGGGGTGGAGGGCAACACATTCATTTTCTTGTTAACATACCTCCAGATTCTAATAAATAACATGGGAGCATTGCTAATAACAGAAAAAGACAAAAAAATATTGATGGTTTTGACTAAGTACACATATATCACCAAGGAAAGTTTAAATGAAGCCAAATGTTGCTGAAATTAGACTTATATAATGGAATAAACAAGATAAAATGGCTTTGCAAGTCTGTTCCCTCCCACTTGAAACCTGTACATGGTTGACCAGAAAAGAGTCTTTTCTTTTGCATTTGTAAAGCACTTCATGTCCAGTTCTGCAGTAAGCAGTAAGCTTATGCAGACCTTGAATTTTCATTTGTTTCATTTTTTCCAGACTTATATAGGTGTACATCTGTGCACTTGTGCTGAATTTGTTCCTGATGGAATCACTTTGAAGGGTATTGCACCAGCTTAGTTTTAACTATGTCTTGGACCTCTGACTTTGAAGTGTATTTGTTATCAGAGACAGTAATAGGATCTAGCTGCAAAGCTAAGCTCTGGTTATAAATGTATATTTCTCCAATATTGCATGTTCCAGTGCAACTTCTATTATGTCTCACCTCTAGTAAGAAAAATATTTTGTACTGACAATGTATTCCTAACTGGGGATGCTGGTGGATGAATATCTGGGCATGAGCTGGCAGCATGCCCTTGCAGCCCAAAAAACCAACCATCCTTGTCCAGCAGGTGAAGGGAGGTGACAGTGCTCCTCTGCTCTCCTCTGGTGAGACTCCAGCTGCTGTATTGCATCCAGCTCTGGCATCCCCAGCACAGGAAGGACGTGGGCATGTTAGGATGAGTCCAAAGGAGGACCATCAAGATGATCAGAGGGCTGGGGTGACTCTCCTGTAAGGAAAGACTTGGATAGGGCTGTTTAGGCTGGAAAGGAGAAGACTCTAAGGCAACCTTACAGCAACCTTCCAGTACATAAACAAGGCTGATAGGAAAGAGTGAGAGAAACTTCTTAGCAGAAGCTCTTTCAATCCAATAAGTGGCAATGATTTTAAACTGAAAGAGAGTAGATATGGGCTGGATATAAGGAAAAATTTTATACAGCGAGAGTGGGGAAACACTGGAAAATGTTGCCCAGAGAGGTGGTGAATGTTCTACCTTTGGAAGCATTTATTGTCAGTTTTGGCAGGGCTCTGAACAGACTGATCTGTGTTAAAATCTCCTGCTCATTGCAGAGAGATTGGACTTCATGATTTTTAAATGCCGCTTCCAACACAAATGTGTCGATGATTCTACTGTTTTAACAAACCATTTAAAAGCTAAGCGAAACTCGCAGTCAGCACACTTCAGTGTCAGAGATGGCTTATTAAAAAATACTATGGTTGGTAACAAAAATTATTATAATTATAAGATGGGGAAGGGTGAGTGGAAGCGGAAGTAAAAGGAATGACAAATCTAAGCAAATGTGTCAGCACAGATAAAATCACCTGTTGTTATGCAGTAGGAGATTCAGCTGTGATCTGTAGAGAGCAAGTTTATATAAGCAGTTCCTTCTCAGGACACCACTGAAGAAGGAAGTATGACAGATTGCTAGGGGCTATGCTATCAAATGCTTTTAACAAAAAATAACTTGAACAATTTAGAGTTATTCTACCACATTCTAGGCAGTCAGCCTGAAAGACAGGCATGATGATTGAACAGTTTTTCAAGGCTGCATGCTATATTCTGTACTAGATATAAAAAAAATTGTACAGCTTCCAACAGCCACCTCTGGCAGAATATTGCAATAGTCAAGCATTTTAGTTACGCACACACTTTTTTTTTCCCCACAAAGTCATCAATATGTAAAAATAAGAATTTTGTGAAAGAAAAAATCATTTTCAAGCTTTTGAGTATATATAATTTTCCGTCACAGTTGACAATGGTTATGTTAGAAGATATGTTTTGGTTTTTTTTAAAGCTTGGATAACTGAAATCAAAACATGTCATACAGTCACAGAATCACAGAATCTCAGAATCACAGAATTAACTAGATTTGAAAAAACCTTTGAGATTATTGAGTCCAGTTGATGACCTAACACTACCATATTATGAAAAAAGGGAGTAAAGACTACAGTCATTAAAAACCTTTTTTTCTTTCATTCTTTAACTTTTAACAAATTGCATTAGAAGGCATAAATTAAGGTTTCTGACTAAAATTTTCAGTGTTTCAACTGCTGTGATATCCCTTGCAAAATAATAATTAGGATGCTTTGCACATGAATTATTGGGTCCTCAGAAATTTGGAGGAATCTGTAAATCCCCTAGTGTTAAAGTAGCTTTACTAAGTGTTGTCTCTGGGAAAGCTTCAGAGGAATTATGCCTTTGGGGATTCTTACTACTTATCATTTTGGACATACACAAAGTTGAGTACTACTGCTTTGTTTCTTCATAAGTGTATATGTCAAGATATTGCACTTCTTTTCATGTTTTAAATCACCGCAGAGATGAATAGAGATAATGGCACAAAGCCATATTTGTGCATGAAACAAATTATTTTCGTTTCTAGTTGACTTTCTTATTCATTTATTCACATAAAATAGCTATATGGTTTATGTATCTTGCATTAAGGCTATAGAAATGTAGCAGAAAATAAAACCTTTGCATTTCAGCTGGTTCTCAGGGATGAGAAGGGCTGTGAGAAGCTGGGCTTAGTTTCTGATTACAGCCAATCTGGTACTGGAAGTCTCCTGGAGATCAGTCAGAGCTTTCACAACCACAGATTCACAAATACCACAGTTTTGTCACTATAGGTGTGGCTGTACACAATAGGAACGCGTGCAATCACAGATTCACAAATAGTGCAGTTTGCCAGTCTGATGCCAAAGGTCTGCCCAGGTTCAATGAGAACTGCCAGAATCCAGGTTCAAAAATGCTGCAGATTATTGAAGCAACAGAATGGCAGGTCGAGGATTGCTGGTGATGAATGCAGTAGCTACAGAGTGTTATACGTTTTGAGACAAAATATAGTAACAGATCTATTAGCACTATACATATATATATATATTTACATATATATATATATATATATATGTCTCTAAAAACTATTCCTGTGTCTGTTCCAATGCAGTTGGAGGGACAAAGCTCACCTAAAGTTGTCCCTTTAGAAGATGGGGAGAGATGGATTTCATCAATTCATACTGATCCACCAGAAATACTATTTTTCCCCTTCTCTGTCTTTTTACCCCAAATTCCTTCTTCCTCAGTGAGGCACTGCTGTGCCTCACTGAGAGGCTTTTAGGCCTCTTCTTCACCCCAGATATCCTTCCAACGTTAGGCCTGGTCCGAGCCTAGTATGAGACCACCAAGGGGCCTAGCTCATGTTTTTCCCACAAAGACTCATCAGTTCTTCACTAACTTAAAGCAATTCCATAGCAACTCTGGCAATTTTCCACAAAATCAGAGAAAACATATCATTTAGACTTGAAACATGTGATGACGCCTCCTTCACTTCCCTTCAAAATTCCTTCTGAAGTCAGTTTATTTAACCAGAATTTGATTCTATTCTTTAGGCTTTGCAAATACTCTGTTGTTGTCAAGCAATATTATGCCAGCTGGTCAGAAATACATATACTAAACACAAACACTGCATTCAAGTAGAGGATTGTAAGTGATGAAGGAAAACTCATTTTCCTTCCGGTGTTTTGCCATTTGACAGGTTTGCAGCTGTGTGTACTTGTTTGAATTATTTCTGCATTACTATAAGCATTTCAGTCTTTTAAGTGGGGAATGCACCTAATGGTCTGGAAAATTATTTCAATGTTGCTCAAAAGCTGTATGTGACACTGTAGTGTATGGTGCAGTAAATTCTTGGCAGTTAACACAACTATGGATGGGTTGAAATATAGTTATAGATAGTACACTGTAAAAAAACATATAAAAATAGCTTTTCTTCTCATTAAATAACTTTTTAAAAAGGGGGTAATACTATCTAATGATAGTATGCTTATATATAGATTTTTTTAGCAAGGTATTTGTCTTAAACTTAACTATCTTTCTGAATCTCGTTTCAATAAAATTGAAAATAAAAAAATTAAAAAACAACCCCACAAAATATATTTATAGTCAGTGATGTGTGTTTTAACCCATCTGTGTCTCACTGAATTTCAGTTTCAAGGAAAATAGAACAAGAGACAATGAATTTGTACTGTTACTTGTGCTAGACATGTTTAAGACTAGTCATTAGGAAAAATTATAATGGGATTTTTAAAGCACTGGAAAACATTGCCTGTTAAGAAACCCCAATTTTCTTTAAAGATGTCTTTAAAACCTGTTAGATCAACATGTGCCAATAATAGTTCAAACACAGCTAATTCTTCCTTAGGAGAGGAAGTTCTGCTTCTCTGTGATTGTTTTACTTTATACTTGGGCAGATACACTTACAGAAGTAAGATTTAATACTTTAAACTGGTATCCTTGTAGAATGTATTCCTGTAGAAATTAAAGATTAATTCAGGCTTGTAAATATATTGGAGAGGGAATGTTATAGACTATAATAATTTCATTGCTTCCAGAGTGATTTTCACAGTAAAATGATTATTTCTCATCTCAGAGGAAAAGTGAAACTTATTTTGTTTGGGGTTTCTTTTCTGGGAAAATGTAACTGTTTCATTAAAAATGCGAAATTCAAACTTTTTTTTTTTTACGTCTATAACATATCAGAAGAAAATCAGCCAAGAACTATTGAGGAGATTAATGAATATTCTCTCATGATGCAAGAATTAGCCTAGCCTGGAAAGAAGCTACTTGCTCCTGAGCCATTATTAATGAATGGGCTGAATGGATTTCTGGGAAAAGCAGTTAAGGAACAAAACACAGATATACTAGGAGGCAGAAACACAAATCTCACTCACTGGAGGGAGGAGTCTCCTGTTTCTATTTTGTACTTTCAGAAGTATATATTCATCTGTATTAGACACCTACGTGTATACAAACTGCAGTTGCTCTGTGCATTGTCAATAAATTCTTTACTTTCAGGATACACCAAACCATGGAGCATCTAAAGACTCAATTTACAATTTACAGTGGAAGATCTCTTTACTCCCTGGGTGTATGACACTGGCTGTGTAGGTGCTTATTATCTATTTAGTACCTCAACAGTAAATCTAAACTGGAATATATTTTACTGGGACCATCAGCTAGTTAGATTTACTGTGTATGGGAAAAATGCACGGAATTCTTAAAGCCTCTCAGGATAAAGTTTTGGACAGATTATACAGAATGTACCTTGGAAAAAAACCCAGCATGGATAGAAACATTAGTTAGAAATTGGCTTTTTTTGTTGTTTTTTTTGGTCTATGTTTTTAGTATAGTTTTACAACATTGTTTACAGTGTAAGATTCTAATGTATGTAAATCTGAACATTAGAGGCTAGGTTGTCACATGATAAAGGTATTCTTTTCATAACCTTTGTTTCCCCAGTTCAAAAGGAGGGAGGAAAGGGTTGAACACTACACAGGTACACACACATGCATATATAGCATGAAAGGAGCATGAAATATCCTTCTTTTATTTTCTTTCTCTCTTCCTTTATATTTGAGTCCTTGTTGGATAAGTTGTTGGCAACTCTTGCATTTCTATCCTATAGCCAATATTCTCTTTGATCATAAAAGCTTATTGTATTAAACTCATTTTATTGCCCATAAACAGAGAACTGGGAACATCACCACGCTGCAAACTAAGGTAGCCACAGGAAAAAAAACAACAAACAAACAAACAAACAACCCAAAACAAAACAAAAAACAAACAAACAAACAAACAAAAACAACACAGGGGAAAAAAAAGTAAAACAAGAAGAAAAAAGAGTCCTTTTAACAATACAGAAATATTCACAACTGATGGTGTAGTTCAGTGTTAAAACAACCTTTAATAATGGTTCTTATGTGAAAAAAATCTATACTAAAATGATTAGAATATTTCAGGGGATTTCTTGAAATGTGATGTGTTCCTAAGCAAGCTCACTTCAATTGACACTCAAGAATTGTTCAGTGTAAAGCTGAAGGACACTGAAAGTTGGTGGAAATTCAAATGCATTTTCATAAGCACCTTTAGAACATTAGGCATCATCATTTGGTTTGTATTGCTCAGTAAAATATCTGTATAGTATGTTGGTATATTTGTTTGTTTTCCATTTTGCACCACTAAAAAGGGACCATATTTCCTCCAGAGAAAGTGTAGCCTTAATAATGAGGCACAAATACAAAAAAGCATTGTGTAGCTTTCAGACTTCGTAATTGCAGGGCTGGCATTTAAAAAAAATTTAAACACATTTTAAAGTGTGTTCATATATTTTCTCACTGTTTGCTCAATATGTCCCTTTGAATATAGTGTTCACTAAATTCAGTAAACAGATATATAATTATCAAGATATCCTTTGTGCCATTATCAAGTATTAATTTAATGCATACATCCCTGGTGTGACAAGTCAGTCTTTTCATATGCCTGTATAATAACAATAGTCTTAGAAAAGAAAAGAAAATATTCCATTTTGACAGATTCATGAGAATTTATCGTGTTTATGCAGGACTGTCATACACAGACATATCTTCAGTCCTTTGCTAGAAATAGCTTTCAAAAATGTATTTAAAAAAACTATGTGGAACTGCAGTGACTTCAAAAAAGGTTTCCTATGTGCTGGATTTGTAAAACTCAAATAAATAGTGAGAACTTGTAAAAGGCACAGAGCTGCAACCATAGAGAGTGCAAGGGAAGATATTGTGTGCCTCTGGACATTCAAGTGCAGCATTTTTCCTGAAATCAAAATGGAATGGTCATCTGTGTTTGAATTATATACATACAATATGCAACAGTCATAGTCTGAGCAGCACCTTTCAAAAACTTGAAAATATAAAGGGAGTGTTGCTACAGGTCAGAGGTGCTGCTCTGGAGCCAGCTGGCCTGGACTGCTTGCTAATCATCCCTGAATATTTGCTATGCATCATGATATGTATTGCACATAAAAATTGGAAGTGTGTGCCTAAGTAGTCAGTTCATTTACTGGTCTGTGAATCACTGGGTTTGTCGTGGACATGCATTCATTTCCCTGGACATGGCAGGTCCTGGTTTCAATTGTCACTTGTCACTGATAGGGAAGATGAACTGTCTGACAAATAATAGACCAACATTGGACTGCTGGAACTTTGGCCCTAAATGTTCTGCTATTTGGTCAATATCACTTAGGCAGTCATAAATTTTCAGTAGTTTACAAGCAGCAGTATTAGCCAGGACATAATAAATGATCAAACCTCTCTTTCTCCCTAGTGTAATTGCTGTCCTCTTCTTTACAGAAAGAATGAAGCTTTTTTATTCTTCTGCAAATCAGTTTTATAGATACAAGAATCTAAAGATGAAGAAAATTATTTGAAATTTCATTGTCCAGGATTAAGGCTGATTTTGCAGAGACAAGTGAGCACACTTAATTGCAGGCCATGTTTTCAAATGACTACTTAAGGCGTTTACAGTTGAAAATTGCACCTCTTATCTATATTATATTGCTATTGTGTACAGAAAATTATCTTGCTAGGGCTTCAATTTTTTCAGAATTAGAACAAAAATAGTAGATGTAATGCTCTGAGAAAACTTTTAGAAACCTCAAATATCTTGTCCTGAAAAAGGGAATTTGTTACAGGCAGAGAAATATAGTAATGTCTTTTCCAAACTATGTATATATAGGGCATTAAATTATTTTAAGATCCTGAGGATATGTTTATCATTTTCCTTTGACAAATGAAATCTTTTAAAAAGGGTACTAAAAGTCTGTTCTTCAATCTTTCTGTAAATGACTTCTGTAACACATTTCACAAAAAACCCTATGTGATATTGTATTACTGTTATGGATCACCCTGAGAAAGTTTTCTGCATGTCAAAATATAAGTTTAAGGTTTACTTTTTTGTCTCCTGAAAATCAGAATGCAACTTTTTGTTATGTCTTTGTAAATATTTAGAAGAATTTATTAGGATAGTATATCCTCTGACATCAAGCTGTAGATTTTCCCATACACAGGAGAATGTTTGAAAGTAAAAAAAAATTATAAGTGTAAGAGTTTCTAAACAAAATTAAGCAATTATTGTTGACGCAAATGGGCAATGTCTACTCATGCTAAAACAGCTACGGTGCACCATTTTCACGTCATGGACAATTATATATTGGAAGTTTTCTTACAGAAATGGCAGAGCTACTTAAATGCAGGAGAAAAATATCTACAACATTTGTAAAAATGTGAAATTCCTTAAAGTACTCATGCTCCATTTTAATTTTCAGTTTTCTGAGTTACCACAACTATTTTTTTGCAAATAACTGTCCTAGATTCAGGAAATACATGGTTCTCTCTAGTTGTATCTTGACTTAGATTTATTTAATTTTCAATATTTGATTGAATTTAAAAAAGCTGAGTTTTAGGAAGTCAGAATTTTATTTCACACTCACAGTGTTTGTTTACTAAAATATTTTCTCAAAAGATGCAGTTCTAAATTTGTCCATTTGTCCAATTTCATTGGTAGAAGTACACAACTCACAAAGCTTCTTTCTGTAATCATTGCATGCTGTATATTGCAGCATCAATATACCAATAATGTGCTTCACTTGCATGCTGAACTTTCTCCAGTAAGACAAGATGGGAAAAGACTCTAGAGAGTCTAAAATGTATGATGGAAAGCAGAGGTAGAGAGATTTTAATTTCATTGCCTGCTCCTAAGAGGAAGAAAATAGCCCAAATATTGCTGTGTTTGTATCCTGTTCTTGATCTAAAAACATTGATTCAAATAGGTATTTTGTTCTTTGCCTGTGATTTTTACTAACATTATGATATAAACAACACATAATTATTATCCAGATTCTCCAGAGCTGTAACAGCAGACTTGCTCATAGAAGACACTCTTCCCTGATGTGAACTTCCATCACCAGTAACACCTGTAGAGCAAAAACTCATCAGCTAGATGACTGGATTTACAACTTAGTCCTAATCGTACTAAGAAGCTTTTTTTGCCTAAAAATAACAGATAAGATTCTTTACTGGTGTCAATCAGCACCACTTCATTACCTTGATATGAAGTATCTGGATTTATCAAACCTGACAATATGAGATGCTGCTCACCCTCATTGGTTGTGTACTTTAAGAAGGTCTTAAGAAGGATGGACAGCAAGAGTATTTGGCAGTTCCAAACATGGCAGGTGATAACAGGTGCAATATCTGCAGTTGAAAACCTCCTGCCCACTCTGTTTGGGGCTCCCCATTCATCCTGGTACCCTGGATTTTTACTTTTTATTCTAATACATGAAATAAATTATTTTCAATTACATATCAGATATGTAGGTATCTTATTCTTATCTAGGTAGATTTCTTATGCTGTTTTATATTATTTCAGGTCATTCTAGGGATTTAGAAAATGGAGCAACGCCTTCAGAGAAATGCTTATTATAGTAGATTCAGTTTAGAGGATAGACTTGTACAGACATATATAAAGAAAACACTGGGTAAAAATGTCTCTGTGCTTCACTCATTTAAAGAAGAAGGCTGGAAAGAATTCAGAATGGAGATTTGTATACTGCTCTGAATTGCTGTTTCATTTTGTCATAGAATTAGAAACAGGGTATTTTTATATATCCTGTGGAGTGGTGTTAAGAACAATTAGGCCAGGAATAATAATTTAGCTTGACAATAGGTAGTTAAAAACAGAGAGTGATTTGATATTAAATAAACACCCTTCTTCTTCAAGAACTTTAAAAAATAATCTTACTCCCCATAAATGTTAGTAGAGTAGGGAATCAGTTTTGGGGTTTTTTTTTATTTTTCATTTACATTTAAAAACTGCAGTAATAGATTAATTTAGGGTAAGCCACGCCAAGGAATATAGCTTTGCTTTTTGTAATTGAAAGTTTATTTCTTAATGATTAGTTTACAAGTACATTTGAATAAGTTTCAGTGAATCTTCATGCCATTATTTAGAGCATGCACTTAGAGTAATCACTGACCTTTTGTACCAAACTGTAAATCAAGGTAGGCCGATTATCTGTGTTGTCCTACTCTGAATTTTTTATATGAAATGGAGAAATTGAAAATCATTTAATAAAATTTTATTTGCTTTGGAAAGGACAGACTGAGGCTATTGAGATACACTTTTAAAAATTATTCCAGGTCCTCAGAAGGCAAGAAGTTTCTCAACATAGAACCCCAAAGGAGGAAGAAACCTCTCTGACACTGCTACTGGTCTATTTTCTTGCATTTTTTTTATTAAGCTTATTGATGACTGAGCAAGTAATTTGAATCTTAAGTTGGTAGGTTTTGTTCTTTTCTCATAGAGAAAATTAAACCTGAAGGTACAAAACAAAGACTGGTGTATTTTTTAGAAAATTTAAATGAGAATGGTAAGTAGGAACAAGAAAAGCAAAGATTTTTTTTTCCTTGCCTATTTTTTACAGAACCCAGCCTGGAAGTTTGCAATATATGGTGCTTGAAATTATGGTACTTGTGATTGGATTCATGAGGTTGTATAACTTCTCTTAGTCTGGGTGACCAAGTCACGACTTTTCCAGGACAAATAACAAAATATATGCAGAGTTATTCCTAAGTAAGTCTTTCTCCAGTAAGAGTTTCTCAGACAGAGCTAGTATTTACAATGTTTTGATTTTTCTAAATTCAGAATAATTTCAAAGGCATACAATGGTTGTTTCAAGAGGTGTTCAATACTAATATGTACAGCAGAAGTTGAGCACTTTGTTGAATAATGAATTGACTCAAATTAGAAAGAGAAACAGCTGTAAAAAATTGATTTGTGTCATATTTTATGTTCTGTGTGACCTTATTGTGAAATTTTTTAACTTATTGTGAGAGTAGTGTGACAGTACCTCTTTTGACGAGTTACACCAGTAATTCAGTAATCCAGTAATCATTTTCTTGATAGCAGTGTACTGTAACAAATGAACAACAAAGACTGCTGTTTTCAGCCAATTGTAAGATTTATTGTACTTCCAGGTAGAGATTTATCTTTTCTCTGACTAGATCGATCTGACTTCAGGTCAATAATTCCTGATTGAATCTCTACAGAAGTCAATAGCCACCTATTATGTCACCTAATACACAAAGATTTTGTGTATGTCAGGTCTGTGTAAGAAAATAACATTTGTGAACATGTTTCACATCCTTTATGAGATTCCTTTAAATTTTATTTATATATCACAATTATTTTTGTGTCCATAAGAAAATTCTGAAAATTGTGGTTCACCTAAGGCTACCACAGACACATTTTCAGCATTCAAAAATATCTATGTGTTATCTGCCGTGGTTCCTTGGTCAGCCTTCTGTTTATCCAGAGTACAGTCCTTAGATATTTTTTCTCTTATGCAGAGTTTGAACTAATATTTTTTATTGCGTGAATAGATAAGGATTTTTATACAAGTATGGAAGCTTCAAAGAATTTCTAAATTTTTTTGGTCATTAATTTTGCTTTTCAAGAGAACATTATGTTAATTTTTTTTCATAGATATAGAAAAAAATATTGAATTTTTCTTTCAAGGACCTCTAAGGAAACCAATTACTCGTATTTTAAGGCAGCTGTTGTATCATATATACATATTTACACTCTGATGCACTAAATATAGCACTTCCCACAATTAAGAATTGGTTTTTTTATTAATGGAATTCTGCTGGTTATTGAATTTATTAAAGTTTTTCTTTGAAAAGTATTAGCTTGCATGGCCACTGCCATAGGACATTAGCTGCATGGTTTTCCTTGTAATCCAGGTACTTGGGATAGATGGAAAATGATTCACATTCATGTATTGACACCAGTCTCAATGTAATTCACTCACACTCTGCAGAGAAGCATGCTGAAGTGCTCTGTAAGGCTGCTCCCTAAGTGACTTATAAAAATTATATGTTATGCCATACTGCTGTCCTTAACATATCGTGCAAAGGCCAGTGAAGCACTGCAGCACAGTAGAATGCTCCGTGGGTGTGTGAGGAGTGAGCATCCCAGGCAGAAAAGAACACAACCTATGTGTAAAGGCTTGGTGTGTTGGCTGAGCAGGTTTTCTTACCAATAGATAATCTGAATTGTATGTCTTGACCTCGTCCGTCAGTTGTAATCAAATTATTCAGCAGAAAAAAGTCCAGTTGTGGAATCTTTTCAAGACTGTATGTTGAATTCAGTTTTTTGGGTTTTTTTTATTAGCTGGACACTATTTTGAACCTATTAGAAAGGGGAGATTTATGCTTATAGTTATTGTCTCTCTGCTTGACCACTTATCAAGGTGATCTACTTTGAAAAAAAGCCAAAATATAATTTGAAATCATGGGCAATTATGTTAATTATCTCCAATTATTTAGATATATTATTATGTACTTATTAAAGACAAAAAGTTTAATTTGCATTAAAGCAAATTAATTTACTGATAGTAGATGGGAATTATGAAGTAAAGTCTGTGGCTTCATCTTTATTTTGTTTCATTATGAAGAAAGTAATAAGGAGCTCTGGATTATTACTGGAATATTAGCAGCTTTAATCTTCATCTGCATCTTCCTTTGTAATTTTCATTCAAGTTGCAGATTAAATATAGCTTTGTGTAAGCCAGAATATGTGTGACATTACAAGAAGAAATGCTCAATATTAGCAGTCCAGCAGTCTACTCTATTTTAAGAGAGCAGGATTTCCATGTTTGTGAATATAAGTAGTTAGGTTTTAGGTTGTTTTAAGATCTTTCTTGTCAAATGTGATTTCCTTTGAGAAGACTCTTGTACTAATTCCAATCTGCTTGTTCAGGTGTTACAGAATGCATCCCCTTTTTACCTAATTGCTTTGTTCGTCATGTGTCATTAGGTTGTTCCTTCTCACAAAGGATTAAATACACCTATAAGAAGTTTATATCTGAAGAAATTGCACTGAATGAGTAATCTCTTCCAGCATTCTTTGCCCTTGCCTCCATAGTCATATCATTTGCTTGGTTCCTCTGCTTGCATATCTGAGAAGTAAACTGTTGTGGAGACTGCCTCAATATCTAAATGGCATTAAGATAAATGTTAATCATGTATATCTGTATCTAGGTGGGTTCCACAGCTATCTTGGCCTAACATTTCATTCTGTTATACAATCAGCCATCACTTGTTACCATCTTTCAGCAAACAATTATTCTGTTCCCTGTCCCTTGAGGTTCAGGTTCTTCTTTGCTTTTTAAAGTGCATTTTTGAATTAATTCTCAAAAAGACCTATTTTCAACAGAGAAGTAGCATCATACTTCTGCAGGCCTTATTTCAGACTCATGCCTACTACATTAGCAGGAACATATCAGAGTTTGAGCATCGTGTTGGTACAGGTGGTGGACCTGACCATTTATCCCTTTTGGCTCCCAGCCACGTTTCTTCAGAGCTATAGAAATGCCAATAGTTTGGGTTCCAATTCCAAAGAACTCATGAGTCTTTGCAAAATCACTAAGATGTTTTCTATGAAAATATAATTATTAAATCTTGCACAATTATGCAGAGAATTAATATATAGTGCCAGGTTACCAAGACATATGAATATTTTTATTCTAAGTCTGTCTTTAGGCTTTCTTCTGCTTCTCCATACCACATCTTCAGCAATTTTTTTGGAAAAAATGTCTGTTCAAAAATGGAAAAACAATTTTAAAAGAGGTCAAAACCACTCAGGTGGGATATTTGCTTGAAAGAATGCTTAACTGTATTTCTATGTCTGAAAAATCATAGGAAGTTGTGTGCAATTTGTACTCCAAAAGAAACTACTTGCACGTTTTCAGGACTTAGCATATTGATAAATAGTTTCTGAGGAATGAAACATTTTTTGCAGATTCTTTTGCAGAATCTGCACATGAAAAAAACATGTCAGAATTTCCTTTTCTTGACTCTGAATTTTTTACTTTTTTAGGAACAGAATTAGATTAATGGGGGAATTATAATTTTTTCCAGCTCCAAATCCAGGAAGGTTAGTAGATTCTCCCAGAGTAAAGTAGATAAACAAGTTTGCAGAATTTAAATGTGTGTCAGTTTTCTGAAAGGCCAAGCAAAACCAATTTGCAATATGAGGCTGGCAAATTTAGGCAAAGAGAAAAAAAAGAAAAACAGAGAAATTAGAAAGGATTTAGCCAATTAAAAAGATTGGGATAATGATAATGTCTTTCCATGTGCTTTTCTGGAAAATAGGCCATGCTAAACAAACCTGATTTCTTTGTTTTGTGAAATGCCAGTTTATATTGAAAAGATAATTGACATGCCACACGCAATTCTATTTAAAGAGATAGCAATTAGTAGTAGCAACAAGCCACATATTAAATGGCTATGAATTGGCTACCTGGGAGGTAGGAAAAAAATTATCACCAAGACAGAATTGTCATGAAAAGAAGAGATTCCTCCAGGACACTACAGGGATCAGTGTAAGACCAATTCTATTCAACTTCTTTCTGTGTGGATTAGAAGTAAACAAAAGACAACCATTGGCAAAAATTTTGGATGACTATTTCTGTAATAGATATCCCTTTGATTACAGCACTTACATATTGCGCATTGGAATGTATTCTCTTCTTTTTGGAGGTGTTGTGGCAGCAAAATTTTAATTTAATTAATGTGATTGTTCTAATACTAAAACTGAGAGGTGCTGTGATTACATTTGGTATCCATGCAATTGCCACATAAAATGGTGCATTTTCACTCAGTTAGAGAAAATTTCTTCAGATTCCTTAATTTAGGAGGCATCAACAAAATACTTTTTTTATTTTTTAATTTCTGTCTGTTACTCATAAAGATGTTAGAGAAGGTTATTTTTACTAACAGTTATTTTAAAAGATTTTTTTTTCTTTTGGGGTTATTCACTGTAGTATAATCAGTCTGGTCAACCCACCCCTTATTTTAATACCAAATCAATGCTATTCTAGCCTATTTCTTTAAAATGTTTATTATTTTCCCTTTAAAGTACTCTTATTTTTCAGTACTTTTTTTTTTTTTTTTTAGCAGTTGTCCTTAAATGTTGGATTCATGTATTTCATTTCAATGATAATTTTCTTTAAGGAAGGATATGCTGTCTTTCAGTACTATAGTCATGACCAGAGAAGAAAATTGATCACTAATTGTCATTTCTATAGTGCTGTGACTTTGATCCATGAAGTGTGTAGGTACGTCTTTGTAAAGGAACAAAATATTAGTTGTATAAAGCAGATCTGAGTCAAAGGGCTAGATTAAAAAGCATCTTTGTTATAGAAGAATTCAGAATGTGGATTACGACCATAAGCTTTATATTGCAGATTTCTGTTTACATTTATATTTTGAACTGAATCACAAATTCAAATCAATGTCTATTGAGAGTTCTAAATTTTAATTTTATTTTGAAATTTTAAGAAAAAAAAGTATTTTTTGACTTTTCCAGTATCTGTCTTAAAATGGAAAAAACTGGTTTCTCTTTCAAGGTAGAATAATATTAGAATTTGAAATGTGTTTTAATACATACAAGATGTTCAGATTATTAAGTTACAATAAAATAGGCTAAATTCATACCCCAGAAAAAGCAGTGATAAAAATAGTGCTTTTCTTCCAAAAGAAAGAATAATGTTAATAAAATTACCATCTACAATACTTCAAATCCCTCAGTAAATTGTAAACTCCCACATTTAGTTGGCTATTAAGTAGATGTTTAGAATTGCATTTGAATCATAATTGTCTATGACCATGGCAAGACAGATATATAAGAAACTAGAAAATGGGGAATCAAATGTGACTTACTGGCCCTTCATCAAATATCTACTGACCATGCTCATGTTTCAACAACAGAATGAAAATTTTCCAACCAAAAAAATACTTCCCCATGACAAAAAACAGTTTGCCATTAAAGTGGAGTTGTGTGACTGTTTTCTTTTTGTTTTCCCCACTAGATAGAAAACCTCTGAGCTCAAAATATTAAAATAGACCATATTTTATCTGGGGCAATTCAGACATCATGCAGAAGTAGGCTGTAAAATAAAGATGACTAAAATTCTGAGGTGGTTATTGAATGTAAATGAGTTCTTATTTTGTGTAAGTAATAAGATAAATTCTTTAAAGTGTACCAGACTAATGGGTAAGTACATATTAAAATACTTCAGTAAATGTGTAGCTATGCACCTGGCTGTGGCAGATATTTTCTTAGTATTTGTCTGCACTTGAATTAAAAAAGTCTTGATTTTTGCAGTCTCAGTTACAGTGGATCCTTCTGTTGTAGCTTTTCTTTTAAGTAAGTTCAATGGTTCTTCATAGAATGCTAAAAAAGACAACATAGCACATTGTCAGATGCTGCAGAGCATATAGGTATCTTTAAGAAAATTTTGTATAAAAGAAAAGGTGTTTACTGCAATTCAGTAATAAGAATAAATTCAGAGAGCCTGAGATGGAAGTAAAACTTGCCAAAAATGAAGTATTTTTCAGGGCTTTCTGAAATCCAGAGGTGTTGGGGAAAAGGAAAGAAAAGGAGCTATCCACAATAGTAGATATATCAATATTTCATCTCCGAGTTCTTTTTCTCAGTTTTATCTGATACTTTGAGGATAAATACAGGACCATCATGAAGAAATTTCTTAACTGCAATAGGTTGTGAAGAACTGTCAGTACTGAGAAGGAGGTTTATGTGGTTATGGGCAAGAGCAAGAAAAGCATAATCAAGTTTAACAGCATTAGATAGTCAAAGTGCTTACAAGACATATTGTTTCATTTTAGTTATTCCTGTGAGTAACAGGGGGTAGGACTTGATCCTTATTGGTCCTATTCACATTAAGAGATTCTATGGTTCTACAGTAATTCTGGTCTCAGTCATTTGGAAATGTCACTGGGGAAAAATACCATAGGTTTATTAGTCAATTAAAGATCAATCATCAATGTAATGTATTCCATATAGAAAATAAAAATGTTGCAATTGAAAAAGATGGTATTAAAATCTTAATTGGAAAGTAAGTAGGTTTCTCATCATACATGGTTAAGAAAGATAAATTCAAATTGGAAAAAGTGCTTTCCAAAATTATTGAAATTGTCACACCCAAACAAAAAAAAAATATTTAAATTTAAAAACCCTGGCAAAACTGGTGTGCTTTAGAGGTGAATAAACTTATAAAAGAAGTTAGAAGAAAATGTGGTTTTTTGGGAGAGCCTTTCATGTGGGAAAAAAAAAATCTCATAATTTTAAGATGGAAATAGGTATGAGTTTTTGTGAGGGCAGAAGTCCAAACCTGTGTGTTCTTCCCAGCTCCATTCCAATAGATTGACCCTCCCATATGTTGTATTTGAGTTTTGACATAGCAGTCAAACTTCTGTAGAAATTCTTTACTTATTACCAGAAATAGTATGGGTTGTACCTGTAATGACGTCTACATCTTGGGTTTTTTTAATTTTCTTTTTCTTTTCCTACCAAAGATGGATAAATACTGAAGGCATAGCTGAGAAGTACTTGGTTAACAGGGTCACAGTGCTGCCTAAAAATATGAGGCAAAATTAGGATTGTGTTTAAATTTAAAAAACCTGTGACAGCTTTCTTTTTCAGTTTTTTTTGGTAAATGTTTTAGTCAGGAAAATATCTTTCTTAAGATTAACTTCCTGTCTTCTTGTGGGATGTACACCAACCCTTGCCCAGGATACAGAAGATACTTAGGAGCAATTCCTGCTTTAAAAGAAACTGCTGGATCATTTAATTTTATCTTAGTGGAAAAGGCAACTAAGTTCTCCTCACACATTTTGGGATCAATAGTGAAACTTGAGATTATGCATGATTTTAGTGCTGCACTGCCAGAAGTTGTTGGAGCTGCTAGTGACAAGGACGGAGCATTAGAGTCCTCACATTAGTTACATACCTCAAACTGATGATACAATTTCAGGATGCATAAATGGATCTGAAACCCAGGAAAAAGAGGAAACTAAATCTTCTCTCACTCCCTGCCTGCAGCCCATCAAAACTTTAAAACTAGTTTTCTTACTCTAAACTTTGCATACAAGGTTTTGAAACTAAAAGCCGCCCCAATTTAATTTTCTCAGTTTTCAGAGAAGAGGAATCTTCTGCAAGTGAGAGAGATGAAATGATTAGTCACACATAAATCCTAATTAACTATCTACAAGCCTTGATTAAGTGTCATACCCCTTGAAGCAAAGAAAAGTAACCATAAATCAGGGTAATTTTTATTTGTTTAAATTAAGTGGCTAGTACTAGGGAGGATAGCGTAGAAGGCATGTTCTACTATGTTACCTTTGGTCTGTTACAAGTTGAAATGGAAGGTTCTTTAAAAAGTTCCATATTTCTTACATGCATATGCATAGGCATGATACGTTTGGTTTCAATGTAGAAAACCAAAACAATTCATTTGAAAAGTCAAAGCAGGACATTGTCAGTTCTAAGACCTTCCCATATTCCTATTTATCAGTAAAATATATTTTCAGAACAGTAGTACTAGATTTTATAAACCATATTTATTTTTATGAAAATGCATATTTAAATTATAGCAGTTCCTTTTATCTAAGTGACTCTGTAAATTTTCTTTTCTAAATTTATAATGTGTATAAGTTGTGGTTATTTTCAATATATCATGTTGCAATTTCTGAAAAAAATATCTGTTTCAAACAGTATCATTTTGAGGAAAAAAAACACTGATGAACTAAACCAGACTTGTATACTATTTTTAGCCAGCTTGTCCCAATCTACACTTCTGATGGAAAGTAACTTACAGGGCAAAACTGTGTTAAAATAATTCTAAAACTTCGTGGATGTTTAAAAAAAATTCTTTGTGCACAGATCTCCTTGTTTTTGTGTGATTTGCTTTCAGAAGTGAATGGACACAATGGTATAAGCTACATGAAATTTTCCATTTTGTATATAGTAATGCTTAAATGGTTTTATTGCAGAAATGCAAAGAATGTAATTTTAAAATACAAGAAAGATAATGCTCTTGAAAATACTTTTGTACATAATCTGAAACTGTGGGAGTCAAAAAAGCTTGAGAATTGTGCTGTACATAAAGTTCTCCTGAAGAGTAAGGCTCTACTTAAGATTCTTTGCATTAGTAATTATTATATGATTAAAATTTACCCAGAAGGAACATCTGATGGTGTTATGGTATATCCTTATTGCAAGCAAGAGTTCACTTTCAGAGTTCAATAGAAGTTATGCTAAAAGTTTAACTCTATTAAAATGTAATGTTCATAAATTGAGCATTTTACATATTTCTTTATTTATTTCTATAAAACTCACTCCAGTCTATTACTGTCTTTTATGCACTGGTGTGCTCAGAACTGCACCCAGCACTCCAGATCTGATGAGCAGAGGGGAAGGGTCCCCTCCTTTGACTGGCTGACAATGCGTTTCAAGATGCTGGCCTTGTTTGCTGCAAGGACGCATCACTGGCTCATGTTCAGCCTGAGACCCACACCAGATTCTTTGCTGAAAAGCTTCTTCCCAGCTGGTCTGTCCACAGAATGCAGTAGTTTCCTGCCTTTCTCTTTACTTAATTCCATGACTTTTCTGTCAGTCTGTGATCAAAGAAATTAGCCGGGTTTCATTTACAGGTATCATCACAGGTGCAAAATGTCTCCTAATTGAAGCTGTGCCCATCGAGTTGTCTCTCCCTACTTTTATTTTAATTTTTGCTTCTACATGTATGGGTAACTAAATGTGAAAAGCAATTCTGATGATAATGGATAAAAAATAATGCAATTTTAGGATAATTCAATTTTGGTTTTCTCTCTCTAACATAGTAATAACAATAAAAATATTATCTTTTACTTTACAATTATTAATGAAGCCAAACATTAAAAAAATCTACATTATTGTCATGTACCAAAACAAAAAAATATTTTTTTTGAGATTTGTTAAATAGGAAAATCAAGCTTTTGGATAGTTTTAAGAGATACATGAGATATTAATTAAGAAATAAACTTTTGTTAGAAAACACCTTGTGTCTTATTCCTTGTGGTAAGAGTTTCAATTCATTGTTTTTCTATTAAGTAGGTATTTGAAGAGTTATATGAGAAAACACTGTTATTTTGGCAATGTAACTTTGGATCAGGAAAGTTATAGGTTATATTAATTATTTAATAATATAATAATTCATTCAGTAAATACTGTTTCAATTTTATCATATTATGCAGCAGACATTGCCTAGAGGCATCTGGAGCTGTGTTTTATAAACGTATATATATGACACAAACAACTAACCATTTAGCTCCACCTTTCCTTTCAAGAAAAGTTATGCCCAGCCTTTGCTCCTGCTTGAACAAGCTAATTCTGATGTTTTGTTTTGTTTGTTTGTTTTCTTTCCCTCACAGGAGTCATCAGGACTGCCTTGCACAATATGGACAGGGAAGCCAGAGAGCATTATTCCGTTGTCATTCAAGCCAAAGATATGGCTGGGCAGGTCGGAGGGCTGTCAGGGTCAACAACTGTAAATATCACACTCACAGATGTCAACGACAATCCACCCAGGTTTCCTCAGAGTATGTACAATTTCAACATATAACTGATTTGAAAATCATGTTGATTTTCAGTGAAGTAAGAAGCTATTAGTGAAATCCAGTTAGTAGTCAAATTCATGGCAAAAAGGCAGCTTGGAAAGCATTTGGAGTCACCAATATTTTTTAATTTTCCAGCATTTCTGGATAAAACACAGAGATGGCAGAGCTAAAATACTGAAACTAGTAAAGATTTCTTTCAGGCTAACCGCTGAATAATATTGAGATGGGTTACAAAGGTATACTGTTCTCATATGTGAGTTATTCTCCAGCCCCTGTTAAATGCATATTTTGATAATTTTGTGATTTTGATCCCATGAGGTAATTAGGATGTTCCTATGGTAGATAACAGCAAAAGGCAATTCATTAAAATATTTAACATGCCTTTGGCTGCTTCCATATGTATCTATCAAAATTTTTTCTTCTGCTTTCTCTATACCAAACAAAATTTTTAAGGTCAATTATTACATTTCAAATGGTCAAAATCTAAGATGTTTCTCATTATAGTTAAGCAATGGTGGAGCCTGACTTTATCATAGTTAAATGAGTTCCTGATATTGATTTCAAACAATATTATCACATGTATATATGAAGAGTAAATACCAGAACAGAATATCCTAATGCAACCACTAATAGGAAGTTAATTTCTATTCGGCTCATTGGATGCACATTGATCTGACACTGTAGCTGGGATCTTGTAGTAATTCTGAATTCAGTCAACAATTTATGTAAAAATCTTCTGGAACATAAATGCATTTTCTCTGCATATTGGCTCAAGGCCAACGAGAATGTTGTAATCTGGTCTCAGATATTGCATGAGCTGTTGTAGAACATAATGAGCTGGTAGGTCAAGGTACATCCACAAGGAAGTGCTTTAAGCTGTTTGAATTAAAAGATTTATAAACAATAGTAGAGATCACAAGGCTCCAAGGAAAAACAAAGCTCCCTGGCAATACACATTGTATAAAATCTGGCTAAACAGCAAGTAGGCTTATTAGGAGTGTTGCAGAAATGAGCATCTTCTCTGTGCCTCACAAAGACTTGAAAACATAAAGCTTTTGAAATATACCCTTAAGTAAAATATTTTTGATATTATGTTCCACAAATTCTTCATTTCATTCATCATTAAATTTAATACTTCCTAATTATTTGAAAGGCAAAAGGAAAAGCTTATCTTTGAACAAGAGCTGAATTAAAAAGAAAGAATGTCTTAAGTTTTCTGCAAACTCAATGGATGCAGGAATGTGTCCCTATCTATTAGGTTTCAAGAACTGGCCTCTTTTATTTTGAATGGAAGGACTTAGATGGCAAATTGATTGGCAGGCAGAAATGTAAATTGCCATGTCTATTTATCTGTATTATTATTTTTTCAGAAATCAAAGAAATACAAAATGTTCATGTAACAATTTATACATTCTGAAGGATTCTAATAGCATTGAAAATGACAAAACATTTCAGATTTAAAGAAAATTTATTCAGACAGAATTAAATTGTATTTTAATATTTATGCTTTTTAACATAAAATATTATTTCTAAAACAATTCTTGTATAATACAAACATTGCTTTCTTTCCTTACAGAAGATTCCTATGCACAGTTATGAGTGACATTATTTCTTTACTTCTTTTCAAGACTACCCCTTGTAATGAGCAGTAGATACATGTTAATAACAAAGAATGAAAATCCAGTTGATCTTAAAAAGGCTGTTTTACCATCATGAACTATATACATGAGTCTTACCCTAAAAGAAATAACTTCTTTGTTTATTTTTCGTCTGTTTCCTTTGTGTGCCATGATTTTCAGTTAAATTTCTCTTCAATTTCCTTATTAGACGGAATGCTAAATGAGACTTACTGAGGCTTGTCACATTCAGAATTGAATTCCAGGGAAGTGCTAACCAAAACTGCCTAAATCGAGTGTATAACCCTTGGGACAGGCTGAGCCTCAGCTAAACCACAGACTTTCTTTTGGTTAGTTTCCTTTTCTCCGTTACCATACTTGTGAGTTTTGAATCTGATTCTAACTGTATGAGTACCTTACTTGAGAACGTGCTGGGAAGTACATCTGATTGATGCTGTTATTATTTTCTTTATTTACAAAAATACTTTGTTGTATATATTGAAAAGATATAATTTTCTGGCTTTAGTAGATCAGTGTTCATTAGACATGCAAAATGCAGTAAGATATGCAGGAATTTTCCCCTTAGAGAAACACTTACAATCCCTACTTAAAACTTAGAAATAAAGGTTATAAATATATCTGCTTGAAAGGGTTTGTTGCGTTTTTCTCTGCATTCATTCTAAAAGACCTGACTTTCTTTTAAAGAAAGTCCTAACAGAAGAGCAATAGTTTTCCCATATATGAAAAAAATCTTGTAGGAATAATATGAAACAGGACTGGATAATTTTATCAGTCTGATTTCTGGTACAGGAAACACACCTGAAAAATTCTGATTGCAAAACAGTAGTATGTCTCAAAAGTAGGAAGGTGAATGTGAATTCAGCAGGAGAATAGTCTGAAACCTCACATATTTTTTACTTATCAATTACTTCCTGTGCCTCTTGTATAATACTGGTTTGTTTTTCTTACATCATAATAAATTTCCTTTCTTTTGGGAGTCAAATAATAAATGGATTACCTATTCAATGTAAGCTGACAGACAGTGCTCTGCATAGGAAGATTTTTCATCTCTCAGTTCTTGTTAATTTCATCACTGATGGATCTGTGTGGTTGATGACTGAGGGCCCTAATTTCATAGTCATAAATTTATTTCATAATTTGGTAGAAGATATTCCATCTTCTAATAGCACTGTTATCAGCCTTGAGCTACATCAGAATGTTCTGTATATTTTCTTTCATTAATTCTCTCTGGTGTTGCTTAAGATGAATAAATTCTCTGTGTTTTGTTTAATATGAAGAGATTCTGATAGCATCAAGACCATCACACTAAGCAAAGGCTTCTACTGAAATGCTTTGTACATCAAGTGCTAATGATTATGTTCTGGCCAATGTGTAGAAGATCTAGAGTTGCTGTGTCTACACTCTAATTTGTAGATTTCGGTTTTTGATACAAACAGCTCAGTTCCTTAGGATAAAGCAGAATTTAAATGCAACTCATGGCTTAAAACAATTTTTATAAAGCTTGATTTTTGAAGCTTGATAGTTTCATGGCAATAGTAAACTTAATGTGAAATTATGCAAATGCATAATTAGTTTGGCCTCTCTTTTTACAATGCCATTGTATGAAAAGTGCACAGCCATGTTTAAATAGGAATGTGATATGAAGACGCTCCTGTTAGTTCTGAAAAAGTAAACTCACATCCTAGAAGGAGACATCAACTCTGTTCAGTGCTATTGAAGTATCCACTATCTGGCCTTGTTTATATAACTCATTAGTTAACTTAGTGTAAAAGTATCTTCTACTCATTTTCTTTTGAAAGTCATACTCCAATGTGGTCCCTTCTGTGTCTCCAGTTCCATGTAATACATCTAGTCCTCATTATTTCCTGTCATGACAACTGTCATGATTTCCTGCCATGAAAAGTCAGCATCCTCTCACTCTCCACTGCCATGTGCTGCAGCCTGTCCTGCCCTACCTGGTGACGAGTCCATGGCTATCTGCCTTCTCTTTTACAACTTGGCTCCTGCCCGATGTGTTGAGGAAAGCAAAATTTTCTCTGATTGTTTTTTTTAGCAGGTTTTTCTCCTTTTTTCACCCTGTTGCTGATAAGAGGCTTATAGAATCATTATGAGTTTTAGGTCTCTGTCCTTCTGCTAGATTTGCCTGATACTGGAAAAGGGTTAAAGATCGCTGAAGAGTACTGAGTTAAAAGGATTGCAGAAGTTTTGTGTCCCCAGTAACTCAGATATTAAATAAGGACACGATAACTGATTTCTCATAGGATGGCTGACATCTCATCAACTGTACCTCTTTAAATTATATTTTTTGCATAACCAGTACAATCAAGACCCTGTTCATTGCTCCATTTATGCACTTGAGAAGTGGGGCCATATGAACCTAATGCAGCTCAAGAAATCCAAGTGCAAGGTCTGCGCCTGGGTCAGGGCAGTCCCAGGCATGAAAACAGAGTAGAAAGACTGAGTGAGAGTACCCCTGAGAGGAAGAACTTAGAGATTCTGGTGGGTGAAAGGTTGGGCATGAACAGTCGATGGGCACTTGCAGCCCAGAAAGCCAGCCGCATCCTGGGCTCCATCAAAAGACTTGCACCCAGCAGATCAAGGGAGGTGATTGTCCCCTTGCACTCTGCTCTTGTGAAGCCCCACTTGAAGTGCTGTGTCCAGATCTGGAGTCCTCAGTACAAGAAGGATGTGGACCTGCTAGAGTGGTCCAGAGGAGGGCCATGAAGGTTAAGAGAGGTCTGGAACACCTCACTGGTGAAGGCAACCTGAAAGAGCTCAGGTTGTCAGCCTGGAAAAGAGAAGGCTCCAGAGAAACCTCACTGCAGCCTTCCAGTACATAGGAAGGACTGAGAAAAAAGATGGAGAGTAACTTTTTACGTAGTCAGGTAATGATATCAGAAGGGGGGGCATTTTTGAAAGGGAAAGAGAGTAAGTTTAGACTAGATATCAGAAGGCACTGGACCAGGTTGCCCAGAAAAGCTTTGGATGTCCCATACCTGGAAGTGTTCAAGGCCAGGTTAGATGGGGCTCTGAGCGCCCAGCTGTCCCTGTCCATTGTGGAGGAGTTAAAAACAGATTGTCTTTAAGCTGCCTTCCAACCAAAGCCATTCTGTGACTCTATGATTCTATATGTGGATGAGTCCAGCAATGATCCAGTATCCAGTGAGTATTAGGAAGAATGTCAGTCCAGAAATTATTCTACTTTTAAATCTTGCTTATATATTAAGATTTTTTTAACTATAATTAGACTAATATCTTTTCCTTATTTGATGCTCATCACTTCTTGTTTGTGTGACTTACATTTTGTTGCACAACATAGTTGTGATGCTGAAAAGTATTTTTCTTCTCGCATCTTTTTAAAGGTAGATATATGTTGAATTGATTGAGGTTTCAAAGTCAGTGCTCAGGTTTCATAATGGATGCCTAGTAAGTGACATTTCCTTTGTGAGTACAGTTGGTAATCAGGAAAATACTGATTTTCTGACTTTACAGGGAATTATCCCAAGGCCCCTGACTTTTTTTTTTTTTTTTTAAGTGGCTAAAGTGTTACATTAAAAACAGAATGAGGTGCAGGTATCAGGTTTTTATTTCTGACAGTTTTCAGAAACTTCCTCCTGACTGTGACAGCCAGGAGCAAAAGTAACAGGGGAAAGCTGCCGTTGTGTGCCTATATTACCTGGTGAATGTGTTAATTTTAAACAGAGAAGTATGTTTGGGCTTGATTTCCAGAAGTACTTAAAATCACCTGCTTAGCAAGACTGCTACAAAATGACAACAAGTTGTTTTAGGGAGTGGTAAAATAGACAAGCCTTGCTAAGTGATTTTTTTAAATTTCTCTCTTTGTAAGAGATGCTGTATCTCTGTAATGCGCTAGAATCAATCATTCATCTATGAGATGCCTTGGAAATATGATAAATACATTACTTGAGATGTGTTCATTAGGTTCAAAAGGGAGTTAAGACGTATGAAATAAAAGTATATGTACACATATGAGTGTATGCTTCCATAGACTGGAAAATGTTATCTAAAGTGATTTGTTTAATTGTCTTTTTGCCTTTTTTTTTTTTTTTTGAGAAGAATGGTATGCTGTGACATTTGCATAATATTTGAAGTTAAAGCTCCCAAGTTATTTCATATGACACTGAAATCTGACATTAATTATTCAATGGCATTTGATCACATAGGAAATCTCATGATGTTCTCTTTCCTGAGCAGAATAAGTGTGACTTCTGTAATCAGCTTTTACTATAAAATATAATTAACTAAATATGATGCTTTTCAAGGGTATTGAATATCTTATAGTAAAAGTCTCTTTTAATGAAAATTAATGACAATAAAATTTGGTGACAGAATTTTTTATGGAATTTAAATATTCCAGGAAGTTTGATGGGGGTAAAAATATATTTATGTAAAAGTCAGATTAAATATTAATCTGACTTTTAATTATTAATTATTAATGTAATAAATATGTGGTCTACATACTAAGTTTTAGCACCACCTAGGTGCATCAACTTTACTCATAACAGTACCATGGAGTGTTATTTCATTTTATTGAATATTGTTCATAAGGATTTCTGTGTACCAGATCCATTATTAATTACATGTATCATCATATAAAAATAATTTCAAAACACTCTTGACAGTAAAAAAAAAGTGCAGGTTTTATTGGCTTGTTTGTTTGTTTTTCTATGGGTTTTTGAATAAGACTGTAATGGATTTGGGAATGAGGGAATGTTGTTTGTTTTTCTCTCAGAGTAGACAACTGGGAGCAGGACCACTCCATTTTGAGGAGTGTTCTTTGGTAACCCTTAATTTTCATGTCCTTTATGAAGTTAAACCCCACTGTGATTACAATCCTAGCTGTGTTAGTGCCAGGGAAAAGCAAGCATGCAAACAACAAAATAAATGCAGTCCAAATGGAGTTTATCCCTTATACAATATAACCCTTTAACCCTTATATAATATAAAGGTATTGCTATTGCTCTCTGCTTTATCCAAGCTGCCTGATGCAGCCATGGTTCCCTTTTAAATAGCATAAAATATGCTGAACAGAGCACAACCTCTAGAGACTGCTACAGATCACATCCAACAATTAAATTCCCCATTAGTGATTATTATGGAGTACATATGTTGTTTTCCCATGTCATTTGCATAGAAAATATGTATTTGGGGATTCAATACCTAAAGGCAAGTAGTTAAATCTGAAAATCTTGGAGAAACTCAGTTTTCTTTATGTTTCTGCTTTTAGCTATGAGCAGCATAAACATCACAATTTTTACAAGAATACAGAATATTTTTGTTCTCCCAGACTGAAAGTTCAGTATTCTGAAGTCAGAAAGTTTTCAAGAACTTTCAGTTATTGTCTCTAAAGGCAAAGTGTCATGGAACATAAACTCATCACTGATTAAAATCTTAATCACAGTCTTAACTCCTGTTTTACACTGAGATGTAAGAAGCAGAGACGTTGAGATTTATAAGTCTTGTTTCAGCCAAAGAAGTCTCTTGAATCAAAAAAGAACATTTGGGGTATTTTTCCTAAACTGACTGAAGGTTTCCATGTTCTTCAGACTTTCAAGGCAAGCAAAAGTTTGAAGGGTTTGAGTTTTGAAGTTTTTGATTGTCTTATTTGCAAATAAGAAGTAACGTCACTTATAATTCAGATAGATTTAGAAAGTGCAATAGCATTGGGGTTTTGGCAGGGAAGAAGAGTAAGCCGAACATACCTCTTGAAAATTTCTTAGTTTAGTTTCCTTAAAGAGAAGTTGTCACCAAAAAGAATATTCAGACCAAAATTAGTAGATACAAAATTGACTGAACTTCTGCAACCATAAAGGTTTCAATACTTATAATGATGATGGGTTAAAATTGGTTTTATTACATTAAAAATAAGCATAGTAAAGGAGCATGTGACATATGTCCAAGACATACTGTGACAAATAGGCTGCTAAAAAGACTGCAGTTGCTAAAGAGAAATCCAGAATAGCCTATTACAGGTAATGAAAACAAGCAGCTTTGTGAATGAAGAATAGCTTTCTCAAAGATAGCTACCAAGGAAGATTGAGCACAGTCCACAGCTGAAGCTCTGCTTTAGTTTTTATCGAAGATGGCAGGCAGTGAAACATGAGACAGACCTTTGTAAACGACAGGATCATAGGTTCACGCGAGAGTTGAAAAAGTACCCAAAGCCCAGCTTAAAGGAGGTTCAGTTAGATCAAGTCACTTAATTAGAGTCTTGTCTAGTAGAGCCTTGAAAGGTCCTTTGTAGGTCCCTTTCTGCAAAGCTGCTTTACAACTGGCTGGCCCCAGCGCATACCAATGAATGGCATGATTCCTCCCCCTGTGCTGTTTCTGAATGTCATGAGGTTGTTTTAGGACATTTCTCCAGCATGTCCAGGTCCCTCTGAGAAGCAGCCCTGCCCTCCAGTGTGATTAACACTTATTTCCCAAGTCGGTGTTCCGTACTGTCTTTTCTCCCTCCCATGGTTAAATATGGTAATGTCTACTGTTCAAGACATTGTAACCTATAAAAGTAAATCAAAATTATCAACAGAATAGAACAGATTAATAAATACAATAATTTCAATAGTATATTCATTGATTTTCATTAAATGCTGTTGCACTTCTTTTTTGAGAGGTTCAGACAGAGACAACACTCTTTTCTGAGAGTAAGATACAGCATTGGAGGTTGCCTGTACGCTGAAATTAAAGTCTACTGTTCTAAAGATAAATAAATTATTTCTGTAGTATAATGACAGATAAGCCATTAAAGTTTATTGAAAGATGAAGATCATATACTTGAATTTGGAAAGCATTTCTATTAGCATAGATTAAAGTCCTGAAAAGTGGTACCCTATACAGTGCATTACCTGGAAAAGAGTATTAAATTCCTCATATCATGAGCAAAGGGAAGGCATGTGAATGAATGTGATAAAAGCTAAGAACCGAATCAGCCAAGATTCTTGATCTGTAAGAAACAGGCCAGCTCCTCTAGAAAAAATTAGACCATCCCCAAAAGATTTCTGCTCCACAACAGCTCCTGGAAGTCTGCAATTCTGGAAGAATAAGAAAAATCTGTTCAACATGGTCAGATTTGGTGGAAAAGTTTTGCTATAAGCTGATCTCCTCAGGGCTCCTGTCTTCCCAATCAAATGTTTTAGAGGGTTGATACAGACTCATAGTTTGCAGTATAGAACTGTAAATTCACAGTATACACATCCCATATTTTACAGTGTCCTATCAAACTTTTTTTATCCAATGCCCAAGGAAACATTCATAGGATCAGAATCACAGGTTGTGCTGACTTTAAAAGAACACATGGGAGTCATTAGGTCCCAATGGAGAGCACCCAAGGAGTTACAGCATGTGCCTGAGAGCATTGTCAAATCCATCTTGGACTCAAATAAGCTTGGCACTGTGACCTTTTCTCTGGGAAGTCTGTTCAGTGCTTGATTGAGCCTTTTGTCAGTTCCTCTTGCTAACAGTAAAGTTTATAACTATTTAGTATTTAGCATTTCCAATTTTACCACTAGCCTAAAAAAAGAGTATGTAATATAGTTTAACCTTCATGTTGCTTAATTTTATATTCTTGCATGTTTGGTCTTTTTAGATAATATTTTTTTGTATTTATCTATTTGTCTCTATGAGATATTGTCAGCCTGTCTCTATGAAACAGTGGTTAAACACCTGTTGGGACATATTTCTGACCTAAGAGGTTTTTTTTCTTTTTTCAACAGCTTTCTTTTAATTCTATTTACATTTTTCCTTAACATTTCTACAGTTCTACAAAAACTGACATAATTCATGAGTCATTTAGAATATTCATTTTGCTTGAAGTTTTAGTATTTCAGAATCTTTGAAGCAGGTATCAGTAAAACAAATTTCTGAAACAGATGGCTAACGCTTGGAGTGTGATTATAAAGCAGAGCATAGTGTCATGCAGATAAATACATTTGAACAAGCTTAACTATTTGAAAGTCTCCAAGTAGTTCACCCTATCATATGAATTATAGCATGTTCAGTTCCTCATGTGACTTGATTTTGTAACATATTCTTAATATTCTTAATATTTTTATATTCTTAACCTCTTCCTTTTTGGAAGAGCAAAAATGTCAAAAAAACATATTTTGCATTTATTTTAACACTAAGTAAATTTTTAAATTAATCTCATCCCATTATTATAATTTTATGTATGAAATAAAGCAACCAGCAATACAAAAGTGTCAGTTGACATCATCTGTAAGCACTAAATTTTGCAGGGCATTTCTTTGGAAATTTGTGTAGGTGGCTTTTACATGCATATCAAAGAATTGCATCAAAAGAATAACTATGAGTTTTTATTGAATTAAGTAATTGTCCTGTTACATCAGTGTTGATATTTTTATTTTTTACATGTTAAGTTCTAATTTTTGTCTTGTTCTGTTGGACATTTATTATGTTTGTTTAGATTTCCAAATGAATAATGACTATTTTTTTTATTTTTCTATGGAATCTCCTTTCCTTTAGACTAATAAAGATCAGTGCACTTGTCACACGGCTAGTTGTTTACTAGTCCTATGGACTAGTATGAAAAAATTAATTCAAAACAACAAATAGGTTTAGGAGCTGTTGTGCAAGAAATTATATAAATGTATAATTAATCTTCAGTTTTCTGGCAGATGATGATAAAGGCATTTATATTTTACTGATGATATCTATTCCTTTTCCAATTGCCACTTCTGTAGGTTGATAATTTCTTCAATCCACCCAACCGGTAGTGGGTTTCTGCCACACCTCAGGTTTAATCTCTGAATTCAATTTAAATTTTGCCTTTCTTTTTATACATGCTTAACAAGGGCACCTCTGCAGTCATGCTACCTGGCTTCAACCCAGTAAACAGTTAACAATATGTTAACTTTTATATGTCCCCTTTCAAATCTGCTGATCCACTGTGCTGCCGCTCAGCTTTGCACTATGGCACTGGCTGCCACAGAATGCCTTAAGAACATGAAGGGAACCCGGTAGAGTTTCAGAAGATCTGTAATGACAGAAGTTATTTTTCTTTTTTCCTGTGTTGGTGTTTGGGCTGTGATGTAAACTCTGCAGACTGTTAGGGAGGCATTTGGATTGGGTTATTTTAGATGGGAAATTAGTATGTTGCTGGTATGTGCACACCTTCTATTGGATGTGAATTATTCTTTTCAGGTCTGGTAGATTTCATCATCCCTACTGTATTTTAAGGGTAGCATTATTGGAGAAATCTTCTTGAAGCTGTTTTTCTGGCCTAGTTGCAGATGGAGATTGAGGTTTACACAGTGACATGTCTCTTTGCCACTTTTATTTCCATGTGGCAGCTTCTTGTCCAGCAGGAAACTTTGTACCTTTTAGAAAACTTCACACAAAAGCATAGAGACAGTTAAGAAGATTATCTTTCAAAAAATATTTCACTTACTAATTATTAACCTAGCATGTTGCAAAAACACTGAAAGGAGCAAGAGTTGTAAAGAAAAATGTCTCTGGGCATAAATGTGTAGTACTTACTTGTACCCATTGTGTTTATTTTAATTTACTGTGGATGACAGTGGACATTTTTGTGCAAATGGTAAAAAATTAAGATTTATTATATTTTTCTTTACTAAAAATCATGTGTTGAAAATTTTGATGCAATGTTGCAAAAATATTTGGATTTTGGGAAAAAATGCAACATATTTTTCAATTCAAAATTACTCACTTGACCATGCATTTAATTGTAAGTTTGTTAAATAAATATATTTTGATTATGGAGAATATAAACTTGTAAAAATACTATTATGAACTGACTTCTGTATTATGCAATGTACAGCAATAACTGTGAAAACTAAAATCCTACATTAGGTAATTTGAATCTTGAGTAGGGAATGAAGGCATCCCAAGTAAAATATAATTCACTTTTGAATTCTTCCAGGTTTCTAAATAAATTCATAGGTTTATTTGTCACTTTATGAAATACATAAATACTCTTCCAGAGTCAGACATCTATCGAGTAGGTAATGGTTCTCTAATTTAGTTTGACTAGAAAATGTCCAAGCTATTATGTTGTTTTTTTTTCCCCTCAGAACATTATCAACTCTATGTTCCTGAGTCGGCTCAAGTTGGATCGGCAGTTGGCAAAATCAAAGCAAATGATGCAGACACTGGTTCAAATGCAGACATGAAGTACACGATTATAAATGGTGATGGCGCTGGGGTATTCTCCATATCTACTGACAAAGAAACCAGGGAAGGAATTCTCTCTCTGAAGAAGGTAAGCCATAGAAGATGTAAAATTTGGGTGAAAATTCTACTTTTGTCCCCAGGCTGCTGAAATCTTGCCGTAGAAATTTTTTTGGTGGCAATGAATGTGTAATTCAGTTTTCATAGACTGTTATTCTATGATTTACTTTCCAGTTGGTATATAAATGATCCAGTATTGTGCTAAAGACTTAAAATGTTACTTGGCAAGCTATTGCAGGGTTATCATTTATATGTAGTTCCTATATTTGTCCCAGTCAGCTGAGAGTTCTTATGTGGATTTGTTGTTATTGAGTCTTGTAGATATAAATTATATGTAACCATACACCCTAAAAATTAAAAGTGAGTATATGTTCAAAATTACTAATATGAATTCTGGTCTTGATTAATGGTTGGATAAATGAAATCCTGAGAAAATATGAAAGAAGAGAATAAATAAAAAACTATCTAAAGCATGATTTTAATTTTTTGCTTCCATATATATATATATATATATATATATATATATATATATATATATGTGTATTTAAGATATCAAAAATAGTTTCTAACTCAAGGAAATATTATTTTTATAATTCATACATATTTAAAAGATCTCTTTCAGTATCTTAAAAACCTTTAACTCAGTGTCTTTTGTAAAGGTTATGTAATACCCACCTTTTACAACCACATATAAGTAAACTGTCATTTTTATACCGCTGAATTAATTTCATGATAGCCTTGTTATAGCTAAAAACATAATCTGGTATTTATTCTTTAAAATAAGCATTATACCCTTACCATGGGCGCTGTTCATTAACTACAATATTTACTAATATACAAAACATGAAGCAGAAAGGAAGAATTTCCAACAAAATGAAAGACATAGAAAACTTTGTTAAATCACATTTCTTATTAGTTTTGGCAAAGTAGCTTCAAAAATTTTTTCACTAATATTTAGAATATGACAAAAGCATGGGTTGCCTGTTCTTTTACATACACATGACAATAATTTAGGTCATTTTTTACATCAAGACAAGAGGAGGTAAGTTTTGCTTATGAAATGTTATATTCCAGTTGAGCAGAACTTTGGCACTTGAAAGATACATAAATTTGTGTATAATAGCTCTGTTATTTCCTTGGATACCTTATCCCTTTGTACAGTATTAAAAATTTACCTTGTTTTTTTTTTTACTTTATTTTCTTATTTTTTACTCAGATCTTGTATGCAGTTAAATAAGTATATTATATGCTGTATGCTGTAATTGCTTTCAATTTAGATTGGGTTTCAAGCTGAATATTTTTCAGACCCCACCATAAATAAATAATCTTAACTGAGGACAGAACTGTTTTGGTTTTGCATATCAGATACCAGTGCCTTCTATAACAGTAAAATAGAATGTCTTATCTTCTAGTACTTCTCCAGAAGAATTTACAGTAGGCACATCAGAAAAGCCAGAAGTAAATATATTATTGTGTCTAATGACATGAAATTGTCATCCAAATATTAAAGATTTCCTTATGTAAGATTCTGATGGATAAATAAAATTTTTCAGTGCCTCTACTTGTATGCAAGGGCTGGGAGTGTTAGAATCTTTTTTAGTCTCATTCTGGGCTGACCCAAAACATCCAGTACTTTCATTATCTTTCTTACTGACAAACCTGTGGAGCCATTCTTCAGTCTCAAAAATCCTTCCAGAAAGGGTTGATTACAAACTGTCATGAAGTATTTCCACTTTACCTCATGCATTTCCTCATTTGAGTAAGAAACTGGAGGAAACCCAAACAAAATAGCCCAGTAAAAGCTACTATTCTCTGTATCCTTCAAAAAATGAATGGTCATCATGCCCCCCTTTGTCATGATTTTCAGAAACATGTGTTAGAACTTTCCTGACCTCAAGTCAGCAAGTATCATTCAGGTTTCCCAGAAAAAGTGTCTAACAGCCCATGTCTCTTCAATTTTGTGTAATGAAATTGGAAATGTTCAAGAAACAGTTATTTCCAATAAAATTCTGTAACTCTTTTTGGGAGTTGCAGTTACCCTAATATGAGATTTCTTTGGGGAGTCTCATATTAGAAACTCAAACTGCAGTATAGTGCAGACCAGCATATTCCAGTTAGCCTTGTAAGTGGTCACTTGAGCTACATTTGGCATTTTCAGTTTGGCATAAAAATCATAATATCCGATGGCTACATACTGAAGTTACGTTGCTAATTGTAATGAAAGGATGTTATTAATTGGGCAAATAGAAAACATGTACAAAAATTCTCTTTAATTAATCTAAAATATAAATGTTTTGCTTTCTTTCTGGGGAAGACAATGATCTTCAAGGATAATTTTAGGTAAATACAGAAATATTTTGCATATTTAGAGAGACAAGAAAAGTCTGTCTTTCATCTTATATCTACAGCTAATGATTGAGATGTTATAGGAAGAAAAAAAAGCAAATGAGAACAAAAATCTAGTCTGACTATATTTAAAATGTCAGCTTTTTCTGATTATCTGAATAGATTTTTCCCTTTTAAAAAATGTTATTGTTTGATCAAGGAACTCGATAAAATAAAGAGTTTGTGTTACTACAAGACTTTGTGTCTTGTAGTCTTCTCTCACGTGTTTTCTGAGATAAATGAATCTTCCTGTACAAGTTAATTCAGTTGTTGTCAATATAAACTGAGTTTTCCAAAAAGACATCAAAGATAAATGCTGCAGTCCTTTTTAAACCTGTTTATTCTTAGAATATGCATGCTGCAGAGAAATGAAAATCACTAGTCAATATTTGGCTACTCATAACAAAACCACCATAAATTAATGGACATCAGAGTTAGAATTTATTAAACGTATATTTCTTTATGAATTGACTTGAGAAGGATACTTAGCTGTTTTTTCTTGTGTAGTAATAGATTTACCAGGCTACGGTTAATTTCCATGCCTTTAGAACTTTTTATTTTTACATTCAGGAAAGGGAAACAGAGAATAAGAGGGTCACAAAAGCCTTATACTGATAGAGTTTAGAGAATGACTTAATTGTCCTTAACTACACAAAGGAGAAATCAAACAAATATATAAAGTGTATATAAATTCTGATAAATTTTTCTTGTACACCATCAGTCAAATTCCACTGGTATCAGTGGAATTCTGCCATGCCATAGAGGAAATAAAAATTCTCGTTCTAAAAATAAATATGTGCATATGCAACTTCTTTAATGATATGACTTTGTTTGGAAACTGTTGGAAATAGTCTACATCTGCTCTCTTACACTGAGAAAGTGTTTTCCTGTAAGAAGTTGCTTTTATTCAGTTGAGAATAAAAGAGATGCCCAAAAGAATTTTAATGTCGTCCCTGTCACTATGACCATTTTTTATTTAAGACATGAAGTTATTTTAATTCAGGATACATCAGTCTCTACCTTTTTCAGGGCCTAGGATTTACTGATTAAAACCAAAAGGTGACAAAATTCAGACAGTACATTATCAGGAAAGTAGAATCTGAGACTCATCCTAAACCATGGGCTATTTCCAAAACTAGTATCTTTTTCAATATTCTGTTGCAGAGAAAAATTGAAACCATCCTGCTTCATTTATATCCTTCTATATACGAGGTATGACAGTGGCTGCCAGAATATCAGAGAATATCATCCCTTTCCAGTGACACAAAGAAATGTTTAAGTTAAACAGAAAAGATGTTGTTAAGTTGCTAGCAGGCTAAACTGGAGAGCAGAATGTCTCTGAGAATTTATTTTTTCTTCCAACAGCCACTCAACTATGAAAAAAAGAAATCATATACACTTAATATAGAAGGAGCAAATACTCACCTGGATTTTCGCTTTTCGCACCTGGGACCATTCAAAGATGTAACAATGTTGAAGGTCATCGTTGGTGATGTGGATGAACCCCCTCTCTTCACCATGCCTTCCTATGTCATGGAAGTTTATGAAAATGCAAAGATTGGGACTCCTGTTGGCACAGTAACAGCACATGATCCTGATGCTGCAAACAGTTTAGTGAGGTATAGTAAATCCAAATTATAGGAATTAATTATTCAGTCATGATATTGAATTTCAAAAGCTTAATGGTCAATGAGATCTGGAATGTAGGAAGATGGTTTATTTTAGTACATAATGGAAAACATAGGTTGGAACAGTATCGTGATCAGTCTGTATAGATAAGATTTAGTAACATAACCTTCAGCCTTTATTTCATTTGTACTATAATTCCCATCATTGGTCTGAGCAAAGGCCTGATTTTCCAGGGGTGTCCTACTGTAAATCTTTAGAATTTCATAGCACGGTTTTCCTCCTGCTGTCAAAATTGCACTGGCCCTCTGCGCACTTGCTGCACTCTAGTTGTCCCAGGTGCTTGTGCAAGACAGCAATCGGTTTAGATACATCTTCCTTTTAGAGACAAGTAGGATCGTTTTTGCAAAACATTGGTTGAGGGTGAGCCCAGTATTTTGTAACATGCTTCAGCTTCAGTAGAGCGTCAAAAGAATTAAATATGTGCAATAATGAATTTTGTGGAACAATATAAGAACTTTATGTGTCAAAGGTCTAAAAGGTCTCTAAAAGGTCTCCAAAAAATATCTGCAAAAAGATTTTTGATGCTTTTCCTTTCCATGACATAATAATAAAGCCTTTGTAAAAATCGTTTTATTATATCCTTGGAAAGCAGTTTTTCTTCAGCTAGTAAGGAAGATTTAGTCTCCTGACTGAGTTGAAATCTGCTGGATATGTGTAATAGTCTTAGTAAGGTGAAACAATCTTTCCATAGCAATGAAGACATCCAATTTTTATGGTTCTTTTGTCATAATAGTCTAAAATTCAAAATGTTTTGTGTCAGAGAATCAATATATGCAATTTCTTAGTGGCAAGTTATTGCCTTTGAAAAATTTCCACTATGGTATTTGTGCCTAAATTGTAACATGCATAATTAAATTTTGCTAAAAATAGCTGCCAAATTCCCGTAGCTTTAATATTGTGATTCTGAAGCTATTAACACAGTCAGAGCCATTATCGTCATGGAAATTTGGAGGAGGAAGGGCAAGTGCATATTTGAGTAACTGGTCCATAATTCAGCTGTCTGTTGCCCATAACAATTTTGTCTAGAAAGAGATAAATCTGACAAAAGGGAAGCAGCAGCAGTTTGTACAAAGCCTGGGGAGGCCAGAAGTAGAATTTCTGGGTGAAACAGGCAGTTATCTGGAGATAGAGGGATCTGAAGGAAAAATATTTTATATTTTATTGATATTAAAATATTTTATTAATATTAAAAATATTTTATTATTTTATATTTTATTATATATTGAAATATTTTATTTCAATATATAATTGAGGGGAAAAAATTGTTCTTACTTTTGTCAATCATGTTTTTACCTCAATTGACATATATTTTTGAGTTGTTTCTTCCATATCTTTATGTCTCAGTGGAGAAAAATATATGGTGCTAACATATTATACCAAACCATGAAGATACAAAGGGAGCCAGTTCTCGCTCAGTCACATGTTGGTGGGGTTTGGCAAGGGCTTTTCGTAGAAAGCAGAGACCACTATCTCCAGGGAAGATAGACAGAGCTAGGGCTTGACCTGCTGATCTCTGTGTAGCAGGGGAGTAACAGAACAGCACTTCTTATCCAAGAGGCTCAGATACATCTCCAAATACTGTGAGGCTACAGGGCAAGATACAGAGCAGCGATTTGCTTATCAGTCTTTCCAAATCCACTTGGGCATCCTTTCCACTTTATGAGGACACTCGCTGCCGTGTTTGAGATTGATGAAGCATTTAGGCACACACAGTTTGCCATCTCACTTTGCTCTTCAGCTGCTGAAAGAGATACAGTGCTCTGATTTGTTCACTGCCTAATTAAGTAACAGTTTAATTTGATGGCAGGAACAATTCTTGTATACAGAATAATGGTTGGAAGTGTAGTTAAGGTAATTAATACTGCTGAAACCTTTTTAGGTTATTTGAACTGAGAACAAAAATAAATAGCATCATCTACTGCTATCAGTAGAGGGAGACAAAGTGGGTTTTGTCCTTATTTCCTCACTGCGATTTCATCTCAGTGATTTCATCTTGTTCCTGAGCTGAGCAGTCTTCAGAAGGCACTGACTTGTACTTGCCAGTGCTTGTACTAGTGTTTCAGTCTATAAACCCCAGCAGAACTGTAATAACAAATGTAGCTAATAGCGGTGGGGTCTTTTTATTCAATACCTGACTGGCCATTTGGACTGTTCAAAAGGATTTTTCTTTTCAAGCTGATTGATGGTTTTTTTTTCTTTAAAAACATAGAAATGTATTTTCAGGGAAACTTTTTTAAATGCTCTGTTTTAGAATAAGATTATTATTCTACTGAAATATGAAAAGCAAGATATAATAGAAAGCATAAGAAATAAATATAGTAAAACTTCGTCATGTATTAGTATTAATTTTAAATATAAAGGGGTTTTGAGTAGTTTGAAAATCACTTAAAAATTTACCTAAAAATTATTGTCTAAATCAACAGAAAATATCTTTATTTGTCATGCATTCACTGGTATTACTGCCCTGCTGGAACATTTATGAAAAACTAATCCCCTTTCATTGCTTTGTGTCAAGTATTCTGCCTCCATACTCATATCTTTTGTTGCTTGAAAAGGTCAGCGTTAAGTCACGTCTTATAATAATATCTGATGTGCAAGTGGATCTTGAAAAGTATCTTCCCACACAATGCAGAAGAAAGCATGACTATTAGATGCTCTAATTACAATATTTTCTTAGTCCATTATTCATTTTAAATCCCTGTATATCTACTTAGAAATTATCTTTTTTTCTTTCTGTAATCATACACAGAAAACCTGTGTGGCGATTAGGGGTGCAAACAGCTTTTAATTGGCAAGGCACCTGGCTGTGAGTGCTGCCTCAGGGCAGGGCAGCGCCTCCTGAAACCCTGACATCCTCCTGTGGGTGGTGATCCTTGGGTGGTGGGTCTACCCAGGCACAGCTCATCCTCCACATGATCCTTGGAGCTTCCCAACTGCCTCTGGTCTGCTGCCAGTGGGATGTTTTTTGGGAACGTGATGCTGTAGCTGTTCCCCAAGCCACCTCCAAGGCAGTGATTCAGAAAAGAGCTCAGATGTACTTTTAAGACCATAACACTTTCTGCAGCTCTGATGTAATAGGGAAAGTAGTTCCATGACACAGACCAGCTCCCCCAGAATAACTTCTTCCTGGTTTGGTAATGTACTATGAAGAACTGAAAGCCTTTGCTTTTGCTAACCTTATACACTTAGGAGTAGTGTTTGAGAAATAAGACATCCCATTACAGAAATACAGTAACATCAGATCACTCCTTTGAGTGCTCCTTTGTCATGTAGTGATACAGGGGATAAATCACTGTTTTGAGCATTAACGATAAGACCTCTGCACCCTCCAGTAATTTTTTTACGCCCACTTATTATGTTTAACTTAGGTTGTTTGCATTTCTGGGAAGATTTTTTCTTTTCCTGGTATCTAACAGAAAATTTCTGGTGAATGAGGTACAGGTCCTGATCAGGACTCTGCCTGTGACAGCAGCGTCAAACAATAAGAAAGATAAGCATCTTCCCTTTTCAGAAGGTCTAAAATTGCTTGGCTAAAAACAGCTTTATATTTTATTTTTTTTTCTGTTCCTGGAAGACTGATTTGTTATATTAATAATTTGGAATTCAAGTAAATTTTCTGCTGGACCTTAATCAGGTTGTAGTATGTCTTGCTATAATGTATTTTATTCACAAAGATTGATCAGCTATAGAAAACAGAAGTCAGAAAAAACAAACAAACAAACTGTTGCTTTTGTTTTGGTTTTCTTTTTTTTCCTTTTTAAAATTTTGTACTAAAAATTAATTTTAATATTTGAAATTTCTTTTTCCTAAAAATTGACTTTTAATGTTGTGCTAGGTTGGTGAAGAATAAGAGTACAATCTCAGCTATGATCCTGCTTCCCACTTTTCTAACGGTCTTATGTTTTTGCCTTAAAATGGATGATATATCATAATGGTTATAATAAATGTATATACTAATGAGTGCAAAAACTTTCCAACACCACACCTGGTATGTAGAGGCTCCAATAAGTTCCTATTTCCCTTCTCCTACTTTGATTTAAATTGACAAACTTCTCTTTCCTTCTTTCAGGAAGAATACTAAAAAATGAATGAATTACAGGTGCATATGATTATAACAATTAATATGGTATAGGATTTTTGTCTTCAATTCCTGTATTCGGTAGAGAAACTTATTTCAACTTTTGCTGTATTGATTGTAAAAGATAGTCATCTTTTAGATTCATCTGAAGGTGAATATTTTTTGTCATCAGCCTTTGGAAAGTAATCTTAATTTTCAGCAAACAGTATTTTAAGAGGCATGCTTATACTTAGATGAAAGAACATAACCAATAAGTTTTATGCTTTCCCATTATTATTTCTCAAAGTCTTAAAGATATAAAATATCGGGAAAAAATCTTTTCTAATATAAAGTTTAAATTTGCTAGAGGTAGAATAAAACCTCAACTTGTGATTCAAATTGAAGGGATGTGCAAGACAACTTCATGAAAGGATCTAAGGGGGGGCTGAAAATTAAATTATATTTTTAAGGTTCCCTCCCACCTCCCCTCTTCTCTGAGATCAATTCAGTCTCTGTGCTCTCAACAGAGAGAAGGGATAAGGCTGCTTCCCTTCTGGAAAATACAGAAGTCCCTTCTCCTAGTTTTTTTAATTTGCCTTACTTGCTCTTTGAATGTCATATAAGAGGAATAAAATCAGTTTTTTTCCTGCTGTCCTTTGTACAGCCAGCATGGCTTCCCTAAGGACAAGTGGACAAGGGAAGGGTTACAGATGACATTTATTTGGACTTCTGTAAAGCCTTCAAAACAGTCTCCCACAACATAATTTTCTCTAAACTGTGATGAGATGGATGGAATGGGTGGACTGTTACACTGCTTGGGGTGACATAATTGCAGCTTCCCAGTACCTGAAGGGAGCCTACACGAAAGATAGGGAGGGACTATTTACAAAAGCATGTAGTGACAGGACAAGAGGGAATGGCTTCAAACTGAAAGAGCTTAGATATTAGCAAAAAATTCTCCACTGTCAGGGTAGTAAGACATTGAAAAAGGTTTACCAGAGAAGTTGTGGGTGCCACATACCTGGAAATGGAAAAGGTCTGGTTGGATGAGGCTCTGAGCAATCTGGTCTATGAGAAGGTCTCACTGCCCATGTCAGAGAGGTCGGAACTGGATGACATCCAAGATCCCTTCCAACCCAGGCTATGATTAAATGAGTCCATGACTCTCTCTTGGCTGTACTTAGGGCAGCTCGCTGAGATCAGTGCCATCATGTAGAAGGATAATCCCTCCTTCATATGCCTGGGGGAGAATATATGAGATTTTCCAGATTCTGTCAGGCCTGCACTGGTGAAGGCAAAGGCAGAAATCTGCCCTCCTCAAAGAAGACCTCAAAGCACAACAACTTCATAATCTTCCAGTGTTCTCTCTAAAACTGATGTTAAACTGAGACAGAAGAAGAGCACCCTATTTTGAATGGCTGGAGAGAGATGGGAATTTTTCTTCAATTTCTTCACTAATTCTTCACCTGATTTCAGAGTCAGAAATTATTATAAAACCTTTCTTTACAGTGTTGAGGTGAGAGGTCTCTTGCTATTTTGTCCCCTGAGGCCTCAAATTAGTTTTGATTCTTGTCAAATTATGTGTCCTAGGTCTCCCAGTAACAAGCATGTCCATGTCCTCAAGCAGGAACTGGTAAAATGTTCTGACGGCTCTTCTGACTAGAAAAATCCAGTTTAGGATAGTGGTCAGAATCCCACATCAACCAGAGCCACCTCCATCCCTCCCTGACAGCTGAGAGAGGAAATGCCTCAGATCAACTTTTTGACAATGAAAAACAGATTTTTCATACCAGAACATCATCTTTACGTTTCTAGAATTTTTACTGACTTCAGAATGTCTCAAACATTTACAGTCTTTTATGGTTTTAGAGTCAGCCTTCATATTGGAACGTTTCTAGAGTATAGTCATTTTGATAGGGTCATGCAACTCCCTAAACAGGCATAAATCTATCAATCTTGGGTTTATTTGCTTTAGTGTATAATATGTAGGGGAAAATAAGATAGTATGTAAGTAGAATATCATTCTTTAGCTGGTAGGTAAAAAAGTAGGCATAGGTTTAGAGAAGTAGCTGTAGCTGTAGCTAGCTTGTCGGGGAAAATAGAAGTGTTTCTCATGTAACACTGACTGCCCTTTATTGCTTATCAGCATCTGAATGTTAATCTCTTTGAATAACAAGCAACTCAGATATAATAAAATATAGTTCTGCCATCAACACATCTACCTGAAATTATTTAGGACAGTCATAATCCTGTGAAGAAATTCATAAAGTCGTGAAAAGACAAATCTTTATTTTGCTTTGAATTCTGAATTATGCCTTGAAGGGTGTGGCCTGTTCTTAGCCTACGCTGACTGGCAGAATTAGCTGGAAAAATGATCACTGATTAACACATGCAGAGAGAAACTGCCAGCTAGAAATTATGAGTGTCTAGAAATAACTAGACATTTGTTTCATTCAAATGAAGAGTTTCAAATTTCCTGTGTTCAAGGTGCGCAGTGTGCTAAAAGATAGGAATATGAGCTGGAGCAGGAAGCTGACTTCTGCATGAAATTCAAACCAGCAGTGGCTGTCTCTCAGAGACTTTCCTGAGAGACAGCGTTTCAGTGCTGTGAATTCCCCTGTTTCCCCTGGGATCCTGCACCTCACGTCTCTAGGACCAGGACATGGAACACTGCCACTGTGGCTGAGCTTTCAGCATGAGAGGAGAGCCAGGAGTCCTGCATGGAAACAACAAGGTACTGCTGATCAGCTGGTGGATGTCAGCTGGCAGGCAGCACCAGAGAGAACTCAGCAGGAACAGCACATTGAATCAGCTTCCTTTAAATGCTGTGAGAGGAGCAGTGTCTTTCTCAAAGTTATGCTATGTCTGTTTGAAAAGAAAGCAAAGGAAGAGTAAACAGAGGGGTACCTTCTCCAAGCTATCTTCAAATGTATTCAATTCTCACACCTGGAAAGCACAGTTGAAGTCTGTAGTTCTCAGTAGCAGGCTTCTGCCAAGAAGCTCTGGAACATCGAATATCGAATGTCTCCTTAATGTACCAGACATGCTGCAGGGAGAAAATTGGTTACCTGCTGATTGGCATGACTTCTGACTCATACTTCACAATTGCTTTTCTCTCCTGGCTGAATTTGTTTGAGCTATGGGGAAATAAATTGGCCCTGGAATGGATGTACTGTAGTGCAAGACAGTCATGGCAGCAGAATGTCTCCCTACCACCTCATTTGGCTTCAAGGCTTTGCTGCTGGCTCCCAGGCTCATGAGCGCTGCTGTCAGGAGGCAGAGAGAATATAAAAGGCACACACTCAAGTTATGTCCCAGCATGGGCCATTTCTTGTTGTTCACCAGCTGGTCAAACACAGAGAGTGTCATCTGGTTGGTTCTCTCAGTCTTTGTCATGGTATACCTCTTTTTCTCACTCTATGCAGTTGCTTACTCTTCCTTTTCTAAGATATTTTATAAAATGAAATAAAAATTTCTGTACTTTATCTCTTTTGGGTAAAGTTTCTTGCTTAAATCTTTAACTGAACAGGTTTCCTTACAATGGCATTTGACTTTTAACTGATAAGTCTTTTAAGATATAATTGGTTGGACAAGGTTCTGTTCCATTCCCATGGACTTTCTTTTAGTAATTCTTTGTAAGCGCCTCCACTTGTTATTTAAGAACTGGCTATTTGCTTATGTCTCAAAAGTCCAAGGAAGTACTGTGCTCCTTGAATTCACATCTGGCTGAAATTTGTCTTTGGAAGTTGATTATTAATATGAGATTCACAGCCAAGGTAGAAATATGTAACAGAGTTCATTCTTGCAGTTGAGAAATAGGGTAATAAGTGAAAAATAACATAATTAAAATATAATTTAAAGATTTGATTAAAAAAAAGAAAGAAGCAACTTAAAATCTCAAAGCTATTTTGAAAGTTCAAACTCAAGGCTCATCCTTAAAACACGGTAACTAGAGAGAGCCATACCAGAACAGTAACAGCCTATGCCAGTTGTCTGTCCAGTGATAGACTGGTGTTAATACTAAGGCAATCATTTAGGTAGAGAGATTCTGAAAATGCTTATGCCTTTTAGCTTCAGAAGCCGTCCTAAATGGTTTGGAGATCATTAATATTTCTAAATTATTTTAGGACCCTTGAAATTCTTCTCCATTTTAAACAGTCTTTGCATTATTGGGGTCTGACAGGTTGAGTACTGAAAGCAGAATTGTATGTTCCATAGTGACCTTCTGCCAAAGGGTCATCATTCATATATATTTCTCTTTACACCCTAACTGACGCAAATGTTTTTAGTTTTCCGCCAAAAGGGGCGAATATCTGTCATCACTGACTCACTGCTTCACTAAAAGGCAGGAGGTGAGGAACGAAGCCAGAAGAGCCAGTGGCTTGCTTTGGTCAGAAGGATATGGATGGAGCTGGGAATGTGCTTCCATTCACTGAGATTGCCTAATAAAAACATGGCATATGTTGCATTTCCCAGTGTTAGCAGGATTCAGTTTTGGTATTTAATTTTTTTCAGATTGTCTTCAGATAGCGTGACTGTATATAAAACTTTAAGTTTTATATATTCATGATTCTTTTTAATGAAGTTTATTTTAGATTGGTTTCTGTTGCTGGTTTGTATGTAAATAGTTTATGAAGAGCTGTTTATCTAGGCATGTCTTGTTATTAAGTCTCTTTATTAACATGTGCCATGCAGCTCTGATGTGCAGATTTAATGTGCAGTGGTTATAAGAATGCTATGATGTGGCATTGTCATGAGCAAATGTGTGTAAATAAATATCTAAAATTGATATTATAAATTAATTTTTTGAATTAATGCATTCTAAGTGAGCAGAAGCCATCAACTGACTTAAGGTGAAAAATCTCTCTTGAAATCACTCCTTGAAATTCAAAACTTGCACTATATCTTTTTGTGGTCTAGAAAAAGCATCGAAAAGCAGATCAGTAGATGTGGAGGGAGGGGTAGGAGCAGAAGGGAATGACTGTCTGTTGCCACTATGATCCAGATGAAAATAATTTTTTTAATCAGATGAAGTAAATTCAGAAGCTTAAGTAAAAAATCCTTGACTCAAGGATGTGCTCTGTTTATGGATATATCTGGTCTTTATTCTCAACATGTAGGTAAATGAGTGACTAATACTTATAAAGATCTAAATTGTTCATCACTTTGTAAAAGCATTGAAACCTGTTCTAAATGTCCTCTTACAGGACAAAAATGAGTTGCTCTACCAAGGGAGTTCTTGTACAAAATATTTTTAAAGCAGTTGGAAGCAAAACTAGCATTCCTAGGTTTTCTACTGTGTGGGAATATCTTCTGTAACTTGCTTTACTGACATGTTAATGAAAGTTGGGGAACACAAGTGCAAATAGCTACTTTAGATGTGATGCACAAAACAGTTTTAAGGAAGAATCTGGAGTAGCGGAGAAGAGTTGAATATTTTAATCATGGGAAAACCTAAGAAAATACCACCTCTTTATTCATTAATTGATGAAGAAAAGAATTGTTAATCTGCGAATATTTCAAACTGTATGTAAAAGCACAGGAAAGGGAAGTGCTACTGTGGAAAATTTTGTAAAAAATTTCATTATTCTAGCAAAATTGGAAATATGAGTGTTAGTACAATGAATTACTACAGGATTATTTTGTTCTCATTAATGACACAGAAAATACAATTGAAGTTATTAATTCAATCTTAAATTCTTTAAATGGAGATTTGAGTTTCTGTGGAACACACTTAAATAACTGATTTAGGAAAAAGATGTTCATATTAAAAAAATTTTTAAAATACCATATTTTACAAAATGTCTATGAAAATGAATTGTTAGGTGATCACAATTTATCAGAAAAATCAAGCATCAGCTTTTCTACACAAGCTTCATTTTTGGGACAGATATTTTTCTTTTATTTCTGTACTTTGCTCAGAGGAAGAGGTAACATTTTGTCATAAGTCTTATACACACAATAACAGCTGGACATTCATATAGATTTAAGTTTTTTTCTCATCGAAGCCCAATATGAAATTCTGTCTATTTTTGAGCTACAGTCTACAAAAAATACATAGCCTTATTTTTATGGCCCTGTGGGGTTAATGACAGTAATGACTAACAGAATAGTCACTGTAGTCACTGCCTGATGTTGATAATAAGCAAAGAGTGTCCTGAGTAATTAATGTTTGAAGGACAAGACTCTTGCATTATAAGATTTGGATTTGCAGTACATATTGAATTTTCAGTACATATTCCATAAGAACAGGTCAGGAAAGAATATTTGATTTCTTTTTTTCAGCAAATAATTTGATCTTTTTTTTTTTCAGCAAATCCTTGTTGTTCTCAGGAGACTCCTAGAGTCAAGAAAAACAAAGCTATACTAGGAGATAAATAATTAAATTTTATATTTGCATAACTTGTAATCTCTACCAGTAAAAGGTCTCCAAGAAAACTGAAGGACAGTTATGGTTTCCACACTTTCTCTTTTAACCTTCTAGTTCATCATGTACAAGATGCTTGTGTATCTGTGTATATATATTGACCAACACAACCAAACATCCGTTATTTCTGTGTTAAAAGTAGTATGACCAAAACATTCCAACATTTTTTTCTAGTCCAGTTTTGCTAGGCTTCCAAGCATAAGGTGTAAGGCATGGGGGCATTTCTCCACCTTAAACATGTTATCTTCTTGACAAAGTTCAGATGTCTACATGACTCTGTAGCAAATATGGCAGCTTTGTGGATTTTTAGAGGTTGATACCACTCTGTCTCCAAGTTTTTTATAAATCGTTAAAGGCAATGTTATCTGTGGACATGGGAGATACAACTTCTCCACTGAGACTGGCACAGTCTTAAAGAGGTGATTATAGCTTGTACAAATGGGGCCACATGAAATAATGCCAAGAGGATAATTGTGTGGTCCATTTCAGTTCTTTTTTGGGATGTATCCTCAGAGGATTCCAATATTCCTCAAAGCAAAATAAATTTCTTTGGATGTCTGCACCATCCAATATTTCATGATCAGTGACTGATGAAAGTTCATCAGGAGTTTTCTTTTAATTCCTCTCCTGAGTTTAGCAAGCATGGAGAACCATAGCAACTTTCAGAAGTGTGTCTGCAATGACGGCTGTGTGTAAATTCATTAACTTTTTAAATCTTTTTCCGGCGCCACCACTGTTTTGTTTTTTAGTTTTTTCCATTCAATTAGCGATACAGTGAATAATGTCCTTTGAAAAAATTTTCCTGACTTAAACTCTTGAAGATTGCTCCATCACCTACATAATCAAGATCTTCTTAGTCCACTTGCTCGAAGCAACTTGAGTTGCCATCTTGCACATCCAAAGTGTCATTATTGGGTACTTCTGGTATATTTTGTAATGAGTTATTCTCAAATGTTGGTAATAATGAACTGCAAAATAGTTTCTGACTTAGCTTATGGGAAACATCAAGGACAATCCTGGCTCCAGAAAAATGTAAAATGGGTAGGAACTGAGGTCTCCTGTCTCTCCAACAATTCCAACAGTCATTCAGCAGGGCTTTCGCTCTTCATGATGTTGAAAGGAAAGATGGAGAACAGGTGAAAAGAAAGATATTCTATCCTAGGTTTGGATGCTTTCATTTTCAGTGACTGAGCTATGGTTCTTCAGCTGCTGAAAATACTTGAGGCATGGCAAGAATATCTGGAGTTCCAAAAAGCAAGTTAGCATACTGTAAGGCAGATGTAAATACTTCTTGTAGGTAGGGGAGGTGGGTTCGGGTTCTTTCCAGTAAGGAAGATCTACCCTAAGTCACCAAATCCTATCTGGCTTTTCCACTGAGTCTCCAATCCTTTGACCAGTTAAGGTGACTCACTCAGATTTCTGCTTTCCCTTCTAAGTGCTTTCTTTCTTTTATTTTTTCACATCACTTCCACCTTTAACGTATCATTCAATTAAATACTTGTTTGTTTTCTTACTTTTTGTTTACACTACTAGTATAAATAAGTACATTGTGAGAGAAATAAAACTTATTTTTAATTGTTTTATGCTTGTCAAATTTTATGTGTGACACTCTTTTTATTAGCTAGGAATTACATTGTGGTAATGAAAAGTAAGAGCAATTGGATGGGACAAATAAATCATTTTGACCTTTATATGCCTTCCATGAATTAGATATATATGGAATTTCACAGAATGAAAAGAGGAATGAAAAATTAGCAGGAAAAGTAGTTATGGTATATAAAATAATATTTTTCCTTTCCTAAATTATTTTTTCTGGACTTAGTCAAGAAGGCTTGGAAGAGTTGAGTAATTGTTTCATTTGTTAAAAGCCATTGTAAATAATTCCAGCTTTGAGAAAAGTCTTGTCAATCTTTTCTTTTGTGTTCTTTCCCTCTCCTTCCATTACCCACTTCAAGGCTTTTAGCTTCCTTGCTAGGCAAAGTGCCCCGAAGCCAAGGGAGCAAAGCAGGGAATTTTAGTTTTTCTTCTAGGGTAGTGTCAATGGCTGCTCTGGGAACCAGATGTTTCTGATTCTCTGTAATGGTGATGTTCCAAATGGCTTATGTGTCACCTTGTCATCGAGTTAATGTCAGAGAGGCATGCTTTGAAACAGGAACCAAGGCTGATGGCACTGGTTTGCAGTGACGGGCAAATAAGCCGAATAATAATGTCCTAGTTTCTGCTTTCTTTTCTGCTTTTCCATTTCATGATTTTTAGTCAAAATACATGTGTATTTTACCTTTGGAAGGATTGTATACTGCTGTGTAAAATACCACCTGTTAGCAATTTATATCTTAGTCACTCACGGTGGAAATATGGTTATATATCAAAAGAAATAAAAAATTAGGAAAGAACTTAAATACAGTATTAGTTTGGGTTTCTCCAAATTATATTTTTTTCAGGTTATTTTTTAAATGTCTGTGATTTTAAAATCTTGAAAGTAATATTCTTATATAGCTTTCTGTTACTTTGGATTATATATACTACAATGAATATATATTTATTGTTATATTTCTTCATAGATATTTCATTGATCATAACACAGAAGAAGATAGGTATTTCACCATTGATGCTAGTACTGGAACCATTAAGACTGCCAAGATCTTTGACAGAGAGGAGACACCTTGGTACAACATCACAGTGGCTGCTTCTGAGATAGGTAAATAATTTATTTGGCACATGGTATGAAAAATAAAAATTAGAAAGGAAAATAATCACTCTCACATTTTGAGAAAGACTACATTAATATATTATGTTCTTTTGAACACCAGTGGGTTTTTAGCTAGTCCAGATAAAGAAGAGTTTTCTGTATGTTTGTGAATACTCTAACTTCACAGAACAATTAAACAAAATCACATGCCTATGTGAGTCCACCTGTGTAAATTTGCCAGATTTCTCTGCATGGGACAGAAGGCTGCCAACTTACCCAGCAACATTTCTAAGCATTCAATCTCCTAAAATCAACAGCTTGTGCCATTTGTGTTTCACAATTCGTATGTCTTAGAAGTTAACACTATTTAGTACTGTCTGAGAATTTAACACACTTTATTACTGTCTGAATTTAACACTATTTAGTGCTGTCTTTCCTTCTTGTATCTACTATCGACTATTTTAGCGAATTGCATGCCAATTGTATGCCCATGTTAATTTATATTTCACAGATGCCTAGTAGTTTCTGATTATGTTTCTGGCCTTTTAATGGGCAAATTACCAAGATATAATAAATACTTAGCTGTGCATTTGAAAGTCTTCTAACTTTGGTGAATCTCCATTGCCTCAGATAAGCCCTGCAATGATCAAAACCCATTTGGCTGAGGAGTATGAGACAAATATTTCTTCTTGAGGCAAGGAGAGTGTAAAGAACTTTTCAGTTTAGCTTTTTTATTGCAGGGTCTTCATTTTTCCATGGTCAAAGTTTTAAATTTAAAAAACTCAACAGGCAAATGAAGAAAAAAAAAAGTCCCATTCTGGATTGATAGATCAATCCTCCCAAGCACTGTTCATGATACTATCTTTCAGTGGCAGTGATTTTGATCAAAACTGTGAAATACTTTTATGTATATTCGTTTTCTTTTTTTTGTTTGTTTGTTTTTTTGTTTTTGTTTTATTAATGATAAAACACAGGTTTTACCTCTAATAGGTTCCACTGACATTATTTAGCCCTGTCTGCTTTCATCTGTTTCAACTCTTGGTTAAAATGTAATCTGTTCTGCCACTACAGCACTAGCACATGCTACAAAATAAACAGCAGGAATTTATTGCATAAATACAACAAATTGTTTCCTATTATTGTACCTACATTCACAAATAAATTGACATTTTGAGCTAAGTACTTCCCTACAGTAAGTAATAGGATCTAGAATTTTATGATTAGCTCCTTGAAAAAGCAAACACTAACACTCCTGTGTGCTTGACAGTGTTGACATATATAGAATGTCATTTCAGTTCAGCATAAAACTGAATTCAGTATGAAATAAAATATAATTAAGGCTTAATCATAACCAGGAGCATACTGTTAATTAAAAAAAAAAAAAACAAAAAAACCAAAATTTAAAAGCTACACAGGGACACTGAAAAAAGAGTATTCATGAGTCCTTTTTTGGAAACCATTGAAATATAATTTTCCAGAAAAAAATCTCAATAGCATAAAACTTAAACATAGCTTTCTCCACATTATTTGTTTCACATAATCAAAAGAGTGCTGGTACATGTATCATGCTGAGAATAGTATGAAGAAGGAGGATTATGTTTAAAACTAAAACAGAATGGAATAAATTATAAGAATTATACTTTTTTTTTCTTTTTCTTTGGCTTTTTTTTTTTTTAGGTGCTCTGCTTAGAAGTCTCTGTTTCAGGTGCAAATTTTTACAGGAAAACACAAATCTGATTTTTTGTCCCTTGCTCTGCCTTTGTTACAGTTAAAGTTGGGGTTGAAAAAATAAGTAAATCTATAGAGTCAGTTGGAAAAACAATTCATTTATGAAAAAAGGCAGATATAGTAGTGAGGAAGAGATGGATAACAGACAGACTGACAGGCAGCCTAAATGACAGACAGCCTTTCCTCATGTCTACTTCCTCAAACATTTTGTTTTTTTGCCGTATTTGGAAATTACAACACTGTTCTCTTCCAAATCCATTGTGAAATTAATAATGAATTTATGATGGAGCAAGGAGCATATGTTGTGTATGGCCAAAGCTCTTCCCTTAAGTGCTACCTATCCCATATCTGGTCTTACGGGTTTTGCTTTTAAGCTCAAGCACAAGGTATTGCAAAACTAAGACTAAAGCTGAAATATCAGTCTATGGCTATGACAAAAGTGTTATTTAGCTGTTGGGCTGGTATTCCTCAAATTTATCTGACACAGCAGAAGGCATTTGCAGCTTCTGACATCATTTGCTTGGCCAAGAACACAGCAGAACCTCCAAGGCCCATAAAGATTGCATTCCTTCAAAAACAAGAGGTACTCTGTGGGTATAAAGTGTTGATTGTAGTTAGTTTCTTGAAGTGTTTTCCTCTCTTCACTTTGTGCTACATATCACTGATAGAATTCAGTTTCCACCTATCATCCTTTTGGCCGCTATTTGTAACCGGGCTTATTTTACAAAAATGAAATTTAGAATCAAGATTATATTTCTACCCCCAATTCACAATTGTGTGATATCTTCATGCTTCAACCTCATTCTTTCTCAACCTTTCATAAGATATTTACTTTCACTTTTCCTCTCTGTATGTGATATATACTGTCTGCATTGGTCAAGTGTCCTCTGAAATCTGAGGAAGTCCTACCACTTTGCTCTGCAGGAGTAATGCTGATGTAATAATCCACAGGCTTTTTTCTGTTTGTGCTCTTTTTTCTTAAATCACATCATTATTATAAAAATTAATGGGCAATCCTTTTCTTTCTTTAACATGCATTGTTCTTAAACAGCAGCATTTTTGTGTCCAGAAGCATTTGCTTTGATTGTCTCAATAGGAGTGCTTCCTGAAATTTCTTTGTAGTATTAGGAAATAAGATGATAAAGTAGTACTATAGTTTATGTTGAAGGATCTAAAGACTAAATCTAAGACAGGTGGAAGGAGAAGTCATACTGAGAGTAGTACTAATACTTTAAAATACAGATTCATATAGGGTGATTACCATTTAATTGACTTCTTAGAATTCTTTGAAAAAAAATTAGAAAAGTCTATTTGAAAGAGGAAGAAGATATAATTTGATTGATTCTAGTAAAGGTTTTTAAACAAGTCTTTGACAAGAGTAATGAGAATAGAAAAGTACAGAGCAAATGCACAATGTTTTATAACACAAGAAAGACTGATTTAGAGGAAAGAAATAACAGTCATAGCATAGTAATACCAAGAATACAGTCTGTCCCTTGGAAGTAGAAAAACTTAAGGCTGAGCTATTTCAAGGACTAACAGAATCTGTCAATTAGAATTCATTATTATGATAGCACTCAATGATACAAAGTGATTCAAATTCCAAAATTACCTCCCTAGCTGGTAAGAATTAAGGAAGATTGAGAGAAATTCATGTAAGAACAAGACACATAGAAGAATGAGCTAGATAACTGAAGTGTGAAGTGGATGGAAAACTGTCTGAAATGGCAGGTTCAAAGGGCTTCAACCAGCAGCCCAGATAGCAGGTGGGGTCCAATCACTAGGAATTATTCCTGGTGGCTTATGCAGGATATAACAGCCTCTTCATTAATGATGTGATATGTGGAATAGAGTGCTTTTTCAACTGCTCTCAGTCTTTGAAAATGACACAAAACTGGAATAAAGGCTTGTACATCAGACTGTTGTGTTGACAACCAGAAAGATCTCAATAGGCTTGAGAAATGGCTGAACAGGAAATGAAGAGAGATTGATGAGAGGGAAATTAAATCTTGAAGAGAGATTTAATAATAGGAAATGCAAAGTTGAGCACTTAGAGAGGAATAATCCTATGCACCAGTTCACATGCACAGCCAACTGGCAGATGAGCAGCTTTTTAAAGAAGGTTATGGTGGAGATCCTGGTGGGTGAAAGCTGGGTGTGAGCCAGTGATGAGATCTTGTGGCAATGGATGCCAATGCCATTCTGCACTGGGTGAGAAAACACTGGGTGTCAGCAGGCTGAGAGGGGTGATCCTTCCCCTCCATACAGCCCTGGTGAGGCCACACGAGGAATCTCCCAGATCTGGGCTCCTCAATGCCAAAAAGACTAAGTCCAGTGCAGAATCATGAAGGCTGGAATATCTGTCTTATGAGGAGAGGCTGAAAAGGCTTGGATTGTTCAGCCTGGAGATGTGAAGGCTCAGAAGGAGCTTATCAATAAGCTTAAGTAACTGTTAGGGGGAATCTAAGAGGTGACTAAAGATGATCAACATCAGGAAAGACTCATCTGAGTAGTATACAGTAAAATGACAGGAGGCAATTTGAATAAATTGAAGCGCAGAAAATTCCATTTAAACCAAAGAAGAAAAATGGTTTTACTGTGAGATTGATTGAAAATTGGAACAGGTCACATTGAGAGGTTGTGGATTCTCTGTCTTGGAGACACTCAGAACCCAACATGACATGGCCAGAGCAATGTACAATCTAGATCCAGCTTTGAGCAAAGGAATTGGACTTGCAGATCTATGGAGGCACCTTCAAAATCAATGATTCTTTGATTTTTTGGTACTAGGAACTGTGTTTTAAATGTGGAGAAGAAAATAAAAGAAGAAAATGGAGAAAACCAGCTTCTTGATATGTTTTTCAGGTGATGTTAATGTCAAAAGGTTATCACAGTTCATAAAATACTGGCATTTAGATGTATAATAACTGTGGTTTTAAATAGAAATGTGATTTTTTAAAAAGCAAGATAAGTGCTTATATTTTAAATATTTTAAAGGTACCTTTTAACTAGGAAGTTGTCACATATTTCTCTTATGCAACTGGTTATTATATCAGTGTGTAGAATGGATTTCTGGATTTATTAGATAATTAGCAGTGTGGGGATCCAGTTGTGGTGCTCCTGATTGTCTCCAAAATCCTCTGCAGTAGCTGAAAATGGAAAATCAGACCATTTTCCACTATTTGCTTAAAGGACCAACTTGAATACAATGGGTGCAAAAACTTGTGATTGAAAGGACAATAAAGAATTCCTAATTTGTAAAGCTGTGGAGAGGTTGTATAGAAGAGAACTGAAATAATGGTGTTTCATGCCAGGTTTTGTCAGATCCCCCAGACTTGATGAAATCCAATCAAGAGTCAGCAAAAAAATTGCCATGTTAAAGAAACCTGTATATACAGAGCTTTGACACTGTAATGGATTAGAAATCAAAATACTGAAGAGACATCATTATGCAATCAATTTTACAGAAAAAAAATCCCACAAATCTCCAAGGTGTTAAAAAAATCAGATATTGGAAATAAAACCACCCCAACCAACAAATATATTTGTCTTTGTATTTACTTTGCCATGGGTATTCATTATGAGCTTCACAGGAAAAAATGCCAAGGGGTTGAGTTAGGGCAGTATTTAATGGCAAACTATGCAATACCCTATGTGCTATGGAAGGGATATCAGGAAAAAGTAACTGCAAAAAACTACTCAAAGAAATAACTTTTAGACATATTTAAATAGAGTGCCAACAAACCCTACTCAGAATTTAAATATGTGAAAAGTTAGGGTAACTCACCAGAATAAAAGTTTGGAACATTCATTTAAAAAGACCTAGAGTAAATAACATTAAAGTGTCCTTTCTAATTGTAACATAAGTAGTTTTTTAATAAGTCTTGGTAAAAACAATAACAGAAACATACAATTACATAATTCAGAGGAAAAAGGAATCCACAGAGACAACTAATAATATGCAGCAGTGAAATATAAGCCCCCTTAAGTTGCTGAATAATGGAATTCCTATAATTGCAACAAATAAACAGATAAAGTGTATTCTTATGGTGAGGTGTGGTTATATCTATTATTAGGAATAACAGGGATATTGCTACCCATATTACCATCATTAAACACAAGGTTATGGGAAGAATTTGACAGTTCTTTTTCACATTTTATATTTGCAGAAAAGAAATTACCAAGATTTGGGTAGGGTATTAAAATATATTACTCCTGATAGCACTGCATGAGGCTGTCATATGGAGAAGGATCACTGAAGCTGGAGGGGAGACATAAAGTATAAATAGTATTTCTGTTAATAGTATTATGAGGCAAGCTGATTTATTTTACAAAAAGTGAAATCAAAAGACAGAAATACACAATGATTTTGGTTTATTTCGAAACACATGAAAGAAACATATGCATTGCCTGAAGGAAATAAATCTTTGGAGGAATACCTTCCTGGCACACACACAAAAAATAAGAGAACAAGAATTTATGTCAATTTATTTTCTCATTTTTAATTTTCCACATAACCATGAATGACTCTAATAGCTTGTCTCAAATAATCAGTTTTTAGAAAATGTTTTCTTTACAATATCTTCAAGAAATCATCTAAATCAGAACAAAATGCTGTTGCAGTTTTATAAACTCCTAGCCATTTGTATCTGGTGGACAGCAGGATGATTTTTTTTATACCAGTGAGTTTGTTGCAAGACCCCTGCCTCAGTTTTTCTTTGAACTGAATTTTTTCTTACAATAAATATGAAACATCCTCATAGTGATTTTTATCTAGGTCTCAGTTGTTTGTTTTTTTTTCAAAACTAGTAATTTTTTGTAGCAATAGAGAATGGACTTAAAGAATGAAATTCACTATTTATTTTTTTTTTAGCATCATTTGAGGGAAATACTGTGTTTTGTATTGGTTTTATATATATATATATGATTATCCCAATAGGTACAATACAGAAACAGAAATAAAATTGTTACCATAAACCCTGACTTCACCAAAGAAAAAAAATCACATTCATTCTTTATCTTTGACCTTACTTGCATTCTGCCATCTAGTTTAGGTTCAGAATGAGTTTTGATATTGGTAACATTTTTTTTTCCAGAAAATACAATCTGCCACCAAAGAATTTCCCTAAATCTAAAAGAGATTAAAGTAGATTTTAAAAACAAAACTATGGGGTTTTGAGACTGTATTGGTCATGGTGTAGTGACAATGACCTGGATATCTGCTACATTTTTACTGATGAGAGCTGGACACAGCACTGGTACCCAGTCCAAACTTAGCAATGATGCACAGTTTACTTTCAGGCTTGGCAAGCTGCCTACTAATGCATCACAGCAATGTGAACTTATAGTATCATACAACCATTAAGGGTGGAAAAGACTTCTAGGATCATTGAATCCAACCATTCAGCCAGGAGGAGAGGAGCCTTGGGGAAAATGCTATTGCTCCCTACCACTGCCTGAGGGGAGGTTCCAGCGAGGTGGGGCTTGGCTTCTTCTACCAAGTAACAAGTGAGAGGACAATCGGAAATGGTTTTAAGTTGTACCAGGAAAGATTCCATCTTGATACTAGGAAAAATTTCTTCATTGACAGAGTGGCCAGGCACTGGAACAAGCTGACCAGAGAAGTGGTGGAATAACAATTTCTGGACGTTTTCAAAAATCATGTGGATTTAGCAGCCTCTGCTATTTTTTTTTTTTTTTTAATGTGCTTACCAATGCAATACAGAAAGCCTACCAAAAAGCTATTTTAAAATCCAACAGTTGTTGAAAGGCAGTTAGTTCTCTAGCCTGCTCAAGGAATTTTGCTTCTAATTCCAATTTCAATGCTTATTCCCTGTTTATATTGGCTTAGTCATTGGCTTCTAGGCATACTAGAATTTCTTCTCCTGTTTGTTTGGGAAAAGCAACAATGAAGATATTCCTACATTATCATCTGAAAGTGGGATAGGGCATGGCTCTTCTTAGCTACCAAGGTGAGGCTCTAGAGAAAGGATAGAGTTTGGAATCGTATGGCATTTACTTCCCTTTGAAGCTTTGTGACAGAAATGTCAAAAGGGACATTTCTGGCCACAGAACCAGTATGTTTTGTGGTGCCCTGTTCTGATCAGGCAGTCAACACCAACATCGTCTGAGAATTTGTCTTGAATTACAGCAATAGAGGTTTTCCAGCTTGAAAAGTCTAAATGTTTTTGATCTACTGCAATGCTATGATTATCACTATTGCTTCTGTAGTTGCTGCTGCTATCACTACTGCGGTGATAGAAGAGAAGTGAGCAGTGCCTTCAACTTTATATTTATTAGTAAAAAGTTAAATTTTGATACAAAAAAAAAAAAAGCATTTGCTATCCATCTTCAGGTATTAGAAGTATTTAGAAGTACCCACTTCCTTAAAATGAAGACTGGAACATTAAACTTATTCTTAGATTCTGCATAATTTTCTCCTTGCCAGAATATTTAGTTTATCTCATGTACATCATCCTGAATCAAACCCAGTATTTTATTGATATTGCCACTCCCACTTGCATGTTGGACATTCTTCCATCACTTAGGTTTTTTTTTGGGTAGTATATTTCATCCTTCCTAGATCTATGTTTATTCTTCTAATGTGTTAAAACTAATCTTTATTAGAGGAATGTGATGAGTCTTTTGTACTTCTCTTTAAGAAGTAACGGTATAGAGAGCTAGCTGAATTTCCTAAGTATTGGTTTGCATTGTAATGTCTTAAAAAGATGTCAAATGGGCTTATATCAAAAAGCAAGTAACAAACAAACCAAAAGCTTGTTGATGTCAGGACTTACATTCTGAAAGTCATTCAGGTAAAATATTTTTTTATGAAGTCTATTGGAATTTTGTTAGTGTGAAAAGAAACTCTCAGTCATCAGTAACTATATTAAAAATCTTTCTTCCTAAATAGGGATTTAAAAGTTTGCCCACAGAAACTAATAGAAGAGAAGATTCAAGGCTTCACATTGACTCTTAATTGGGTCTTCTGTATATTTAGAGTGGACTTGCCAATGGATGATCTGAATACGAGGATATGGATAATGAAATTTATTTACTTTACAGATATTTAGTATTCTGGAAGAAGAACTGTTTATTCTGGGAAAAGTCTCGAGCATAAGAAAATAAGTCCCTAGCATAGGTGAATCAGAGCAGTGTTTCTGCTTCAGTTGCCCCTTAAAACAGAGAGCATTCATTTCGAAAAATATATTCTTGAGGCAAATGCTAATAGGACACAGAATATTTTGTGATGCACAGGCCTGAAATGTATGTCAGCAATGATTATCTTAAAACTGGAAATCTGCCATGCTACTGCAAGAAATGTGTCTTATTAAGAAAAATGTACTATTAAAAGTGCCAGTTATTAGATTGGTTTGGAGATTGCAGGTGAATTGTATTCTTGAAAAAGACTGGAATATATTTTGATTCCCAAAATCAAAACTTAAAAAAAGAAAGAGAAAAAAAAAACTTATTTCCTTCAATTCCTTCTCATTCTCTCCCCCTATTATAAATTGTTCTGTCGCCTTGCATGCAAATTTAGGCATGCACACTGTTCAAGACTGTTTTGGTAAGCGGTGTTAATACTGTGCCATTAGCATTTTATAGTGAGTATCCTGTCAGTATGGAAATTTGCCTGCAAATGTCAGTGATTCCATGAGGTACTGGCTTCCAGGGAGTTACTAATATCACCTTGTGCGTAAAGAGCTCTTTTGAACTGATGAGGTATTTATAAATTCTTCGTACTGTAAAACAGCTGCAAAAGAAATAAAAGTAAACTTTCTGAATCTCCATAAAATATCTCTCCATAAAAACTACTTCAAATCTAACTGACTGAATAAGATTGCTCTGAGTAGTGGTGACAGGCATACGAGAGGACACATTCAAGGCAGGGCAAAGAGGTCTCCAGCACTGTACTGAAACAAAAGTATTTAACTCTTTTTGTCATGCACTGGACTAAAAAGTTTGATTTTTTCTTCCCCGGTAACTCTATGCCAGGCCTACAGAGCAGTCCTTTATCTATGGTACCCACTACTCTGTGCCCTCTCTGATTTTTTCTGCATCCTCTTGAATGTTTTTTGCCCCCTCATACCTTTGAAGATGGCCCTGCTTTGAGCTGGAAACTGGACCAGTGACTTCCAGAAATCCCTTTCAACTAAGATTTTTCAGTAATCCTACAATTATCTGATAATCACAACTTCTGTTGCCTTCTTGCTAAAACTCTTACAGATTTTCTGTAGTATTGAAATGTTCAAATTTTTCATTATAGTTTATGAATCTTGTCTCTTTGTGTGTATTGTGGTCTTCCTTCATGTATACCACTTTCTAGTTCATATACCTTACAAATTATGTTCAAGAACCTCCCCAACAAAGTCTCAAAACCAAAGTTTCTTTGGGCCATAGATATCATATTCTGTAATTGTAATTACAGGATTTTTTAATTTTCATTGTCTGATTACATTAACAGAGGGCATTGCCTAAATGAGTTGCAAGCTAAATTTAAGTGAACAGTAAGTAATGTTAAATCTGTACTGCCTGTGCTGTTCTGCACAGTCTTTTGACTACCTTCAAGAAAGGAACAAACATCGTTTTGTATAACTACTCATACTGTGAATGTTCTCCTGGAGAGAAGATTGCTTCCTTCAGAAAAAACAGCAAAGATAGATAAATATCCCCTTCTCCCAAATACTTAGTGGACAGCCAAGTGTAATTCTTGCCTCACTTATATATCCCCAGCATTTAAACTTTCCTCAAAGTTTTCTACTAAAGGTGTTTTTTATATGGCAGTAGAGAGCCTCATTCTTGCATAAAAACAATGGAGATAGTCCAGTTTGTCTCTTAGTTCACCTCTTACAAAGATATTTATAGATTCGGGGTAAAGCTGGAAAAAACAGTAACGGAAAATTTCAGCAATATATTGGCATTTGCAAGCCTGTACATGTCTTCTGAGCATATTCTTCTAACGTCTAATGCTAAGGGTAATGGGGAATAGCATTCCTCTGTTAGTAAAGTCTTCTGTTGACTTTTTTATCTCCTTTCTATGAGGTTTCAAAAGTATTAAAATCATTGTGTGAATATGCACATATTAGTTAAAAAGAGAATATGAAAAATCTGAGGGAACTTCTAAGACCTAGTTCCTTGGCCTAGTATCCCATGTGACGAAAGAAAAAGAGAGATCTCTTCATTTTTCTAAAAACTTCAACATTCTCAAATATTTCTTCACTGGGAGCCTACATTACTGGTGGTTTTAAAGCCAAGTGTGTGTCAAGTCAATGCTTTCCAGAATTCTGAGGAGAGATCATTAAATGTGTGACAAATATAAGGCATTTTGTAAATGACCGTTTTTAACAGAAACATGGTGGGGATTAATTATGATCAAAATAACCATGGTGAATGAAGTTTCACCATGAATGAAGCTTTGGCTACTAATTTTTCTCTCTCTTTTATTTTTCTTTTTTCTCCTCATGAGCACACACATGAACTTTTAAAATGTCAATCAAGAATACCTCATTCTTCCATTTTATTCCATTTGAAAGATTGACTTTACAGTTTTCTACTGATAATTTCATTTAGTTGGTGAATGCAAGATAAATTTTGTCATCTAATTGATTGATACTTGTACAGACTCCAGAAGGCACGTATTAGATAATCATAAAAAGTTTAAATACATAATTCTTTCAACAAAATAAAATTACCTTAGTACTTGGAAGTAAGAACAAGGGTATTATGGACTGAAAGAAATTATGGGGTTTTTCCATTTTCTCATGGAAAGTGTATTCTTGTTGAAAGGATTCTACTTATTGTGCTTTTTAGAGGGTGTAATGTTTCTGAGGGAGAGCTGCCATTAAAGTACAGATCATAGCCTTGGGCATTGGTACTTACATATTGTTTTCTTTGTGCAAAAACCAGACTCACTTCTGCTGAACTTTCTTTTCTTCTGCTAAAGCCACACTTACTAACTACTGTGTGAAATGACATAGCAACTTGTGAGAAACCAGAACTCAATTTTAGGGAAAGTTTATATATGCCTATGTGTTTTTTTATTATATTTACATTTTACTTTCTAAACCCTTTAAGGAACTGTGAAAAAGAAAAATGCTTTCATATTTTTTGCATTAGATTTAATTTAATACTATGAGGACAGTTTAACATTAATTGCCAAGAAATTGATTATTTTTCACCATAAAGTGCAATAGTATAAGTCCAACAGCTTCCTCCCACTTCTTTTCCAGAGTAGCTTGTATTTGATTTAAGTGACTTGACTCATGCCGTACTTCCAACTCATTTTAATTGCTATTTTTTCAAAACAGTTAATGGAGCGCAACAAACATGCTTTATTATGTTGTTACCTAAATTTCTGTAGATGCATCAAATTTTCATTTAGTTATTGTTTTAATAAACCACTTTCAAATTGAGGATTACACGCAATATTGAGTGTTTTAAAAGACTTAATACCATCCAATGTGTTTTGCAGACAACCCTGAGCTAGTGAGCCACGTTCCAGTTGGTGTTAGAATCCTGGATGTCAATGACAATCCTCCCGAGCTGGCCAGAGATTATGATGTAGTCGTCTGTGAAAATTCAAAGCCTGGTCAGGTAACTCTCACAGCTATATTTCTTCCAGTGATAAAGAAGAATTGCTTTGTTAATGTCACATATGTCAGAAGTTTGGAAAATGTCATAACTCTTTCTGATTTTACTTTAACATTTTGTACTTGATTGAAATTTTAATTGTATGAGGCAAAAGGGAGAAAATTTTGGCATTTGTTCAATATCTCTTTCTTGTTGCTGCAAAAAAAATACTCAAGCTATCTTCTGTAAAGACAGGTAAAACTTTAATCCTGTCAGATAAGGGATAGAATTTGACAAGCCACTATCCTGAACAAAGTGAATAAAGCAGATTTAACATCTTTCATCCAAGTGCCACATAGTAGTAATGTTTCAAATGCAGCTCACTGAAGTGGCTGGTGAGCATGGCTCACATCCTCACTCTTTGCTTGTTAGTTGCCCTTGTCTATAAAGGATTGCTACACAAAAGATCTTGAATGGGTTTTCATAACTATGAGGATGGGGAGGGCCAGAACTGCCACTGAATAGCTGAATCGTATTCCAGCCACTGCTCCTCTGATTGATGCACATCATTGCAGCCCAGGGTTTGGCAGTTTTGCAAAGTGCTTTTCCTTTTCTGCATAGACTGAGTTTTACCCACAGCACTGAGCTTGTTTTGCATTATTGCACAGGTTGTATGTTTCAATTATGAGCTGATATGTTTCCTGAGGAATGTATTACTAGTAATAACATTATTTTCATCAAATCCTTAAAAAGAGTATACACAAATGCATAGTGACATATTTCTGTTTTTAAAGCTGAGACTATAAAAATGCCATACATCATCTGACTGTAGCCTGATCAAAGTTATCTTCACTCCACCAGCAGCCAAAAACTGGCACCTAAAGCACAATATAAGAAACGACCAAGTGTGTTTGATACTTACCACAAATTCTTCCCTGGTATGAGACCATTTGCAGGTGATTTCCTGATCTAAATATGGTTTGTGTATTTTTAGTAATTCTTTATTAACCATCTCATATGAACCTGTCAAACTTTTCCTACAAAAAACATAAATTTTTGGAATCTGTGCCTAGAAATTTTGTAGTTTAATTGCGTGCTTCCATGAGACCTAACTTTTTTTTTTTTAATCTTTCCATACTGTCTTCAATCAGTATTTACCAGTTCTCTTGGGAGAGAAAGAGGGAGTGCAGTTGATCTCTATTTATTATCACTGTGACATGCATAAATCTCTAGCACATTGTCCCTTAGCTGTCTCTGTCCAGACTGAGTTAGTCCTGCTTAACTGGGGCAATCGGTGATAAAGCCCTCCCAGACTTTTGATCATTAATCTTTTCCTCCCCTAAAATTTCTCCAATTCTTCTCTATTCACCTTGAGATGGAATCAAGATTCAAGATGCAGGTATACCGTGGTTTAAAATTCTTATAATATTTCATGCTTCATAGTATATGATAATCTTTGCTTTGATCTTTAGTATTTTCATAACGATTTCTAAGAATGACTTTGCTTTTTAACCACTAGTAAGCATGGAATGCACAAAAGTATGCCTGCCCTAACACCAATATCATAAAAGGCAATAGTCAGATCAGAGATCACCATCATGTGTGTGAAGTTAAGACTTCATGTTATGTATAATGAATTTCCTCTGTCTTACTATTGCCTGGCTACTGAGTGTTGCAAGGTCTTTAATGCCATCCCTTCCTCTTTTCATTTTTGAACAATTCAATATCATGAGTAGATTTGGTGGGCTGATAATCACACTCTTTATAAAAAGACATTTATTATTGATCACTGATAAACAAGTGGCCCAGCATAAGCAGGAAGTCACTGTGGCTTTCTCTCCTTGTGTAATATGCAATTTACAGAAGAGATCCTATTTCCTGTGTTTAGAGCAATCATGTGTGCAAGAGCCTTCCCTCTTATCTAATGATTGTATAGTGTTCTTCAGTGCTCTTATTGAGACACTGGAAAATCCAAGTAGGTCTGTCTGTCAACTGAATATCTCTTATTAAATGCTTATTAAATTAAAAATAATGTTCTGAAAACTTCAAATAAATGAAAATATAGAATAATTAGAACTTGCAAAGAACTAATGTAAGAAAAAAGTCTCTTTTAAGCATTAGTTGCAACCGATTCAACTTTTCCTGATATTTTAAAAAATACCTTATTAAACAATAAATATTAAATTCTTTTACTAAATAATAAGGTAAATTATGCAAATCTGAAGCTATCTCAGAAATGCTTTTTGCTGGGGCTGCTGGGGCTGTTGTTGCTGGTAGGTAGCTAATGTTTTGTAGCAAAATTTTAATTCTCCAGTAGTAGTTTTACAAATGATAATTTATGGGCAAGATTTTTAAGAGATACAATAACATTAGCTCACTGTTTGGGCCAGCCTTGTGCTTTTCCCTGAGCTACTGTTGCATGTCTGAATGACTCCTGACCTCAGCCACGCAGCAATTTAACACCTGAGATTAGTGCTGCCATGAGGGACTCTGCAAGCTGTAGCTTAATACCAAAGGCTGGACCAGCTTCATGTTGTATTCTTCAACTCACAGGGCTCCTTCACGTGTTTGTAATGAAAGAATTTTTATTTGCATTTCACAACAAGGTTTCAGAAAAATTGTAACACTAAACAGAAGCCGAAACCAAGCACAAAAGTACGTGTCTTGCTCAGATGTTACAATCTAATCTCAGGAAAAAAACCAAAAAAATAAAATGGTGTTCAAAAATATTAGGGAGGGGCAAATAAACTGATTGCAGAAGAAGACAAGTGTTCCATATGCTACAAAAGGTTCCCAGCTGGGTGGTTCTGAATCACTGTAAAGACAGTATAACTTTGAGTTATCCATCATCCTGTGAGAATGTTTCATAAGATTTATTCCTAAATAACAAATTCGGTACTTCTAGGGACATCTGCTTGACTTGGGCTTCCATGTTGCACTGTCCTGTAAGATCCACTATTTCTTTCCTCAGCACATCTATTTTGAAATTTTTATGTGTGAGATAAACTCAACTGTAAACAGTCATTGAAGGACTTCTTGGTTTTGCTTATTTATTATCAAAATTCCATTTTTATGGAGTGAATTCACAGTATCATCTAATCGCAGAGCCTGTCTCCTGCTTTTTCCACTCCACTGCTCTGTTATTTGGGAAAAAAAAAAAAAAAAAAGCTTCAACTTTTTAATGCTTAAGCCTTAAATCTAAACGACCAAACCTAAAGCATGTCAAAAGGAGGAGACAATAATTTCCAGGCTGAAGTGACAGCTTTGGTCACTTTGTAATCATATAGGTGAGAAGGGAGACTAAGCATCTGCAACAGATTCCAAGTGAAGCTTGATTGATATTATATATTAAAGTAGACAAAGTAGTTGTGAGTTGATCTTAGATGACATTCAGACTTGGAGAATACTGACTTCTCGACATATACTGATTTTGTGATTGACTGTGAAATTTAGCCAATGTAGGAAAATGACATTTTGCCTTGTTCTTAAAAGGAAATCAATGTTAGTTGGCAAGGAATGCCTCTGCTATGTTTGTCATGTGCATATTTGCTTGTTTATTGATTCAATTTTAAAATGATTCTGAGTAGAATTTAACACCTGCTCTCTGTCTTCTTCAATTAGCTCTCCTCAGTTCTTGAAATTCTCTTTTCTCATCATGTCTTGCCTTTAAAAAAATATCATGACCCTTAAGTTTCATCCTATCAGTGTTGTCAGCTGGGCTTTACTGAAGCTGAGATTACGTCTTCTATTTTAATCAGGCTTGGCATGGTACATGTTAAGGTCTGTTAATAGGCTATTAGGTACTTGGCCAATTAATTAGAAAAGGGTTAATAGTACATTTGGGTGTCAAGATGACGTGTACTTTTGTTTCTCACTGGTGAATGAATGTCTTGGATATATTTCCTGAAAATGTGTGAAGTTCTTGTTTAAAAACAGGCCTCTAAAAGTGCTTTGACCTATCCTAGTAAACATAAAATATTTATTTTCTAGGTGAAAAAGCAAAACTTTTATACTATGTGGTGCTATACTTTTTACATATATTCATGAATTCAGGGAATACTTGTATTTACATGCGTGAAATCAGGGAATATAGACAGTATATTTTGAGTTAAAAAGTTTGTCTTGAAACCAAATAATTTTTACACAAGTCATGTGTCACTGACTCCTTGATCAAAGGTATTTTTGTTGCAGAATGGCATGCTCTTCAAGCAGCATTCTGTAAAATGTCACTGAATGTTTTATGTAGCATAGGGCAACAGGATGAAAATTTATCCACCGTGCTGTCAAATAAAAGCTGAAGCTGCATGGCAAATTGACTTATATTTCACGATAAAAAAACACTGGGGATTTACAAAAATATTTACCAAAATAATTTTTTTTTCTTATGGTCTTACCTGAAGTTTTTACAGATGTGGATGGCATTTAATGACATTTTTAGTATTTGAATAATAACAGAAATCGATTATTTTGAACATAGTGTTCCATCACCCCTTTTTTTGCCTCACTGTGCTAAATATCATTTCAACATTATGAACTAAATATGTATAGCTAAGAAAATCTTATCTTTCTGGTTTTACATGATAGTTTAACTAACAGTTGTGCCACCTTTGCAAAATTCAGTAGTGAAAAATTAGCTTTTGCCAAAATTTTCAATCGGTATTGCCATGACTTAGGTAAAAGTCATATGCATGCTTATAGATATTTCAGATTTTTTTCAGATTGATTTTACTTTGCTCCACTTCAACAAAAATATTATGCCAAACTAGTAAAATATTATTGGCAACCATCATAAGTACTGTTAATTGGTCTCAGATGTGTATAGTCAATGCAATGTACTTTATTGTATATAGTAAATGGAATAGTTATTATAGCCTATTGAGTTGTCATGGTTTAACCCCAGGTGAAAACTCATCTCCACACAGCCACTCACTCACTCCCTCACCAGTGGGACTGGGAAGAGAATCAGGAAAGTAGAAGTGAGAGAGCTTGTGGGTTGATATAAAGCCAATGTAATGGCAATAGCCAAAGCTGCACATGCAACCAAAGAAAAGCAAGGAAATGACCACTTCCCATGGGCAGGCAGGTGTTCAGCCATCTCTGGAAGAGCAGAGCAACATCATGTGCAGCAACGCTGACTTTGGAAGGCAGATACCATCACTACAAACATCCCCTCCTTCCTTATTATCCCCCAGCTTCATAAGTCAGCATGACATCATATGGAATGGAAAATCCATTTGTTCACTTGGGGTCAGCTGTCCTGGCTGTGCCCCCTCGCAACTTTTCCTGCACCCCCAGCCCCTGCTGGTGAGGCCCCACAAGAAACAGAAAAGACCTTGATGCTGTGCAAGCCCTGCTCAGCACTGACAGAAACATCTCTGTGTTATCAATGTGTTTTCCAGCAAAAATTAAAACCACAGCCTCATACCAGCTACTGTGAAGAAAATTGGCTCTACCCCAGCCCAAACCAGACCATGGTTTAAAAAAATAAATTTGTTTTGCTTCTCTTATGTGAATGGAGGTAGAGATTTCTGTGGTGTCTTTCAGTTTTAAAACAGACCAAGCCACTGGAGTCTGTGCTGGGTATGTTTCAGGTTCAGTCCAGACAGACTATAGCTGAACATTGCACAGAAAACTTCTTATGAAAAGAGCACTTTCCCTCCCCACTTTTATGTTTCCCTCAGGATATCTATCAGCTCTGTGCAGCAGTCTGTGTGGGCTTCACTGCCTATATCACAGGAACAACTTTTATTGGATTCCACTTTAGCACTTGAGTTTCAAGACACAGCATGAAAATGAAAGCAGAGGTAGAAATACTGTTTGGTCCCACATTCCTAGAACTTAGATCAATTTTAGTTGAAAGTAAATTTAAAACACCACCAGGGCTTTCGAAGGCAAAGGTCCTACCTTTCAAAAATACCTCTCTCAGACATGGTTCTGGCTACATCCAGTTCTGTTGCTTTTGGGCAAACTAAACCAAAACCAGGAGTGGCTTCTGTTCTTCCTGTTCTGTTCTCTGGCAATTTAAAACTGATTCTTAACAGGAAATTTTAAGCAGAGATATGGTTAGCAGAAATATTTTAGTTGTTTTTCCTTACCAATATTGAAGTACATTCAATTATTAGGACAGCAGGGAGATGACTCTTCACATAGACCATCCCAGTTCAGCCTCTATTTTGGCTCCATAAAAACAGACATTTAGCTAAAACTGTAATTCAGGAAGTCAGCAGGACACAATGCAGATGGTGATAATCTCTACACCGGGTCCTGACTGTATCAAAAGATCAGAAAATATAGATCTTTTAGATGCTTTTACCTGGCTCTGAAGTGTGGTTTCTGAAATATTTCCTGATAGAGAAATCAAGTTAATGACCCAGTCACTTCATCTGTTGAATTCAGCAGCAGTCAAGTAGAAAATTAAAATAAGGTAAACTTCAGCATCCTGCTGAAGTCAGGCACTATGTGGGTCAAGTTCAAATTTCAACACATTCACTGCTAATTTTTATTTCAGGTAATTCAGACTATCACTGCTACTGACAAAGATAACTCTGCAAATGGTGCAAGATTCCATTTTTCTCTTGATGAAGGGCTTTCTTTGAATCCCAACTTTACTCTAAGGAACAATGAAGGTAAATTAAATACATAAATCTCAAAGAAATGGGCTTCTGTTTTGTCTGGGCTGTCTGAATTGAACAGAAAAATTTCCATGCATTTCCTTACAGAAACAGAAAACTGTAACATATCGTCACTGAGCTGTTGGATATCAAGGACACGTGTACACAATATTTTGCAAACTATGAATAATAATATATTGCATTTTTTATTTATATTCTACTTTATTTTAGCATTTATACCTCATACTTTCCAGAATGCTTTTGAAAAGTAGATTAATGAAAAATACGTAAATTTGTTCTGCTTTTAGGTGAATAGCACTGACTGGGTACTGTCAAGGTTATTGCCAATTATTACTTAAAGGAGAAAAATAATTAAGGGGCATAAAAATTGGAATTCATGCTTACTTTTACAGATATGACATCAAGAGCAGGTCCTTCTGTGGTCCCTGGATGGTAGTCTATTTCTTCATGCCTTCCTAAGAAACTGTTCCTAAACATTGCAATCAGAAATTCATAGCAGGTAGTCCCAGATGGATAACAGCCCTATGAGTCTCCCAAACAAGTGTTTCTGAACATTTCTTTAGTGAGAAACTGTCTAACCTCCAAAACCCAAACCTAATTCAGCCTTGCTCTTAATCAAGGATTGCCTTGTGATCTCCACTTTGCAACCTGATGAAAATAAGAGTAAACTTTAAAAGTTTGTCTAAATTTTCCTCCTGATATTTTGTCTATGTGTATTGTGGGGCTTTCTTTGTATGCCTATGTGGAATTGTATGGAATTTGCCTTGTTTTACAGTTATGTATTTGTAGTACTGCTGTGGAATACATTCTGAGATCTTAGAGATCACAAGTCCTCTGTAATGCATTAGCGCCATCATTGTTATATTTAGTACATACAGTTATATTGAAACAACTCTTTACAGAATTTTTTATCTGTTTGTAAAACCAATCAGGGAAGAAGATTGAATCATCTTCCTAAAGAATTTGTTCCAATGTTTAACTATACTTACAGAAGAAAAAGAATAATGCTATTTATTTGGCATATGAAAATGGATTTCATATTCAAGTTCCAAAACAGATCAATAAATATATATCAATATTAATAAACAATCATAAATATTGAAGGGATAAATAATATATTAAAACTTTTCCCTAAGTGAGAGACCAGCACTTTCCCAGATTAATATATCTGGGAATATAATATAATAATAATATATTGTGATGGAACATTATAGAAAAAGCCAGACTCTTGTTCCTCAAATGATGGAGGGGTACTAAAATATTTCTGTGTTTTAGTCTGTGTTCCCAATAAACTCCTTGAGTATTAGACTGCGTTCTCATGAGAAAGACCGTATGCATGTTCATTTCAATACAAGATATTTATATGGAGAGGTTTTTCTGAATAGCTCTTCTAAAACTGTGGTTTGTGACAAAGTAGATGTTTTATAGTTTTGAACATATTTAAAGCTGGGTCTGTATTATGTCTGTTCATTGCTACATAAATTATTTAACTACACAGATTTATAAGAGAGCATGAACTTCTAACAAACATTTGATGCAGCAATGTCCTATTTTGGATAGAAATATTCAACTTTGGATAAAAACACTTGTTGCCTTTCTTTTTTTTTTTTTTAAATTTACTTTCCCAAGATCAGCGAGAAATTACCTAGCAATCAACAGAAAGCACTGTTTGGTCTACCCAAAATTGGATTTTATGGGAATGGAGGGGTAGAGGAAGGAACTGAAAAAGATGTCTTTGAAGACAAAAGCCTGTTGTGCATTGTGTTTCTATTTCACCTAAGGAAGTACAAAATTATGCATTTCCTATAGTATCTTGCATAAACATTCTTACACATACAGAAACTCCAAAATTTGCCATATAATTAAAAAATTACTATTTAACTCAAAACATAACAAGAAATTTATCTTAAAAGTAAATACATAATAATGTTTTGCTTGGTACAAGGCAATTTGAATCTATTGTTTAAACACTGCCTTTTATGACACAATCTATACATAAAAAAGTAGTGAAATACCTATGAAGTACATGCAGCTGTCTAGCATTTACAGCTTCCATATTTCTCATCTACTTCTATTCACAAACAGAATTTCTGTTGCTTTCTATTATAGGAAATAGCAGAAAGAAGGTGGGCAGGAAAGGCATTTCTTATGTCTGTGACAAGTTTGCACTTTTGAAAACTCATGTTTTTGAGCATCAGGCATTAAAAATAATCAGAATACTCTGAACAGAAGACAGCTGCTCTGAATTTCCAAATTATATAAAGGCTGGTATTTTGGGAGGGTTTTATTTGTTTGTTTATTATGTTTTTTTAAAGAAAAAAACTACAAAAATTGCCTTGAGAAAATTTTTATTAATGTTTTGTAGAATGGTAAAACCTAAATTCTTGTTTTCACATAGGAAATGGTAGTTAGTAGTAGCTGTATCTGTCTCTACAAAACTATATTTCTCTTGCAGTCACCTTCTAATTCAGTCATCCTCTTCTTCTATTTCTTCAGAAAAAGGGCTTAATTTCATAAAAATATAAATAGGCATTTTCCCCCCTTTGTTTTCATAACTCAAAACAACAGTTTTGTTCTTGAACCCTAAATACACTTTTCATTAATTTATCCCTATTCATTTCTTATCAGTATACTCCACAGCAGTGCACTGGATCTTAAAATATTTATGCTTATATCTATGCACTTTGACTGAAATCTAGGGCTTGCACAAGCAGAAAATTCTCTAGTTTGTTCCTATCTACCTGCATAGACTGCAGCAATATACAATCCCAGCATGTCTGTGATTCAGCTCAATAATCATCTATGCCTTCAGTAAATTTAATAGGTATTAAAGCCTCAGTCCTTGTAATTGATCATTTGACCAGTTAAGCTCTTATCTCTTGGCCTGAACTTGTGCGTTTTCTAAATGAAAATCTCCACAATATGAAATCTCTGTTTGTGGAATATTCACCCTCATAATGCAGAGTTTAAAACCCTCAGGGAAATGTAGGTCAGGATAGAGTGACAGGGCTATACCAAATATAACATCCAGCAAAATTAAGAGTTCCTCGGATCCCCTTCTATATTCTGCTTGTGCCACAATTTTCATTTCAAAGAAAAAAAAAAGGGAAATACAGAATATGATAGTTTTTCTCTACTGTATTCTTAAGGTACAAGAGATTCTTTGTTGTTCTTTAGGTTTTATTCCATACTTGAAAAGTAGTGTTCAGAGAGAGTAAAGGCTTACAAGTATGAACATGAGGACAGACAACAAAATGATGCAGTATCTGTGCTCATGTAAACAAGGCTGAACAAGGACTGGAATAGAATTTCTTTGTTATGCTAAGAAAATGCATTAAGTTGTAATAATTTTCTGCAGCTTTAGAGAGCAAACCCACAGAGGAAGCCTTTCTTTTGTGTTTGAGAATTGTACTTATGAAGTTCTTTTAATGAAAACAGGTTTCTTTGCAATTTATTTTGCCTACCAAATGGTTACAATTTCTATTAGAACCTGAAAAGCCAAGTACTTTTTCTGCTGTGCTTTTATATTGTAAATCAGATTCTACATAACTTATTTAATTGTTGTCTGTGTTGTTCTCACTTTCTTTTTTAGGATATTGTCATTGATAATTTTGTAATCCTTTTTCTAATATCATGAACTTATACTTTTTGCATAATCAGAAATATCTACTTTTGCATGTCCCATTAAAAACTTTCCATAACTATACAGGACTAAAACCATTTTCTATTTGGAAATCAGAATAAAGGCAACAGAAGTTCTTCCCAATAGATCCATTTCTATGAATTCTAGAATTGTACTTTTTTTTTCTTGTCCTAAAAATAATAATGTTTTTCCAGATACCTAAGGAATTGTGGATATATTTGGTTTTTTTCTTTTTTTTTTTTTGTCTGATGGAAAATGCATCTGGACATGTCATTGTTATCATATTTCCAAGCATGAATATGTAGAGTAACTTCTCTTTCAGAACTTACATAATATTTTTCAAGAGATGAAAAAATATTGAACCCACAGAGAACAGTTCACTTAGAATATTTAAGAAATTTCTGACTGTAAAGCACTGTGTTGCTGGTGCTAATTTTTTAATCACAAGATATGCAATTTGCCATGGATGCTTAGTGGTACTGTAAATTTGCTAGACAAGAAGGGTTAACGCAGATAATGGACACATTCACCCAACACTGCCAGTGAGATCTGTGCATTCTCTTACTTCAATAAATTGAGATTGCTGACTTCTGATAGCAGTCTAAGTTTAGCTTACTTTCAATGAAGAACACCTCCCTAGAGAATGCTTAGCATTTGTTTTCCTCTTCTTTTATTTCTTCAGGACAAAGGTTTCATATCACAAAAGCATTTGAAATTTATTTTTCCCCTCTGCCCACTTATCTCAAAGATCTGGCCCTTTGATTAATGCCCAGTGATGGAGAATATTCTGGAATGGGAATAAAGGTATGCCATTTTTCTGATACTATAATTCTGGAGATTCAATTTTCTTAATTTTGTGTCAGAAGATCCATTAACACCCACAGAAGTGGAGATGTGTTTTTCTGTAAAATTTAGAGCATGATGAGTTCAATGGCATCTGTATAAAATGAAGTTTTTAATGTATTCATCCACCCATGCCTGTGATATATATTAACCTTTCTCCCTGTGTCACAGATCAAAAAATAGTAAAAAAAAAAAAGATCCATTTTACTCATCATTGCTGTTATTTAGAAAGAGAACAGCCTCCAGAGAGTAATTGATTCCATCCCAGTGTGAATTTCTTACAGAATCTTCTCTTTATCACTCTGCCCTTCTTATTTCCTACCATATTGGACAATGTGCCTGTGAATTAACTTCAGAGCTTTGCAAGTTGCAAATGAATATGCCAGATACCAGACCATGGCTTAGTGGTTCTAGAACACCTAAAGTGGCATTTAAAATGGTTGGATTGAAGCCCCCACTTTGCAACCCATCACAAGAGGAAAACGCCCGCATAGTTCCGGCTTTCATTCACATCACAGAGTCGTGCTTGTTCTGGCTATGTGATACTGTGAATTACTGCTGACCTTCTGTAAAATATCATCCTGCAGAGAGGACAAGTTGTAACTGGAGAGAAATGATATCTGAGAAAGTGCAAAGTTAACATCACACATGGTGACTGAAGTACAGTCCACAGAAGTACTGTTACTGTAAATGGATTAAGTGTCTGAGTAGGTATTATCACAGAATCAACATTTGGAAGTTAAAAAGGAATTCTACCATGATTATAACAGAAAACCAGGAGCAGCTACTGTAGAGGGAAGACATTTTCCCTCTTCAGGCCTCTGAACATCTCTGAAATTTTTTTTATTTTAAAAAATTTAGCTCTAAGACTGATCATAAAGTTATTTTAGTGCATAGTGTAGAGGATCTGCATTTCTTTTCTGGACTGCAACTTGTTGGTGATTCAAAAACCAACTATAAGCAAATAACTATATTTCAGACCAAAAATGAGTTCTATGGTACTTTTCGTTTTTGCTACCCACTGAACTAGAAACTTACAGTAGCTTTGTGCCCATTGGCAATGGCTTTAAAGAGAGCAAAAGAGAAAAAATATTTACAAGAGCTATCAATAAAGAAATGAAACAGAAATGCATATCATGAAGTTCACATAAACAAATTAACAACTCCAACTTTAGAAATGTAAGAAATGCAAATAATTTCAATATATCTTCTTTGGTTTTAATTAGTTTATGACTTCTCAGAAAATTTATAGTAGTTGAACTGCTGACACAAGCAGAACTGAAAATTGAAACATGCCTTAAGATATAAACAGGATTTTACTTTTTTTTTCTTTTACCTCCGTTTCTCTTGTGTCTGCATTTAATGTGTAATGTGTCAAAGGAATTCTCAAATTGTGAATAATAAATGAGCATCCTCCAATGCACTCCAGCAGTCAGCTTCCATGGCCTTACCATTGTATCTCTGTTTCCTTGATTTTCCTATGCCCTCATTTCTTTATTTAGCTTAGAAGCTCAATGTAAAAAGGCAGAGATTATGGAAAAAAGGACTGTGATAACAGCCTTGTATAGAGTGTACAGCCTGGATTAGTGAACTGTGACATCTTCAGAGTGTGAAGAGTTGCTGTGTTACAGCCCTGTAGCATTTCCCATGGGTAACCTCAAACTCACTTAAGATAAAGCTTAACTGCTAGTTGACATATTTGCAAAGAGCAGCCCAAACAGGAGTAAGTTTAGATCATTAGAAAGTTTAGATCATTAAATGGAGCAATGTATAACACAGGGTATCAGATAAATATTTATTTCCCTATGTGGGAGTTAATTTTCCTTAGCAGTCAGTCCTGTAATCTCCAGTGAGTCCTGGTTCTTATACTCCTCAAGGGTGAAGTTCACCATTTAAATCTATTGAGATAAAAAAATCTTTCCTTCCAGGTCTAGAAGAAAGAGATCTGTAGAGCTCCTCATCCTATTGCTATTGCTGCTGTTCTATACGCTTGCCTTCCCCAACTATTTGCTGTATCTTTTTTCAGATACCAAAGAAATTTCTCACTGCATAACCCCTTGGCTCCCTTTCAAACTACTTCTGTTGATATAACTTTTTTCCCCTTCTCAATAAACTCTTTTCTAGGTCATCAGTGTCAGACTCTATACTTGGCTTCCTATAGCTTCTACAGATGGAGAGATTTTTTGTTCTGTGCAAAGCTCTTAAAAGTTACTGTCTTTCTAGCTCTTCTCTCAACACGTTTCTATAATGGTTTTTGACAAGGAACAAAAGCAATTAAAATTTGAAAGCTCAGAACACCAGCATGTTGGCTGGTTTTCAGGATGCAGTCAATATTGCAGTTTGGCTGCAAGAAACTTTTTTTCTTTCCATTTATTATGTTAGTATACCTTTGCATATGATTATCGTCAAGAATGGAGTTCTGACTAGAGCATCAGAGATATAATCTCTGAGTTATGGCAATATGATTGGCTTTGATAATTATCTGCTATGCTTGATTCTCAGTGACCTTTGGAAAATCAGACACAGTTTCCTTTCTTGAAAAAATATTATATATCTCCTTTGTAAAATGTTTTAAGAAATTTAATGAGACAAAAATAGTATGTGAGAGTTCAGATACCTTTCAGTATTTTACTTATATACTTTATTTGTGTTAAAATTTGTGAAACTTCATTGAAGGAAAAACTTTACTCTGTTTCTTTGAAAATGTTTGTCATGGGATATGTTATTACAGAAACTTCTGAGGATTTCATGCAACGTCTGTTTCTACAGAAATCTACTTACTACCCAAGAGAATTTAAAAACCAAAACTTCACCATGTCAGTTCTTTTAAATTAAAAATTTTGTATTGGTTCCCTTTTTCCTTAATTGTGTCTTATACCAATATTTCATTGTATCTTATAGTTAGTTGTATAATGTTAAAAGTACAAGAAAAACAATTTAATATTGAATTAAAGAAATCAATTCTGCAAGAGAAAAAAGTCTATTTTTTAAAAAAATGTGTATTTATTCGTTACAGTATAAAAATATGAGTTCTTTTTTTGACAAGGCCTTCCTCCCAGATAAGCAAGGTTTAATTATAGCTTTTTTTGCATTTTTTCACTGTAACATTGAATTGTATAATTTTCCCATTTCTTCATTTTTTTCCTCTTCTTTTCTTTTTTCTCTTAACTTTAATATTTTTTCCTCACAATTTTCCTCCCATCTGTCCACATTTACCCTTGTAGCATACATTCTCAAATCTCAATGTTCTTTCCTTCACATCTTTGCCAATAGTCTCTGTGCTAAAATTACTGCAAGATCCCTGATCAAGAGTCCTCAGTTTTTCTTCATTATGCTCAGTCTCTGATGCTTTTGTTGTCAGCAAGCATTTTCATCACTGCTGCTGGAGCTGTGCACTGGATCATTCACTGTTTTTAAAATTTAATTCACAGGTGACAAGCACAGCGCTCGGCCGTGCACCTCCTCTTGACTCTGTAGAACCCAATGACTTCATTTTCAATGGGTTTTTCTCTTCTGAATTTACAAAATAATGTGAAATTTGTATTGCAGCTCAGCAAAACACTGTTATCATATTGCAAAAGGAATTTACATGCCACAGTGTGTCATGGTGCCTGCATGAGGCTATTTAGGAGTGCTTAAGGATCTGCAGACTGTTGGAATAATGTTGAGGCAAGAAAAAAACCTGGTGCACTCTTGTCCATACTGCCTGAGAAGGGTCGTTGGTGTATGTTAATAACAGTGACTGTGCTTGGGTGTTATGTGAGAGTTCTAGTTGGCCCAGAACAACAAAGTGCAAAATATTTTGGGGGCAGGATGTATACCTAACAAATAACTTTGCAATGTTATATCATGGACATTTTATAGTCTTCCACAGTATTGTGGTCTTATGTTCTGTCAAAATTTTTCAGATTAAAGAGTTATCACCTCATTCTTCTTGCAGTAAGGTTCTATAACTTGAATGAATATTGCACCCACTCCAAGTGAAAAGAACAACACTTAATGAATTTATAACAAACTCACCATGCTGGATATTCAATATTTCAAAAATAGGGGGGAGTGTGGAGGTGTGTTGTGGGTGTTGCTTATGTACAGAAGTGGAGCTAAAGAACTTCAGTGCTGAGTTCTTGGTTTATCAGCAATTGTATCATTTCCCAGCTCATATATGTATTTCTTGTGTGAAACCTCTTACCAAATATATTGTGATATTATGCTGAAGTGGGATGATATTGCCAGTTTTTCTAAATGTCACTGTCAAATGCCATGCAAAATAAAATGTTGGCAAAAGTGGGTTAAAATGAATGGTTTAAAATTTTGCACAGAGTTTGACAGAAAGTACAGCGTAAAGAGAACCTGAAACAGATCTTGTATCCAGTTTAAACAAAAACTCTTTCACTCAAATGTGTGTGCAGCAGTCTAATGGGCAAATATATGCCACACTGGCTATTTTGTTGCACTAGATGTTCACAGAGTTACAAGGATTTCATTTTCCATAGATTATGATAAAGCCATTATAGTGTAGCTACAGTGGTAAGGAAAAATAATAGATTTGCTTGCTTATTGGTTTATAATAGGAAGATGAACCTGGCAGATGTATTCAGTACTTATCATCCTTCTATATTTTGCTAAAATACTCCAATCTCATAACCCCACAATTCAGAACCCATGTGACAAGCAATACAAGAAGAAATCTCTTTTCTTCTAAAGTCTCTGTATCTATCAGGCTCCATCTCTCTCTCTCTCTCTCTATAATTGCTTGTGCTTCAAATTCTCACTGTTTCCATTTTTTTTTTATTTATCCTTGTCTTTTTTTCAGAGGCTAGTAATTAAATAGTGGTGGCAACAAACTGAAAATAAATTTTACACATATGAATATTGGCTATAACTATTTATTGCTGCAACATTTCTTCCCCTGCATGCTCTTTATGTATCTTAATTTCTTGGACTTGAAGGGACATGTGTGGCTACTTCCTACTCTCCTTGGTGCCTACAAATGCCCTTGCAATATGTTTGTAATAAGCATGAGGTTTTCTTTGTCTATGCCAAATGGACCCATAGGTAACGGAAGGGTGAAAATGTCTTATGTCACGATCTCCCCCTTTCTTATTCATCTTTAAACTCTAATAGTTTAGAACATGTATTATCCTCTCTTTTTCTCTTCCTTTGCCTTCCCTCTTCCTCCAGACCTCTTCAAAGCACGTGTCTTTGGTCACTGTCCTTTCAGATGTTTTCTGAAAACTCACTAAAACTTTTAAACCTTTAATAAATACCAAAACATGAAAGTCTCATTTTAGTTTTTTACTAAATGAGTTTTAATATTCTACTGAGTGTCAAGAGGATTTTGGATTATGTGTTGTACAAAAATTTTACAATAGTTATCCTCATAATTCCAGGTATTCAATTTGACATGGGTTCAAATGCTACCAACAGCATAGCATGGGATGAAAAGACTTGCAAATTGGGCCCAAAATATTTGTCAAAGTTCTCTTGATTCCAATAAAAATACAAGTTTTAAGTGCTCTTATTTACATAATGTTAGTTACTTTTCAACTCCTCTCCTTTTTCATCTATTGACCAAAAAGGCTTCCTGGCAAATTTTAATTCTAGATTGTGCATTTTCATAGATTAGGGCTTGCTAGTTTTAGGAAGCCCCATGCTTCCATTTGATGGGAAACAAACAGTAAATAACGTGTTGGTTTTTTTTTCATCGTCTACTTCACTGAAATGTTGTTCTTGTTTTGATATTGTAGATAATACGGCCAGTATTCTGACAAGACGAAGGAGATACAGTCGAACCACCCAAGATACCTATTACCTCCCCGTTTTGATTTCTGATGGCGGCGTGCCCCCTCTCAGCAGCAGCAGCACCCTCACCATCCGGGTTTGTGCCTGCGAGAGGGATGGACGAGTGAGAACTTGCCATGCTGAAGCTTTCCTCTCCTCGGCTGGCTTGAGCACGGGAGCTCTGATTGCCATCCTGCTCTGCATTGTCATCCTTCTTGGTGAGCCATTTGCAGTTCTAAGTAGTGCTGTCCCTCCAATGCCTCTCGGAATCTGGCAGGGCACAAGGTTTCAGCATGGCATGCTTTTGGAACAGTGGTTGCCTGGTAGTAGGAGGCAATTAGAAACACAAAGCTGTGATTAGAGGGTAAAGGTTTAGCTAGAGTTCATAGGGGAAAAGTGCCTTTGAAGTACATTTTAGGATATCTGGAATCCAGTAGAAATTTTTTTCAGAGACCATCAAGTAATTAGCACTGGAGATTTTTTTTCCCATAATTTGGAAAGATTTCAAAAAGAGAGGATTTTAGTATCATGTCTTGAACAGAGTAAAAAATCATAGAAAAGAGATGGGCAAAGCTTTTTGAAATGCATTATGCTGTAAGAAGCATCATTAGCACTCTGCAAAAGCCATTTCTTAATTACCTTTGTGGGATAAACTGTTAGCAATGCATAACATAATCCACAGGGACAAGGGACATAGGAGACTATAAGCAGACTCATAAGATTAATGCCATTACAAGTGCATTTCCTCTTGACTCTTTTTAGGTTTTTTATTTTTCCAGGTCAAATGCAATGTTACTCATTAGTTAATATTGTGGTTGGGTTTGGTTTGTTTTTTTTTTTTTCCTGTCAGACACACAACTTGCTGGTGCATGACTCTGTGCTACTCATGTGATTTTCTGCACAGAGATGGCAAGAAATAATAGCAATTACAGTGTAACCGAGAAGATATTTTGAGGACTTTCTCCCCAAAGACTACCATTTTCTAAGACCTACTTTCTTTACAGCTTGCTTCAGTATTTTCTTGTTAGAAGGCTATTTTAAAATATACAGTTATACATTTATCTTGTAATTTTGTATTTTATTACACAAAATTGAATATTCATAAGAAAAAAGGAAATGTTTTCCATAATAATTCAATTTATATGCTAAACATTGGTTTTAATGAAGCACTGAAAGCCCTGGATTATGCTTCTGAAAAATGCTAACTTTAGTTGCTCTTTTTTCATTTACCTGAAAGAATGTTATCTCCATTTATCTCCTTTTTGAGATCCTTAATAAACTAAGTAGCAGATGATCCCTAATACCAGTACTGAAAATACCAGCCTGAAAATATTACACCTCTGTATTTTTGACTTAGTGTCTGCTATTTCTGTAACACACTCAGATGGAAACTTTAAACCTACTCTAATATCTGCAGTTTTCTCTTTAGCAATTGTGGTCCTTTTCATCACCCTAAGACGTAGCAAGAAGGAGCCTTTGATCATTTCAGAAGAAGATGTCCGGGAAAATGTTGTGACATACGATGATGAGGGAGGTGGAGAGGAAGACACAGAAGCATTTGACATCACAGCACTGCGGAATCCATCTGCTGCTGAAGAGCTGAAATACCGGAGGGATGTTCGGCCTGAAGTGAAGCCTCTGTCCAGGCATCATCCCTCCTCAAGCCTTGACAGTATAGATGTTCAGGAGTTCCTTAATCAAAGACTGGCAGAGGCTGATCTGGACCCCAGTGTGCCCCCATATGACTCCCTGCAGACATATGCCTATGAGGGTCATCGATCAGAAGCTGGGTCTATCAGCTCTCTGGATTCAGCCACGACACACTCTGACCAGGATTATAATTACCTTGGAGACTGGGGACCCGAGTTCAAGAAGCTAGCTGAACTCTATGGGGAAATAGAACCAGAAAGAACAACTTAGTTGTAATTCCCGGAACAGAGAAGTTCCTAAACCACTGGACAGATAATGACAACAATGGTAACAAAAAAAAAAGTGAATACAGTACTTGGAACTGAGTAAGTTGTATGCAGTTACTGTAGAACAAGTGCCCTTTTCATATTTGAAACTGGGTTCTCCAATTGAAAGAAAGTCAAATTTTGGAAAATACAGAAAAAAGAATTTATTGTCCCTTGTGTATTTTTTTTAATTGCTCATTAAAGTGTCTGGTACCTTATCTGCAACAATACTGAAAGTAACGCCAAGAAATGACATTTTTATTGCAATATGCATAACAGCTCCAAGCTGCAGTAAGTTTATGGTCATGTCTGTTTGAGAAGCGAGCTAAAAAAGGATCAAATGTCTTGCAGGTGGTTGTGATGTTGCATTTCTAGCTGTGCTCTAGGCCTTGTGATCCCAACATGAGGTAGACAATGAGGTTTACTATCAGTGTGAGAAGTGATACCAGTCTGTTTCCTTTACAGAGGTGATAAGCCACACCTGTCCTCTTAAATAAATCATCCTTTGATGATTTAATCTTATTGGCTTAGCAGGTTGCATTGAGAAGCTGTCATTTTGTAATGTCCTTCATAATCTTGTCATCCATAACCAGCTAACAGATGGAGGGCATCATTATCTGTATCTCGAACACAGCTCTAGCTCATAACCCCAGACCTGCTCTGTTACTGCGTGCTGGAGGAACTGTTGTTTCCAGTGTTGTGCTTTTTCTTTTTGTCTTTTCCTGGAAACATCATTCATCTAAATGGAATAGGCCCAAAGTACTCTTTATGCAGCGAAGCAGATGAAGCATAGGCTTTTTCAATAAAAACAACAATGGCAGCACCATTAAACGACATGGCTTTTTGGTTCACTGTGCTTAACTTGTGTCAAGAGCTGAAGCTTTTTAAATCTTTTGCTAGTCTGAGTCCAGAAGCTACAACAGTCTGTTTAAAATTCAGAGTTCTTAATCACAATGTTTTTCTATTTCTGTGTGTGACTAAAAGCAAAATAGAGCTGCTGGTAAAACACTGGGATAGTGAAAATTGAAGCAAGGAGAATAAGATGATGATGCGTTTTTCTTTTAAATTCAATTCTACTGATATTTATTTCTCTTAGAGCATTTGCCACCTCAGCAGAACAAGATGGTTTTTCCCTATTTCAAGCATCATGGAAACAAGAGCATTTCAAGTCAGTGAAAGAAATATACCATTACTGTGGTTCCTATGGATTAAGTAAATTGATTTCTTACATTAGTAACTTTAGAGCATTGCAGGAATGATAGTTCTCCTTAACATAGCAAGCTGCTTAACACCTAATCCAGCAAGTATTTTCTTTTCTTTTTTTAGCATTGCAGCAGCAGAACTGCTAAACAGTTCTTTTTAACATAGCAGCCTGATTAGCACCTCATATAGCAGATTTGGATTTTTCATTTTCTTTGTTTGGATTTTTAACCTTTTCTTTGTCTTTCTGGTGATAATACTGTGAGAGGACAAGGAACTCATAATATCTCATGAGAGATTATGACCTGTAATACTCACGATCATTATCAACAGTCCTCTGCTCCTAATTCTAGCTCCACTTTAGGCAAATTGACTTCTTCCAGTATGCATTTGATTGAAAAATCATCCAGAGTAGAAGCTGTGTACTTTTTTTCTTACTCTGCAGTCTGGAGTGCAGAGTAATGCAGATTTGTATGCTGTACTAAATTCCCCCCTCTGCATTTTAGGTGCCACGTATATTCAGCTTAGTAAAGAAGAGTCTATATTTATTGCTGATCTACTGTGAGCCTCACAGGTGAACTAGATAATTAAGCCTTCTTTTCTTTACTCTATGGTTGGATAGGTCCTAGACATGACTGAAATTTCTGATCAGTTTACTTTGAAGAGATTTTTTTTTTCTCCTGAGATGTAGTTGAGTGCTTTTGGTTTAAACAGCCTTCTAGGAAAAATAGCAAGTAGCTTTGTAAGCAACTTTTACACTCTGAAAAGTATTAGTTGTACTGTGGTTCCAGAATTGTTTTTTTGTACACTATTTTGTTTAAAATTTGTAATTACTCTTCTTTCTTTCAGAATCTGAACCCACATAAAAATTTTGTAGGGAAAAACACCTGAACCCTAAGATATTCTGCTGATGATTTGAAAGTAGTTTAATAATTTGTGTTAATTTTTTTAATATGCTTTTTATGAAATACAGAGTCTTTTAGAAAAGCATTTAAGGAGGCATTCTTACTGTAGAGTGAAGTTAGATGCAGTAAGAGTTACACACAAGCTGAGAATGGTTGTCTTTTATTGTCTTTTTGGGGGGTAGAACTAGGATATGTTTCAGTTTTGTCCCAAATAAAGCAACTAGTATTGCGTGATTTTTATTAGGAGCAATTTTCCTTTTATTTAAGTCACACTTGCTTTATGCCAACATCTAAATTTTTACACTGTATGAGTAGCATGTTAAAAGCAAAATGTTTCAGCATTACTACTACCATAATACTTTGTATCACAGCTGCATGAAAATTGCATTCATTGTTGTATTATAGTTTTGAGAACTGGGTATTAGTTATCTTTATGTCTATTCCCTCTGGCCCTACACCAAAGCAGGGAAAATCAATTGTATTTTGTGTTTAAAGCAGTGTTTGTTTTGTGCCATTGTTTATTTTAATTTACATCACAGAACAATCAGACTTACAGGCAACAGAAGTGCAGTGACACAACCAAATAGTCATTCCTTATGCTAATGGTCAGTTTAAGTCAACAATAACTCAGAGAAATAATATTTCCCTTTTTGCCATTCCTGGTGCTGTCTTTGCTGCTATACAGCACATGCGTCACACCCCAGGAAACCTGAATCCTTTGAAACTCTGCAGGGTTACTGAGACGCTGCTTCTGTGATGCTGCGGTGTGTCCTGTTTGGTGCGTCCCATCCACGGTGATCGCCAGATGTGCTTTTCTATCATGATGTGTCTGCATGCTTGCTATGCTTACTGTGTTCTATTCAAATTCACACCACAGTGTCGTGTTGTTTGCATGACAAGTAACAGAATGTTAAATCTTCAGGGCCACAGAAGAAGGCCTCACAGTGCAGAAATAACAAGTTTACAATTTTATTAACTCAATCTCTGTTTTTTTTTTTTTTTCCTTTGGTCGTTTATATCCTAAAACCAAATTTAAACTATATTTGAGAAATTCGCTGTTGACCTAGATTCTATGTTGAAGTAAAAGAAAATTAACACTGGATGGCACAATCATTATTGTAGCATTGCTGATTTAAACACAGCACATATTCAGTGAAAGTATTGTGGGAAACTTTTTCTCAATTTATGGTTGTCTGATTATATTTACTATGCTTAAAGCTTTCATGGATCTTTTGTGTACTCATATTCTCAAATATTTTCCTATTAGCCTAAATAGTAATCCTGTTGCTGCTTAACAACTAAATGCTGAAAACTGCCAGTTTGACTTAAACTGAAAATACTGAGTAAAGTTAAAAGGCACGTGCAAAGTGATACTTAAGGGCTTTTCTATTTACAATTTGATTTCTACAACAACCATTCAACTAATAGTACATTTCCACCTAAATAATTAGCTGCATTCCTTTAAAAAAACCCTCTTTCTTGTAATGGTGAGGGCACTCGGTATGCTGTAATCTTGACAAGTCAAAATAATAAAAAAAATGGTCAGTATAAGAATTGAAAAATGTGAAACTTAATTGTCAAACTAAAACCTGTCAAAAATGTAGTTTAATGCACTTTAAAGACAAGAAAGAGCTTGAATTCAGCTGGCGTTAGATTAAGATTCATACATTGAAAACAAATTAAGTTGTTTATCAGTGTTACCTTTTATTACATACACATAGAATACTGTAAAAGTTGAAAGTAACTTCACTCTGTTATGCACTTTATTTTTTTGCATAATTTTTAGAAAACTAAAATAACTGCAAACATTTTTGAGTTTTAATTCTAATTGATGCAATTGTTTAAGTTGTGAATACTGAAAGAAAATGTCTATGGGAAAGTATTATTTATGGTATTTAAGAGGAATTACAAAATTTTTGTGGTCTAAAACTTTTTTAAATCATCCTTTAAAAAATATAAGTATTGGACCAGTCTGGAATTAACCAAACTCATAACCATACTCATAAGGGTAACAAAGGGAATATTCTGAATGCAAAGAAGGATATGAAATTATGCTGCCTAGTGTTACTTTGTGGATTATAAAGTGCTAAGACCTTGTACTTGCAGTACGTATAAATGGCACAGTGCATTCTAAGGAACATTAGAAGTGTGTTACAAGTTTTGGGCCATTCTTATTTTTCCAAAGTCTCCAAAAATATATATATTTTTTTTAACAAAAGAGTAATGTAAAGTATACCTCCTTATGCAAGTGTTACTGATAGAAAATTGTTACATTTTCTTTTAATAAACAAAAGGGACAAAATCTTTTATTCGTATTTTTCAAATAAAATGTGCTCTTTGCTATGGTGATGGGTTATTGTATTCCTCATCACAACCAGAATGTGTTATTTTGCCTTCACTCCTGTATCCTACACTCACCAAGGAACCAGAACATCTGCAGACGCTCCATCTTTATGACCCGGGTGTGACACAGCTGTATTAATGAGGCCAATGCCATAAACTATGTGGGAACTTGAGCTGGATCTGAAATGCCTGGTATTGTCCCTTGGTGGTGCCACTATTTCAAAGACTGCCTCACATGATTATTGGTACAAATGGATGGGGATGGAGAGAGACACCATAAGATAGTTTACAACAGACTGCAGTATAGCTGCTAAATGGTTCATTACTTTTACTTGTGGCAACTGTTCCTCTCCAACCATCCCTGTCTGAAACTGAAATACAGTGTTGTAGGACGAATACATTAACCACGTGAGTTAAAAAGTGGGGAATTGCACATCTATGAATCCAAATTGGTGGTAAAAGCCATGGTTGTTATCCCAAGGTGACACAGAAGGCAAAAGTAGACAAGGACATTTACAATGCTCAAGCTCAGGCAACTGTAATGAAAGAGCAGAGGAGTCAATCATTCTCTCTCAAAGGAATTAACAGGCTTTATCAACAAATCACATCTCAGAAAATAATGACACCATAGCTCACAACAAACTTGTTGCAAGCAAGGCTGTCTTTCCCAAACTGTCATAAAAGTCAAACATGAAGTGAGGGTGGACAGGAAACAAAAGTAGAATTTTCTTGTTGAACCCTACTTACTCTATTGTCCATGAGTCAATTAAGATTGTGTACCACCACACTAAGCAATTTTCACAAGTGCCTCACCACAAACACAGAAAACAAAAAAGAAAAAGATGGTAAAATAGTATTTGCAAGATAAATATTGTCAGCCTGAATCTGAAAGCAAGTTCAGGGAAGTTTTGTGGTATTCGTTTTAGTCCTCAGTTGAAGTGTTAATACTTTCAAAAACACTTTGAGAAATATTTTATACTCAAGACTGATTTTTTTTTGTCTTAACAATACTTTCTATCATCTTATATTATTCTGAAATTGATTTTTAGTTGATTGATTTAGATTTTTGTTTGGAGTCTATACTACTTCTATAAATGTGGCAAATGTATTGTTTATACTTAGGTGGAGAGAGACTTCAAAAATATTTGGCTTGTGAGTTTAGCAGACTTCTGTGGGTTTCACGATTCCATGTGGCATTTTGTGTTCTTGCAACTCCTCACAAGTCCACCAAGGAAGTTCCAAAGATCCAACAGAATTTCCATGCTATCTGTCTCATAATCTGGTCTGTTCTGGAAGTAGATGCAACAGAGCTGATAGGCAGTCAGTACCTGCAGAAATATACTCATCCAGCAGAGACACCCTCAAAGCAAAAATGGACATTGGCATTAGCACTCTTAGAGGATCATAGGGCACAAAGACCTTGGAAGGTGATCAATTCCTGGCCAAAGCTGAATAAAATCAGCGTCCACAGGAACTCCCACCGCAGTGGACCTTGACATCATGCAAGTTCAATGCGCTAATGCCTTGTGAGCTTAATGGAAAGCTCTGTATAGGTACATGTAAATAAGTGAACTGCTCAAATATCAGAACTGCTGCATCTTCTGCTAGAATTCTGGGCAGAAATGGGTTTTAATAAATACATTTGTTGGGTTAACAGTGTCAGCATAATTTTGAGATATTCTGCAGTTTTTACACACAACTTTACCTACCACATTATCTGTCTTGAAACAAATTGGATTGCTGTCTACCTTACTCTTAAGATTATGCATGGTTTCTTTAAATCTGCATTATATCTTTGATTTAAAAGCAATTCTTCCCTTTATTTTCTGGAACTGATCTGGGTAAAAAGCACATACAAATAAAATTCAGCCCTGTTTTGAAGGCTCAAGCACACACATCTAACAGTCAGCTTCATTATTGGATTTGAGCTGGGCAAAAATCAAACACTGCTTGTGTTTGAAAAGTAAAGCTCACTCTTATTAAAACTATTTTGTTTCTGCTAGTCTAGGTCTATTGATCAAAAACTATGCTTGAAGTGAAAAAGTGTATGATCCTGATTATGGCATATAAACCACATTTGGATTTCTCAAAAAGAAGTAAACATAGCTCATAATCTGTAGTGCTTGCAAATTATATTACCTTTTTTAAAAATCAAACTTGCATTGTTCTGCATTTTCCAGATAGTTTCAATGCTTTGTGCTGCATAAGTTTTTATCTGAAAGTGGTAACATGGAGAATAGTAATTGAGACATCAAAATCTTTTTAATCTCTAGCTGCTCCAACTATTTAAGAGAAGAAAACTTGAAAATATATTTCTTTATGATACAAATTGAACTATCAGCTCTGGAAAACAACTCTCTTGCATATGATATTGGTAATGTTACTGGTCCTTCTTTCTGGTTTTTAGCAGTTTTTTTTTAAAGCAGGATGCCAAAGTACACCTTAAGTTTTGGCTAAATGGGTTCTATCACTGCAAGTATAGCATGTGATTTTCTGAGATAAGGAAAATAAATATAAAGCAAAATTCTCAAATCTTGTATGTGAAACAGAAACTCAGGCTATATAAGTGTGTCAGAGACCAACACCACATAAACATATTCAAACCCATTTACTGCTAAAAAAAAAAAGGCCTGTAATGCTCACATGATATTTTGTCCTTTAAAAATATATATATTCATATCTACATTTCATATGTATCTATCATATGTATTTCATATGTATTTAATCTATTTCATATGTATTTATCAATAGGGTTTTTATACTTTTCCTGTAAGATTCACTGCATTTTTTGACAAAATTTTTTTGTGATTTCCTCAGAATACTATGCAATCAATTCTGTTGAATTTGATGGAAACAGTATCAGAAGGACAGTTCTTTGATAGAACTTCTCACCAAAATCTGCAAGTGATTAATCAATAACTAACAGGTCAAAGCACTTTATTATTGATGAGCAAAATAGACTTCAGAGCAGGATGTTACATGGGGATCTCTCACTTCAGCTATTTCTTGATCATAATCCCACTAGAAGTTCTAATCCCATTAGAAGTTTCAATGAATTTTTACTTATTGTTTAATGATTAATTTTTTAATAAAACAACATTACTATTTTCAGTCAAGATTTGTGGGGATGTGGGATCCTGAAAATATGGCTTATACATTTTTTCACTTTGTATTCTGCTTTATTGTTCCTTTTTATTTTTTCCCCTACCCTCAAAGGCCCTCTTTTTGCACTGAGTGCTTGGAGCACTCCAATATAATAACTCAGGTTAAGAATATCCAGGGAATTTAGGAATTTATCTCTCTGAAAAAATGGAAATACTTTTCAATCTTATCTGATGCCAGATGTACTAATCTTCATTTTTGTTCCCTGGGGCAAACATTTAGATTGGACTTTATCACAGCTGAATTCCTTACCTTTTTTTCCCCTGCATGATATTCCAAAATTCAAATAACTTTTTATTATAACTTAAAATATCTTGCTGTTTTTTAGCATTTATATTTTCCAAGACCCTATTGTCTGAGGTCACAGAGAAAATATTATTTCCCTAAGTAATTGCTTACTTTAAAAGCAAGATTTCTGATTTCAGTGTTACAAAGTAAAGACTTATACAGGAGGAAAGAGAATTATAGGAAGCATGAAGAGCAATGGAAGAGTAGTAGAGTAGACAATAAATACCACAGGACAAATGTGATTACACAGAAATTTTTAGAAATGCATCACAAAATGAAGTACATAGTGATACAGGTCAGATTATTCAGTGGGGTATTACAATCTTTATTGTAAATTTCATGAATGAAAATTGCAGTATTTTATGTCTAGTCCCCTTCAAGTTAATACTAACATAAGTTATATGTGATATAAAATTGGGATAGGTTAGGAAATACAGAAAAAAAATCCAGTGGAAAATGGACATAACTAAAAGTTATTTATATGGCTCTTATTGTGTTTCTTTATTTAAGTTATGCTGGGGGTTTTTTTCTGATATTTCAAATAACAATACTGGATCACTCATACACAAGCAGATTCCCAATGGTACGCCTAGGCTTTTGTCTTGTCAATTCGACATGAATTTTTTGAAAATATTTCATTTGTTTTGCAGGAAGTTTTGGAATGTACATTTCTAATGAAAAGCGGCTACAACTTCCTCACTTCTGGAGCAGGATTTTAACTTTTCTGATAAAGATTATAGATTGCAAGAAGAGTGACAAAAGCCACCCAAACAGCTGCAGGTGAAAACAGTTATGTGCCTACTTACAGGAATTTATTGCTTTTTGCCTGATTTGTACCCACACAAAATATTGTCAGACCTCAGAAGGCATTGGAGAAAGCTGTGGTCATGATGTACATAAGAAAAACATTTGCTGACTCTGTTCTATTTCTTTCAAATCTAACCAAATTTAAGGTTAGGTGAGTCCAGTATTACTTCGTTGCTCACACTTTATTTAGCTTGTGTGAAGAGGAAGTTCCAAAGATCCAGGTGTGAAAAAATAAACCCACAAAAAATATAGATATTACATGAAACACAGAACGTAAGTGCACCATACATGACCTTATGCTATATTTAGCTTACTACCTAAGCTTTATCCCTAAAAGGAAAAGGGGCAAAATCTTGGCTATCTTGGATGTTCAACCTCCACACTGGATTCTCAACTGTCAGGTCAATGAAATAATAGTTTTAATGTGTACATGCAAAGATGCAGTGTGTCAATTGAAAGGTGAGTGACTTTGGACAGCGGTTTACGCTTGAACTCAAACTGTCTGTTCTCAAGTTATATTTTGGAAAGGAAGAACACCTTCTGATAAAATTGGTCAGATGACAGAAGCATCCTAATTTAAGTGAGTGGAAAGAGCACTTGGTGTCTGGTAGAGTTATGCATGGTTCTGACAGCCAGGAAGATCATGCTATGATGTGTTACTGTGGAAAATAAAACTTTTGGCCTCTGAAAGTGAAAAGACGCTCCTTATTTTTGAGGCATTTTATGACAGACATTATCACTGCTTGAAAGGATTTATCCTGAATGTGAGAGGTTGTGATGGTCAATCTGCCTATTTGCACCTTGGGCAGTTCCTGTTCATGGTTTAGGCTGTATGGTCCCTGGTACTGATCGGAAGCATCCCATTCTTGACAGACCTTTTAATAGGAGTATGGTGGTAAATGTACTTGGTTCAAGAAATTAACATGAAACTCTGAGCATTTCATTTCAAGGTCACAAGTTCATATTTGACATGGAAATGTCAAATATAAACATGGGTAGCAGTAAATGATTACTTCACAGGAAATTTGCTTCTAATCTCACTTTGGTGTTGGTACAGAAAACCTCCACGATGGCAGTGCCAAAGAATTAGTAACTCAGTATGATCACCACATGCCTGTCTGCTGCTAGTTATTTTGAATCTCTTGTTTGACTATGGGGATTTGACGAGTAATCCTGTAATAGACATATCCAAATTTTAGGGAAAAGCATTATGTCTGTATTCAGCTCAACATTCCATTTCCAGCTTCCACCCTTGCTATATCACTGCTGTTGCTCCCAGATTGCAATGGAAATAAAGAACTTATGGGTGACAAGGATCTGAACTTCTTGCTGCTGAACAAACACCAGCTGAAATTTGCTGTGTCAGGAACCTTAACGTCGACAAGAGGTGGTAAACACTCTCATCCAAATGTTGACAGAAGCAACATGAATAAAAATAAAATGGATGTTGTTTTGTAATTGAAGACCAAGAGACAGATGAACTAAAGAAAAGATAAGACTGAAACATTTTTGAGAGAAGTGGAATAAATGACTTGATGTTTCTGGCTGGCTTGATATATCTGGTGTTTCACAATGGAAAATTCATGGATCAGCAAAAGTCCTTCTTACACTTTTTTGAAATTGATAAAGGATAACTACACAATGCACACAGGAAAGAGGAATAGCCATATGGGATCCAGTAATAATGGACAGGAAACCACAGTTCATTTATTGATAAGAAAGCTCTTTGTATATGCAATGATATAGAGTCAAAGCCAAATATTTTTTATATAAGAACAGTACAGTAGAAGAAAACTTGTTTCTTGAGCTTAGTATACTAAAAGCAAAATTCTGTTCCATGAAAAAGAAATGATGAGGCATCCATAAACAAATATACTTTCCTATTGATTCCCTATCTGCCCTTAAGAAAATACCTTAGTATTAGTAAATCATTGATTTTTTTTCCAGTCCAGATTTAGTTAGGCCTCGTTGTTCATATATGCTTTCTTGAATTCAATCCTCTCTATATATAAATGTACTCTGAACAGAAGATGCTAAAACAAAAGCTGCAGGTGCTTCCAAGTCATAATTTCTCAATAACATGGAACCTTAAATCTAAGTGATTTAGAATCTCAACTTGAATATTCAGCTTTGAAAATCCTGTTTTGTTAAGTACTTTAAGAAGCTGAGGTCCAAAACCTACACATTCTGTTTTGAAAATATTCTTAGAAATCATCTAGAAACTGCCACAAACAGCAAAATCTTGTGGGCATTGCAATTCCTAGGCATACAAGTTAAGAGTACACCTAGTTTATACAGAAGGTTAATCTTCTAGGTTTTCTTGAAGGATTCAGTAAGCCTTTGAATAAAGGTAATATGATTTTGTCATTTGGATTTCCAATAAGATTTTGATAAAAATCAAAAATATTTCATCAAACTTATAACTACATGATCTGAAAGACAGATTTGAGAACAGGAAAAAAGTACATGGCTACTTTATGAGGTTTCTCAGTGTAAAGAATACTGCTAGGCATTTTTTTCAGGGGGGAAATTGTCTCATATAGCCAAAGATAATATAGAAAACCCAATTGTGACTACTTGAAAAGAAATCAGTGGATCATCACTGCATGAATTGAAGCTGTGGTTGAAATGGAAAAAATACAAGGTAATGGGCAAAAGCAAAACCTACCCAAAAAGCACCTGCTCCTTGAACTCAGAACAAACTCATTCCTCATGGAGAATATTTTGAGTTGCTATTTCTAACTAAATATCTGCAAACCCAATATAAACAAATTTGGCATTAAAATGTATTAGGTAATAAGAGAAAAAACAATTAGAAGTGTCAATATGCTATTGCAAAAATTCAGAGTGATTCCATATTTCAACTACTCAGTAAAACAAGATAGTGCCATTCAAAAAACAGGAGAAACCACACAGAAATCAAGAAAATCGTTAATAGTTGCAAAACAGCATGCATATCAGGAGTTTCTAAAAGTTAGGGCTCTTCAATTTGGAAAATAAATGAGCAATGGGAATAATATCTAACAAGTTAAAATTTTCAAAATTACAACTGACGTGGGAAATAAATAAAAAACTACTATTATTATTTTTCACAATAGAAAAGTGAAAAGAAAAAACTAGGACCTATAAAGTAAGCTTTTAGTTAACAGATTTGAAATAAACAAAATGAGATAGATTTTCACATGGCATACAACCAAGTGGTAAAAGTCAAGAGTTGATGCAGACATTTTTCCATCACAGATGTGGCTTTGGAAGTCACACAGCTGCATTTTTTTCTTTAGCTACGGTGTTGTTGACCTGAACTATTGTCCTGCCTCGCAGTTTGGAATACAAAGAAGCCATCACTTAATTTACAGCCCTGTAATACTTACCTGCATCCTCTTCTGCATCTTTTGAATCTACCCGTCGCCCAGTGACAGAAGTAGCTCATGAACCTTCTTCAGCTGACTTGGCTCACCTGTAGGTAATACCAGTCAGGAAAATGAACCCACAAGTTCATTTAAAGTCCAACGAGTTATGAAATGGAAGTGAATGAACTGCTGGCCTCCACTCACCCTGTACAGTCCAACGGCTTCTATTATCCCATTCAAAATGCTCTGAAGTGAGTCATTGCTTAATTAAATTACTGAGAGCTGAGATTACAGACAAACCACATAAAATATTCAGAGAATAGTTTTTAAAGAGGAGCAGAAATGTGAACCACTCTCTTCCTCAACTATTAATCACATCACCTGTGACGCTCAGGGGGTTTTTCCCTTTTATGCATGAGACTGTAGCTGACAAAATAACTGTTGAGAAAATAACTCAGCTATGTGTTTTTTGGTATTAGGATACCTCAAAGCCAACTTTGAAATTAATTATTCCAATTATATATGCTAAAATTTGAGAAATTCAGAGTAAACCAAACTAACCATTTAAATCCATCCATTGTTGAAAGTGGTAATTTAGAAGAAAACTTTGAACTATCACATCTTTTTCTTCAAATATGACAAATTGATAGAAAGGAAATTAATATTTGAAGCATATGAACTTATAAATTTTACATTGTCTATGTAATAAGCAAATAAATTATTCATATTATGCAGAACGACAAGACACGTGTGGCCAAACCACATTTACTTACCTGCAAATTAGTGAGTGATTTTATTATAATTACTTATCTTTTTTCCAGTGCCTAAACTTTTTTAAAAAATCACTCTTAGTTAAATTCACTGATAAAATTTTATAGGGCTTATGTAAAAAATAGACTGTTTTGTCTAGACAAAGAAACCCTGTTGCTTACTGGGAAAAAAAAGGCATGCATTTCATTTAAGAAAAGACAGTATAATCATATTGATTATGGTAAAAGAGATGTATGGGACTGGGACTATAAATGGCTCTATGGAGGCCTTTCTGTGTGTAAACATATCAAGTAAATACATTAAAACTTATAATTCTGACTACCTCTTACAGAATGAAGATTGTACTCTTTGCTTACGATGCGTTTACTGCTAATACACAAAAATTCTTTGGGGTATTGATTGTTTTGCAGTGATCTATTTCTTCTTTCCTTCTTGATCAGTAAAACATTTATTTGTTTCTTGTCCTTAAGGTTCATCATTCTACCCAGGCTTGTATCTAGCTTACAGCATTTTATTACCTCTGTCAATGTCATTTGCAAATGTGACAGCTATCACCCATGGTTAACAGCCTATTTATTTATACAGAACTCACACCAATATCCTGGCCAAAACAGTCATAAAACCCAGTTAGGCATAAGGTATGTAATGTGCTTCACGCAAAATGCAAACGAAAATACTGATCATATAAATAAATAACTCTGTCATTTCATTTAGAATAGCTTGAGTATTCTAAGGTAAGAGCCTTATATTGCAAAGTTCTGTTTACAGATCCAGTTTTTCTCAGTTAATCAAATCTCCCCTCCCACAGAGTCACACCACACATACTTTTCCCTGATATATTGTTTAATTTTAAACATATTAAATATATGGCAAAATTACAAATTTGGTCTGAATAAATAGTGAGAAACAGTTGCCTGAAGAAAGAAGCAGACTGATAGCAGAGCAACAAATTTCATGCACTCGTGTCAAACTAGACAGGTTTTATTCTTGTACTAAAAAGTTTCAATACATCATCTTTACTATTCTTTTTATTTGATAGAAGCAAGGTTGTTTTTTTTTCCATCAGATGGAAAAAAGGTCTTTCTGATTGGTGATATATATTAACTGACAGGGATATTCTTTCTTATCCATTTGGGATGATATTGGAGTTTGATTATTTCTGTATGATGTATTTATATTTATGTGTCTGGTTTTTAGGATGAATCACAAGACTGAAGGGAGTACTTTGTTCTGGAATGGCTCCCTTGCTCTACTGTTTCCATTTGAAATAGACTCAATTTTTATTTTTATTTTTATATTTTTGTTCAAAGGTGCTACCCTGATAGCCTTCCTGGAGAAAAATTGTTTTGCATTAAAAGATGTTGGGGGCATATTTGGGTAGAAATGGCAGAGGGTGGTGGATGCTCAGAGGTAGTTAATTTTCTGTCTCAAAATAACTGAGGTGGCCACAGTTCTGATCTATGTTTTTGTCATGACTGATGCCTCTACATTACGTAAGAGCCTTTTAGAGCATACAGAATATTATATATGTGAAAAACATGACTGATGTGTGAGATTTCAACATTTTTATTCAAAAACTTTCTATTTTAACATATGAGACAAAATGTAGATAACTGCCTGTAAATCATTATGTGTTTTCTCTTTCAGTCCTGCAGAAGCACAGTGATAGCCTGACCTACATCAGAATAGTTCTTCTTTTAAATTCTAAATTTTGTGCAGCTCGGCATGATGAGCTACCTTTTGTATATTGTTGGATGGAGTGAAACTGCTTCCCAGCAGGGCAGGCTTTCTAAATGAATTTTTGCTGTAAGCCACACATCCAACTGCAGTGTATTCACACTGCTGTTAGAGAGACAGCACTGAGAAAAAGCTTTTTGTATGAAGAAGTCACACAGTTCAGCACTTGGGAGCCATGGCTGTTGATGTCTTATCGTGGAATATAAGCATGAGGGAATAAGAAGGTCTGCTTTCCCGTGCTCCTGGAGCTGAAGTATTTGTTTATGTTGCTTGGCACTTAGACCTCTGCCTAATAGAAGGCTTGATTTCATTTGTTAGCTTCAAGACTGGGTGGACAAGGTCCAGACTCCACTAATATAATTCCAGTGTTTTTTATTTGTAAGTAAACTTCATTTTAACTTGCTGTATGCTTTGACTCTCAGGCATGGCAGAAATATGAGCAAATAGGAAATCTAGAGCAGAAAAACACTTCCTGAAATTTTCTGTTTGTCTTCTATTCTTCAGTTTGTGGAAAATAAACCTATTGTCCAGGCTAACTTCTATAAAAGCCAACAAGAATGTTGCTGCTTTTTGGACTGCCCTTTGAATTAACTGTGCCTACAATTTGCATTCTGTAAACTTATGAGTACCTCCTGGGTACTGATCAGACAAGAAATGGCTTAAGGTGATGCAACATTTGCCCAGCATACTGGGTTTGTGTGGGCAGGTTTTGGTTGCAGGGAGGCTACAGTGGTGGCTTCTGTGAGAAGCTTCTAGAAGTTTCCTCCATGTCCAACAGCGCCAATGCCAGACAGTCCCAGAACAGAGCCACTGCCAGCCAAGGTTGGGCTAATTAGAAATGACTGTAAGCCCTCTGTGGTAACATACTTAAGAAGAAGAAAAAAATATATTGTGCAGTTGTAATTGCAGCTGGAGCAGAGCAGGGTGAGAATGTGTAAGGTGAATATCTCTGCAGACACTGAGGTCAGTGGAGAAGGAGAAAGAGCAAGTGCTGCAGGCACCAGAGCTGAGATTCCCCTGTGGTCTGCGGTACAGACCATGGTAAAGAAGCTGTCCCCCTGCAGCCCATGGAGGAGCACATGGATGCAGAAATACACCTGCAGTTCATGGAGAAAACCCAGGCCAGAGCAGCAGAATGCCTGAGAGGAGTCTATGAACATGTGCGACACTTGTGCTGGAGCAGGATCCTGGCAGGGACCTGTGGAGAGCGGAGGCCATGCTGGAGGAGGTTTCCAGGTAGAACTTATGACCTAATGGTCCTGATGGACCTGAAGAACTGTGCCTTAAGGACTGCATTCCATGGAAGTGTGACCCATATTGCAGCAGTTTGTGGAGAACTGTTGCCTGTGGTATGGACTCATTGGAAAAGTTTGTGAAGAGCTACCAGAGCAGGGGAAGGACTCCCCTCCATCAGCAGTAGAAAGAAACAACATGTAATGAACTGTCTGTAACCACTACCCCACTACTATTCTGTCACTGAGAAAGGGATGGAGGGGAGGGTGGGAGGGGAAAAGTTTTTAAGGTCTTATTTTGCTTTTCATTATCCTGATCGTTGCTAGTAATAAATTCAATTAATATCTGTAATTCAAGTCTGTTGTTTTCTGTGACAGTATATGATGAGTGATCTTTCTCTGTCCTTACTTCACCTTATGAATCCTTCCTTATATTTTCTCTCCCCTGTCAAGATGCAGAGGGGAGTGATAGAGATGTTTTGGTTGGTGTCTGGCATCCAACACCTAGCTATTCTTACTTTGTTGCTTTTCATAGCTGGAGGGCAGAAGATGTGATTTAATACATCTAGTTCAGATAATATATTCAATGGTTTTCTGCTTGGCAGGAAAGCCAAAGAGAACTGCAGAGAGGAAAAGTCATTCTCTCCTTGCCATTAGATTTTGCCACTCCTATAAACTTTAAACTGAATCTGAAGTAGCACAAACAGAAGTGTGATCAATTTCTCAGTGTGAATGAAGATAGAGGAACCTCTAAGCATAACATGATAAAAATTATGACCCACAAGAAAAAAACCTTCTGTATTGAATAATTTCTTCTTTGTAGTCTTCCACAGCATGTGCAGGACAAAATCATGAATATTGCATAATATGTATTTGGAACATAATACATGGTGTAATTCCTGAGAAAGTTGTTACTGTACGTCACCATTTTTAGTGGTGTTTGCCATAAGACAATATAAATTTTATTTCAGGGAGAGAAAGAGATACTATTTTCTTGTGCCTTTAAATCTAATTGCTTAGAATATTGTATAAAATCACATATAGTTTTGCGCAGAGAACAAGACATCAAAAATTTCTTTCTTTGGTCTATTTTAAACATTGCCTCCTTTACCTCATATTTTCCACAGAAGTGATCAAGGCTCAAAGAAGCTCTTGCAACACTTTTCAGATAGTTTCAGTCATTTTTGCTTCGCTTGATGGATATTACTATTCCCATGTGTTGTGTTAGCAAAGTAGTCATGCAACACATTTGAAGCTTGAATTAAAAGTCCATGTTTTCCCCCTGAACAAGATTCATAAATAAAAAATATCTTCTCTGAACAGAATTCAGGTATTGCACTGAAGGGAAAAGGCTTTATATGTTAACACTGTCAAGAGTCAACGATGCATAGTAAGGTGGCTCCACGAGTGATGAAATTCAGATTTCAAGTTAATTCTCTAACTTTCATTTCAAAAAACTGCTCCAGTTCACTCAAATTTGTTAGCATTTCTGTCAGGATCAGTTCAATTTCATTATGCAAGTGTGCTAAATAAAAGCCTCGGATATATAGGTTGTACCTTAAATCATCATTAATAGGGTTGACCCACTGCCATAGAGGAAATGACTTTCAGAACATTATATCTGAGAGACAGTTTTAGGTGACATCCAGATGCATCCATTTATCACTCACGTTCTTTTCCTTCCCCTAACTCTAAAGTTCATTTAGCAGGTTGTATCCTACTTCATCCTAGTACCCTTAGCTGACTGTGATAATGTGAAGACTGTTACCCGTCTTTGGGTTCTCATTAATGCTGAAACCCCCACTGGGTTCTCATTTGAATGCTGCCAAATCACATTTATTCCTGCAGCTGACAAAGGAATGCAGTTGTTCAGATTATGACCTTTCCAAGGACTGGTAGTTCTGTTAGTTCCCATGAAAGAACACTGACAATTGTACACATTCAGCTCACACCAGTTAGGCATTTTAAGGAAGGTGTCCACACTCAGTGCTCATTCTTTGTACATGAACAGTGTCTCTGGGTAGCAGGTATCTGTCATGGTTTGACACTGGCACAATACCAGTGTCCCCATGAGAATACCCTCTCCCTGGTGTCTGCTGTGAGATGTGACCAGGAATAAGCAAAGCAGGCTCCTACTTAGAAATAAAGAAAACTTTATTAACTAAACTACAAGAAAATGACTAAACTACAAGGAAAGAGGGAAAAAAAACACACAAGGAAAAATGAAAACCCTACAAAAGCATTTTCCTCCTCCCTCCCACCAAATTTCCCGATACAATACATTCCCCCAAATCACCAACTCTCAGTCCGGTACCACCCTTTAGAATACTCAATCTTGAGTTCATCAGGAGTGAGGAGTCCTTCTTGTGCCATAGGCTTCCCCCGGAAACACCATTGAGACCTCTTGTGTTTCCTGTCACAGGTGGCACCGCCTGGAAAATCCTATGCTATTGTGACATCTTCCTTTCATGCTCAGTGCTCTCACCACTGTGCATGGACCAGAGCTGCTTCTAGGGTTCCCCTTTTAAGGATGATTTGTCCAGTTCCAACAAAAAGCACAGTCTCTCACTTTCCCCCCCAAATTTTACCCCCTGGGGCTGAGGGGTCTCAAACACAGAGATCTTCTCTTCCACTGAAGAGCGAGGGCACCAACCACCCTCCTTACCTGTTGTCTCTGTTCATGCACTCTTACACATAACATCACTGCACTCCCGTGTCTCTGAGCCATTGCCTACCCCTAAATTCAGTCTCTGTGTCACAGGGAAAAAAAAAATGGTTCCATCTATGGCCACACAAAAAAAGTCCAGCCAAAAGGCCACTCCATCATCTCTCCCCCCACTCAAGAGTCTTCTCCACTTCCCTCGTGGCCCATCCCCTCTTATCTCACTCTTATCTCTCTTCTCATTCAGCTCCGGGAGGATCAGCATTTGCAAGGTTTCAATCATGCAAGAAAAGGGTTAAAATTTCAGTCTCTGCCTGTCCCAGAGCTCCAGAGCTCCCAGCTGCCCTGTGGGGCACCTTCTCACCGCACTCCCCACTTTTCCTCCTGGGCCGGACGCTATCAAATTCAGACGCCGGCTCTCCCTCTCTCTCTCTCCTGGGGGGAGGATGGCTGCCCGATGGCTGTCTCTTGGTGCTCTCCCACCCTTCCATCCTCAAGGGCCTCCTCACCCCCCATCTCTGTCCATGCCCAGGCCTACCACATAGCTGCCCCTCCCCTGCCCAGCAGCAGCAGCTGAACGGGGTAGGGAGATCTGACCTCTTTGCCTCAAAGTCCCAAGAGGGCTTCCTAGGGCAGCAGCTCTCTTTTTTAACCCCTGTGTTCTCAGAGGCGTGTCCAAATGTCCCAATGGCCACATCAGGTGCCAATATTAAAATCTGAACACCTATTGGTGACCACGGAACATCCCAGAAAACCCACTTCCTGTCAATGTCAAACCACGACAGTATCTAAGGCTGGTTATAGACATTATTAGGATAAGTATGTGGGACATTCCAGCAGGGACAACTGAAATTCTTTACCAGTCAAGTGTTCAAGTTCCATACCGATGTATGGAACTGATGTAATACTGAGTATTCCATACCGATGTAATACTGAGTATTTAAAAGTGCTAAATATTCACCTACAGTTTGAATGGGAGTAAGTTCATTTTTAAGTTGTGCTTTTAGAATGTAATTAGTTTTGTGTTAATTTAACTGGGATTTTTTACTTCACTGTTGAAAAGACCACTAATAAAACTAAACTTGAAGACAAAAGTAGGTTAGACTTGAAGGGAAAAGTAGGTTAGAAAGAATTGTCTTGGTTATATGTACAGACCTATTAAAAATTTTAGAAATGACCTGCTATAAAAGTTCAAAACTTGCTTTGTATTTCTTAGACAATTTGCCTAAGAAAATTCATACTTCATTTTCTGGAAAATATAGCCACTTTCTGAAATTAACTGACTTAAAGAGTACAAATATGTCAAATGTACCTTTTGAAATAATTAATTGTACAGATTTGCACAGACCAAATTGAAGAAAAAACCTCTATCCTGCTATATTCTTCTTTGGCATTGTGAATTGATTACATTTCAGATAGACACACAGAACAGTCATGAAAAGTTACAGCTCCTTTAAATATTTTTCCTGTGATGAAGCATCAGTTGATTTCCTTGCTGTTTTACTAATGTGTTCACCAAAGGGAGACACAGTGTTTTTGCTCATTATGTCAATAGAGTTGAAACTCTCTTTCTGTTTAGTTGGTGGCCTCTCATGTTTTTGAAAGTAGCTGAAAGCTATAAAATCCTTTAGTTGGCTTGATTAGACAGTGACCCTTTGCCTGCCATTGATTTCAGGATCTAGAGTTTATTAGCAGGTCATCAGGGTACTTTTTTCCCCTCTGTTTTCTTGGCCATTACCCAATTTGAGCAACTAAATACTAAACTAAATCAGAACCAATGTTGTTCTCTTTTAAAAGGTTTCTTTTTTTTTTCCCTTTGTATAGTTACAGAATTTTCATGTATATACTAGTACTTTAATATATTTGACATGCTTATGTGCTAATTCTAGAATTTGTATTGATTTTTTAAATATAGAAATGCAAGTGAAAAATAAATGGTGACTCCGTATGGATTTCAGTTAAAGGTTAATCCATATAAAGGCTTTTAATGAAAAAAAAACCTGAACCCCAAAACAAACTAAAAACAAACCAGATGGAAAAAGCCCAACAAGATACTACTAAAGTAAAAGCTCAATAAGTGATTTGCATCATACCTTATCCCTCCTTTCTGGAAACAGAAGCAGAATTATAGGTTTTCTGTATAGCACTTACATGGAAAGAGCATTCAGTGACTAAAGAGCAGAGTAAAAAGAAGGGTTACACTCTGCAGATCAGTGGCTGTGGCATGGCTGTGTATAAAGCATCGATGGTAGGCATTGGAAGCAGAGCATCTAACAACTGTGTGAACAACAGAACAAAATGGATACTTGTCCAACACAGCTTTCATTACCTCCTGTTTTGGTGCAGTTTGCTTACTTGCTAAGTGTACCTGCTATTCCATCATTATGGAGCTTGCAAATAGTGAATAATAAAGGATTATGGTCCAATTTCTGTATAAAAGCACTCAACCCATTATTTGTACTTTTGACTGTGATGTTCAGCTTGCTATTCTCTGAGCAGTTTCCTGATAAGTTCTGCATTCATTTGGTTGAGACTGCAGTCAGGTTATGTTCCCCTAACCTGCCCACGAATATCACATGAAGGAGCATCCCAGTCTTTACTTATTCATAAAACCCAATGCATTGTAGAAGGTGTAATATTGGATAGACAGAGAAATATCTTCATCAACTGAGTTTTGGCTGATATAAGTAAGTAATGTTGGAATCCATAAGGTTAGAGGGTTTTTAGGAAATGGTTAAAAAAGTATAGGCCACAGACTGAAGTTTTGTTAGCATTGGAAATACAGCAGAAAAGTTTCCCATGCAAGCAGAAAAGTTTCCCAAGCAGTAGACGTGACAAACTACAATAGGTCTCTGTGGAATTGGCTTTAGGATGGCAACGAGGTTATTTAATGTATATCTTTAGAAGGTTAGCATGAATAGAACTCTGTTCTTTGTCTCTTATGAACTAGTCTTTGTTTTAGCTACGATTACGTATGTTTTATAAGATTGGATAGAATGCTTGTCAATATGTGTTTTCTGTGTCTGATTGGCTGAATTCTAGTCTGAGATGATTTTATGTATTGCTGTATGAGCCCTGTTGGAGGAGACATTTTTTGGTGTGGATCAGTGAGCTGTCATGTCTCCATTTTGTATTTTGAGACTGATGTGCTGGAAATAAAAGCAAAAATCTCTTCACTGGTCTGGTTACAATGTTATCCATATTTGGATAGGACTATGTTCTTTAAAATTCTGCTATGAATTGGACCTCAACTGATTGATACATAGTATTTTGAGTGTTTTTGTTTGATTGTTTCAGACAGGCAAAATCATAAAATCATAGAATGGTTTGGGTTGCATGGGACCTTTAAAAGTCATCTAGTTCCAGTGCTCTTCCAATGGGCAGGGACATCCTCCACTAGATCAGGTTGCTTACAGCCCAGTCCACTCTGCCTATGAACATTTCCAGGGATAAGGCATCTACCACATATGGACATGGAGGTTTCACCACCCTCAATATCTAATTCAAATTGATCCTATTTCAGTTTAAAACTACGACATCTTATCCTATCACAACAAGCCCTGCTAAAATTTTGTCTCTTTGTTTCTTTAAAG